>NW_027437185.1:20822500-21422500 GCF_033239565.1 Halichoeres trimaculatus
AATACCATTAATTTATAACTTTTGCTTTTAGCAAAGGTTTAGTTTGTGTGTGTGTGTGTGTGTGTGTGTGTGTGTGTGTGTGTGTGTGTGTGTGTGTGTGTGTGTGTGTGTGTGTGTGTGTGTGTGTGTGTTAACATGTATTTGTGTGTTTGTTGAGTGACCGCTATTAAGAGCCTCTGAACCAATCACCAGAACAGCTCGTGTAGCTTTAATATGGGATTATATTGCAATAACCCTTCTCTTATACACTAATACTGCCCCTGGGCATCTGTGTATGTGTTTCTGTGTGTGTGTGTGTATGTGTATGTGTGTGTGTGTGTCACTGAGAGAGAGAGAGAGAGAATAAGCAAGAGAGAGGAGAGAGAGAGAGAAAGAAAGAAACAGAGGATGTTTATGCGCAAAAAAAGAGAAGAACAAGCACATAAGTGATGGGATCTACGTCTGGACAGTAAATCTTCTATCTATGCACTTAGAATTTACGTAACCTCATCCGTCAGGACCAATTTCAAAATGACAGTTTGTTCTTATAGGGCTGTGTGTATATGTGTGTGTGTGGTGTGTGTTTGTGTGTGAATTTGTTGCACAAAAATTTTTTTTGAGGGCACAAAGTAAAAACTTGATTAAAAATCACCTCACTTTCTCTATCGTGTACTTGCTGAGGAACATTCCACAGTAAGATTCTTGTTTACTACACTCACAACGTTGAACATGTTCAACTTTTGAATCATTTGCTCACAGAATATATAAATACACAGGTAAAGTCTGACCTACATACCAGCAGAAGCATTTTTCTTTGAATAAACGATGGTGTAAAGTCATGACGTTTGGATGTGAAGGAGACATACAGTGGATCTGTGATTAGAATAACCCTAAGTGCATTTTCTGTTTTCATCCCCTGATGAAAGAATGATGCATAGCCAACTTATGCTGGAAGAAACTCCCTTTGGTGCAAATCAAATCTCCATAAATTGCTTACTGTTACTTACTGTTATTTATTACATGCTTTGGTGCTTAGGATATTTACTCTTTAAGTCACTTACAAGTTGTTTTAGGTCGACTAAATAAAATAAATGAAGTTTTTTCTTTCATTACTTTTTAAAACTGGAAGGATTTTGCTTGAAGCTATTCCTATCAAATGCATGAAAGCAAGACTAACAAATGTTTGACATAAGTGCTGCACACACAGAGACAGCTAAGAGATATAATGCAAATTATGTTCAAAGACAACCTAATCAATAGCTCATGACATTATACGCGGCTGACTTTAATTACACCCCTTTTCTCTTGAGAATGACAGATGATGGAGAAGAAAAAAAATAAAGGTTAAGGGAGATTGACAGCAAGACAAAGTCAAACAAAATATGTGCGTGAGAGCGCATGTGTCTGTGAGTCACTGACACTTGAACCACTCGACTAACCAGACGGACTGTGAACAAGTGAGGAGAAGAAGATGAGATGGTGTGAAACAAAAAAGGACTTGAGAGTCAAAAGGGCAGGAAGATGGATGAGGGAGAGGCGGGGAGGGCGGCAGGATGGAGAGATGAGAGGAGGAGAGATAGATTGTGGGTTAATGATGGAGAGATTGGATGGGACATGCGGACAGCATGAGTGATATAGAGACGAGGGAGAGAGATTAGATGATAGAGGAGGATACACAGATGAAGGAGAGGATGAGGGGGGATTTGGGTGAGGGGAAAAGGGACAAATTAGAAAAAGGGAGAGTTCAAATGCAAAACCCAAACAAATCTGTCTTTTTTAGCCGCACTGCAAAGATATGTGTGGCTATGTCCTTAACTTTGCTGTTGGCTTACAAGATCTAATTTTCCTCTTTACCCTGTTCATCATTGATAATCAAATATTTGGTGGCAAATTCCTCATAAATATTCAGATTTACATTCTTACCATGGTCTGCTGCTTAACTAACACCAAATCCCCCAGCCTACAAACAAATAAATTAGGCTGGAGGATAGAATTGTCGATTCTCTGCTCTCTGTCTATATTTCACCCTCTCTTCTGTTACAGGTAGTTAACTGGCTGTAAATAACCTTTCCCATACAACCAAACTATTTGTTTTTCCCTCAGAGGGCCATTTGACAGCTCATTGCTCTGAATTATGACCTATTTACCTCCCTATAAAAAGTCAAGGAGCTAAAAGCTCTTAGACTGCTAAGAATAATCAGGATTTACAGAAATGGACCAATGGAAAGCTAAAAAACACCTTAATTATTTACCTCAGCCTCATTATAATAAGTTACCTTCTGATTTTAAAACATTCAATGATCACCAAATGGAAAACATTAACAGATGAACATGGTGATTGTTTACTCTCTAAGTAGAAGACATTACATTAAGGCCAATCCCGTAATGCAAGACAACTACTCTATCTCTCTGTTCAACACTTTTAATGTCTTGCAGGTAATATTTAAAAGATTCATTCACACTGACCATGTAATGTATGCAGTTGAAAAAAAGTTTAATTACATTTGAATAAAGTGTCTTTTTGAGGTATTCTTAGTAAAAGGTGTAAAGGTCTTGACCTGTTTGCCTCACAGGTCAGCATTACAGAGGCATCAATGGTAAAAGTGTCTTCATTTAAACATCATCACATCCAAGCATGAACACTTGTGCTCATAGCATAGAACAAACAATTAGAAGAGTTTGTCTAAGGAAAACAACCCTCAGCTCTTTTATTTTTTTAATTTCTAGATGAAACCACAGAACAAACACCCTATTACTCATCTCCCTGTGATCTTCAGGAAATTAAACATATGATATCAAAACTCATATTCAAGGTCCTCATTCATGTTCTGAGCAAAGTTAAATCAACCAGACATAAAAAAAGAGACAGACAGGAAGTTGTATGACACTTGGTGTAGAGTGGCACAAAGCTGAGCCTGAATGACTGTAAGCTTTATTGAATCATTCTTGGTTCCTGTTGGTGTTAGGGTGATCTATTAAGGAAATATATTCTCACAGCTTATACCAATATATGCCTTTTCTTGTGTGTCTGACTCCCCAGCGAGTTCCCTTAAGTTGTTTAAAAATTGATAACCCAATGAGTGGTACCGTGATGGTGCTTTTATGCTGTTAGGACTCTAATGATGATGATGACTCATTCCACCCTGACGTAGTAATACGCCTCTAAGGTGCTGTACTGCTATCCAGCAACCCTCCTTAATAAAATATACTCAGACACTGAAATGTGCTGTTTAATTTCTTTTTCTTCTAACAAATTTCAAGAACAGGCATTAATTTTGTTAAAATAATGGTTTGGAGAAGTGAAAAATAATATTCTCTTGTCTTATCTTGGACTTAAATTAATTACTAATGACTTCAAGTGAACGCTTGTTTTGTCAGCTCCATCCAGTTAAGAGTACAAGTCAAAGTAACTAATTACAACTAATTGCCCTCAGTTTTCAGCACTGACCAGAAGAGTTCAGGACAATCTGTTTCCAAATTTTTAGCAGTGTTACAGTTTTAGCCTAAGAGCACACACACACACACACACACACACACACACACACACACACACACACACACACACACACACACACACACACACACACACACACACACACACACACACACACACACAAACACACACACACACTAAGAGGAGAGAATTTCATAATTAATCTGTTTTGAATGCATCAAGGTGAAGGGTTAATTACTGCTGCGTATAATTGGGGGCATGACTAAATTGTTAGCCAGGCCAAACATCCATCTCCGCTCCACCTCCTTAATCTATCTAGGATGACCAAGAAATGCATTTCCAAAACAGCAAACACCACTTTGCCTCAAAAGGCCTCTTATGGAACCACTGGGTGACAACACTGAAGCATCCATCCTTACCCAGAGAGTTACTTTCTGTGAGCTCTTCAGTGTTTAAAGTGTGACTAGCAATGTGTGGTGAAAGACAGGGTTGAGCTTCAAAATCTATAAATAGACTGTGATCTCAATTCCTAGCTCACCGGATAACTGTTCAAAGAGAAAAAGAAAAAGCCATCGCCAGAAATCAGCCAAGAGGTTACTGCATCTTGGTAAACCATGTGGATCCTCTGCTCTCGACATGATCTATTTTCCCACATGCAACCAAAGCTGCTCAAACCATTCCTTTTATCTCTACATGGGCTTAAAACACACTGAAATGGAAACAGGAATGCTTCTGTTGCCAAAATCTTGTTCTGCTCCATCAGATATTTCGTTTGAGTGGAAATTTCTTGTTATTAATATTACACAAATTATAATAGATACACAACCGCATATGCATACGTTTGAGTGTGTTTTCAAAGTACTCTGTGGTCAGAGGAAAAGTGACCAACAGTCAAGGTAAAATGACTTGATAAGGTAAACATATTTAGGCCTAACAGAGTCTAAAATCTGAAACCGAGCCAACCAGTCAAACTACTTTCTTGAAATCATATTTTATTTGTGGTCCACAGGCTCTGGTTGCTGTGTCAAAAATTACTCTGAAAAGCCATGATATGATGAAGTTTGGCAACGACTGATGCAGAACCCAATTATTCCTATTATTTCTTTTCTTGGACAACAACAGCTTCTATAGCTTGTGCTGGCTGAGTTAGGGAGACACTTGAGTCCCTTACAATAACTCAGGTTTACACAATCTGCCTCACACAATTCTTCAATGGATTATGCAGGGTTGGCTGAGATGCTTAGCTTTTGTAATATGAACATTAGCTTTTTTGGCTTGTGGCTCTTGAGTTGAAGTGCTTATTAAAGTGCACTGTCCCTGAAAAATACAGTAGTGCCCAATTAAAATGTGTGATTATATAGTCTGCAGAAGGCTGAGCTGGCTCCCTCTTGCTTTGCGGTCATAATCAAATGCCTCCTCCTGTCTGACCTTTTTAAGTAAACCCTCACACTTTGGTCCTGCTACTATGAGTACCATTCCTCTTTCTCCTTTCCCATAATCATCCCATTTCTTATCCAGTAAATTTTACACACAAGTTTCCTGAACGTTTGAGAAAAAAACAAGCTACAGAATGATTCATAGTAAGAGTTTTAGAGCATTTTGTTGATTCAGGTCAAGCAGTGAACTTCTACCTGAAATGATTTGTCGGCTGATCTGTCTGACAGTTTGACTGCTGGTGCTATAAACCTTGTTTCAATCATCAGATATATTAAAACACGTCACAGGGGGGGTTCAATTTGGTGACACTGTAAACTTTATGAAACAGATGGCCATAACTGAGTGGACTGATACTCAACTCTCAAATCTAGTTTTACTCTCATATAACAGTATGCAGCTACAGAAGTCAGTGTTTGATTGAAAATGTATATTTTAAGTACAGACAGAAGGTTAACCTTGTGAATAAATATCAAATGCATTAAAACAAAGGGCTAAAGTAGAGCAGCTTTTTTGGTTCCTTCAGTTCTTGACAGCAGAAGAATAACTCTGACTACATCACCCAAAATGCAATGAGCCCCCTGTCTCCATGGGCCAATAATGTGCTGCATTTGTTCTGCTGTGGCCATGAGTGGGCGATAGATAGTGAATGAGAGAAGCAGTGTGATTACTGAGCAGTAAAGCGAGTCTCAGTCTCTGTGAAACCTAGACATACTCGCGCACACGCTCACGCACACACACGCACATACACACACAGCAAGCAGGTCCGTCAATCTGTGGTTGAAGAATGAGGCTCACCTTGAAACGACAGGGGACTCGATTCGCTGGAGCATTCAGCGTTCTGTTACCCCTGCAGAGATGTGGGGGCGCACTAATTCACAGAAATGTTACCACACACACACACACACACACACACACACACACACACACACACACACACACACACACACACACACACACACACACACACACACACACACACACACACACACACAAGGCTGTGCTGAGACTAACTAAAACCACCAACTGGTAAATTAAAATCATTGCATGTATAAACAAATTTCATAAAAAGCTGCACTCTGTCAAGAAACTCCCTGTAGTGTTTAAAAGCTGTGTGTGTGTGTGTGTGTGTGTGTGTGTGTGTGTGTGTGTGTGTGTGTGTGTGTGTGTGTGTGTGTGTGTGTGTGTGTGTGCGCGTGTGTGTGTGTGCGTGTGTGTGTGTGTGTCTGTCTGTCTGTGATGACAGATACTCCAGCATACTTGCAGTGTGTATTGATTACTGGCAGACAGTGTGTGCAGCTCTCTGATTCCCCTGCTTCCTCTTTAATGTCTCCTAACACATCTCTCCACACTCTGCGCCTCTCTCTTTATTGTTTTACAAACTCTATCAGACACTTGTAGAGATTTTAACGCAGGAAAACTGCCCTTAACACATCTTCCTTTGACACACACTTTAGAAGCACTTTTATCTGCTCTGCACTGTTTCTCCTTCATCTCATCTCTGCCCCTTATCCCTTCACCACCTTTCCACACCTCCTTGTGCTGCCATCTCCACGTTTCCTCTCCCCTCCCTCTTCAGCCCCCAGGCTGACAGGGTTACCTCCCTCTCTCTTCCATGTTCATTTTACACAGCTGGAGGTTTGAAAGACTCAGATTGAGTATGGAGACAGAGGGAGGGGGAAGAGATGCACGCATCAAATCAAAGTCAGCATGACAGAGACGGGGAAAGTGGGCGGTGAGAGAGAAAGTGCAACAACAAATACAAGTAAAAATAAAGAGGAGAGTGAAAAAAGCAAGTGATGTCCAATACGATTTGGATAGAGGTATAGCTGATTTCTGACAACTTGGTATTATTTTTCTCAGAGAAGTCGAGGTGAGGCTTGAGATGCTAGGAACACCCATGAACACAAAGTCTTAAATACACACACACACAGTGCATAATTACAGAGAGACACAGAAAGAGAAAGAGAAGAAGTTTACTGCAGCAGGTGCTCTGATGTCTGGTGTAGCTGCTGGAGGAAAAGACAAAAGCTTGGAAATGAGCTGCAGTGAAATTACCTTCAATTGACTTAGTTTGAATCCCAAGGCAAACCACTTGACTATATACAGGCATACACACCAACACACACATGCATACTTATGCACGCTCATCTGCAGTCCTGCCTCTCTTCGCTGCACAGACACAACAGAGGTTTGCTCCCTCATTCTCTTCCTTTCTCTGTTTCCATCAGGAAAAGTATCATCATCATCTGCAATTTCTTTTTGCAAACAACACATCTCATTCCTCATCCACCCAGCGGCATGCTTTTTCAAATAACTCTCTCATGCTTCCTTTCCTTCTTATTCACACACACACACATACAAATATAATACACTTCTATGAAAAACAAACTAAACAGATCTTGGTCTTTTTTTGACTTCTGGGTCAAGATAAGTTGGCTGACAGTCATCCCAGTTACCATGGAAGCCGATCATAAACAGTCTAGGCTGTCAATTGACAGAGTAGGCTGTAACCCCCTGTGAGCTCCTGGGCAAACTGTCAGTCCTTTGGCCAAGCTGACTCTCAAGATATCTGTAAAAATAGCAGCAGAATGTCACTGAAGCAGAAATCCTTTGAAAAAGCCACATGTAGAGACCTTGCATTTTAAAGCTCCAGGATCTCTAAGTGACATTTTCGAGGACAAATATTATGTGCCTTTGTCTTCAGCACTAACTGTCAAAGACGTGTGATGCAGACTGTTTTTCCGGCAAACATGAAAAAGTTTAATAAAAAAAGGGATTAGGAAAAAAGGAGTCTAAAATTAAGCTGTACCAAGAGTTCCTGCAGCCCATCGGCAGGCCTACCAGCATAATAAACTGTATTCCTTCTGCTTTAATAATTAATGATTTTAAATGAAACCTGAAATTCCAAAGAGTCTGGCAATATTAATTACACTCTCTGTCAGGGGAAGGGAATTAAACGTCTTAAAATGTGATTCTTAAAATCTGCTCACGCTGTCGGACGAGAATGTGACATCAGGCTTTAAATGAGCCAATATAGGTCAGAGAGATCAGCTTTGTGACAGAGCAAGAGCATGACTCTGCTGCTGAATGCGTATGAACTACCAGTGCAGCAGTCAGGCTCATCACAGTCAATATGACGACTCAGTGACTGTCCGCGAGCAAGAGCTGCAGGCTCAACATATGCTGGCAGGCAAATATTCAAAAACTCTTTAAAAACTTTAAACATGACATTTTCTGTTGCTTTAAGCACTTTTAACTTTTGTCCAAACCTCATGGGCAAAGAAAGTGATAAATGAACAGTGTCACAATTACAAAAAATCTTTGCTGGTCCAATTTTGAATTAACTCAGCAAAGATCTGTGCTGTGATGTGGCACCAGCTTACATAAAGTCCTTTTGTGTGTGCCTGCTGGCAGCTAATCCAGCCCATAGTGACAGAAATATGAAGATAACAGTTTCACAAAGAAAAAACAGAAAAATGAGATACAAAGACAAAAATGGAGAAGATAAAAAAAGAGCCTAATATTTTTACAAATAACCTTTTGTGGCTGATTCTGTCATCATTTGCCTAAATTGCAAAATTTGAATATTTCTGTGCCTGTCAGGATCACAGCTGGACAGAGGGCTGATTTATGGTACGATTGCTCTAAATGTCAGAATCTGATCCATGTCTGAATGTTCTGATGAATTCGACTCTAACAATTGCAAAGATACTAATTAGAGCTTTGTCAATTTATTTTAGAGTTTGATATGTGCAATAGCCTCAATCATCCAAAGTAAGAGTGAATATTTTGCCTAGTAATATCAGTGTCATACTGGAATATCAAATGAATTGTGTTTGTAAGTGTAAACAACCTTCCCTCACTCTCTAAGTATCTACTTCTTAAGTGTGAGTGTATGTGTGTGTCATGCTAACAGGAACTACTGCAATGGCCCAATTTCCTCCAGAGGAAAATGGGTTATATTATCCTGCCCCAATTTTATCAGCCCACACTGTCATGGTGCAAAATCAATTCCAAAGTTATTTGATGTGATTAAAACTCAACGATTAATTAGCTCACTCTTCAAACAATCAAATAATGTGTTTCTCAGTGAAGAAACTAATGAACATTTGACGGATGGACTGAAGCACAGATTAATATTATGTGAACACACTGGACAAAGCTCAGTAATGAGAAATGCCAAGAAATGATGCATTACACGGCTGTGTGAAGCAAACACAGCGCCTTATAACAAAGGACAGCAACAACAGCTGTAGTGTCCTGAACATGTGAGATTTACTGATCCAGCTCCTGGGCTTGATGTGCAACCAGCAGCTTTATGGAGACATACCCCATTAGCCTTAGTATGTCTCTGGTCTTTTCTCTCTCTACCTTGAAGAGAAACATCTTGATGAGTTTTAGTGTTTTGCCTCTGTAACTCCCAACCTTCTGCTCTAATAAGAGGTTGATAGAGTTCTATCGATCTGGTCAGTGTGTGCGTTCAGTCGAGGTCGAAGCTGTTATGTGGTGCTTTACGTGCCTAATGTCTGTGTCTTCGGCCAAACTGACTGCTGATTCCCTGTCTCCCTTTTTTGGTCTGTCTGTTCTCTCGTTCATTGCCTCTCTCCTTTTTGTCCCCAGAGAAAACCTGCATTGCCCAAAAATCCCTCCAACTCATCATCTTCAGCCTACTGGGTAGAGACTGAGAGGAGTCTTAATAGTGATGTCCAGAAGCAGCTGAAGTAGTACGGAGGTCATTAATGAAGGGACATTGAGAGTCTATTGGATATTGAATTTCTGACTCCAGCTTCCACATAGGAACGCTCCCTCTGCTGCAAACACATTGACTTGTTTGGATAAACAAAAGCGGGAAACATTACCGCCTTCTTTAGCCCTACTGACGTCAGCTGATGTCGCCGCTGGATTCCAGCCCGTTCAGCTCTGCAGGGGGCTGAGGCGACCTGCAGAGGAGCATGGGCAGAAGGGTGGCTGACCCAACCAATCCAGTGCCTGCGCTGGGGGTTCCCCTGGCAGGGGGACGATGGGGCCCGCTGTGCAACGTCGGGGTGCAAACATCTCCCGGACTGCGGACTCTTCCCTCCATCAAACGACACGGAAGCCAACCAGTCAACATTCATCGGCCAGCCACCATGGCAACAGACAAAACAACAACAGGAAAAGCCGGAGTGATCAAGAGTGACAGCAGCAGTCTGCCGGTGTCCAAGGAGACGTCTCAGAACGAAATCAACAGCCTGACACAGGACGATATGGGGTCGCAGGGGTCAGGCAGCGGGATTTACTGCCAGATCAAAACTATACGGACAAACCCAAAGGAAACACGAGTAAAAAGGACAGCTCGGTACACAAATGGTAGTGTGGTGGCCTCTGATGCAGTAGGAGGGGTCTGCACTGAGGGAGCTGAAGGTAAAGAACTTCCTCAGGAGAGGAGGAGGGTGCAGTCTTTACGTGGGGAGGGCCATCGCTCGGTTTTGAAGACAGGGAGTGTTTGTACAACCCTGCACGCCACGCCACCCCGGCCCTGTCGAATGATGGCCACTTCCCCTCCGAGCCTATGTGCCACATGTGGAAGGAGACGATCACAGATCACACCCTGCACAGGTGCATGTCGAAAGAGGGCTGTCAGTCAAATAACAGTGAGCCAGACTTTACCCAATCCACCGCGGAAGACATCTGTGACTCACAACCAGTCAAGAAAAGAAACCTCACTGGATTCCAAGTCTCATGTAAAGACAACAGATACAGCTAACACCTCAACACACACATTAGCAAAGACAAGTCAAATCCCGCAGCTTTCACATACCATACCAAAAACCCACAGCTCACATTCCAACAGCACAGCACATGTACTGAACAAAAGCAAAGATGCAAAGCCTCAGACAAGGCCACATTCTGCAGACTTCTCACACTATAGGGACTCAGCCACGCAAACAGCAGAAACACACTTGTACAACAGCACTGACAGGACCTCGCACACACGAGCACCCACGCCATCTGCAGAAGTGCCAGAGGAACCAAATTCATCTGACTCGCACAAGCATGAATTGGCTAAGACCCAGGACAGTAATGAACATGTGCATCATTACACATCAGTCCATATCACTGCTAAACCACCTTCCCTTCACAGTGACCCGTCACTCCCACCAAAAAACTCACCTAAGCTTACTTTTTCCAAACCATCCACACCTGTAGCGCAAACCAAAAACACCCCGCAGAGTGCAAACACCCCACAACAAACATCCTCAGAACGGACCAAACTCAAGGGCTACACAAAACAGAAGAGCAAATCATTTGATGATCACACTCTGCCTTGTAAGACTCATCTGAAAGCACACTGTAACGGGGCTCCAGGAGGATTACTGACTGGACGAGGAGTGAACGCACCGCTTGAGAGACAGTTACAGAGTGTGGAGGAGAACCTGGTGTCCAACCAGGAGAAGATCAAGGTGCTTCTCAACGTCATTCAGGACCTGGAGAAGAGCAAGGCGCTTAGCGAAGGGTAAGAGAATCTGTAGAACTGGAGTTTAAGATCAAACAGAAAAGAAAGTCAAGGTTTTCAAACGACAGCTGAGGTTTTTAATGCAAGCTTCAATACAGTACTGGGTATTTACAAGTATGTCAGTGAATGCAACAACCAATCAGCCTGTTTGGCTGCATAATCATGTTGGAATAAGAGTGCTGAGCAGAGCTTAAAGTGATACTCCGGGATGGAACAAGTTGGGTCCTATCACAGGGTTTAGGGCAGAAATTACCCCTACAGCAGTGATTTTGTGCAGCAGAAGCCCAGGGTGCACGCACCAAACACCCCCTCCCTGCTCTTCTGCCAGTTTCCTCTGCACTCAGACGGGGCCATTTTTTACTTGACCAAAAACACAAATAAACGGACTCCCACCGAAAAAATCTGATATCGGTCTGCAGTCACGCTTTATTTAGAGAATTTTCAGCGCGTTACTTTCACGTTCTGATGGTGTCGTAAAACGGGGCTACCTCCGCTGCAGAGCCACAGCTGGTTACGAGGCACTCGCCGCTTAGTGTATCAGTCTGCGCGCAGGGCGTGCCAGATATAAACAAACGCAGGTAGTCAGCCAGGACGAAGAGACACAACGAGAACTGGAGCCTTATTTAGCAGTGTTTTTGTGTGAAAGTAACGCGCTGAAAATTCTCTAAATAAAGCGTGAATGCAGACCGATATCAGATTTTTTTCGGTGGGAGTCCGTTTATTTGTGTTTTTGGTCAAGTAAAAATTGGCCCCGTCTGAGTGCAGAGGAAACTGGCAGAGGAGCAGGGAGGGGGTGTTTGGTGCGCGCGCCCTGGGCTTCTGCTGCACAAAAACACTGCTGTAGGGGTAATTTCTGCCCTAAACCTTGTGATAGGACCCAACTTGTTCCATCCCCGTGTATCACTTTAAGATAAAAGTGACAATGGAGGAGAAATTTAGGAATAGATAAAGATAAAAATAAGGATGGGTCAAAAAAAAAACATGAACAAGAGTTTGAGATATTTTTGTAAAAAGAAGAGTTGAAGTTGGAGTGTTTGGGGGTGAGCTGAGGTGATAAGGAGAGGAAGAAGAGAGGATGTCAAGGGGAGTCCACTGGATTAAGAAGAGAGTGCATTTGAGTTTTTATAGCAATATATACCGACAGGCTTTCAAGTCCGTGTAATAGATTTTAAATGTCAGCCAGGCTTGAAGAGAACTGCTGTAGTTTGTGTGTGTGTGTGTGTGTGTGTGTGTGTGTGTGTGTGTGTGTGTGTGTGTGTGTGTGTGTGTGTGTGTGTGTGTGTGTGTGTGTGTGTGTGTGTGTGTGTGTGTGTGATTCAGGCCCTGCAGGGATGTACGATACCTGCCAGCTTGTAGTCAATGCTAGCAGATCCTTCCTCTGTCCTTTTATCCTATATACCTTATAGAGTTCATTATCCCCACAGTGACTTTACCCCAGGAGGCATAACAGTAACACGCCCAACAAGTTTAACTAATCAGGTCTTCCTTCGTCTTCCCTCTCATTCTTTTGATTATTAATCACCCTGTCCTCCTTCTGATCCTTTGTTTCTCTCCTCTTCACACATCCCAGTTAGCTTTTGTTCATTCAATCGACACCCTCCTTCTTTTTAACTTCCTTTAAGCTATTCACCCTCTTCTTCTACCTCCACCCTCGCATCACTCTTACCTCTGTTCTTAATTATACCTCTTCTCTCTCCTTATCTTTCTTCTTCCTTCCATGAACCACCCCTACTGTGAAGCACTCCTTTGCCCTCTCACTTTTTTTTGATCCACTCCTCCTCTCAGCCCCGACAGCCTGTCCATCACTCTCCCCTGCTGTCAAGTGTTGACTTTCACTCTGTTTTGTCCTCCGCCCCACCCCCTCGTCCTCTTTTGCTCTGCATTCTTTACCTCTTCTCCCACCTCCACCTTCACCTTATCTGTCAGCTTCTCTTCCGTTTTCCTTTCTCAATCTTCTTCCTCCCATTCCTTTTTGTATCTCTTATTTTCGCTGGTTTCTCTTCTCATCCCAAGCGTCCATCCTTTAAAGTGATCTCAAAAGTTACCACTCAAAAGACTCATTAATGCTAACTTTACAAATTAAAACATACACTTCTATTTTCAACAATATAACCATTACTACCCATACTCTCCTACGAGTTCCTTACATCAGGATAGATGTCGAACCTGGCATCCACCAGAAGGAGCTTGAACAAATCTGTCAGCAATTCTCCTTCACTGCCATCAAACTGACATTCAGTTATCATCTGATCTTTCCCAAGCTGTCTGTCTCTGTGCCTGGGTGAGGTAATGTCACATATATCTTTAGAGTTTCCTTTGCACAATTGTACAAGGCAAATTTTCGGTTGGAGACAATATAGCACATCTAATCTTAATCTAATCCAGTCTAGTAGTGTTTGATGTATTTTGTTGGTCTGGCTTAAATTGTTGGCTAAACTACTCAACACTTCCACTAAGATTTCCAGAAAGTTTGGTCCGTATCCATGCTCACGGTCAAATGCAGATTAAATGCAGAAGCCTCTATCCATGTGCTTGTCAAACGTATGAACAAAAAGGAGCCCTAACTCCCCTAAACCCCCTTTCATATGTTTTTGCTCCTCCCTTTTTTTCTGTAACAGATGTCTCCAGCTCCAAACTAATCCCAAACCGATTACCACTGAGAGATGCAATTAATGTTTAAGCTGCACAACAAGGCTCCTTTACGCAGCGTACATGCTGCTCTGCACTGTGAGAATGTATACTGTAAGTGCTTGTCGTTGGGAGCGTAGTTGAGAGGTGGAGTAAAGACCAGAGATAATTGAAAGAACCAGCAGGTAAAAGGGAGGACATGTATGTATCTGACTGTATTCCAGAAATAAAGTCCTCTAAATGGGCTTCTGTGATCAAAACGCTGGCTGAGCTAAAAGCGTGTTTGTAGCTGCTCCTGAAGCAAATTTTAGTTTGCCCCTGCTGTTGTCGTCTTTAATAAACACTGGCAGAGGAGAAAAATTATGACAGTCACACAATTTTTCTCCTCGTGATTAAAACGTCTATTTTATCAACATAAATCAGCCACTCCCTCATCACAGTTCAGTGGAGGGCCAGCCAAAATATCTTGGCAAAATAGAGCATTTTAATTACACAGCGGTCAGCATGAGGTTGTCAGATGTTTGTATCTGGCTTTATTCTCCAACAATTCTGGCCGCCTCCTCTTCTGTAGCCCTGTTCAACCTTGATAACATGGTTGGCATTTGTGATCATATTTTCTGTCATGAAACCATTTTCCGACACCGCTGTTTGAATAATAATGAAAAGCACTGAAATAACACTGCTCTTAACACTGTCTGAAGCAGGCCTGTGTTGACGTTCCCTGCTAACAGTTGATATTCCCACTCGCCTGAAGAGCAAACAGGCAGGTTTAAACACAGCAGGATAACTTGGGCAACATCCTGAATCCCCCAGCAGCTCTTTATTTTGAAGCACTGAGTTTATATAGGTGAAAAAGGAAACAACAATCGTGAAAGCAGCTGTAGAAGATGGACAGACTCAAACAGTCTCCAGGCGAGAAAAGCGAGGCCTCTTGTGGAGTCCTCTGCTGTTACACAAAATGACAAAATTACACATCCAAAGGGCTGATTCATAAAGAGCCTTTCCTTTGAGTAGACTGTTGCTCTAAATAACTGAGGTTATCGCACACTAAAGGTAATAACACAGGTTTTTGTAACATCAGGTGTTGTGGTGCTGTGTGTGAATGTTCTACGTCTGTTGTTTTCTGCAGTCGCAGCTCATACAGAACTGGTCAGGACATTAACAACTGCCCCACCTGCCAAAAGACAGCCTGCATCATCTACAGGTAACCCGATCCAGATAATGAGCTTACTGCATTACATAACCCACCAAAGACAACTCATTCTTCCCCGGAGCTCATCAAACAGCCCTGAGACTTCTCCTATAGCAATCTGTGCGCCTTTTGTTTTTCCTCAGCCTTCCCAGGTTTTATCACTTATTCAGCACATCTTTTGTTTTTGTTTTATATTCATTAGCTTTTCTTTTCAGTATCCTGCTGTCTCTGCCCTTTTCTCCTTCCCTGATAATTTTACTTCTTACACTGTACATCCTATAATATGAGAGATGCGCAACTGCAAGTGATCCCCTCATCCATATTAAAATGAATACATGCACTTTCTTGGAGATTAAAAGGGATTCTCTCTCCACGAAAGTTATTTACACTCCAAAGAGCGTTCTGTGCAAACAAGCAAAATTAATTCAGCACCTAAATGAGGTCTTTTCTGATCCACTCCTCCCTTGTGTGTGTGACCAAAATAATTAATTTTATTCTTAGATCTTTTTGCAATTTACAAAGAAGTGCACTCACAATCCTCCCATCACCCCATCTCATCTCACTCTTATCCTCATCTTTCATTATGTAAATTATTCCATACCGTCTCAGGCGCCCTTTCCTTCATCTTTAACTTTCAATCAAACAGACCTCATCTGTACACCCTTCATTCGTTTCGTCAGTCAAATGGTACAGCTATAATCACCTGTGCCCTGCCTGCAAGACTCAGTGGCTCTCTCTGCTCCAACTGGAAATGTGAAATTTTCTCAAATGCAGCTGCCTCAAAGTGAAAATGAAAACACAAACATTTAGCAACTGCTGCAAGTGGGATAATCTTTTTTGTGTATGTGTGAGTGACTGTAAGTCTCTGTGTGTGTGTGTGTGTGTGTGTGTGTGTGTGTGTGTGTGTGTGTGTGTGTGTGTGTGTGTGTGTGTGTGTGTGTGAGTGATTATCTCACAAAGGCTTGCAGCTTATTCTGCTTGTTTACAGTTGTATATCAACCTCCCTTGCAGGCCACAAGGGATAAAGGCACATTTCACAGGGCCCTTATCTTTCCAGCTCTCCATAATTTCTAGCAGTCCAGCATCTGCATCCCTCCAGTGTTTTTACTTCCTCTTCTCAGCTGTCAGCTCTGAATACACTTTCCCAACACCCTCTTCCTCCTTCTCCTCCAATCTCTTCCTCCCCTTGATCTTAATTAACGCAGCAGGATCCTCAGACCAGTAAGTCGTAATGAACACCAACGGGAGAGGACTGCCACATGACAACATGTTCCACTTATACATCCATACAGATGTTAATAAACATGCAAATCCACACAGCAACTGTTCGGCAGCTCAAACACCCAAAGATGAAACACAGGATGAAATATCCATCTCACTGAAAGATTTATCCATTAAGTGATAAACAAAGTTTTAGTAACATTTTTTACAATCTTAGAGGTCATTTCTAGGGGAATAATAGTCTGGTTTCAGCCTGTCATATGTAAGCGTTTACTGTCTAATAACACTGTATTTTAAATATTGTTAGGTTTAGATTTGTCTATCAGACAAAAACAAGACCTGCTATAGAAAGCAGAGACTGGACTGAATGATAAAACTGTCACAGGTTGCAGTTGAATGTCTCACATTACACAACAACTGAGATAAACTGCTCACAAAAGGAATCTCTGAGAGTTTAGTTAAACAGAATTTAACAAAAGAAAAAGAGAAATCGATTGAACATTCATTAAATACCAAAAAGATTTCTGAGGAAATGACTCTCCTCAGCATAAAAACGCCTCCTGTTAGCGGGTAACACTGAAAAAAATCATCTTACGACAGTAATCCAGACATTAAAATATTTTGAAGGCCTTAAATTCTGATAACTTCAGACTTGTTGTGGGAGTTTTTCAAGGCCCTGCGGCTAACCCTGATCTCAAGAGTATGTGATTCTTCTCACATCATTACCATCCCTCTCTTCTTTTTTCTTAGTTTCACAGATTTTGCTTCCTGCCCCACTTTCTCTTTGTTTCGCAAGTATATATGCAAATATAATCATGTATTTATAAACATTACACAGCATGAGGGACCTTCCTTCTGATGCTTTTATAAGAAACTTGTATATGCATATTTGCATACATCCAAGTACATGCTTGAAAACATACTAACAATAAAGAATGTACAGGTTTTCATGCAATGTGAGGGATGTTATTAACTTTGGCAGATATGCAAAAAAAAAAAAAAAAAAAAATCGTACTTTTGTTCTTATTATTTCATATTAGTAAAAGTATCTTGTGAGGAAATAACTGATTAAAGCTCACAGAAAAAAAAACAAGTGGCAATCACATAAAAAAGCCACAAGTACAAAAGCTCTTCTTGTTTGATTGGGCTGTCTTAGCCTTATCAAACCCTCAGAGAGCATTATGGGTAAAAAGGATGAGAGATAGGCAAAGTGAGACACACAAGTAGAGGATGAATTACACGTGGGACTGACGCATCCATTGGAATGATTGGAGGAGAAAAAAGGGGGTCTGGATGTAGGCTGTCTGCCTGAAGATGTTTTGCTTTTGTCAGTCCTAATTAATCTGTGTGATGAGAGACAACAGCGACGAGAACTTCTGACAGCAGCTTTGTTCTCACACAGAGCTTTAACAGCTTAAACACACACTCTGACATATGCAAGCACCGCATATCTAAAGCTCTTCTTTCCCTTTCCGCTCTCACGTGTAAGCTTCTTATAAATCAACTTCACAGGTTAGACTCACACCATGACCCTGTCCACTACATGTCTCACCTCCACTCTCACATTAAACAGAAAGTCAGGCTTTAAAGAATTTAACAAGCTTGTCATGGTCATGCGTGCCGCTGCAAACCTGTTAAAAATGACAGCTCACGGAACGCACCAAGAGCAGAAGCTTTTCTCTGTGTGCTGTAATCCCATGAACAATAGTGAGGGAGGTAGATATGAGTACAAAGAGGTGGTTAGAGGAGATTCACAGCATGAAGTGAAGTGTGTAGGTAAAGAGAAACCCAACACAAAAAGCTCCTTTACTCTGACACCGAGTACACTATAAATTTAGTGAATGTAGGACGGGTGGACCACTTTATCTTCTCCTTACTTTGTGTATGTGTGTATCCATCTTCTATCATTTATTCATGTCTCCATCCTCTTTTCCCACTACTGCTTTTTCCCTCCTCTTTTCCCTCCTTCCATCACAGCTGTGCTCTTTCCAAGAGGCCACAGACCTTTCTCTCCTCCTCTCCTGTGGCACTCCTCCTCTCCTCCTTTACCCTTCTTCTGTCTTCGCTCCTCTTCTCTGCTGTGACCTCTCTGCTCTGTTTTATTAGAGCTTTCCTCTCTTTCATTCGTCCATCCCTCCATCTCCCTGAGGACACACTTTCCCCATACGTCTCCTTTTCCTCCTCTCTCAGCTGTTAGGCTTGTTGAGGAAGATGCACAGGGTGGATGTCAGGGGAGCACGTTTATGTTTGTGCAGCATGTGTGTGTCTGAGTGTTGGGATGTTGGGATGCTGGGGGTGGAGAGGGTGGGGTAGTTTTCTCTGCTCCCCTCGCCTCATCATTTGGCTCATTAACTCCAGATGCCAGGCCCCTATGCTGCAGCTCCACCCCAATAACACGACTCAGCACGCACACTCTGTCACACACAAAAATACGTTTACCACAAGGGGAAGAAAACTCAAAGTCTACTACGCTTTGACCTGCAGCGGTGGACACTTCAGAGAGATATTGAGAGAAGAAGCTTCAGAGTAGGGGAGGATGAGAGGAGCATAGAAAAAGAAAGCCATGAGGGTCTGCTTTGAACACATCACAAGAGCAGGGGGAAAAAATCCTCCTTTGCTCCCTCATTTTGCAAATTCTCTTCTCCACTCCTCTTCTTTCCATTCCTCACCTTTCTTTTCCTGTTCTTTTTTTCATTCTCCACCCATCCCTCTCATCCCAGCAGCCTGTGATCTATGGGTGCATGATGTGCAGAAGAATGCTACAGACGTGAAATGAGTGCTGAGTTGAGACCTGGGAGAATGTGTGTGTGCTGAAGCTGCATATATCCAAGTTGAGAACAACACATGGTTTTACATCTCCATATAAAACTATATTATGTTAAAGTATCACCTCTCTTTAAGGTGTCAGCACTTTGCCACTACATATAAATGTCACTAAAACTCCTTTGCTCATCTTTTCCCTCATCCCTTAATCTTTCTCTCTGCTCTGCAGTCCGCAAATCTTCCTCACATCCCTCTTCCCATCTCCGACCCCCACACCAGTGCATCTTATCTCTTTCTGTGGAAAATGAGCTATATAAATAAATTTGCCTTGATGCGGCACAACCTCTAAATCATGCCTCCCCCTTTCCCCCTTCAGCTATTCTCTCTATTTCTCTTTCCTCTCCAGTGTGGAGCATGATTTTCGACAGCAGGAGGGACGCTTCCAGGGGGTTATAGAAGCCCTAGAGGGGGAGTATGATGTGCCTGCACCAACCCTGCCCAAACCTACGTCGGTCTCTTCCACCGTGAGCCGCCCCAGCACCAAAACTCGAGTCAAGAAACTCAGAAAGAAGTGTTTCTGGTGGCTGTGAACTTTGACAAACCAAAACAAGCAGGATTACGCGGAAGAGGACCACACAGCTCTGGAATACAGCATCCCTCCTGTGGTCCTGTGGGTGTGACGTTTGTTTACCGATCATTAAAATCAGCAGAGGAATTTTCCAGGCTGCATGCCAGTAGGAGGCAGAGGAGCTGGCAATATCCAACAAGTGACCAGTTAAAGAGAGTGCGCAAGTTAGGGACCAAAAAGCTGCTAAACTTTCCTCTCAGATTCATCTAAGTGCAAGATCACTGGCTGTATTGGATAATTTGAGATTAACTCTGATTTAGGACACTGTTTTGCACTGAATTGCCAAAACATTTCTGTGGCACAGAGATGAAGAACTGGCACCTTGGATGGCACACGAACATACTGTGTGTCACTTGGCTGGGTGCTTGTCTAGACAGATGGACAGATGTGTGAACGGATGTAAGCCAAGAGTGATTCCACACCTTCAGCTGTGAATGAATCTTCACAATAACTTTTGCTGCATTCCAGCAATAAGGACGGGAGCCGGGACAAATTTGGAATCAACCGACTAATAGGAATACTGTGGCTTTGGAGAGCAGAGCAGCCTATAATTCAATGTAGCAACAACCCAAGAGCGTAGTGGATACGCATCCAACAAGCTGATGAGCTCTCTGGAAACAAAGAGACAGATGGCTGGATGGGTATCAGGGTTTTGGAGCGGAGCGTGCTGATTATATTAAGAATACATTAAGACAATGTGATGGGCAGCTGATCACAGACTGACAAGTCCTGTCAGTTGATTAAATAATCTGTCAATGCCGTCTGACAGAAAGATTGATTCTGTCCTTTATTACCATCCAAAATGGTGTGTTTTTAAATCATTTTACGCTCATTCACACACATACACTTGAATCCAAATACATGCATAACAGACACACATTTAAAACACTAGCGGTATCCATTCAGAGAAACACAATTACTCCAAAAACTAACATACAAGTGCAGACACATACCTGTGCACCAGGGGTAGACCAGTGATAATCTCACAGTTAGCTGTCAACCATTAAGCACTTTTAAAGATGTATCAGTGTTCATTGGACACCCATTCATTTAGCCTTATTTACCTTAAGGTGGCCCGATAGGCAAAAAAAGTTAAAAAAGTATATTTTTCGTAGCAAAAGTATGAAAGAAAGAGAAGTTCCTTCCTTTGAGCCGGGAACCTTCTGAAGTGACCAAAGAAGAACTGGACTTTTTTGTGTCTTTTTTTTCTCATATTCTGCGTTTCAACAGTTTAACGCAGTCATTTCCAAAGTCTGGGTCCTGACCCACAGGTGGGTCGCCAGAGATTTTTTATGGGCCAAATTAGTTTACAGAATATTTGCATGAAATTCTCTCTTTTTTTTTTATATATTGTCTTGTCTGTTGCGACTGATTGAAACCTTGACCGGCTCATTAAAACTAATACAAATAGGAATTAGAGTTCCCACAAAAATGAAGACAAAATACAGAAGCAGACTGGACGCTGCGCTCAATACGTGTGAGAAAGATGTGAGATAACGCAGAAACATCATTAAAGAACCCTTTTTTTTTTTTTTATCTGTGTACGTTTATCTGTCAATTGATTTAGAGAATACATACATATTTTGGATTGGGTCGCCATGGCTTGTTCCTCCAAAAAATGGGTCGCTGGAAAAATAGTTTGGGAAACACTGGTTTAACGCCATGAGAAGGCTGACACGTTCCAGGATGTTTTTGACATTCACAGAGCTGTGCAACCTGCTACTTTGGCGAGATTCAGATTAATAACTGAAGAGTGATAAGGGTTTGTATGAAGCTGTTTACACACATTTTGAGGTAATTACTTTATACCGGTATAAAAATTGAAATATGAGCAGTAATGAGCTCTGATTGGCAGGTTACACAGTTCTGGGTATTTTTATTCTTCAAGCAAAATTTGAAGGATGTAGCATTTTCCTCACTTGACATTTCTTCTTTAGCTTAAACCTAGTTAAGAATCACCTCAAAATGGGTGTGGTCGGTATTTTAGCTGTAGTTCCTCAGGAATTCCCGGTATTCAAATTTGAAAACTTCCAAAGGTATAAAATATACATTTTCTACAGCAAAGGACTTATTGAATGTTACCGAACAAAAACATAAAGTCAAAATGATGATTTCTTGCTTATCGAGCCACCTTAAAAAGTAAATACGTGTGTGAAGCACATCTGAATTTCACATGCTCATGTTATGCAGGATTGGGGAGCAGAAAAAGCAGATTTTTATGACTGCCAAACAACTGTGTAAAAACTGTCTGAATAACAATCATTGCTTTGATCACACAAAATGTAACAGATAATCATCCCAGTATCAACTTGCTGCATCATTTGTAGTGCAGCGTTCAGGATACACCTGCAGGCCTGTAAATCAAATGTATATTAAACAATCTGTGTACTCTATAATGAAGGGGAACATTATTGCATTTAAAAGAAACTTTTCTTTAACAAGAAATAAAAAAGTTCAAATTGTGACATTCTTCATCAAACCTGTTATTCAAACTTAAAAATCTGCAAAAACAGCTCCATCCCTGTTGCAAAAACACATCCACACGATTATTTTTCACAAACACGAACACAACCATTTGCAAACTGCTTAGTTCAGAAACAGTTTGAGCATAACCACTAATCTCACAAGGGCCTACTTCAGCTGCTAGAAGACAAGATGGTACAAATTAGAGTCCTGGATGACACCACACTCGCTAATTAATCAAAACAGTCTGTGAGCTCCCATGATGCCCCTCTCTTCCTGATCTTCCTCTTGTATGTACAATAAAAGTGTGTATTTTAAATAAACTGTGCTGTTGTTGACATACTTTCTGATTCAGCATAATATTGCTGACAGGCAGGGATGCACTGAGGGTTGGATCTTTTACAGATACTTTTCAACAGCAAACAAGGTGGAGAAAAAAGACACCCGGCTGTTCTTCAATTAATGACAGTATTTAAAGAGAGTCAGGAGTGGGAGGCGCTTATGCAAAGTTGTACTTACAATAAGAGCATGCTCTCGACCCATGGTGATGACTGTCTGGTTGATGATCCTTAGCAGAGACACCACAATGTCCTGGATGTGCTGAAATGTTTTCCCCTATGAGAAGCAGAGAGGCAGGGCAGAAGAGAGGGATTGGCAAAGGAAGAAGAAGAGGAGAAAATACACAAAGAAAAGACAATTGTAAGACTGTCTCAGGTGAACACACACAGATTTAAAACAGTTCTTTGTCCTCTAGAAGCATCCATTCGAGCATAAAGCATAAGCGCTCAGAGGGACAGTTCAGAACTTTTCTCCCGTTAGATTTTGTCCTTTCTTAAAGTTTTGTTTGTGTTTCAGCTCTAACCTCGCGTGAACTCTTCTCACAGTGAGAACAGATTTGTTATACAGTCCAAAGACTGCGGGTGCTTGGATGGATGGATGGTGGTAGCCCATGAAACAATCAAGGAATGCATATCGGTCCACGCTGTTGATATTCTGTTCAGGCATGTGTCGAGTTAAGAAACTCTTCTCCACTTGAATTATCATAATTTTCTCATTACACACATTTCTCATTATGATGCTTGGACCTTCTCTCTGTATACTCACTTTAATAATAATAAATAATAATAATAATAATAATAATAATAATAATAATAATAATAATAATAATAATAATAATAATAATAAATAATAATAATAATAATAATAATAATAATAATAATAATAATAATAATAATAATAGATTTTATTTGGAGGCACCTTTCATAACACCCAAGGCCACCTTACAACAAAAGATAAAAAAAACATTGTAAAACATCATTAAAACAAATCATCAGAATGAAAGCAAGTGGGGTTCACAGTTCAATTAAAGTGAGTAAGCCAGTTTAAACAGATGAGTTTAGACTGCACAAACACTTTAAAAGACAGTCATCTCCATACTAACAAACTGTTGATGATCCCACAGCTTTTGTCACAATTTCAATATCACTATTACTGAAGAATGAATGTCATTAAAACCCTTGAGGAAAGAAATGCATCTAATTGGATCATAAACATTAAATTATTAAACAATTATTCAAAAGGTGCTAATTTGGCATTATATTTTGCAAAGAATGACAGGATGAAATTGATTACCGATGACCCATGAAGAGTGTAATTAAAGAGAAAGGGGTTTGCCTGATGACTCACACATAAAAACACCTCATATCTGTCTTTAGAAAAGTAAGCATGCATATATTAGATAAGCACCTTCAAAGTGGCACAGCTCAAGCTCAAATACTCACGCGCACACTTTTACACTCTGTACACACTTGTGCATGCAAGCCTACACACACACACACACACACACATACACACACAAACACACGCACGGCATTGACGCTGCAGTGAAGTCAATGAATGGAAGCTGAGTCAGACCTGCCTCAGGGTGGTAACTCACAGATGCAGCATCTGCTACATCTACACACCTTAGTGTTAATGCTGCGAGGCTCCTCTGTGTGTGTGTGTGTGTGTGTGTGTGTGTGTGTGTGTGTGTGTGTGTGTGTGTGTGTGTGTTTGTGTGTGTGTGTGTGTGTGTGTGTGTGTGTGTGTGTGTGTGTGTGTGTGTGTGTGTGTGTGTGTGTGTTTGTGTTGTGTGTGTGTGTGTGTTTGTCCTCGTTTGCATAATCTGACCCGTATGTGTGTTTGTATACTCTGTGTATGCATGTCCTTATATGAGCTAATCAGCAGAGCATGAAAAGAAAAAGTGGCGGTCTTAAAATAACAGACAGAGTGTTTCTAAGTGTGTGTGTAAGTGTGTGTGTGCTGGCCTGACAGGCAGATGATCTGAAGATGTAAAGAGAAATCAGGTCGTCAAGATTTAATCACATTTAATGCACTGACACAGCCAAGGAACACGCTCATGACCAACTGTAAATGTGTGAATTTCACATATCGTTTCATACTTTCTAAAACTCCAACACACCTACACACAAGCACGCACAAACACACACATACACACACACGCAATGAGGGGTTGAGGCGCAGCTGTTGATCCTAAATAAGCTTTAATCTTTCAGGCTCACTGTAGGTATTTTGGTCTCCTGGAAAGAGATCGTCATCTGAGAGGAGGAAGACGAGAAATGAGATGCAATGCACTCTGTCTCCCTCTTTCTCTCTGTCTCTCTTTCCTGAAACACACGAAAGTCGATATTCTGTTCATTTATTCCACACTGTAGCCAGACTGCTTTATCATCTCCGCTGGCAAAATGTTTTAAGGAAACAAAAGAAAGGAGAAAACAAGGTTTGGGGGTAGGGGACAGAAAATATCAAAACAGCTCTGAAGAGCCATGTTTCTCTGTTTCTCGTGTCTCTGTTTGTTAGCATCCCCCACCCCTTCGCGCACACATGCACAAACACACACAGACACAAAAGTTACTTGTAAATTCAACACAAACACTCTCACAGACGTAAGCATCTGTCTACTGTGGTGTCTTCAATTCCATCTGTGTCCCTCTGTCTGCATCTTTCTCCAGTTTGGAGACATCTGTGTGGTGACAGCTTAATCAGGTACAACAAGGAAAGAGAGATAGCAGAAAAACAAAAGGAGAGAGGATAGAAAGACCATCCTCTATCACCTCTTCTTCTTTTGTGTTACTTCCATCCATTTCCTCTTTTGTCCTTCCAGTTTTTAGACTGCACTCTCTTCAAAACCCTGTTGTTTTCTTGTAAAATCCACCTGATTGTCTTTGAAGCAAATATCATCAGCTCCTTTTGTTTAGCTGTTAACTCTCTGTCCTAATTTTCTGTCAACTATTTGTCATCCTTCTTTCATAGCCATAGAATAGTATTTATTTCACTGGCCTTCACTGCTCCTGTTCACGGTCAATTTTTAAACATGAATCCATACTTTGCTTTATGGGCACAATAACACATCGGTGAGCAAATGAGAAAGGGGCTTTTTATAGGTACACAGCAGCGGCTAAGATTTACAAAAAGCACTGTAGCGTAAGCATAGAGGTGCTGTGAAGAGGGGTTTAATGTGGGTTTGTGTGTCTCAGAAAATGTTTTCTTTCTGCATTTTTATCATAAATGTTACATCAGTTTTTCTACATAAATGCAGAAAAATACACAGCAGCCTTTTACTTCTGACATACTCTCAGGATGAGAAGCACAAATCCTGGTATGATGTCACACAGCTGCATCCCAGTTGTATTCAAACCATTTAAAAGCAAAGAAATAATTTGTATCCAGTTCTATTGCTGAAGACAACAGTGCAAATAGGAGGAGCCGCAAAGAGCTGTGTTTGAAGTTGGGACTACAAATGTGATAACCAGTTAGCTTTCAAAAGGCAACAGCTGAGAGAGAAGAGCAAAGACCATCTTTTAGTCTCACGGCAAACAGCTACAATGCACCTGTCCCTAGACTCAGCTGAGGCCCAAATTATGCAAATTAATGCAGAACTCTTAGCCTTGAAATAAAAACACATGAGGCATAGAGAACATCTCACCCTGTGCAGTATGAAGGAAAAAAAACAGCACAGAGTTTTTGAATCTGGCTGTGAACGTGTTGCATTTAAACAGGTCAGCAACTCAGCCAGCATAAAGTGGACACTCAAAAAGTTGCACTTCCACTTTGGCTTCTTTTTTCAACACAACAGATTTCCCCTTGCTTTGCACTCATAACATTATCATACAAAACGTTAGCTTAATACCACACACTGCATCTGTTGTATGCTACCATCAGTGACCATAACGCATCAAATAAGGACCAGTAAGTTTTTACCATTACTTATTTTTTGCTGATCAAACTAGATCACATCAAAAGTTTGTTTGTTTTTTTTCCCCTAAAAGCTCAGCAGTTATTCTTTTCCAACAGCTTTTAAGTCTCTCTACTTGAGTGTGATGTAAGGGAGAATGACTTCAGATGAATGCAGCAACATTTGTGTTAAAACTAAAAACTGTCTGAGGCTGGTTCTAAACACAAAGGTAGTACAGTCCCTGTCAGTTACTCGTTGCCACCCGTTGCCTTTAATACCTCAACTGACACAAATTTGTGTAATCATATTCACTCCCCTCTTTTAATTTTCTCTCTACTTCTTTTGGCTCCTGCTTCATTAGTGTCATCCAAATGAATATGGCTGAATAAAGCCAAGCCTTCACTTTAAAGCCTCAGCAGGCTGTTAACAACTTGCAAGAGCAATTAAAAGCTCCTTGGCTGGATACTGGAGATGCATTTGTTTTGTGTGTGGGGGGGTATTGAATGAGTTTAGTTCAGGAGCTAACTGGATTTTGTTTTAACAGGTCAACATGCAGCAGCCCGCACGAAACAAAATCAATTAGAGTCTAATTGATCAAGGCTTGCTTTGTTGCACGACTGAATGACTGAACAGAAAACAACTTAAGGCTATAAAGACTTTACTTTAAGCAACAGCAAATAAAGGAGTGGTGTGGGTGTTGCCAGTATTACATGCATACATTGAGTAAAAACTAGAATATTTTATTTCGAATCTTTTATCTTTATTTTATGGTCACTGTGTTTTTTAAACCTCCAGCCTTTTCCTGAATAATGAAGATTTAAATGTTTTGGAACAAAATGCTTGATAGTTCAGTAACTTATAAGTTTCTGCTGACTCAGTTGCTTCAGCTATAACTACATTTATGTCTCATTCCATTTATTTTCAGGTCATTCAAATGGAACCAAACTTTTTTTTTCTTATGCCCATCCACAGAAGTTAGATTGTGAAACTGCACCCACAAACCTACTGTTAAAAGCCACTAATATCTGTCCTCGTGGTGTCATTCTGGGTGGATCAGGAATCTTAACAGCTGAAAAGAATTCAAAATGATGAGGTGACAACTAAAATAAAGCTATGATTGCAGACCATTACGCTCATTGCATAAATATTTACCAGGTTGCTCTTGAGAGCAATCAAAACATGCTGTTTACCTCGAGTAATTACCAGCCATGAATAAATGTAGGAATATGGCTGACATGGACAACATAAACCTCTAAATGCTTGAAAATGCTGTTTCACTTTTCCAAGTTTATAGTACATTTGGATGGATTAACTACACAGGAAGCAGCGTTGTAATCTCGTTATCAGTATATTTATGATGTCGAACTCTACTTGTTTCATTTATCAAGTGCCACAGACACACTGTGTATTGCTTTTCCTTAACTTTAGTTGAAGTTTACCTCATTTTTTTGCCTTAAAGATATAAAGATATGAACTTAAGACAGCAAACTGGGATGGATCAATACCAGATTTGTGGACAACACATAAAATATGAAGGTGGGTCTAAAGTCCAGTCTCATAGACAAGCCTGCTTCAAATAAGGGTCTGGTACCTTCTGTGTTCTGAGTATATACAAACCCGTTTTTTGGAGAAAGTGGTATTCAAATAGTTAATTTAATTGTTAAAGTGTATAGTGACTGTTAATACCAAATTGGTATTCTCTTATATTTCAATACAGTGTGCTTTCCCCCAAACTGTGAACAAGACATCAGTGTTCTTCAGCACAAAAAACACTATTTGACTCACCACATTGTCCCTGCTGAGCACCTCCAAAATGTTGTTGAGTAGCTCCAGACTATTTCTCCTCTCATCATGAGGCCCATCAGCCATACTGGCCAGTGCTCCACTCAGCTCCCGCAGCATCATGGGTAACAAGACATCACGGCACTCTGGGACAAAAAAAAACAAAACAAAACACAGGGATGGTTTTATATTCAGTACACAGTGACATAAACACACACACACACACACACACACACACACACACACACACACACACACACACACACACACACACACACACACACACACACACACACACACACACACACACACACACACACACACACACACACAGACTCAGTGTGTGGACTGATTACTCTCTCAACAACAGAAAATAAACTTGACAGTCTGTAGGATAAATTGGACGGTGTGAGGCAGCAATGCGTGATGACTGATGTTTTATTTACTGCTTTTAGGCAAGGCCCTAAAAGATAAAAATGATTTAAGAAGTTTCGACACAAACATCAACAATCACAACATCAAGATTTACTATAAAGTGCTTCCTCTCTGGAAAAAAGCCTGACAGAACCCAAACCCCCAGGTCCTTGCATCAATTGGCCAGTACCTGGAGAGGCAGCTGAGCCCACAATGGTATGAGTAATGATGCCACTGCACGGTGAGAAAGAATTCAACTCTAACCCCAAGCTCAACAATGGAGTGACATCAATCAAGTGTGTATTTACTGTCTCATGCATGTCCGCTGCTCTGTCGGCTAAGGGGCTAACACATCAATCACCATCATCAACCCTCTCTCCTTTTATTAATCCTAATCTTAAGTGAATTCATGTGTTCATTTGGTCACACGTGTAATACATCATTGGACCAACTGAAAGTGAAGAACAATGAAGAAAAAAAATAATTTATTGATGTTGGTTAAACCTCCCATACCGTAATACACCTAGAATAGAAAAGAATAGAACTTTATTGTCATTGTAACAAGTACAACGAAATTGAAGTCACAGCAGCAATCAAGAAAACAAAAGTATGAAAGTGTATTGAAAGTGCAAAAAGGTCCATAAGAAAATAGATGATGACAGCTTGTCCATCGTTCTCCAGTTCAGCCAGCCTCCACCTCCACAGGGTCCAGGACTGAGCTTCTTCAGTCATGCTCCATCTCTGTCTCCTGGATCCTGTCTGCTCACAGCAGGCGAAGCTCTTCCAATGTGGCGTTGGTGTCCGATGTCAGCTCTGTTAGCCATGTCTGTGAATAGCATGATGCTACTCTGCCCTCTGGTATTCCCTCTGTTGCTGGGTTAGCACAGCTAGCTCGTCCATCTTATTGGAGATAGATCTTACGTTCCCAATTACGATGGATGGAAGGACAGGTCCATGTTGTCAGTTCTTAGCTCACACCTGAGAACCAGCACGTTGTCACCTTCTTCTCCTCACCTTGTGGGAAGACATCAGGCCTTACACCATTTAGCATTGACATGCTACAGACTGCTAACAGCTGAGTTCCCATGAAAACAATGCAGCCATGGTTACAAGAAGGATCTCCAGACAAACACCGGAGAAAAAGTAGTAAAAATATCGCTGAAGCTACAAAAAGTTTGGTGCCCATGACCAACAAATGAGCCATAGAAAGTAATGATCCACTCCAAATACAAAGATTACAAAAAAGAAATGAAAAAAATTACAAGAAACGGACAAAGAAGAGAAAACTGCTGCAAAAGGCAGCCCTAGCCAACAGGGCGGCGCCTAGCAACATCAAATGTGTTTCCAATTGCTTAACCACTTTTTAAATTATTTAATGAAGTAAACTGGTCACAGCTGCTCTTGGGGGGTTTACTTAAGTCTTTCTTGCAGTTAAAAGTAATCACTTGAGGTCAAAAGTAGAAAAGTACAGAAGTGGGAATTCAACCTTAAGCAGACCTGAATGAATCGAAGAATCTATGTAAGAGTTTTGTTCCTTTCCTACTGCAGTGATTTCTGTTTTTAAACCTTCAGGCAAATAACTGTTCACTTAGTCACTAAACCAGCAAGTTCCCAATGTAAAAGGCTGCTTGTAGCTCTCTAAGCATTTTAATGTTGTACATTTAATTTTGTTTTTACTTGAAATGATTTATTTGGGCATGTTGTAGATCTTTGTAAGACCTTAAATATGTATGCTAGGAATATTTAAACAACAGTATTTTTCTGCATTATTTTTTATAGACAGGAATTAATGAGTGGCTGCGGCATGATAGTTGGACTAATTTTAAAAATCTTTCTCCCCAGTAGGCTGGCCTTGTCACTTTAAGTCGCATGCATTAATTCACACCACATTCATAAAATGATGAATGTGCTGCAATGTAAAAAGTCCATCAGTATTAACTCATCCCATTCACACACTGACAGCAGAGTGGCAGGGTCAGCATGGAGTTTCTTATCTTAAAGTCAGCACCCTGGTCAAAAAAGTCTGGCTCTGCCGCTCTCAACAAACTCAAAAATGAATAAAGTGTACATTTATTTACACGCCTGCCTAACTGCGAGTATCTGATTAGAAAATGATTGATGGTTTCTTGAATGTGTCTTTTTAAAGATTTTTCACTTCATTGGACATTCATTAACATAAACTGTACTGTTTAATGAACAATGGCACTATCGCTTGATGTGTAATGTACTGCCAGTCTGGGCACGCTGTTATACATTAATGAAGTCATTCATTCCTTAAATTACATTCTCCTTGTCTCTGGTAATTTGTTTAAAGCTATGATCCTGTTTAGATGTCAGGAGGACTGCGACTAATTCACCAAAGACAAAGTCGAGGGCTGCAGCAATTTGATCAAAATAAACTCAATAAAAGAAAATCAAATCAGTTACCTCAGGGTCAAACAAATTAGTCACTACTGATCCAAAATTAAACATATTAAGGAACATAAAGAAACTTGTGTGTGCATGTAAATCCTTTGTATTTTTCCATATACCTTAACCAACGCCTTCCTTGTTTTTTCCCCTTTTCCACCTTTCCACACCCCCGCCCGCTTCCACCCCATCCCTCTCAAACAGCCGCAGGTAGATGGAGCCCATTAAAAGCTCATTTGGGTTGATGCTCGTTAGTTCCATTATTAACTGAGCCAAGCCTTTTCTCCTGCTGAGTGGACCCTCACTACAACATCCACTCCGTCACACAAACAGGCAGCGAGTGGGGGAAAGCATGAGTCACTGAATGCTTGTGGTGAGTCAGATGTCAGTGGAGGGACGGGGGGAAGGGGGGCAGGTAGAAGATTTCTAAATGAGCTTAAAATAACACTCAAGGGAAGACAAGATGACAATCAAAAAGCGATATCTCTATTCGTAGTCATTCCATTTGTTGTTGTTGTTGTTGTTGTTGTGAATAACAAAATAGAGATACAGGATTATTTTTTAAAGGCTGCCAGCTTTGTTGGAGTCAAAACCCAGCTAAATCTGTTTAATCCATCAAAGCTGAAACTCATCAGCCTTTGTCCCTTCAGACAAGGAAAACAAAGACTTGTGTTTTAAAGTAATATTGTGGTGGTAGGATTAATCCATTTCCTTTCTGGGAGGTTGGATGTACCATTAAACCTTCAGGGACCTCCATTCCCCGGTGTAATGACCTCTAAGCCACTGGCGTCTGTTTTGCTATTGATTCACACAATAAATTCAGCTGGTATTTTCGAGTGCAACATGTTCAGAGAATGTGAAGCAGAGAGTTTCAGCAGAGGGAGAGAGGCAGGGAGGGAGGTGTTGTGTTTCGTCAGACACTGTGAATTTTGTTTGAGTGCGTCAGGAACCAAGCGAAACAAAAATGTAACAAAGTTTTTGTGGTTTACATCTTGGATACCCTGGTGTGAATGTGCAGGGAGACACAAGGGTCCTTTAAGTGAACTGCAGACACTGTGCGCTGCATTCAGGGCACAAAAAGTTGATGTGCAATAAATATTGTATGGGCTTGATAAATGCCTTCAGCCTTCATGTGATGTGTTGCATGCTTGTAAATACCTTAAAATGATTGGGTAGAAGATGTCAAGGTGCCATTTCTGTACAAATACATAAATTTTGTCTTCATCTATGTGGATTTGTCTCTTTATTTATTCTGTCAGTTGACTCACTAGGTGCTGCTTTAGTTTAATGACAGTAAGGAAAGCGTAATCAGTAAGAGATGGTATACGATAAAGATTTCTTGGACAGCTCCAGGCATAAAGTCAAACTGAGTCTTCCTTCACAGATGCATCGCTGAAATTTTCGAGAAACTTTAAGATGCTCTGCCACAGAAATGTTTCAAAGGTGCTTCTTCTTCCATGTTCCTCACAGCATGAAGTTTCTCCCGTAGAGAGGGGGGAGTCTCAGAAGGCGAAAGGCATCAAACGCACACTGCTGAAGCCACAGCGTAATGTTAACAGGATAGTGATGAAGCAACAGAGACAGGCTAGCCATGACGGTGGCGGTTTCTTTATCAATGTCACATGTTGGTTGAAAGATATGCAGACATCACGTTGATCTGGTCTTCAAATTGGTTCTCCTTGTGCCACCTCAGATGTCTTCTGTCATCCTGTTGTGTGTTGCTCTTCAAAGTCTGCAACAGCCATGGATTAGATTTCAGCATCTCTGCCAACTTGTGGGGAATTTCTCTCCATGTTCCTTGCTGCGATACCACATCAGAGATGTGGAAGTTTAACTTGGAGGCTCGCAGAAAATCCCTGGCTGAAGTTTAAGTGAAGATTTGCTTGTTCACATTTTTATATATCATGTTTTAGGGAATTGTTTGGTAGTTTTTTGCCTGTGTGAATACACATTTAGTTTCTAAATGAAGGAAACTTGACGTAGGTATTTTAGAGACTAACCTGATTCCACCTGCTGAACATTTCTTACAATAGACTGCTGCAGTAATTATCCCAGTGACACACTTTTGTTCAGTTCGATCAACTTTTCTACACACCCCATCAACATCAGAGGAGCATATATACTCAGCAGTTTAAGTAGTAATGGAAAAACTAGCAGCTTCTCACACATATTGAATGCTCTCTGTATAACCTGTGCTCTTCTGGAAGCAATTAAATGCAGAGTAACACAGCTTTGGTTCAGTCAGCAGCTGCTTTTCATCTTCAAATTTCAGGGAAGCAGGAGCTCCCTAAAAGCTTCCTCATCTCAAACATCCTGCTTTGAATGACCTGTCAGAGAGTATTGTCTGTTTTGATTTTTACCAAGGCTCTTTTTTCTATTTAATACACCTCCAGAGCAGATGAAAATGTGAGTCCAAAATGTACAAGCACAGGCTGCCTCCTGTGGCTGGTCTTCACTCACTGATGCAGAACAGCACCTTTAATTTTGCAGGTATTTCTCTCCACTTTGCTTGGCCTGCAATAACATCAGGAATGTTAATGGTGGCAGCTTCAGTCTGAATGGTAGCTTTCTCTGTGAGTTCTCTGAACTGTGTCATGGTCCTCTGGGCTTTCAGTCTTGTAACAACACCAGCCAATATGGTGTGCAGCTTCCCAGGTCATCCTTTAAGAGCACTGGAAGTGATTGCTATTTCAAGACACGCTTTCTTTGGGGCATCGCGCTGTGACCGAATGCACACCCTAACCTTTGTGAGGAAGTACGGGCAAGAAGCAACACAGTCATGTGTAAAAACAAGTAGATAAAAAATGACTTCCTCACATACTAATTAGCTGATTCAATCAAACACAGTTGGTGCCTCCTGCACTTACTAAGAGTAATGCAGGAGCCACCTGGGCTCATTCAGGTGGAAATTCTGTAATGACTGAGTCAAAACAAAAATGAAAACAAGGAAGTCAAAAAACTTAACTTTTTAGAGAAAAGTGCTTTAAAGGCAGCTTTAGCTCTTTCAAAGTCTGATGCTAGATGTGTATTGTGTATTGTGTTCCCACAGCTCTCTATGAAAAGCAACCTTTATCTGAGTCTTTTGGTTTTATTTCATACACATGTTCTCTCTCTGCACCGGTGTTGTGTTAACATTCTAAAAGGAACATTTCATTTATTAAATGTGCTCATAATTTGAAAACTTTGAAACTTGTGAACAGGAGTGTGACAGTTCACATCCCAAGAGAAGTATAGTTACTGTTTCCCTCCAGGTCGACGCAGATTTACGTCACCTGACAGGCTTTCAGCAGCTTTTACTGGTAGCAATGCTGCTGGCAATCCAGATGAAGTTGGTGGTCCCAATTAGAGCCCAACCGATATGGGATTTTTGGCGCCGATGCCGATATCGATACTGGAGGCAAAAAAAAGCTGATATCCAATATATATCGACCGATATATCGGCTGATATATGTAATGAATTCATTCATATACACAGGATATATACTGTATATGAACACAAAATATTATAATACCCATATGATTCAAGACAGAGACAGAACACTGTTAAATTAACACAAGGAACTTAAATTATAAAACTGTCAACACAAGAACTGTAGTGTAAACCAATGATAAATAAGAACAAGCTGTAAACACAATATTAAATAAAGAAGTCAAACTTTAAACACAGTAAGTAGAATAAAAAGTCAAACTGTAAACACACAACGAGCTACTTACACAACGTTAAAACGTGGTATTATAGTCTTACATTATATAATGGTGGATGTGTGAAATAACAGTACCATTTATCTCTGTTTATCTCTCAAAAAAGCAACTAACACAACGTTAAAACGTCATTTCATAGTCTTACATTATATAATGGTGAATGGAGGGGGCGGGCACTAGGGCAGTGTGCAGCCCAACACGCAGACACACAGGAACAGGAGCAGGAGCAACAGAATCTCCGTGGAGCAAAAATTTTTTTTAATCGGCTACATTTTGGCTGATGTTGATTCATCGGTGACAGGCATAATTGGCCCGATTAATCGGCCCAACCGATTAATTGGTCGGGCTCTAGTCCCTATGAAGCCAGATGTTGAGAAAATCTGAAGTATGTTCATAAACTATTTGGAACAGGTTACACAGGTTTAAACTTGCCAAAATACTTGTTTTACAGATGTGCAGCTTTGTAAGAGGAAGGGAAAAATTCTTTTTTTCTGTTTGTTTGTTCAGTGTTTCTCCATCTTAAGCCTTTATATCCCAGTTAAATCACAGAGGATGTGTAAACAATCTCACCCACCATCTTTTACTTAGCAGATTCCCACCATGTGTTCGGGTGTTAAATTTGGAGCCTTTAGCTAAATATTGAGCTGACAGATTGCAGAGTTATACGTCTGTTTTCAAAGCTGCAGATTTCTTTACTTTGTTTAACTGGTATTTTCTTGGCTTTTAAATTTAAGATCTGTCTATGATTCTGTGGCAGAATATAATCTACTTTAAGGAGTATAAATGATTGAGGGCTGAGGACAGTAATATAGGAAGCTCTACAGAAAATTAACTTTAAAGGTCCCATATTGTGCAAAAATCACTTTACTAAGCCTTGTAGTGAAATTTGTGGGTCTTTGGCTTTCCTCCCAGCCCACAAAATGTGATATTTAATGAAAAAACCTGTACTTTTTAGTGCTTGTGAATGTAAAATCCTGACCTGAAAAGAGCTGTTTGGAATTTCCGGGGTTTGCTGACATCAGCAATTCCCTTTTTTGACCAATCAGGAGAAGGTCTGACCTGGTCTACCGGAGCAGATTACCCCCCCGCCGCCCACTCCTCTCCCTGCTGCTGTTCAGAATGCCAAAGCTGAGGAGCTGCCCTGTTGTTGGCTGTAAACAGCCACATAGTTCCATGCTCAAGCTTCCCATCTCGGAAGAAGACAAGATTAAGTGGCTAGAGTTCATTTATCAAGGAAATGTGTCAGCTACACTCCGTAAAACGGTGCATGTGTGTGCTAGTCACTTCACGGCCGACTGCTTTTCCAACTTTGAACAGTACAACAGAGGGCTAGCGGATAGGCTGGTCCTGAATCCAGGCACATTACCAACCATCCGCCAACAAACCTTGGACCCTGGAAATGTAAGTATGTTAAATGCTGTGTGCTGTGGAGCACATGTAAGAGGTTTCTGTGTTAGCTTCAGGATGCTAACTTTAGCTGTGGTTAGCCTGTTGTTTTAGCTTGTTATGTTATGGTAAATGAGCTTTGCTGTTTTCTAAACATTGTGCACTCGGAGCTCGTGGCGCCGCTCTCAGTGACACGGAAGAGCGGGGCGGTATCAGCGGTGCCTCATTTACATATGAAGGTCACGCCCACTAAATCAGAGCGTTCTGAACAGAGGGGCTATGAGAGCCTGGAAACAATGCTGCTGTGGTTGATTTATTGGCTTTTTGGACCAAAACATGTTACTAGCATTTCATGAAGTCATCAATGATCAATATTAAACTGCAGAAAAGGAGCATAATATGGGACCTTTAATTGCATCTAAAAAAATGAACGTAAACAATTTTTTTTGAGAGCTGAACTATCCTATTTTTAGTGTAACTTACAAAACACTAGTCTGTACAGTCTTGTACACTTTTCCTCAGGATAAAAATGTCTCATCCTTTGGTTACATCACCTTTTTGATCAGTTTATCATTATTCTGTCCCCCATCACAGGATCTCTAAAATTCATTTCACCTTTAACTTTCTTTAACAATCACTAACATGTTGTCCAAATCTTCTTTTCACAGAACTGCCTTTGAGCCAAATGTTACATTCTTCACCAAGATTTGCAGGGTCTGACTTCAGCCATGGTCCTAATTCTGCAATCTTAGTCATTTATTTGAGTTGTGTATGGTAGAGTTTGCTAGAGGCTGTTTCGTCAGATTTGCTGCCTTAGAGGCTCCACTAAAGGCAAAAGAAGACGTAGAAGCAGGCAGAGAAACAGAGGTAGAAGAAGTGTGAAAAGGCACCGTAGACAAAAAGAGCAAGAATTGCTTATTACACACATTTGAATAAACTTGAGAAACATTTCAAAGCCACTTTGTGATGGAATGGCTCAATTTGGCACAGACACAAACTTATGTTTGAAATTAGCATTGACTAATATACCAGTGGCTGTGCATGTGTGTTTCTATGTCTGTTACACTTGTGTGTGTAATTTAATACCGTTTTATGTGTTCGTCTGCAGTGCAGCAGCATAGTTGATCAATTCGGCCATGCTGTTGTAGAAATCCCTACCAGCCGACACAGATAAATGGAAATCAGGGTCTTGGGGCAAACATTGAGATGAATTTCAACTTTTTTTCTCTCATCTAGTTTTCATCAGGTACAGATACACACATACCTGTTCAAAGAAACAGAAATACACACAGATGCTGACACACAACAAGCAAAGTATTCAGTAGACACGCCGACAGAGCTTCAAGTACTCATCTGTATTCAGTTTCAATTGTCTGTTTATTCAAGCTGTAATCTCAGCCTTTCATTATTAATGCCAATGTGTGTCCAAGTGTGAATTGTCCTTTTTGTGTCTGATTTGGTGCTTTACAGATATTTCATGTGTAATAGAATCTCTTTGTGCCCAGGCCCAGAGTGTGCGGATGAGTTTGGGTTACAAAGTTTTTGAGAACAGACAGCGGCCGCCACTAGCAGGCCAATGCACACAGAGAGAGAACAGCTTTGATGGCTCAGCATCCGGCTCATCCTTTCTCTGTCCCATTTCTTCATTTGACAGCCAAACACAATAAACTACAGCACATGCTAATGAGATGTGATCTCAGTTTGGGAGAGGGGTGTAAATCGGAGACGTCTCTCTATCTTTCCCTCTCTCTTGCCTTCAGGAAGATGGAATGATAGAAAGGATGATAAAGAGGGGGTTTGGAGGCGCAACGACAAGTAAATCTCCAGCTTTGAGAGGGGGCTGGGACCCCGCCAACTGTCTTCCAGCTTGGTGATGACTAAATGTCTCTCTCGGCGGGTTTTTCATCCTTCTGTGTCACTGTGGGTGTCTCCTCTCATCCACTCCCGCTCTGTACTTCATTTGTTTTCTTCCTCCCTCTCTCATTTTCTCCCTTTCCATCTTCAAACCCTATTAGAAATTTCGAGCTGTACATTCTCTCCCTTCTTATTTTGGCTGTGCCTGCTTCATGCCACTTCTCTTTAATCGCTGGTTTAATTGGTGCGGTGGTAAAATATGTTTGACAAAAATGATTTGTAAAAGCAAGAAAGCCATCTGAAAATGCTTTAGTGGTGTAATATTTTCTCGGAAAAGGCATAAAGTTGTCTTGCATTCTTGAATTAGCGGGTGCTCATCCAAAAGTACATGTCGATAAGTTTCTGATGACGGAGTGCACTCGTGAATGATGGTGATATGCAGTGGTTGGGATGCCTGAAAGTGCATTTTTCACTCAGATATTTGCTTTGATGCTGCTAAGAAGAAACACACTGTCAGCGAAACCAAAGTAAACACAATCAGAGTAAAGGATGCCGTCTTGACTGTGATTACTTATCTTTATGATTCCCTTTAAGTATTCATCCACCCACAATAAAAAAGCCAGAACTTATTTAGACAAGAAATTTACAACAGTACATCTTCTTTTAACCATGTAAGTGCTATTTACTAAACAAGTCCCCGATAAATACTTTGAGTGAGGCCTCTAAATGCAGCTGTTATCTTTTTGCCCTTTCTTCCAAACAGCCAGTAAATTATCTTTCTCATTCTCCCCACCTGTCTTAGTCACCGTCACTGAGTCACCCTCTAATTGCCACCTCTCATCTCCTCCTCTGCTCCGTCTTCCACATGACTGCCAAATTGATTGACCAATTAGTCTGTTGCTAGCGTTGGTAGCTAAAGCATTTTTAACCACAGGAGATCAATGGTGAATGAATGCCTGCGGTGAACCATCACACTGCTTTTGACTTGACTGATGGGCAGACTAATTCCCAGTGTCCTCTAATGGGAACGTAATATATCACAGAGCTCCTCACTCCAGCTAAGACGATATCTGACTTCAGTTATTAAATCTTGCTCTGTATATGTTCAGATTTGATAAAAGCAGAAGCGGGGTTTATACACACCACCTGTACATTTTTATTCACTTCTTCTTTATAGTGACACACATTTACTGGAGGGTTGAAATCATTACTTGCATTGTTTCCTGTTACAGCTGCTTTATAATGTCTCAGTACCTCACAGGGGACCTTAAAGCTTCAAGCAGTCCCTGAAATGTTGTGAGGCACTAACCTGACAGACAACAGAAAGGTGACGCTAAGCTGTTCGGTGGAGAGTCAGCTCCTCACACCAACAAGCTGCGCTGTCCTGTTCTCCTGATTTACATCTATACCAAATGAACAAACAGGTAAGTGTGCTGACACTCAGACTGTTGTGTTCTCTGCCGACCTTCTCTACATCACATTTCCATCGGGATCAACCCACTGACGCAAGCATGGATCAGAATTTAAATGAGGATGAGACAGAGGCATTTCCCAAAATGATAAAACTCCATTCACTTTGCTTCATTAGTTTCATCCATCCCTCTTTTCCTCCTCTGTTTCATCCACATCCTCCCAAACTGCAATCTCTGCAGACTCTGAATGAATGACAGACACTTCCTCCTTCTCTCTCCATCATTAACCATCTGGATCCCACAGCCCGAATGTAAACACTGCTATTTTAGGTCAGCCAGCACATCAGCAGTCCAAAATCATTTGTGGCAGATGTCTCCTCTGCTGCCAAACACCCAAAACACACAAATTAAAATCCTATTTATATTCATTATTCACTGACAGGTATGGTGGACAGTTTGTGCTGCATTTTGAGAAGTGGAGTGTGGTGACAGAGAGGCATGACAAGCATGTGATGTAACAGAAGCTAATGAAACGTAAGAAAGCAAAACAATATATACCCTAGAGCAACACACAGAGGAGAGGAGAGGAGAGGAGAGGAGAGGAGAGGAGAGGAGAGGAGAGGAGAGGAGAGGAGAGGAGAGGAGAGGAGAGGAGAGGAGAGGAGAGGAGAGGAGAGGAGAGGAGAGGAGAGAAGAGAAGAGAAGAGAAGAGAAGAGAAGAGAAGAGAAGAGAAGAGAAGAGAAGAGAAGAGAAGAGAAGAGAAGAGAAGAGAAGAAGAGGTAAACAAAGACAGCAGACCATCATGAGCAGGGAGCAGCAGAACAGAGCAGCAGCCAGAGGGTGCAGAGCGGCCATATGACGATGATGTTTTCTATGATTCACACTTCTGTCTCTTAATATTGCTGTGAAACTGAGAAAATAGCATCTATGCACATTGAGACTCACTGGACCTCCAAGCAACCTGTTACACACGCACGAACCCTCACATTCTGAGCAGCACTTAAGCTGACAGCTTTGAAATTACAGCTGCAGCTGCTGCTTTGAAAAAGGCTTAAAACACAAAACAGTAAATGAAGCCCCCCTTATGGGTGCCTACAAAAACTAGCTCACCCCCAGGGTGACCCTCACATGCATCTCCCAACATTATTTCTTTCAACTGTTCAAGGGTTTTTACCTCCAGCTTTTATTTCTGTTTAATGAAAATGGGACCGTAACACAGTCTAATGATCAAACAGACCACATTCAATGTGCAGAGTAACTTTCCCGTCATGGCACAGTCAGGGTGGGTGCTCAAATAGCAGTAGAGGTGTTGAAAGGCTGTACTCCGGGCAGCAAGTCATGGGCAGTCATGGTTTATGCTGTGTCATATTTCTAACATCTCAACAGATGTTATCAGAAAACATTTGATGTTAGCATTTAATCTTTTCCAAGCGAGGAATTTACACCTTTCCTCCATTATCAAAGGTCATGTTAGCACATAGCTACTACCTTGACATAAACTTTAGAGTGGCTGAATGTTTAAATTAGCAGTTTGAACTTAAACTACAACCTGATGTCTGATTTTTAACTAAACGGTGCCTTTTTAATGACCAATGATTCAAGAAGGATTTCTTGGCTTTGCACATTTAGAAAAAAAAAATGCAGCAACAGATCATAATGCCTTGTTTCCCCATCATACTCTTTACTGACCAAAGAGTTCTCATTTCTAGCCTTGTTTATGTTTTTAAATATTCAGTAGTTAGAATCACCTTTATTTGCAAAGTGTCTTTGAGAGAAATCAAAGAATTTTGCCCGGTGTCTCTTAAATGGTGCTCTTTCTGATCAAGTAGAACAGAGTTTAAATGAGTAAAAAAAAACTTTTTCACAAAAAAATGAATAAACATTTCAGTTGAGCAGTGTAATGGAGGAAATTAAAGAATACTGTTATTGTCTGTGTTTCAAGGATCCAGTTTAATTTACCGTTTTGTGCTCCTGTGTATGTTTCTCATATCTGATGCAAACTGCAGAGGATGTTGCATTCACTGACCACAGCTGTATTTTGCCATTCTGAGTTTGTATGAAAAATTGCTCTTCTATTTTCTGACTGAGAAAGCTGCGCCAAATTTTACGACCTGTAAGATGGCAGGATGACATTTTTACATTTAGCTCCAAACCTAAATGTGATGTGAAGGGAAAAAAGCTTCTGTGTGAAGGTAAATGGAATAAAGAAGTTAAATCTAGATCCATATTCTTCTTGTCACCTTAAGTCACCTTAGAAGCCAGAGGTAGAAAGCCATGTTTGGTGTCATTATGAGCGAGGCCTAAAGTGACCTGTCGCTAATGGTGATTGGTAGAGAATGTGCTGACGACTGAGATCACTCAGCGCTGATTAAACCCTGACAATAATGACTGTGCAGTACATCACTCATCCATATTCATCAAGCCCTGACATGCATCTGTTAAGTAATCACAGCAGCAGGGGGACGTATACATTGGTGTGAACAATGTAAACAATACTGTATAAAGCACTGCAGCAAAACGCAAGCAATTTAAGTAATGAGATCCTGTGTTAATATGGGTTTTTATGAAATATTAATTTACACTGTTTTACACCAGAGGCAAGGCAGCTGCTCCGATTTCTGTATGATGGGGAGGTTTTTGCTAATGTCAGAGCCATATCTAGCTTCTCCTTATAGAGCACTGAACTGCACGGTACTTTCCTTTATCTCTTTAATATGTAGCATAAGATGGGTTACACCAGTGCCGTGTCTTCCCCAGCTGTACAGATAAAGGAGAGAAATGGCAGGGGAAATCCAGAGAGTTAGTGGATTGGATCAGGGACTTGGACCAGCTTTGGGAAATGAGTGGGCAAACAAAATGACAGACTCATCCCTCTGTCCTTCTGCTCTTTACTCCCCCTGATCTGGCTTTTTTTTTCATCCCTTTTTTCGCCGTTGATGCTCTCAATCTGTCACAGTGATTGCAGGACAGAATTATAATTTGCCTAAATTGAGCCATAATGCGCCTTGTAAATTTAATTTTGTCTCAAAACCAGATTAACAGGATGGGAATGTGTATTTGTGCATGTGTGCACGAGTGTGCATATGTGTATTGTGAGAAACTCTGTGTGTATACAGTATGTGCTTGGCAAGGCCCATAATCCCAGGAGCGTATGCTGAATAAATCAGAGTATCTTTGAGAGAGGGGAAAAATCCAGTCCTTTCAAACGTTGCCCATGGATGCAAGCAGTCATGAGAAAGCCAAGCAGTCAAGAGAACACATGGTGAGCTAACGCAGCAAGCTGGACCCACACATGCACACACAAACACACAAATACATTTACATACAAACAAGTGCTGGAGAAAAATGAGTGCAAGCGACCGTATGACAGTACCTCAATCTTAAAAAAGAAAATGCATTCCCTTTGAGTCAACACAAATAACAAAAACATCACTACATACTGTGCATGCACAGAGATTTTTGTCATTTAAGCCTATTTCTGTCCAGGCTTTGGTCAACAAACACCTTGAAAGGATTTCTTTTCTGCTGACAAAAGACGATGACTAACACACTTTATTATGAGCAGTCTGTTCTTACAGTGAAGGACTTCTCAGTATTTAAAGTAGTGTTTGAGGAAACACTCCAGTTGCATGCTCATCATAGTAAATCAAGGGTTTGCAAAATAAGCATGGGTTAAAACATGGAGTTGCTGCACAGCTAATGGCGCATACAGACTTGAACAGGATTTTTGCATCATGTATTTTTCACGTCTCTTACTTCTTGAAAATAAGTCCAATAAATTCAGAAGATTTTTAATAATTAGGGAAAATATGCTCCCCAACAAAATCTAATCTGATTCTCTGTGGGACATTGGAAAATGATCTCCCTATTCCACACACACAAACACAAACACACACTCGTGTCATCTCCTTCCATCATTCCACCTCTGCGCTGTCAGTGGCTGACATTTTTCCCTGGAGAGCGTCTTTGGCAGGCCCTCTCACACAGACAGTCAGACAGACAGCCAGGTAGGGTTATTAAATATGTATTGCAGTGCAGTGATAGGACACCGGAGGCCATTAGCTATTATAAATATATAATTTTACACTGCTGCATATTTCAGCGTCCTGGGCCAATGACACCATGGCATACAAGCCCTCTGATTAGCATCCCAATGCTAAAATGCATCTCAATTAAGCTAGGTGTCAGCCCTCGTTGAGTGAAGCAGGGCTCGAGATGGAGAGGACCGATGTATAAATGAACGGATAAATAAATAAGTACCGCACAGGAGGATGAGGAGGGGGGCAGAGGAGGGGCTAGCTATCACTGGCTAACAGCGAGCAGTTCTGTTGATAGATTGAGTGTGAAGCCGACCTTAAACTTTAATCACTTTTGGACTGTTTAATAGCAAACAAGGCCAGTCCGTCTCTTTTCTCTCACTCTTTCATTTTAACTCTCCCCAAGCTGTTTTGTTTTCACCCAGCACCACCATCCACCTGTTCTTTCCACTTTGTATGTGTCCAAAATCCCTCGTTTCCTTCTTTTCAACAAGCCTTTGTCTCTCCCCAGCTCCTCTGCCATCTATCTTTCGCTGCCCCTTTACTTATCCTCCTGCCTCTTCCCACCTCTGCCAAACATCACCTCATGTTTCCTTCCTCTCCTGTCTCAATTTCTTTCTTTCCTACAACGGTTCTTCCATCTCCTATTTTGGTCTATTCCCTCTGCACTATTTCTTTTATTCATTTCCATTTTTCCCTCCTCTGTTCCTACTTATCTCTTTGATTTCTCCACAACCAACACCTGATTCTCACTCCACCATGTTCTTATTTGCATTTGAGTTTTATTTCTTAGGTGACTTCTACCATTTCAAAAAAACTATGCTACAAATGACTCCTGGCTAGAATTCAAAACACTTGATGAGCTTAGGCCAGATAAAACTCATTTTCAAAAGTTCACTTCTAAAATTAGCACCAGACATTCATCTTTCTTTTAAATACTGACTGGTAACTCAGAGTTTCTACTTTGCCAAAATCTCCATCCAGCATTTTGGCTTGATGCCATAAATCTTATGGCTTTTTTCTTCCTTAGTTTTCCATTCTCTTTTTCTAACTGCCGTCTCCATCTCTCCCTCTTTAGCCGCGTTTATCACTTCTTCCCTTCTTCCTCCCTTTCCTGGTGACAGAGTGTGACTCTGAGTGTGTTGACAGCTAGCCAGTAGGCCGAGCCGGCCGTCGAGATCCCTGGGGAATCAATCATCCAAGCCAGGATCAATACCTAAAGACTGTATCCTGAACCAGCTACCGACTCAGCTGGCACTGACTGAGTGATGACCCGCTGTTACACTGGGCAAAATTACATTAAAAGGAGTGCATGCAACTTTTTGGCATGCATCACTGCACCAACACTGAAATGCGTAAATTGACTCACACCAGGATCAGGACAGTGTCATCTTTCACTCTGAAACAAATACATCTGAGTGTCTGCAGACTGTGTGGGAGAATGCATTCAGCACACACAGGGCATGGTCCAAGATGTGACTGAATCTGTCAAGCAGAGCACAGCATGTTTCTCATCTCAGGCTTATTTCTGTCTCAAACTACATTTCGTCTACCTCAATCACTTACAGTCTACTTCCATTTCTTCACTTTGCCCTGCAGAGGCGCGATTATTGGCCCCCTTATCGGTTCCCTATTATACAGCAACACAACATCACCCCACTCTATCCATCACTGTGGTCCTGTGTGGAGGGAAAGCACCACTTATCAGCCCACTACAAGCAAATTAGACCGACATAATAGGGCTGAACAGAGGTAGGGGGTGAACTCGATTGGGGACAGAGTGTGTGTGTGATCACTGATGTGAAGTGAACACTTTAAAGGTGCAATACAGACTAACTCATGTGTCCCTGGCAATTACGTCTCATTTATTTAAAATCACTGTGAAGTAGAGCAGACAATTTGACAACTAGAACACTTCATAGAGTTTAACTTAAAACACTTTACATTTCTTCTCCATAAAAACTGAGTAATATCACTTCTCCCTGACAAATGACATGTACCACTTCTGGCTTTAATATTCCATCTTTTTATATTCAGCTCCAACACCTGCTGAGATGTGATGGTGAACTCATTTTATGGTTCATTGACATTCTCAGTCTGCAAGGACAAAAAAACATACTGCCAATGACTACCAAATCTCTGTCGAGGTTCATGTTGTTTTTAGCCTCAAGACCGTTTAACCTCAGTATGCATGACTCGTAGTGACCTTTATGGCTGCTGAGAAAGAGTACATTAAGAGGAGCCACTGTTGCTGATTTCATAATGATAGCATCTGACTGAGGTCTGTTGAACTGATTAAAATGTCAGTGGAGGTCAATCGTGATGCACTGAAATTGTGTATTATGGCATTAATATCAAATTTCCGTCTGGTTTTCTGTATCTTAATAGATAATAGTGCCTTAAAAATGTAGCAAGGATTATTTGAATACTGAAGAAGACAGTTTCCCATTGCATTTTCCTTTTTTTAGAAAGGAGGCCAACAAACAAATAAATAAGGTAAATCCGGTATATGTATGAATATGTATGAAATATGAAGGCAAGGTCGGAAATTATGTAGTGTGTTAGTCAAGTCGCTCTTTCATAACTCAGAGTGACTGAACTGTGTGTGTACATTTCCGAATAAAGATAAATGCGTTAACACCAGTATAGTCCTCCTCCATTTGGCTGATGCTTTTATCCAGAGTGCTTAACTGGATTGGCCTACAGAGACTGGAACATTACCCCAGCAGTATTAGCAGCACACTTTTATCCACTGTGCTGCACCAAGATAAAACCTTTACAGCAAAGAACCCCCTTACTGATCATAAAGTACGGCGAGAACAGCTGTCTGGCCGGCGTTGTAGCAGGGCAGGACTTACTCACTGTATAATAGACCTTTTAATGTGATCTCAACCTTTAAGTGAAAGGCAACTAATGCTCTACGGGATTTCATGCTGAATAGGTTGGCGGTTGTTTGGAACTGTAAACGATTAGTTAGTCAAAAAAAGTAACTGCCACTGGTTAGGAGCTCAGTGCTCAGGAGTGAAACTGGGAAAAATGACACACCTTTATTTTGGAAGAGCTGGCTGCTGACAATTTCAGTCATGGACGCCACCTTCTGTTTCTGGAGTTTCTCCGGAGGAATGCAGGAATAAAAATCATGCAGCAATTGACTGGGAACAGGAAGCAGAAAAAGGCAGAATAAACAATCAGAAAGATCATTACACAGGAGGAGCAACAGGTCTGTTTACTTGGAGATGAGTAGGATAAATAATCCAGAATAATTTTCTTTGGGTTACATGGTAATAAACACGCACTTAAAATAAACAGCACAATTTATTCCTTTCATGTAATTGATTCAAAGATAGAAAAACAACCATATCTTTGTAAGTCAGGCTTTAAACATTTCTCTTTTGGAGTCATAAATTATGTAATAACTAAAAGCAGAGGTTGGAACTGAGTGCGGCGTAGACATGAGCAGAGCGGTGTGTGCTGCATGAAAACAAATGAGCCACAGTCTAACTATGCTTTAATGAAGACACAGGTTTAAGTCATCCTCCGCCCCGGATTCAATTTTATAATAATTAAACAGGCTTGTTGCGAGCCCCGATGCCACTTTAAAAGATTGAATGCTCAGAGCAGGGCAAGCCCTTTGTCTTCATTTTTTCGTCTGTCTGTCACTTTGTCCCTGTCGTCTTAAATTACGCGACAAAGGTTGTGCAAGCACTTTCAGTAATAGCATAAAAGAATAAAATGCACCACCTCTTCTCCCAAACTCAAACACAACAAAAAGCTCTGTGTGACTTCTGATGTGCATAAGCTGGCACAAGGACACACATGAGCACAGCGGCTCAGAGCAGACTTATCACGGCCACTAATCATCCGAGCTGAATTTAATTAAAACCAAAAATGTCAGACAATTCCCACATGGATATGCAAAGGATGCACAAAGCAAACAAAACACATGCACAGCTGACAATGTATGCACTCCTAGCTCTCGCTAAATCACACTCCAGGTGAGTTTACAAGGTGTTGGAGTCCGACTGCTCAGACGAGGCAAAGCTTTGATGTTCAACTCATGCACGGTGATTGTAATTCACACAGGCTTCTTTTGGAAAGTTTGCCGGAGGCAACTCTGATCAGGAATGCAATGGGGACTTTACTTTCAAGTTCAGATGGCTCGGCTGTGTTTGTGCATGTGTGTGTGTGTTACAAGTGCAGAAGACACACAATAAGGGCAGTTACTGCGTGTGAAAAGAGAAGAATGAATGACAAAAGTGAGAATATGTACGCTGACCGCCCTCTGCCCTTCATCACCTTCTACACCATGTCATGTATCTGAGGATGGTGTTAAAGGTAGCACCTTTGTGATGCTGTGTTGACATGGAGCCACTCAAACGAGATGAGGATGGCAGACAGTCACACATATACACACAGTAAAGCACACAGCGGTCAATGAGAGGTGAAAAGAAAAACTGTGGGGATGAAAGAATAGATCCACGTTTAGTTATGAAGTTGCTCGAGGTGAAACAAAGTGTCCGAAATGTCTATCTTAAAAAAGTCAATTTTACACCAGGGTCATTTCCAGGGCTTCACACTAAATTCAGAGTACAGTTCTGGGTCAAAAAGAGGTTAAAGAAGCCATCCCTGGTCGTTTTACTCTTCAGGAGGCTGGATATAAAAGAGACGAGGTTCAAATGGCTTTTGTTTGATGGTTTCACTGAAATTGTCATTTCAGTCAGGGGCACACAGAGGAGGGACAGGGTGTGTTTGAGCGCGTGTCCTTGTGTTTATGGCAGTTTGATGAGATTTTTATCACCTGATAGAGAAAGTAAGTCTGGAACAGGATGGAATGTATGGCGGACAAAGAGATGAGGGTCACTGAGCAAAGCGAAGAGGAAAACCTGAGCTGAGCAGATCTAAAAAGCTGCCATCCATCCTCTCTGTCAGAGCCCCTGACTGAGACCAAAGATAAGGTGTGTGAGTGTGTTTCCAGTCCAGCTTACCTCAGGAGTTTGGCATCAAACACTTTCTCAACGTCATGCAGGACAGTTGGAAGGTACTTGAGAGCAGCAACCTGATGATTCGCACACACAAACACACACACACACACACACACACACACACACACACACACACACACACACACACACACACACACACACACACACACACACACACACACACACACACACACACACACACACAACAGGTAAACAGTGTTAAGAGTACTGTTTTAATACTATGTGATAGTTGCTTTCAAATTGAAGGTGACTTCATCGTCAAACAGTTTCTCATGAAGCATGAAAAAAGAAAAGCCTGTGTTTTTTACTGGGCCACTTTTCTGTCAGACCAACTTTTTGTGACTCCCTCTGTCTGAACATCTGCATCAGCGTAAGCAGTGAGAACGAGAGGAAACAGCAGAAATAGTTTGAATCAGATTGAGGGATCCTATCACAGATGTTGGAGTATGAAGAGGAGTGGGAACAAGAGACAGGTAGGTGTAAAATAAGAAGAAGCAGCAGAAATAAGAGAGATTTCAAGAGGTGTATTGAGGTGGAGTATAGGTGCAGGGTGAATGTGCATGATTACCCTGAGCAGCAGAGTGGCGGTGTAGTCTGTTCTCATCAGGCTGTTGATGGACTCAAAAAGCCTCCTCAGCGAGTCCTCAAACTCTGCCTGCTCCTTCCCCTCGTACAGCCTAGGAGGAAATTAAAATCAGTGAAACAGGAACATTGGAGAGCAGCAGAAAGCGAGATGGCATGAGACAAACTTTTAGGAAACATTGTGCGATAAGGTTAGAAAAGGAGATACAGGGGTAATCCAAGGGTTCACAACCTGCGGCTCTGGAGCCTCATGTGGCTCTTTGATTCCTTTGCAGTGGTTCCTTGTAGCTTTAAAAAAGTATTATTGAAATAAAGAATTTTTATTTTTCTTACAGAGGGTATTGATGATTAAAGATATTGACGCCAAATAAAATCATGTGTTTGCATTTTTTTAAAACTAAATATGCATCAAATCTTGCAAAAAAAAAAGCCTGCCATCGCTCTACTTCACCTCCTCCAACACCAACAGCCCACCAACTTTCCATGCACCTGTGGCTAAGCTCAAGTTTTACACCTCTGGTACAAAAAAACCCCAAAAAACGTAATCTACAAAATAAAAATCTAAAAGAAAAGATCGATTTTAATTTTGTGTGGATGGATTCATTTCACTGTCAATGTGCCGGCTAAATCTACATGCTTGATATTTGGCAAGTCATAAGCAAAAAATAAAAAATAAGATAAGTTAAGCAATATTATTGATATATAAATTCAAATTCAAGTATTATTTTAAAAATGTTGGTATTTTTGCAAATTTATTACATTTTATTTTTGAGTTAAAATTTCAATTTAAAAAAATGTTTGCATATTTTTAACATTTTTGCATATTTTAAAATTTAATTTTTTTAATTATTTTGAAAACTTTTGGAATTTCATTTTTTTATTTTGATAATCTATGACACTTAAAAAAATAAATATACATATCCCTATTTTTATTTTTTTTTTATTTTTTTATTTATTTTTACGATTTTTTGTCTTTATTGTGGAGTACATTTTTGGATGACTTTAATTCAGGTGAGCCGAGGCAAATAGGCCCACTTTGAAAGTAAAGGTTGCAAACCCCTGGGGTAATTAGAGTTGCAAATAGATCAAGAAAGAACCTGTAGAATGAGGGAGTAGAAAGGATTAATAACCAGTGAGGGCGCAGAGGATGGAAAAACATTTCACTAAGTGTGACAATGAGGACAGCTGACAAGAATCACAAGTTGGATCTTAACACACACTGGACTGTTTGTTTTATGGTTTCTGTGCATGAGAAGAATAAAGAAGCATTATTGTGTTAGGCATACAAGAGTGAGTGATATGCTTTAACTTAAATATAGTAAAAAAATGTAATTTATCCTTAGGGATCGATAAAGTAAGTCTGATTCTGAAAATATGTCATCGATGGACATACAAAGAAAGGAAAGTGTATCTGGGTAACAGCATGTCTTGTGCTGGCAGGTTCTTTATTTTGTGCAAAACCAATGCATTTCAAAGTTTTTTAGCCGTGGTTTCCCACACACAAAAACCCTCAGTACTCTTCATGAGCTGTTTATTTGACGCTCACTCACAGGTAGTTTGACACATTAGTATGCTATCAGTGTCACTTCTGTCAAAGTTATGAGAAAACTTGTCATATTTAAGATTTTTCTTTGGTTTGTTAAATTAGCCATTAAAATACCCAAAACCCAAACTGAATATCAACACAGTCATCTTAATGTCATGATGCTTAAATACCACCCAAGAGACCGTCATTGGCAGATTTTGGTAATTTTTGATGATTTTCCTTATAAAGAGGAACACTGAAAATGAAGGACTAGCCCCCTCGAGTCTGAACCTCAACCCTATCAAGCAAACTTGAGGCAGGCTGGAAAATAAACTGGATGGATTTATCGTACAGTCAAAGAAGGCCTTTTGCTTGAGTTGCGAAAGTGATGTGACAACATTAGTGTTGAAGTTCTCAGAAAATATACTGACACAAGGGCAAAGATGTGCTGAAATTGGAAAAAAGTAGGCAATACTTCGTCACCTGTCAGGTGTTCTAACAATGTTTGCCACCAGTGTAAGTAGAAGCTGAACTTCTTAAATTAACTTTATCAACAAAAATGGAAGAGGTCCATGCAGAGGAGAAACTAACCAAGCTCAATTCCACTATTTCCTATTTTTCCCATTTAATTTATAAAATTTCATTGAATAACAGCAAATCTGACGAACAGCAAGCCTTAAAAACAAACATATAAAGGACACTGCCAAGAAAAGCAGTGGTGAGAAGTGTTATAAAACTGAGATCTTTGAAGTCACTAGCTCCAAAACTTCAAAAGTAAACATACACGTATAGGCCCTTAATCATCATACTTTATAGCACAGGATCTTTTTATACACAACAGACACTCAAGTATTTTTAGTTTTCTTTCTCATGTCCATGATATTGTTCTTATACCAACTAAATACATGTATATAACTTAAAGAATCATCCTGCACAAAAAATGTGCCTTAGTCTTGTATAAATGGTAAAGAAAGATGCAAGTCAAGTTTTGAAAAACGTGTAATTCTTAGAACATAACTTCACACAAAATCAGTTTCATTCTTTCAAGAAAGGGAACTTTCGAATGCATGGTCATTTTCTATAACCAATTCTTTCTATCTCCCCTCTAACTGGTTTGTTTTTGCAGATTTTAAACATTCTTTATATTTGGGAAACAACAAGCGTCTCCAATGGGACATAAATCATTCTGCAGCAGTTGTTTTTCATCACAGTTTAAATTGATCCAAAGCTAGTAATGATAATGTTTTGGAAGTCATCTTCATCAAGCCGGCGCTGTTTTGTCTGCTCAGAGAGCATCAGGCAAGTGAAATTGCACCTCTGTTTCTATGTAAATGAGTAATCAGATGTCTGACTGCAATTCTCTGTACCTTCTTTCAATACCACAGAAAGTGTTTTGAAAGAAGATTGAGGAGGTGATATGTTGAAATCTAAACCTAAAGCTGGTTTTAACTTTTTTATGTGAGCCGTGTGAACATGATACCAAACATAATAGGGGATTTACAGGCTTGCAATTTGCAATGACTGCAGTACATTCAGTTGAGCAGCAGATTTTTGCAGTGCGATGTGCATTTACTGCTGTGATCACAAATTGCATATGTGTTCAGATCACATTTGAACACCAACACATCCCCTGTCATCCCTCCAGTCCAACTTTCTCCTCCTCTAACAAACTTTCCTTTCATTCATCTCACCACCTCTTCCCTTCCCACATCTCCCCACTATCTCTGTGTGATGCAGTGGAGCTGTGCAGTTGTTAATTACAATAAAAGTTAGGAGTGCCTGAGGGAAGGATTAGCATGTGGCACACAGCGATTTTAGCGTGTGGGGGGAAGGATTAGGCAGTAACACACAGATGCATTATCTCTGGACTCTTTGCTGTGTACAGTTATGATTACAGATGCATTGTCCTGCTTAATCCGGCAGACCTGTCTACGCATAAGTGTGTGCATGTTAGTGTGTGTGTGTGTGTGCGCGTGTGTGTGTGTGTGTGTGTGTGTGTGTGTGTGTGTGTGTGTGTGTGTGTGTGTGTGTGAGGGAGAGACAAAACAGATGATGTCTAAATGTGAGGGGTCACTTCTGGTGTGATAACACCATGTTCAGCAGTCATGCCACACATATGCACTTAGACTTACCCTAAAATAGTTGTGTCCCATTAGTACAGTATTGCATGTCACAGCCTCTGGGATATTTCTTTAATCCAACTCAGATGATAAACGTGGAACTAAAAATGACTGCAGGCTCCTGCTACAACTGATCCGCGCACACACAAACACAGACACTCAGTACCCACACATCTGCACTACACAAATACGTCACACTAGCTCAGCAAATTGATAGTGGAGACAGATGGAGAGGAGAGAGATGGATGAAGGGATGTCAAGGGAAGCAATAGAAGTGGGGGAAACTCGGGAAAAAATTGATGAAAAGTTTTAGGAGGAACAGTTTTGAAGGAGAGCGGCTCAGATGAAGAGACAAAAAGGAAAAAATGACACTTAACCTGTGCGTTTGTGAATGACTGCATTCCTGTCTGAGCATTTCAGTCAAAAAATGTCACCTTGTTATGATTCATATTTTTTAAATTTCTCACTGGAATAATCACTAAACCTATCCAAGGATGCGCTTAACTGAGCTCCAAGGTTTGCCACAGGCTTGGCCAAACTTTAAAAGCTGATGTTTTGCATGGGAGAGGAAAACAGTGTTGCAGCAAACAAATTTACCATAACAAAACTTTTCAAAATGAATGAATGGTGCAACGAGTCACACACCTTGAGTATTGTTAATCCAGTTCTAGTGAAGGGGTTTATCTGTGCAGACAATTAAATAACCATAGTAGACTCCTGAGGCCAATCACTTTGATGATCAAGCATTTATCAATCTATATCTGATTGGATGGCTGGAGTAAATTAAGCATGAGGTACACCTCAATGCAGCTGAAGTCCTTTATGTACTGAATGCTTTTTTTTTTTCACTGTATTTTGAAGATTTCATTCTAAGCAGTAATGCTAGATATTAATTCTTCCTATTGTGAAAAATTAATAAGTATAAGCCTTCAAAACACAAATGATCACATAACAACGGGATCCTTATCATCTTAATTAAAATCATACTTGGGATCATTCTAATGTTTATTCTTATCGCATATAATATCACGTATTACATATTTATCTGATGAGCTCCCACAGGAAATGGTGTTAAAAATAAGGAGAAGAAGGAAGGAGAAAGAAGGTTATGATTCTAGGATAGAGAAAAAAGGATGATACAGGGACAACATGGTGGAAAATATAGAACACTGTTTGAGCTCTAGGGAGCGAAAAAAATAAACAGCCGATGAACCAAACTCGAGGAGTTTAATGGAAGCTACAGGCCGTGAAGGCCAAAAAGAAGGTGACTTAAAGAGTGAAACCTGGTACAGCATGCCTTACATATTCTTAAAAGTAAACATCCCATGCTCCTAATAGACTCTACATGAACACAAAGCTGGTTTGACAAGCTAATAAATCTTCAATGATGCCTGTTTAACTATTAATGACTGCCAGTCTTGATGGTGATAAAGCTGGAGCCTTGCAGATGCACCTACAGCGCTGCGTGCTCCCTCGAATACCCGATTTTTACATAGGTATGATAAGGCTTAACAGAAGAAGCTTAAGATGCAGAGGAAGCTGAAGTTTCTGGCTGCAGGAGGGACAGCAGACAGAGGAAAAGAGAGGAGGAGAGTGAGGTCTATCAGTTCAGAGATGCCCAGGGGAGGCTGGTGGCTGGTGCTCAGTCAATCCAGGAGCAGCCAAGCGATAATATAATGCGCGGACAAACACAAACATATATTAAACATATCCTTAAATGCATATGCAAAGGCTTGCATACACATACACACACATACCCCCAACCGTTTGGGAAACCAGAGTAAAGCTGACCCATAATTCCTTAAACTCTGCTTGAATAAATAATCAAACTCATCCACCACATCGAACAAACATAATTTCCACAAACAAAGCTCATGATGCTCCCAGGAAGATAAAAATAAAAAATAAAATGAATGTTGAGCCGTGGACTCTAAATGACAAACACATTCACTCACAATGACAGAGACCTCGTTTATCTTAGTTCTACAACCACTTACACACCGAACAGAGGCACACAAGCCATAAAACTCCACACATAAACATGATTGTATCTTATATACCTGCACACTAACACAGACACTGACTTCACCCACAGGCAGGGTGAATCACACAGCTGTGGATCATGTTTCTCATCTGTCAGCATCAACTCCTGAGCTGCAGTTATAAATAGTGTTTACACTTATCGTATAGTGCAGCTCTCACCTTGGCACAGTGGGTGTCATAAGTCTCTCAACAGGAACTTTGTCTGTCTGGTTTTTAGTTGGCAGCTCATTCAGCCGCACTGGCCTTTCATTACCTCTAATGCGGACGCTTCACTTCATCATCAATGCTTATTAGCAACATTAGTGCTGTTATCAGCTCTTCTTTTTCACTGAACTGTCAAAAACAAATGCGTCGACAAAGCAGTGTCACTGAGTGGTGTGTGTGTGCCTTCAAGAATGTGTGTTTGCATAACTAAGGGTCGGAGAAATTCAAAGCCGTTGTCATTAGAAAACCCCAACAAAAAGGTGCATCATCACTCACTGGGAATAGAGCATACGCGAGCGCACGATGAACTTGAAGATGTACTCCAGGGCTTTGAGAGTTCGGAAGATGGGCTCACACTGTTCCCCTCGACTGGACACATCCAGATACTTCTTCAACACCGACATCAGCTTCCTGCCAGAGAGAGTGATAGAGGGAGGAGATGAGGATTGTCATACCTCCCCTGATATTCCAACAGGTTGGAAAGTTAATCACCAACTCTATTTTTCACTTCCACAGAGCAGAAAGACGAAGTGCAACACGGTGAGAGTGAAAGAACGAGAGAGACAGGGAGAAGGATGGGGAGGGTGGGGGTGAAAAAAAAAAGCAAAATAGTATTTCACACCTCAACAGATGTACCTTTCATACAACTCACAGACATTTTTATTTGCCCTGAGATGCATGGTGAAAAAAAAGTTATTCTCCAACACACACTTCCCACTGGCATTTTTAGGCACACATTAATATACCGGTGTGTAAAAGCAGCCAAGAGAGGTGTGGGTGGCTTAGAGTTCAGTTTAAGTTTAAGTCTTAACGCTATTTCTCTACCTGATCTCCATCTGAAGTACCTAAATGCAAGCAGTAGCGTATTGGAGCATTTATAGCACATAAAAGAGTAATGTGGCTCTCTAGAAGGTCAAGACATCTGGATTTGTTGGCTCTAAGGAGGATCACCCTCCCATTAGTTTAAAGCTAACAAATCCTCCAAAACAATAAAAGCCTGCATAAAACAAGAGCACTAATCCAGCCGTCAGGGTGGCCTTGGAAATATTACCATCATTATAACCATCCAGTCTTCCTTGATTTTGTTTGGCTTAAAGGTAAGAACAGGAGGATTTTTATAAGGGAAAGAGGCAGTTTAAAAATGTAGTGAGAGGGAGTTTAAGAGTTTTACATAACAGCTTCTGAGCTGACAGGCATTAAGCTGCCATGACCCTCTTAAAGAGGGTGAGCACCAACACTCTGGCTGGGCAGCTGAGGGATGAAGTGATGGTGGGGAGATGGACAGGAGGACAAACAAGTGGCTAGGGACAGCATTCACTGGAAAAGGAGGTCAAAAGGCTAAAAGTGAGTGAAAGAGGAGTCTGATGTGTTTTTAATTTCCTTATTGAAGCTTTGACAACTCAAACCAATGCTACTCTAGTGCCCACTGGGTGCTTTAGCCAGTACTCCACAGAGAGGCAGGGTTTAAACTCTGGCTATGCTGACGTAAAGTGAAGCAGAGTTGTCTTGTCTGGTTAAGTCCTTGGGAAAGCCATGACACCCACCTCTGGTGCCAGCTGGATCAGTGTACTATTCAGTCACTTAGCTTTACAATTTGAGGTGACATTTAGGTCACAACACTCAGTGTTTTTACATATTTCCCTGCAAAAAGAAAGGTGGTATGTTTATTATATTGTTACAGTGCTTCAACTTAAGTCTGAACAACCTCCTCTCAGATCCCTGAGGTCATACTTAATCAAGGCACTCAACTGGAATCTATCAGAAGCTAGAGTTAAATTATTTAAACTTTAATAGCCAGTCATGCTCTGTTAGTTTGAGTAAAGTGGTCTCAACTGGCTGACCAAACAGATTCTTCACTTCCTTGAAGGTATTAAGAAGGCTGATGCCTCAAACACAGATCGAGGGCTTGTGCTACTCCTTCAGAGTCCTCATGATGAACAACGTTCTCATTTTTATATTTAAATATTTTTGTATTATTTTTCTTTACAATTAAAATATCTCATCTCATGACAAACCTTATTTTCCTTGTCAATACTTAGAGTATAATTTTTTATCATCCTCCCAGTGAATAGGAAAGCTGTAAAAGCTTCTATATTGTTTCTATATCATACCCTCTGAAAAAACACAGCTTTATGAGGCCAATTGAACTTTCTCCTACACCAACATAACTATGGAAGTGGTTTCTATAGGTATGCATACAAAATCACTCCAACTCCTCAACTGATGCTAATTTGTTTTCTGTGCCACCCACATCACCGCAAAAAAAAAACATGAGAGGCAACCACACAGTTTTAAACAGAAAAACAAGAGGCTGAAGAAAAATGCATCAAAGCATGAATTGAGACACACAATTTCACTAATCTTTCATCAGTGCCAGTTAGACATGATTTTAAGTCCCTAAAATTAAATATCTGCTCTGATTTATTCTTATGGCAGATATGCTAGCTTTAGATGTAGTGTTGCAGCTGCTGCCCTGTCAGACTGGCGATACTAGCAATGAATATAAATAAAAACATGGTTTGATACAACAATTACACATCATTTTACGTCCAATAAACACAACTCGAAGGCTCTAGTTTGAGCCTTTATCAACATTTGAGCATAATGCATTGAGATCATTTTGCTGCACTTTCTTTTTGCTTCTTTCCCACAATTGTTCCGTTTGTCTCCTTATTTCTCTTCTATGGGGGGAAAATGTAAATTTATGTGTACCTCTCAGTCAAGTTCACTTAAGATATTCTGATGAGCAGGGGTTGAGAGTAAAGAACTGTGGTTTTGTTGAAACCTGATGTAAGACACTCTGGGATGACAGTTCTGCCTTCTGTCAATCATTAAACTCAGGCAAAGTGCAACAGAACAAGATGACATGAAGTGTGCTGTGATTCGAGAGGTGACCTACTTGTAGGCCAGTGTGGCACTGAAATGCTGCTTGATGTAGGCCTCCAACACCGTGTTGAAGTGCTGGAACTTTCTGTCAGCGATCAGACCAATGATGTAAATCTGTCAGAGAGAGGGAGAAACAGAAAGACAGTGATTTGTTGACACAGAAACAGATGATAATTTAGCAGATTAGGAGTTGTGTAAACCGTCTGACAGAAATAATTATGGAGAAAAATTATACAAATACAGACACACACTCACCAAGGCATCAAACACAAGGATGTCGTAGTCGTCAGTCTGCGAGTGTTCCATCATGATGTTGAACAAGGCATCCAGAGTGTCCTGCAAAAACTACACACACATACACACAGTCAAAACAGAGGTCTGTTAAGAGCACACACAACACCAGTCTATGAACTTGTGCGAAGACACACTCGTATTCACAGTACTGACCTTTACCACCTCTTCTCCATCAATAATTTTAAGTTTCTCCAGGTTTTCTTTGAGGTTTTCAGGCCGAGTCCTCCACTTGAGCAGGCCCAGCAGGCCGACTGCGGGAGAGAAACACACAGAGTTCAGTTTGTGTTCAGCTGGTTTGCATATTCACATTGTTCAGTTTCCATCAAATCTGTTGTGATGAAAATCTCCCATAAGCTGGAAAAAAATCTTTTACTGTCTGTACTGGAGTATTCTCCCCTCACCTCATGTGTACCAAAAAAAAAAGAAAAAAAACATATGAAGTACTGAATATAGTTAATGTGTTAGTGAATCAAAACCCGTTTTGATCAGACTCTAAAGGTGATCATTTACCAGATAAAATCATAACTAAGGGTGAAAAATTAGCTAACTTAATTACTTAACTGAAATTAACAGGCATCAAGATCTGCAATTTTACATTTGCAACTTTCCATAGTTTTATCATTGGAATTGATTCAGTGAAAACAAAAAACATCAGTTTTTTTATTTCCTTTGATTCGATGATGACCAAAGAGGAATCCTAAATTGACAACAGTTGAATGCATTTTCTATATTTTGGTGCATTTGAGATCTCATCTATTCGGGGATCAGTGTGAAAACTGAATCATCGTATGTTTTTTTAACTTAATGTATTTTGTTTGGACAAGTTTATTGCAGTGTGAAGCAACAACAAAGTCATGTTTGAACAAGAGATGATTTGTCATGCTCACAGTGTTTCATCCTCCGCTTAAAAAGACCGCCAGCTGAACATTCACGTCCTCAGTTTGTGTCATTAATTCTGCTCCAGTTTGACACAGGCCAGACTGGCATGTCTCCACAGAGCTGCCCGCTTGAAGCTCACCGCTTTCCCTGTCCAATCATTTCTGACTCACCAAGCCAAGCTGCACATCTGGTGGGTGGCCCCAACAACACTGAGTGCCTGCAAGCCGAGAGCCTTTGTGTGTTTGTGTATGAGCACGTGTGTATGGTTATCTATAAGCCTGTGTGTGACAGTCTCTGTCATTTCATGTCTTTATATGAATGTGTGTGTGTGTGTGTGCGCGCTTGTGTGTCTATGGTACAGGTGATTAATACTGCAGGATAATATTCATTATAGTGATGGACCGGCTCCCTCAGTAACAGCTGTTGCACTGCACCTGTGTCTGATGCACCATACTGTCTGGATAGAATGTGTGTGTATGCATTTGTTGATGTGGACGTGCACGTCGACGTGCGTGCTTACTTGTGTGGCTGCCTGCCAGGGTGTGTAGGACAAAATGGCGTCACTTTGCAGCAATAAAACCTATGCGTACACAAAGTGTCCCCATCTTTTGTTCACTAACCCATGACCATGCTGAACACACACACACACACACGCACACACACACAAACACACACACACACAGTTCTGGCACATTTAACTAAATTATCACGCTGTTGACTCACTGTTAATTGGCTGGCTGTCTTTTTTCCTCTAACCTCAGCCCTCAGCTTTTGTAATCGTGACAGCTTTTAAACAACTCGAAATCCAAAAATAACTGACAAGGTCAGAAACATTTTCTGGGCATTCCACCTTTTAAAGGTTTTTGAGGAAAACTCTGTACAACTCGAGCTTTCTGTCAATAAAGTTTGTACCCTTGACCAGTAGGTCAGTTTTTATCAGGCTCAAAGAAACTGGTGGATTTGCCCTTTACAAACTTTGTTGCGAACTGTGATTTGTTGTCTTTTGTTACGTTCCTTTTGCGCCATTGAAAGAAGCTTTTAATTAACTTTTTTTGCATGACTTCTTTTATTTCTTAATATCCTTTCCTTCACAATAGTTACCTTAAAATTTAATGAAACTAAATGAAAAATCAAAAAATCAGACTGTACATAAATGTTTTGGTTGATCCCTGTCACAGAGCTTTTAATTCTGAACAGATGTGATTGCTCTGTTGTTGATACTCTATGTTGCTGCCATACATGGCAGAGTCTCCCTTGAAAAAGACATCCTGGCTTAATAGAGGACAACTAAAAGAAATCTTTGTATGTGAGTGGTGTCTCGTGTCTTGTCGCATGTAGCTACCGTTCTGGGTGAGTTTGGTGGAGCACACCAGTGTAGAGATACAGAAGCTATCTCTCGAGCTGACTGACAGGCCTCCGCTGCTTCCCGACACATTGCTGGCGCTGCGACTCAGCCCTGATCCCTTGTGGAGGTCGCCATGGTGGTGGCGGGTTGAGGGCAACGACAAATAGCAGTTCACATCTTCCATGCGCTTGCTGTCACCCTGAGAGGAAAGTTTTAGAAAGTTATGTAAAACCCAAACACTGTTGATGCACCAGTGATAACAAACTTAGTTATTGATGGCGTGATGTTTGTTGTGCTTCATAGCAGAGCTAAGCCAAGAATTATGGATCCTTTAACAGCCAAAATGTCTTGCTACAACACACAGAGCGACACCGGGGGACTGCAGGGATTTATCAGCCTAGTACTTAAGAGAAAAATGACAAACAATGATTGAATCTGCAAATTCCACAGCAGTAACTCTCAGATATCTGTAAACCTAATCTACTTGCACACTCTGTTTCAGTTTGTAAACTTAAAACTTAAAACTGTGGATCCAGGGCAGTTTAGAAAGCTGAGCGTAAAAACAAGTACATCTGTTCGTTTTGTAAGAGATTATTTTGATTTTTGTATTGTCACTTCTGCTACTCTAAATAATTATAAAATAATGTATCCTCTTATGACTTAATCACTGAAGGTTGAAGCTTAACGTGGTCCTTAAAATCTCATCTACGCCCCCCCTTCAACGTCGAACCAGTACGTAATGATGAGTGGGTGGAAAAGCAGGAGAAAGAGACTGAAGCCATGAGTGGCACTGACATGGAGGGGCTGCGGGGATAACCAGAGATAACAGAGAAAGAGGGCACAGGGGGAACAGCCATTTGGTCTCTTGAGTGAATCACAAGTAATTAATCTTCATTGCGTTTGGCATTTAATCAATAAGAAGGGATTCAATCTTAGCTCTGGCTGATTTGGCAGGAAATCTATTTGGCTTCACTCAACCTGTCTGGGTGGCTGTAATCTCCAGTCCAGCTTACAGTATGATCAGCGCAGCTTTGATCATAGTTGCTGCAGAACAAAACGGAGCTCTTCCTCTTTTCAAGTTTCAACGGTTGTGTCTGCTTTGTTTATTAGAATAAGTACAATGATTTGGGCTTATTTCTCAGAAGTTAACAAGACAAGGTCTCTGGACTTTTCCAAACACATAAGATACTCTTTTTTTTCCAGAGTGATGGCTTATCAGGTCAAGCCCCTCACCCTTTTGATGGTTTTCTCCCGTACCAATCAGGTGGATGGATTATGTAGAGACATTTTTTGATAACACATATCTAAAGAAATCTATGAGTGCAATTTTAAAAAGTAGTTTAATTCTTTCTTTGTACATCAAAAAAGTTTTAGGTCTTTGATAATAATTAAGACTAAGATTGAGCATTGGTACAATCAAAATAAACTTTGAGTCTTTCATGTCTAATCATGGGTTGTGAATCAGTTGCTCAAATCTTCTGATATAAATTATTTTGGATTAACAGCATTTTGGTTGTTTACTTTTAGTTTTTTTTTCCGCTATAAAAAATTACACCGACCCTCTCATCATGAAAGCCTCACTTGGCCCTAAATTTATAATCAGGGTTTGTTTGAATCTTAAGCTTTGCATTTTGGTTTGCTAATGAGTTGCAAAATGATATATTTCTCCATATGAAGGGTTATGCTCGGTGGGATTTGGATGACAACAAATACTTTCTTTCATCTTTGAGCAAGGTGGCACTGACATCAAATCAGCTTTCTGAAATAATCTTTCCATTTAGAAGACAAAGAACCTGTTGACGTGCCATGTCTGAAAAAGTTTCTTGTCTGGTTCTGACCTTGAAGACAACAAGATCATGCAGTCCATCTTGAAGAACAGTTCCATCCTCCTTCATCAGACGCACAAAAGCCATGGCAAAGTTCTTCTCACTCTTGTCCTTGGCTAGAGACGCAGGAGACCAATTTGTAAACAGAGGGAAAAGCACATCAGGGGAATAGAAATGAAAGATGGAAGGGTTAGAATTCAGTCATTGGAGCGGGAAAGTCTCCTGATTTGTATAATCGAGTGTGAGTAATGACGCCTTGGGTCATTTTCTAAATTGCCTCAAATCATTTGGTCCTTTCTGTGTCACATAATGCCCTGGCGATCAGGGAAGAGGACTCGAGAATGTGGATGCATTCATTCGGCAGACAGGCAGAGGATGTGAGGCTGATACTCACACTCCTGGGAGGAGCGGTGTCTGAACATGAAGCGTAAATGAATTCTGTGCATCTCCTCCAGAGGGACAGCCACCTGAAGGACACAGGCTATTATAGCATATAAAATAACAGAGATCATCAGATTTTAAAAAGTATAAAACAACATGTTTTTAGAGTTTGGAAGGAGTGTGAATGCTAAACAAACAAGTGAAAATTAGATGCAAACACCCGACACATTCAAGGAAACTGAAAAAATGGAGGTAGAGGAAGAAAGACTTCTTCAACATACACAAACACACAAATGCACACACAGTCACACACACATTCACACACTGACAGAGGCGCCATCAAGGAATTTGAGTAACATAAAAAATAGCACACAGAGCCTTGCCACTTCTGATTCTAAAACCACACCGATCCTAAAACTACAACACTGTGTAAGCTTGGATTCATTAGTCTGCATGCAGAGAAATTCATCATCTAATCATTTGATCAAAGACTAAATGGAAATGCCAAATGGTGAAATGTTTTTTTTAGCTAAAATATAAAACATAATATGCATTAACCTTTAATTCTGAGTGAAATAAATTGGCTTTACAGTCTTTAAAATGATGCAATAGAAGAATGAAATCAGCAGTTTTTTTAACGTATTTATAAAATTAATAGTCATTGGGTGCTATGTATAATCAGTGCAAGCTTCTTTTAAGAAGTATCTAATGAGAGAAAACAAAGAAGAAATTCCTGAGGGAGTGTAGAGTGTGGTTAACCTGTGATTAAGCTTTAAAGGAGAAATTGCCTCATACAGTTATTCTTTGTTGCTTTTATTTATCCTGTTCTTGAGTCACTTTATTTCCTGTTTTGATTTAATTTGCATTATTTTGAACGGTTGAAGACACTATCTCTAATGTTTACTGTAATGTAAAACAAAATGTCTAAACTTTGTCAGCTGGTGTAGTGTCATCACAGGGACTTTTGCCCTATAAGTCATGGATAGATCAGCCAGGTCGACTAGGGATACTGTAAAACATCATTTAGAAAAATGATAATCTCATTTTAAACTGTGGTCTATGAACAGGAGAATATATAAAAGTTAGACTATGAAAATATCACTTATAAAGTCCTCACAGGGCCTTTAAAGAGAAACTGCCTGTACTGTTGAAGTCTCTTTCTCTTCTTCCATTTTTCCTTCCTTTCCTGTCTTTTCTGAAACCTTTACATGATGCTGCACTTGCACACACTTGTTAATGAGAGGAGCTTAGAAATACTGAGGCTTTCTGAAAGTTTTGTTTTTCTTGCACAAATAATTAATAACAGACACTCTGTTAATCGCATTACAACAACTTTTTGTCTTGTGGTTTTAGTTGTGAAACTAAATGTAGAAGAAAAAATAACATTGCTTTAATTTTTTTAGAGCCCATGTTAATAATGTGCCCCTCCCAACATTTCACTCCCATATGGCACCCCTGCAGATACTCTCATACCTTAATTGTCTCCATCCATCGGGGCTGTTTGATTTGGTAGTAGATGACAGATCTGTACTCGCCGACAGCCTTATCCCCTGCTCCCAGACAGATGGAGTTCTAGGAAAGAGGGAGGGAGAAAATATGAGAAAACATGTGTCATTTTGAGCCAAAGGATAATATATCCATCAGTGTGTGTTTGTGCGTGCATCCACATATGCCTGAGATGGATTTTTAGTCTGAGGAAAAAGTCATGTCTGCGTGCCCCTGACCATGAGAGGGTGAGTAAGCTCTTGATCATTTCTTGCATGCTCACTCACCCATTTAATTTCTATCTCTGAAGCACTCCATGTATGGAAAACACACACATACACACACCTCCTACCTCAAACACTTCACACACTCGAACAATTTCTGTTTACACAGGCTTTCCTATCACATGCACTGATGTGCTCCGTCTTCACATGGCTTACCTGTATTACCTTTCCCTCCTCGTCACAGACCCACATGATGACTTCCACGTTTTTCTGCGAGGTCTTGTTATATTTGTCAAAGTCACCGGACTGTAAGGTGAGGTAGATGTCATTGCGAACATCTCCTGGCATTATGATCTCAGGGAAGCCAAGTTTGCGGGCCACCACAGTGCTGCGGTCCACCAGGTGTGGGTACTCCTTCCTGATCTGAACAATGTCTCCTACCAGAGCCTTCATGGTCACCCAGAGACCTGGGGGGAGGGAGAGGCAGGGGAGGAGGAAAGACCAAACATTCATAAGGTGTTTGCAAAGAGGCAGCAGATCTGTTTTGTTTTTTTAATTCGACATATCAGTGGAAAGCACAGAAACCATCAGGGTAATCTCAAAAACTATAACATTTCAACTGATGAGATGAAAGTCATACAAATCTACCAAGTATAACTACCTCTTTTTTAAACTCATCACTCAAATCCTCAAGTTCAAACATATATTAATTAAGCCCTGTGACTAAATTTCATTGAAGAGTGAACATAGTGGATATAAACTAGGCAGTATGGAGAATAGCAGTTGGTTTCCTCACTTTAAAACCGATTTTGTGTTGCACAACACAGTGCCACAAGCTTTAAAGAGACAATAATTCTGCTGTAGCAAACAAAGATGGTCACTCAAAACAACTTTTGAGAACACGGGGTACTTTTAAAGATGTTTCTAACTGAAAATAATATATCAAGAAACACTGACTTGGAAAAACAGACACCATGCCGTGCTGTTTTAAATGAGAGAGTTGGTTTCCAGTGAGGAGTTTGCAATTTTCTCTCCAGGTAAGTAAATTCATATTACAGCCAAATGAATGAATAAAAGATTCCAAGGCTCAGTACAAACAGAACTGAATGTAAAACGTTTTAAGGTGTTTTTACGACTCACAGAAGCCCTGAAACCCAAAGTCTGAAGGCTGTACTTAAAGTTCAGCTCACTTTGTGTCAAATTTGATTGTTTATCTGAGGGGAACGGGTTGTTAGCATTTCCAAGGTGAACCAGGGGTATAAACGCCTGTTGTTAGGGACAGAATAAACTGTTATCATCCTCATAAAATGTCTTCTTCCTAAAAGGTTGTGAGATATGGGGAAGAAAAATACAAAAGGTGGGAAAAGGTGTAAGCATAATGGGAAGAAATGTTTCCCAGGGAACATGGGGTCTCACAGCTTTCAAAAGAATTATATGACAGCGCAAAGACGAGGCATTAGGAGGAAATGAAAAAACAGAATGAGTTTTCTCAGGAAAATACATTACTGATAAAATGTACAGCATGTCACAAATCATCTTGAAAACATTCAGAAGGCTAACCACATACAGAAAACTCTGTGTGTGAGTGTACTGTAGCAAAAACAATCTCAAAGTGAGAGAAAGCAGAGATTAGAGGTAGGTAATGTTAAGAACAGGCGTCGGACAGCCTGAGGTTATACTTCCATATCTGCTCTTCCGAATGCTCCCCTCATATCTGGGTTACGCTCGGGGCCCTCAGGAGCACGAGGAAAGATAAAGGCTGTGAGATATGGCAGTGTAGTCCAACATACTGGGTTACTTTAAGAGGAAGGAGACAGCGACTCACACACAGGGGATAGCATAGTTAGCCATGAACATGAGGTGGTGGATATGAACAGTGCAGGCTTAGGAGGAGGGTTAGTGGGAAAGTAAAATGAAAACACTGACTCAGAGGTGCATGCTATCCATCAATATAATATCCATTTTCTGACAAACAGTGCAGAAAGAGGAGGCAATGATACAGTGAAAAATGGCCATTTAGTCTCCCTACAAATGGCTGCAGTGTGCAAAGTCCAGCGGGAGTCATACAGTCAGCCAAGCGGGCCCCCTAACTTTGGCTGAGCGGTCAGATGACTCATACACAAACATAAAGCAAAGCTTGTAACTGTTGAACAGTACCTTGGCCTCCACTGTCCCCTCGTGATGCTGTCACTTTGTTCAGTAAATTGTGGAGAAAGTCATTTTCAGCAACTACCCTGGACCAAAGCAAACACACAAACATTCTTCAACACTGACACAAACTGCTCCTCCTCAAACCAGCAGATACAAAAACTCTCAGAAAGAAAAGAAGCAATAATTCTATTTCTATTGCATGAACTACGTGTGACAAGAAAAGTTTCCTCTAGCACTAAATGATTGAGAGGAAGAAAGGAAAGAGTGATAGTGAAGGAAAATAGGACGTACGGGAAGAAGGGGATGAAATACTGCTTCTCCTCATCACATTCAATCTTGCCTTTGATGATATCACTGATGTCCATCACTGCGAAAGAGAAACAACACATCTGTCTGCAATGGAAAATCAAAACAACTCTAATATTTAACACTCACATCAAATCGTGACAGTGTCTCTGAAACATTAACTTACGCTGGCTCTAGCAAAAAAAGGCTCCTTGCCTGGCCAGCTAGCTGTTCTTTGAGTTTAATGCAGGTATAAGCAGCTGTTTTAAGCTGGTCAGTGCGACAGTACACAAGGGCAGAGGAAAAAAAATACTGCACAGTCACCATCAATACTTAAGCTTTGTTCAAGAGTGCAGTGGTTGTAGCTCCCAGGTGAAAATATTGGCAATAATACCTGCAGCAGCTGCTACTGCTGACAACTCAGACAGAATTACTCTGACCTTTAGGGAGCAGGTAAAATGAGTGAAGAGGCAATTAAAGGCCATTACTGTTTGCTTTATAGGTGAAACAGCCTTTCTCTGTTTCCCCGTATTAAGCTCTAAGAAAGGTTTCTTCAGAGTATGCTCAGTAATAGCGTTGATTTACAGAAATTTTACCTATTAGCAATTTAATACATGTAAAGATGGGTCAATTTTACGATATCATCAGCCTGTATCAAGTTTCATGTGTTACTTTGCAATACCTGCCACCCCAAACGGCCGTCTCAGGCCCTGTGTCCACTTCTTGTTGTCAATCTCTTTCAGGTCCATTCTACCCACCCTCACTATCTGACAGATCAGATAAATCTTTTCTCTGCTCAGGTCCTTATTTCCCAAGTCCTAGCATGAAAAACAGGAAAAAAGGAAAAATGAGAAGTGTTAACCATAGATGAATGAAGAGATGGAGGAGAAGAAGATGAGGGTAAAGTGTCGCTGGATTAGAGCCTGAGAGAAGAAATCATTAAAAAAACAATGCAATTCAGAAGTAATTCATTTTTGTCAAGTGCTACCTAAAGTGAGCAAAAACAGTGTGCCAGTGCCCTCTTGTGGTGACTTACTGTAAAGACAACCTTCAGGTTATTGAGCATGTCAACCTCTTTTGGGAATCCTTTGCTGCCCCAGCGTACCAAGTAGTTTTCACTGCACCAAACATGGAAAAAAGTGGTAAAAGACACAAAAATATCATTAAATTGCATGTAAAGTAAGGCCATGCCTCCCTATTATTAAAAAAAATTTAACTTCAAAGAGAATCAAACAACCTAGATTAACTTGAGATCAACTCATTGCTCATAACTAAAATGCTATTGATTCACACAACTTTGGAAAGACCTCAATCCTTCTTGTAGGGAATAATGAATTAAAAGATGAAATGTTATCTGCCTAATGCAGGATTGAGTATATACTTGGTACTCATGATGCTTGACTGTTTTTCTCTCTTCTTTAAATATTCCAGAGCAACCTGTCTGGTGCACACCAGCATGCAACATTTAGCTTCCTGAGTGACATGACGTGAATTTGGGGACACTGAAGTGTTTTTCAGTTATTCTCTGATAGGCATGAGAAGCCAGTGATGTTACCCAGCACAGCTGCATAATAATTTAGATTCAAGAGCTAAAAATACAACCACTCTATTCCCAGGGGTTCTTTTTTAAGAGACAGAGGGATGAGCAAGACAGACATGTATACACAAAAAAATCTGTTTGTAGGATTGGGTGACTCAACGCTGAGAGAAAGTTGATAGCCTGTCATAATATCACAGACAAGAAATGAATGTTTTCTGCAAAATAGCAGATTTATCTGTATATTTCTAATCAACAGAGGTATAAAACAAGCACAGAAAATAAAGCTATAACATGAAATCTGGAAAATGGAAAGAATAAAAGGACAGAGAATAGTGGTGGACTTATTTTGATGTTCAATTCAAGTCTATCTTTGTACCCACAGCTGCAGTGTTTGAGGCTTAGATATAGACAGTATGACAGTGAGTGACAGGGCTTAGCATCAACCCTGTCAGAAATCACACAGCGCTGCCAGTCAGTATCTCCTGCCCTATAATTTGTGTTATCTGTATTCTTATTTTTGACCGCAATTGTTCTAATTCAATGAGTTCAACAAAAGTGGAGGGAAATATGAGAAGGCGAGGGATAGAAACATACAGGAGGAAGCAGAGGAGAGAGCGACAGTGGAGACTAAATCAATATAAAGTCATACAGGTAACAACAGAAGTTCTCAGTCATGTACCTGGCTTCATATTTTTATTTGACTTGCTACTAAATCCCTGAAGAGATCTAAAATAAATGCAAGAAGGGATAACTTAAGCAGTAAGACAACAAATGAGGGAGATTACTATTGAAGAGTCTTAAAAGATGTATTCAGATCAGCTCGGGGAAATCCCTAAATGATTCTAAAAAGAATTCATTAACCCCCCGAAAAACCTATTTAAGATCACATGAAGCGCGTCACTTAAGCTTAAGTAGAAAGACAGGTGGTACCTGATGATAGTCTGCTGGATGGGGTCATACAGGGACATAAAGAGCTCTGAGTCCTCTCCAATGCGACATACAAAGTTCCTGACAAAGACGTAGAGGCTGTGGGTGGGGGAGGATTGGATCCGTGCCGAGATCCCGCTGTGGTCTGTCTGGACATTGGACTGCAGGAGAGGACATGGGTGGAAGAAGGTCAAACCAGGACAAATGTTCAACAGGGCGAGGTGCTGAACAAATCTTTAAAATTCACAGTGCAGACAAATCTGGTTGGCTGGTTCAACATTTATCAATTTTTGATCATATTGATTTGTTCCAACAGCAATTTATAGACTTATGAGAGAGTACATGTCCGCCAACTAATATTTCATTGTAAAAAATTAATAGGCTGATCGAAGCCAAAGAAACATCGAACCAATTTGTGAGAACAGGAGTTGTTAATGAGGTTTGGCTGGCTAACATTGTTGGTGTGTAAAATTTGCTTTCCAGTGCAGGAACATTCAGAAATAATGTCATTGCTTTTTTTAAATGAGATCATGAAGGTAAAATAAACGGTTCTTTCTATATCTAGTTGCATTTTCTCAATGTTTTCCCCTAAAGGGTTAATTCCCAAGAGAGACAAGTCTCTGGGAAAACTAATGGAGTCAAACCACAAGTATGTCAAGAAGTTGATAAATAAACTAAAATAGCTCCTATGGTTTCCCTTTGTCCAATCATATTTTGTTTTCTATTTCTCTGTGTTTGTTTTAATCTCTTCAGCACCATTTTCTTTCTTTACCTGTTCCTCTTTGATGCGTTCATTGATCTTGGCTGTTGCCTCCTCATGAGCCCGGAAAAGACTGATGACGCTTGCCTGCTCGGGCTCCAAAATGTTCCCATCCTCGTCCCGAACCACCTGGTCCAGCTCCAGGATCCTGTAATGAGAAACAGGAGAGGTGGGGATTAAGGAGATTGATAGAAAGTGTAAGAGAAAAGGAAAAGAAGGGTTGAGAGGGGTTGGTAAGAAAGGAGGGAGCAAGACAAAGTGTTGGTGAAATGAAAGAAGGAGATAGAAGAGGAAAGATTTGGGGAGATGAATAGTTTTAAAGATGTGAACATGGCAGTAAGGCAGGAGTAAATAAGCTTGTGCAGCTGATCTGAATGAGAGAGAGAGGACTCAGTTTTAAGCAGTGACAACAGAAGGTGTACACAGACATACTTGTTGCCATAGTCAATCTTGGAGGTGACTTTCTGCTTTAACTCCTTAAATTCATCACTTGGCAGAGTGCCAGACAGGAGCTGCGAGCGCCACTCCATCAGCTCCAACATCAGTCTCTGGACCTGCCTGACACGACTCTCCTTGTTGGTCTGGAAAGGCAGACCCACACTGTTACACACACACACACACACACGCACACACACATATGTAAACATGCATTGTGGTCATGCTAATATTTCTTTTTACCACAAAGAGCTGCTTCCAGATGCTGCCCCATTCCCTCAGTGTGGTGGTAACCTCCTTCACTAAGGGCATCTCTGCAGACAACACTACTTCTTCATCTCTGTCAGTAAAAAAAAAAAAAAGATCAATCATTAAAAAAAAACAAGTTTAAAAAATGTGTGAAAACAGAAGAGAAAGTTAGGAACTTTTGATTCACTCACCCTCGTTTTTTTATGATGACCTCCTTAAGGTGTATGAAACTTGCAGGAAACACTCCCTGGAAAAGGATTTGTGCATATAAATGGAAAAATCAACAAGAAATAAGCAGTGGGTCTGTTCTATCTTATTCATATAACCTATAATTAGTTCAAATGTATATGTCATTACAAAATCTCTGTTCATTTTAAAGTCACACACAGTCTGCTGTAAAACAAAATGCACTTGTCATCTGGACTTTACCTGTTGGGCTTTGTTCTTCGCTAAGTAGCCTCTGTACCATCCTTTAAGAAAAACTGGTGGTTAGTGATTAGGGTTTAAGACAAAGATCTCTCTAAAGATTATGCAGCCCAACAAGTTACACACAATCTGAAATCTGAAGTAACATAAGCAAAATTTATACAAATTTTAGTAGCAAAATAAAATATGTCCCAAAAGTTTTGAAAATTTTTACTGTTCAGGTAAAATACGGAAGTAGGCTTCAACATTTTGTTGTTTTCAAATCTGTTTAATTAATAAATTTTATTATTTTCTGAAATACTCTTACCATCGCAGGCCTCCTGGATGAACACCATATCCCCTACTTCGAGGGAAAGATGCTTCTCTCCTTGGCCGACAAAATTCCACTTTACTAAGACAAAAAAAAGAAAGAAAGAAATTGAAACCCCTGATACAGGATTCCATTTTAATTTCAGTGAAATGAATTAGTATACAAGAAAATATTCACTAGACCACAAGTGGGCGACCAAAAAAATGTATTATTTGAGATGCTATGAGGAGGATCTGTTTTAATAGCACTCCCTCGCCACCTTGTGGCCTGGAGTCTTCACACACCAATGTAAATTATTTTTTACTGAGGCCTGTGTTTGTTTAGGAAATAAATGGAGATTGGATTAAAACAAATGTTCTTGGTTTAAGACAACTTTTTACTGGATATGACATGCAGAGGTACAGTTGTGTAGCACTGCAGTTTGAAACTTGACATCAAGCAAACGTTGTTGCAGCCGGCTAGATGTCAGTCCGGGGCTCTGGGGTATCTGACTAACGTGACAACAGGTAAACACTGTCAGTCTGTAAGTGGTTTAATAGCTGTTTATATTTAGCACAGCTGGCAGACCGGTACTCTAAGACATGTCTGTAATGTGTAACGTTAGTAAATCATGGTTAGCTATGTCCTGCCAGCCATATACCAAGCAGAGCTAACCTCACTCTTCATTTTACTGATCAACTCTCAAGTTTGAACAGAAAACTGCAGAGTAACTGCTGCATGTGGGTTGGAATGGACATTATCACAAACAGTTTAGCCCCTGTGTTATAGAGTGATACAGCCTGAGCTAAAGGCTAATTAGCCTTTCATTCAGGCTGTATCACTCTCCCATTTATTTTTCTTCTGCTCTTCTGTCCTTTTTCTGTTTGACAGTTATGCTCCTGTGTCCACCATTACTACAAAATTAATCACCAAAAAATGTTTTTAGCAGAGAAAAATATGGATCTCTTTGTTTTATCTCTTCTCACTACTAAACTTAGCCAGTCAGTGTGGTGTTGACATAGAGACCTAGACATGTCGTGAATAAATCCGGTCCTGGATAACCCAAACTTGACGCTAAGAAGTAGCAATTCAAAATAGCCTGCAACCAGCAATATTGGCGCTGATAATCTCATTTTAAAGTGTGTTTACGATCAGGCATATCCCTAGAACGGAGCTTTTTTCAAAATCACTTTCAAACTCCTTACAGCCCCTTTAATGAGTTTGTTTGCTAAATCCACTCCCTGGTTAAAGCAGTAAGCTAGCCTGGTTTATAAAGTGCTGAGTACTTTCAAAGCCTGGGCAACAGGTATTGTCACAATTTGACATGTGCGTTGGAGGCAAAGTGCTGAAAAAAACACTAAAAACTTAAAGAGCTTATTTTTTACTGCCTTGAACAGAATTTGAGCATGGCAAAGTAGGCGGTATCACAGCCTCAAATGTTGTGCTGGGAGTCTGTAACCGAAAGAAAGTGTAGCAGCAGACAGGTGTTTCTTTACTCAAGCCAACAGACTTTCTTTTCTCCATATCCTGTTTCTTGTTCGTTAGGGCACTAAAGAAGCAGTTACACCCTTCAAATGAGTTTTAGATTTGGTCAGTCTTAATGTTTAAAAGAAGATGAATCTTCTTCCACCATCTGATTTAGAATACATTAAAAACACAACAGTTTGTTTGTGTGTGCACAGTTGACAGCATTCTGTGGTTTCTGTTCTTCCTACAGAGACGGTCTTTAGCAGTTTCAAACTCAAGCACACTACTTTCCATCCCCTTCTACTTCCTGTGTTGTATTATTACACACTAAGAAGGTATCAGCCTACATACATGGATAAACAACATATCAGTGCATCATTTTACTGGTATTTCATTTAAAATGTTGCTCACGTCATTCAGGATCAAACCCAAACATTAAACATTAGGAGTAAAATAAAACCTAACACATTTCTCTCACTTCACTTTCTACATAGAAAACAGTTTGCCTACTTACAACCTTTAAATCAGAGTAGCATATGCAAAATGCAATTTACTTCAAGAAATTAAAATCTCTGTAAGAAGTTAGAAATCGTTTTTCTTGCAAAGTGTGAGGGTCTTGCATATCTCACAGGAACACATGCTAACCAGCCCAGCCACACTGAAACCACAGACAGATAAAGTACACTCTGTACATAGAAAGTGCACTCTCAGTCAAATTATTTTTTTTTTCTATTTCAAAAATAAATCTTTCTGCATCTAAAACTGTCATTTTAAGGATTTATTGATTATCTTTCTTGTGTACATTTGAGCTGCATAATGTGTAATGCATATATAATGCCTGCCCCCCCCCCCACTCCATCAGCTGTGGATGGATGAAAATTTTGTTCAGCATACTTTCCACCGATACTTTAATAAGTCCTGTGGCACTAAAGTGAAATGGCCAAAATGATTTTAGGTTTAAAGTTATTCAAAGGTTATACTTGTGAAGGGAAAATCCTCCTGTACCATCAGACCATATGCACCTGCTCACATCCTGTGAATCAGGAAATGATAGGCGTTTGTCATTACTTGGAAAGTTCACCATCATACCTTAACAGAGAAACACAACGGCAACATGTAAACATAAACACACAAAATTGCACACACAAGTGAACACATACGGACTCACCTACACCATACCGCTCCGATATGGTTCTTGTCCAAGGAGCCATGTCTACATGTAGTCCCTTACCCCTCTTTCAAATTCTTGTCTCTTTAATTCCCTTCTGTTTCTCTTTGGCTTTCACTAGACTTTAGGAGTGTCTGTTAAATTTTTCACTTCAGTTTTTTTCTGACTTTAAATAATTGTGATAAGCCCATCCCCTCTTTGCCTTTCTTCCTCTTCTGTTTCTTCTTTCTTCCTGCCTTAAAGGCAGTTAAGGGGAAGTGACTGAGTGCAACAAGGTGGAGTCCTGTTTGACCCACAGGCATGCGCAGTGTGGGAAGTTTCCATCTTACTCTGACTCAGTAGATTACATTGTCTGATTCTTTAATAAACTAATGAAGAAAAGAGATACTTTTCTTTAGTGCAAACTTTGACTTGAGTTTATAAAACTCTTAAGAAATTAAATGTAAGAAAGCTTTCTCTAAACTCTTTGGGATGGTCATCAATAATGATAAGGGGTGATACATGGTACCTGTCAGTAGTAAGTGTAGTAAAGACACCAAGACATCCAGGAAACATTCTCAGTGTGATGTTCAGATAAAAAAGTAAAGCAGAGACTGAGAAGTTTCACTTCTTCTCTGACAGATTACCTGGTACAAATAGCCTTTTCTCCAGAGGTTGATAGCCTCTGTGCTGACACTCCAGCTGGTTCTCATTTATAAATTCTGATCCATCCTTGCTCTGAGATTTTCTTCAGAGCAACAAAAACAAGCCTTGAGCATTTTGCTTTATAACCATCTCACAAACAACAGGAGAAAGAGGCTGGTTTGTTGGTGTCTAAGTGTTTTACGTACAGTTTTATAATATTTGACAGTATTGTTTAATTCCATTTCAGCAAAGCTTTTGTAGATGTACACCTTCTTTTATAATTGAAATAAACTGGATTTAGCAGTTTGAGTGGCGTTTGTTGAAGAAAAACATTGATTTTTTTCCTTGTACACAAACTCAGCTGTTATGTAGCTTACCCGGCCTCAAATATCTTTGAAATCACATTTTTATGGAACATGAGGTGAGACGTGGCTCATCAACACAGTATGGATTCAGCAACGTCAGAGAGTTGAGGTGAGTTCACACCTAGAAATAAGCAAAAGAAACTACACATTTCAGGTTGTCTGTGTGTGAAAGACAGGCAGGTGAAGAAAGGCAAGCTGGGGGAGGGAAATGAATAAAGCATAAAGAAAAATATGTTATGCATGCTTCTGTATGAATGAACAAAACTTAGGCTAGGACTGTTTCTATGGATATGGGATGTAAAGGGTGAGTGGTAAAACAAATAAATAAATCAACATCCAAAGAAAATTCTCAACAATGAAAGATGATTAAAAAGGAAACAATTAAAAAAATCTGCTAGACATATGAAGTCATTAATAGATAAAGTCAGCCATAGATTGGCTTGTCTATGAAAGAAAACAGACTCATAAATAAAGGTTTGACTTGGCACCAGCTTGGATATGAGCAGGGCGAAGGAAACAAAGACAGAGCCAAAGAAGACAGAAGCAAGATAGATAAAGAAAATGGCAGCAGGAATGGAGAAATTTATAAAAAGAGCAATAACAAAGACTTTTTGAATGTTAGTCGGCAGCCCTGGAGATGAAGTGACACTGGGCAGAGAGGAGAAGCTACACCAGGGGTCAAAGCACATGAAAAAGACAGATTCAAAGGCTGCACCAGAAATAGAGGGATTGATTTAGAAATCCTGGTGACCTATTGGGTCATTGACATCTCTCCAGTTGAATGACTAGAGCCAGTTCTCAGTGATTCACCCAATAGCCTTCTAACCATGAATGCACCTGTTGTTTAACTACGCACAGTTTGGAGACCAGTGGTATTTCCTGGCACTATGAGACGTGACAAGAAAATAAACTTGAGAAAAAAAAAGAAAGGTGCATACATGAATATTAATTCTTACTGTTCTTCCCCCTGCAACATAGTGGGCTCATTTCCAGCAGTTCCTTCAGGACAACATGTAACAGGTTGGCTGTATTGTCTAAACAATAAGACCAATTCTCCAAAGGGGAGAGTTTGTTAAAGAAAAGCAGCTTGATCACAGCAGCTGGATAAAAGGCACGAAGAAAGAATGGAGAAGCTGTCGAAATTGTTTCAAAAGAAAATTACCCTCAAGAGATGGAAAAGAATAACACAGAGACAGTGACTGAGAGATGCATAGAGAGACAGAGAGAGGTGGGAGGTGGGGGGAGAGTGACACTGATGTTGACTCGCTTTCTCTCCCTCCCTTCTTTCCCACATCTACTTACACACTTAAAACACACACACACACAAACTCGTGATGAGAGAAGCTGTGGTTCTCACAGGGAGCAGAGCAGAGGAGCGGGGAAGTCGTCATTGAGAGGAAAAAGCAGCACTGAGGTAAGTTTTTTTGACTGACGTCTCAACTCTACCTAAATGTACCATAATTTAACATTTGGCTTTGAATTTGCTGGCTGTTAGACTTTGTCTTTTTATTCTTTTACTGCAGGCAAACAAACATATTTCATATGTGAACAGTATTTGAGAAAGTCTATAGTTGAGAAACTGCACAATGAATGAAAACCTCAATTTTGTCCTTTTCTGGTATTCAAATTTAAAAGATATATGTGTTCAAGAGTTAAACCTCTTTGACATGTTTTGAAAAGATAAAGAGTGTCATACAAGGTGAAATATAGTATAAGTAAATATAGTAAAATGTATGTGCGACAGTGTAATATGACTTGGGTAGAAACGTATCCTGCTCTGTTTTTTTTCAGTACACTTGTGCGTTAAATAATTCCTTTGTTTCTGATTTATGTTACATTATGTTAGCATTTTGCTGAAACACATAACCCAGTGACATCAGAGTTCAACTGTCAGCCTTGTGCCTTTGTGTGAACTTTGTTCAGTTACAGCTACTTTTTATTGAGTCAGTTCTGAAAATGAGGAAGTAACATTATTCTGTCTATGTGTGCATACTAACCAAACCAGAGATCTCATTTCTGCTACATCTGTTATGTTCGGTGTCTGTGGTTGTTCAATGTTTGAGCGCCAACTTTCACTTTCACTTTGTGAAATCAGCACATTGTAAGTTTGCACAGAAAAATGTAAGAGACAGACATATTAATGGATCAATGCAAGCGCATTGATTTTCACTGCAGGTTTCATGATGATGAAGGTTGAGTTTCCGTAGCCAGGGCTCTTTATGTCCCTGAGTTCTTGAGTTTCAATGCTGTCTAAACTGACTTTCATTTCCCACCTAAATAAGTAAAAAAGTCCTTTCAGACTTATTTAAGAGGACCATGAAGAGAAGTGGCATGAGCTCTTTTCAACAAGGGGAATGGAAAATCATTTTAGACTAAAGCACAGTTTTAGCCTTGAGCAGTCTTTGTAAAGCCTGTTCAAGCTGAGCAGGCAGCAGAATAGAGAGAGGATGTGGTTAAGTGTCACGACTTGGTCAGGGGACAATAAAAAGCGTCCAGCAGCTAAACTGAAGTTCCCTCTCCAAAGAGCTGTTTTGTGTCATAACTAGGGATGATCCAAAACAAATCATTTTCAAAATTTCACACAACAATGTAAACTCCAACTTGCTGACAAGTCTAGAGAAAAGAAAGGACGCAGTCAGAACGTAGCATGGTTATTTTCACAATACTAGAAATGGAATCACAGAGTCTCTGGGTAAATGATGAAGTTAGCTAACTATGGCTACGTTAGTACAGCAAGAACCATCAGCCTACATCCCGCTCTACTGCTTGATGCTCACATTCCCTTTGCTATTTGTGTATCATTCTAGGAAAGTTAAACAGACACAGCCTTCATACAACTTTATCTCTATTTTCTGTTTCATCATGTGGTCGACTGAGCATGCACACTCCTTGTTGTAGCCGTTATATATGACAAGAGAAGTGTTAAATCCAGAGGCGTGTGAATGCTTTGTTTTGTTTTTGTTTTTGTTAAAATTGTGTTTTTGTGCATTTTCACTTTTACTGACAGGAAAGCTGAAAGAAATGCAAAATGTGAGGAGTAAAGAATGATGAGACATGTAGTAAGGGGTTGAACCAGTATCTGAGACAAGGTCTACAGATGGCGAATGGGGGCACATGCTAGCACTGCTAACTGTGTAAAACATTGTCTTAATGGCATCACCCATTTTTTATGCAGTTTTAAAGCCTTTTGTATGCATGTGCCAAAGTGAAAAAGCTGACCGACTTTTTATCAAGCTGGTATGAGGCAAATAAGTGGAGTTGAGGCAGGCCTTCAGCTTCTTTTATAACAGCTACAGAGCGCCTGCTTGTCAGTCAAGTCCACCATGCCCACAGCTAGGGTTAAAGTTCATGTGTTCGATAACATTAAAAATGACGATGGTCATACAGTATTTTTTGACCAGGTTGTAACAAGTTTATTTTTGCTTGCTTTCTGATGCTTCTGCAGCCAGCCTCAAGGAAATGCTCACTGAAACACCATTTCAATAATTCCCGCATTTGCTTCATTCTGTTGGACTGGAGGTTGCCACTTGGCCACCAGACCACCTGGAGCCCCCTGGTGTTTCTTTTCTTAAAAACACACCCCCTACACCCCCTGCACCACTGACAGAAGCCTGAGTTAAGTTTAAACATTATATACAGAAGCCGGTGACACAACGCAGGTTGTGATGAGTTCAAGACAGAAATACTGAAGATAACCTGTAATCCCCAGAAGCACTGAACATGTGTGAACAACAATGCATGGTGAGAAATCCACATGCTTTTTCTGTGTCATAACCTCCTGTATGTGTCCTTAATGCTTCCCATGTCTGTCACTCAGCATTTTACATTTTCACACAGCAAAAAGAATCCACTCTGTCCCTCCATCAGTCAGGACATCTAAGTGTTACCAAGCAACGCGCCATCCAAGACCACTTCACTTTCTCTCCAGTGTCTCTATCAAGGGCAAAAATACAGACTAGCAGATTGTCATGATCACAACAATGCAGACGGTTACAGAGGTCCTTGCAAAAGAAGAGTCAATTAAGATGCCTGCAATGAGAAACATAGAGATATGTGACATTACAAGCTCACTGCATGAAAATGCTTTATCGATAATGCATGAAGGAAAAAAAATCTTTGACCCCTGTAAGCCATTTCAGCACACAGTTTAATTTTTATCAACCTATTTCTTACAGTTTAACATCTCTGCATTTTATTGATGCAACCCAAATCCACAATGTTTTAAAGAGTTCAGGAGGTTTCAGAGTCAAAGCAAGCATCTGCCTGTTTCACTCCAATGTTTTAGGCTTAATCTCTAGAAGAAGGTGCTGAAGACCAGGCCATCGCCCAAAAACCAGGTCACAGAGGAGTGCACCTGTTTAAGCTTGAAGGTCTGCTGACTCACAGCTCATTTACGTGCAGATACACCAACCATGATTGCATTTCAATGTGTGAATACATTAATTTGTAAATGAATGGATGATTGTTTACTGTTTGTATGCAGCAGACAGATAAAAAAAGTTAATTTCACACCCTGTTGACAAATGTGAGCTTATCTCAATACTGCAGTAATCAACTAACTTTTAGACTTTGTGTAAGCATTTTGAAACTTTGCTTCACTGCCTGAAGTTATAAATTAAAAGTTCAAATTTTAGCTGATAGTGGATACCTACAGCAACAAATAGAAAGACAGACAGATCCATGCAGACATTGATCTTTTCCTTTATGGTTTTTAAAGTTCACATCCAGCTGACATTTAAAGCTCACACTGTTGCTACCTGACGAAGCAGAGGAAACTTATTTCTTCAGGTAAACATATTGATACTTTGCATTAGTAAAGATACATGATTACTTTGGCTATGATTACTATGGAATTTTTTTTAATGAATCTATTGCTAAAAAGACATCTGGCTGGTAAAAGAGGTCACAGAGTGAACACTTGCTATTTCAGGATTTTTGCAAATGAGGCAGCGAGTCTTAGCTAAGAAGGAAATAACCTCATTACTCATCTCTGGGCTCAGACTGTGTCTGCTAAAGAGCAGCCACTCAAAGTTCTTTTCTGCCTGCCTTTCATCTCAATACTCAAATAGGGCTCTTTTCACCATGATGCTCAGTGAGTAATGGAAGGTCTCGTTGTGGCAGAATGAACTCTTTTCAGCTTGTTTGCATCTTTCTTGCGCGGCTAATACGAGACAAGGATATGAAGCTGTCAGGAAGTCCCTTTAAGTTAATCACTTTGTCATGCTCACCAGCTGGGGTGTCACCTTAGGTAGTCGTGTGCTGAAATGAACCTGTCATGGACTCACCTCATGGACACAAAACCAGTGCTTCCCTTTGTTGTCACTTGAAAACATGAAACAGAACTTGGCAGCAGAACAAACTCAAAAGTGGAGCAGCCATAATATGGATAGCAAAGCTCTCAGCAGACATTACAGTCCATTACAGTCCTCTGAATCCATTACCAAGACATCTGTGTGGGTTGTTTTAGTATTTGTAAGCAGCTCTGCATGTTCAGTGTTTGTGTGTGAGCGTCTCTGATCAATTTCACACACATTATAACACTTAGAATTGTTGTTCATTTTATGTATACAAAATATATTTCAGTGCATGTGCTAACATGTGGGTTTTGTTAAACAAGAGGGTAGATATTCATAAAATAACCACCACACACCAAAACGACTTACCATAAGTCTCTTGAGTTGTAGCAGTGCTCTCTGTGTTTCATTGTGCTGACTCTGACGAGATCGCGCTTCATGTAAACAGACGCTCCATGATGATGGAGCCTGGCCATGCGCGTGTGTAATACCCGCTAAAGTCTGGTTCATATTGGGGTGGGGTGAGTTATTAATGCATTCAGTTGGATCAGGGTACTAAAACTTATTTAACTTTGTCCACAAGAATCTTCAATTGAGGCTGAATAGAAATTTAGTTATCATATCTTTATGACATGAACATACATGAACTGTCTCACTGTTTCCTAATACTTGATGCACCTAGTTCTGTGGTCAAGTCACCAAACTTACAGTTACTAAAGAAAGGAATAAGTCAATTTTGCATCACCTGACTCCTCCTAGGCATATTATTGATTAGATGCGTTCAGCAATTCTGATCCAGTGGGGTCTCTGAAAGTGTCTAATAAAGTCAAAAATACCTGCAGCCCCTTTGCTAAAAACCCCAATTTTATCCAAACAAAAATTATTAACCCAGTAATTGAGTCACTAAAGATGCCGTTATTGCTGATAGTATGCTACCTGTTACACTGTCATTATTACAAGTAGGCTAGCTATAGCATTTCCATACTGTGGATGCATTCAGGACAGGTGTCAGGTAAAGTTTAAACCATCTTCTCCTCGTTGCTTCTTTTATATTACACAAGCTGAAAAATGTTTTAAATGATTTAAAGAAGCACAATTGGATACACTTTGAGCATCATCGCAGAACATAGACACATTGTATCAAAGACGCATCACACAGCAAGCAATAAAAATCCCCTCATACCCAACACACCCTGCCCATCATTTGTTTACACTCATGCCCTCTGGGAGGCGCTAAAGATCCTTGCAATCAAAGTCAGACAGGTTTAAAAACTGTTTTTTCCCCATAGGCATACGGACATTAAATCAGTCACTTGACTCCAACTAACTATAACTGTATTTATGTGTGTATGTCTGTAATGTGTTGTAATGCAATATGTCTGTAACGTTCTGTTGTTACTGTAATGTGACCGACACACAAATTCCACCAACTCCATTGTGTGGCCATTAATAAATGATTCTGATTCTGATTCTGGTTACTGTTGCTGAACAAGGCAGCAACACACAGATGAAACCTCGGACTAGCCTTGGCAAGTAATGGAACAAGCTAAGATTAATTAATTTAAAATAAAAAAACAAAACAATAAAAGAAATCTTATCTTTAAATACATTTGAGTCCCATTTCCTTTATTTGGGTTCTAATGCAGCAAATACCTCGGTGAAAGTCCAAGTTCAAGCCAGACTAGTTTGCTTAAATCAAAATCAGTTTGTGTGTTTTGAAAGTCAAAGCTTGAGTCAGACTGGGGTTTGAGTCCTGGACTCAAAGACTACAATACAGGCTGCACATTTACAAATAATTTATTGCATCTCTCAAAACACTAACTAAAACTTAGTTTTAGTAAATGTGGCTCTGAATGAATGAGCAACAGAGTTACAGAGGATTTTATAGGTAAACAAGATTCAGGATCATTTAAACCCATTTTGAAAACTTGTGACTGTCCATTTTTATGATGGATAAAATTTAAAATGCTGCTTTCTTGGCCAGCCTACCTCTGACAACTGTTTTTTTTTTTTTTTCCAAGTTTTAATTTTTGCTGCTTCTCCACTTTTATAGAGAAGATAATACAGTCAGTAGAGAAAGTTTTGAACATGGGCCATCTGCTGAGAGGACTACAGCTTCTTCAAGGTTCAGCCGATTATTTGGGATGCTCATAGTAAAATAAAGGTTATACTTGAGTAGAAGTTTAGGCAAGACAATATGAATCCCTTGTGGCCTCAAGGTTGTCAATATGCAAACATTTCTCACAGGCCATGTTGGATCAGAGCCAGGAGCTCCTTCAGATGCTTTTCTGAGCCGGTGCCAGTAAAGAGAGAGACACAGACAGAGCAAGACAGTGACAGACAGTGAGGGACAGAGAGAGAGACTCATTTTGATGATGAAAACTGCTGTAACATCAGGTCTCTCATCTACTCAGTTTTTGGTTCAGACTCAGATGTCATTTGCATTTGAGAGCTGCTCCGCTTACATCCATGGCTGCGTTATCAGTGTTTGCTCTGGATGACGTTCAAAGCGGAGAGTCTCAGACAAAAATATGTCGACAGAACAAAGAAGGACAGATTAGAGGAGTTCAGCGATTGTAGATAGTGTTCTGGTTTCTGTATAGTTAGATTTAATTAAAACCTCTCTTTTCATTAGTCAAATTTTCTGTCTTTTCATTTCGTACAAAGCCAGCATGTCCAGTTCTCAATGTCTCACTCACTTTCACCTTCTCTTTCTCAGAGATTCTATGTCGATAAGTGTGCATTTCTTCCACTTGCTTAATTTTTACAGAACGGACAGAATGATATTATGCTTTACTCACGTTACTGAGCATACAGTCAAAATGTACCCTGAGGTATGAGTCTCACAAACATTAATCAGTATTCACAAAGGAAAGGCAAAACACTGGATTTACCGTAGGAATTGTGGCTCCAGTGAACTTCATTCAGCTGTTTGACTGAATGGCTTTATCTTTGTTTGACAGAGATTTTCTCTGCCAAGACTGTTTGAGCTGAAGTTCTGTAGGAGACTTCTTTTTTTCTAGAGAGTGAGTTTATCAATAGTTTACTAAACTGGCTCTATATCTACCGGTTCACTCTACATTTCATTGGAAACATGCTAAAACATAAACAACAGAGCTGACTTTGTCTAACAACAGAATTTTGTATTTTTAAATAGACTGACTCATTGTTACTGTTTCAGCAATGAGAGATAAGGATTTTAATCAGTGGCAACAAACCATGTGCCAAGTTAGAACTTTGGCTCTTAAAAAGCTCATGATAGTGACTTTACACATGTAAAAATCCAGATACACGGATAAGTCTAGCAACATTTTTTTGTTCTGCTCCAAGCTTTTCAAATGAGTCTATACATTTAATCTCGTGTTTGTAGAGTGCCTGAGCAACCATGGCCAAAAGTAACATAAAAATATTTCTGAGAGGTTTTTATATTTCTCAATTAGTTGTGGTTTTTGTCCCCCAGTATGTATAAGATATTAAAATGTTGATATATACTCTAGCATGGTTTTGGGTTAGAGGATGTACAAAGTTAAATTAATGATAGAAAATACTTTTTATGTGTGAACTAAAATATAGTAACAGATCTATATTTGTGTCTTGTAATAGTTGTGATGGGGTTTCCTGATACTGTGTTTCTCATCTTTTTCCACTAGATGTCAGCACAGCCACAGATGTGAGAGGCAGTGTGTTACCTTGGACCGCCATTCAAAGGAAGAGGCATCAAACAGCCATCAACATTTCAGCAGGCCCGCATAGAGTTTATTTGTGATTGTCAGCAGCACTTCTTTATAATGCAATCACTCTTAATTCACTGACTTGAATGACCTCTCCTTTGGATGAAAGCTTGAGGAGGTGTTGTGGACACAGAAGAGTTGAACTCTGTGGTTTTTACAGTTTGAGCTTTGGAAAAACAGCTGCCAGAGATGTAAGTTATCAGCCAAAAGAAAAAGAGAAGTGGAAAAAGAAACATTTAAAGGGATCACATGAGGCCAAGGTCTTCAATCACATTTAAGTGTGGAGACTGAAAATTAGATTGTATGCACTATAATGAATGCCTTACTCCAAATGCTGTGAGGACGGACCTAATTAGATAATGTGTGAGCCAAAGGCTTTTACTCCTTTCTCTTAACAGCTGTTTACACAGCTCTCCAACAAGGACATCCAATTTTCTTAAGTGGAGCTTCAGCAATGACGCCGTCAAACGTGATGCTGTGTGTCGTCTTGTCCTTCCTCATCGTCCTTACAGTCAGTGGGAACGTGCTGGTGTGTGTGGCTGTCTGTGCCTCCCGACGCCTCCGCTGCCTCACTAACTGCTTCATTGTGTCGCTGGCTGTCACAGACCTGCTGCTCGGCCTCCTGGTCCTCCCCTTCTCTGCTCTCCTCCAGTTCAACAGTGACTGGCCGCTTGGACCAGTCTTCTGCAACTTCTACATCTCCATGGACGTCATGCTCTGCACTGCCTCCATCCTCACCCTCTTGGCCATCAGCGTGGACCGCTACCTGGCAGTGACTATGCCTCTGAGATACGCCTCACTGGTGTTGCCATGGAGGGTTGCTGTTGCTATGGCCTGTGTTTGGACAGTTTCAGTGGCTGTGTCTTTCTTGCCTATCCAAATGGGCTGGAACACTGTTAATGGGACAGTTCAGAACCAGGGGCCCTGGGCACCAGAGAGGAAGTGTCGTTTTGAGCTGAACAGACCGTATGTCCTGACTGACTCTCTTCTTACGTTCTACCTTCCTTTGGTGGCCATGTGCTGGACATATCTACGAATACTTCGCATTGCACAGGCACAGGCCAAACGTATAGGCAGTGCCCGGCCTGCTTACATCACCAGCTACAACTCCAGGAACAGTCCTGCTACAAGTACCACATTGGTTTCCAGTGTTACAGGTGTGGCTCTGCGGGAGCACAAAGCCACAGTGACTCTGGCAACGGTAGTTGGAGTCTTCGTGGTGTGCTGGCTGCCATATTTCATCTTATTTACAGTGTTGGGCCTAAAGGAGCATCCAGACCCCAGCACAGTACCAGAATTTCCATTTGTGTTATGGCTGGGCTACACCAACTCAGCAATCAACCCACTGCTCTATGGGGCCCTCAACAGGGACTTCAGGTCAGCCTATAATCGTCTACTGAGGTGTCGCTGCCCTTCTTACAATGGATGGAGGAGCAGGCAGCAATCTTCAACTGGAACAACAGGTTAGTACATGTAAACAGAAGCAGACCCTGATGTTTGACAACCAGTCTAACCTAAAAGTCTCTCTTTCTTTCAAGCAGCCTTTGTGAATCAATTATGTTTCTGTTGCTCCTCTGCTGTCCCCCCCTTAGGAAGAGACCACCTCACAGAGGTGACGCTGCTGTGCAGCCACACACCTGGCACCTGCGCAGCTGCTGAAACAGAGCAAAACTTCAGGCTTCAAGAAATAAACAACGGGACAGCCACAGAAAGTGTGCATGCTGCAAATGGCACCGCTGCCACAGAAGGGTAGATAATTATTTAGCATATTTTCTTATCTTTGGAGTTACAACTATCAAAACAAATCTTTAAAAAAATTCAGATAAAAATTGTTGGCGATGTTGATCCCTTATCAAGAGCCATTACTCTAAATGTATGAAATGTAAATGGTTGATTTTCACACCCTATCAGTGGTGAAATATTCTACTGCTGCCACATTTATGTGCAACAAATCGGTACATTCAACTGGTGTATGCAATGACTCTCTAGAAGCACATAGTGGTTCTGAGTCATATGGATGTCATATATTATCCTTGTCTTAAAAAATTTTCAGAAAGAAATATGTCCTACACTAACATTTTTCTCTCTTTTCTGTGAGCCCAGGAGGTGCTGAGTTTCTGCTTTTAAGGTGGATGCCGTGTCCATGCTGCGGTTGCATACAACAACCAGACCAATCAGCCAAAGGAGCAAGAGAGATAAACGAAAAGAGGAACAGAGATTGTCGAGTTTTCAATGCTGCAGTAGATACAGCTATAGTACAGCTTGTAAGTGGACATGCGTACATGACATCCTTCTAACCCCCGCAGACCATGTCAGGCCCAGAACAAATGAACTGTGACACACAGATCCAACTGGTGTCATCCTCAGTGCATCAGGCCATATGGCATTATGCTTATAAGGCCAAGAAATATGCTTTCAGAACAGACGAAACACATTATCCAATTTCACATCCTGCTTTCATTTCCATATTCACACTTTGCGAACAGTATTGAGACATTTCTTTGGGGGGTTTTTTCTACATACACACATGAAAATTAAGAATCATTTAAAGCAGAGAGGCAAAAAAATGTAGCTTTCCAATCTTTGCATTAAGTAGTTGAATTCAATATTGAAATTAATGGGAACATGTTTTTAAAGACATTGAAGATACATGTTTGCTTGACAGCATTTGCATTATCATCCAACTTTTGAAAACTCTTCAAATACCTAGACAACAAAAATACTTAAAAAAAAAAAAAAAAAAAACTACATACGAGGTTAGAATAATTTAACCAAATTCTGTCCAATCATTGATGAAATGTTCATTGATGGAAATAAATAGGAGGTAAGTTGTGTTGTTGTATTCTGGTTGTGCAGCATTTACTTGTATGAGTGCTGATATCATGAATTAAACATTTTTTTTAAAGGATTAAAAAAAAAACTCTCTTAAAAGAAAAGGTGCCAACCCAAACTCTTGGCAAAGTGATTGAGAAAAATGTCTTTGATTTTTACAAGCTGTATATACAAAACAATCAATATGCTACCTTTAATATTTTCATATTTTTCTACTCCACAGCCCTGACTCAGTCATGAAACTCCACGATCCTGAACACAGACAGCCTTTGGAGGACTGAAAAAAACGATGAAGCCGCTGTGTTCATGAAGCCAAAAGTAAACTCATCTCGCAAAACCTTAAACTGCTACCAACAAGCACAGAGAGAAATGTGTGGCTAAGAAAACCATTGATGCTTTGGAGGACTGATGAGATCACCTGATAAACATACCTGACATCAGTTTAATGAACAATATTTTTATGCCGACTCACAATAGACTCCTGGCAGAACAAGTTCGACAGCAGCCTGTCAACATGAACCTGGACAAAATCCACTGAAATGGATTTTTCATACAACAAGCAAGTGCAATGGTGAAGTGATTGATACAGCTTTTGCACTTAATATTTTATTCAGAATGCATTGAATAGTGTGACATTGGAATGTGCAGCATGCAAACTAATGCACTGTGTCTATTTGAGAAATGCTGCTGCCTCCAGATTGTGTATTTGACATTGCTCATTCAGTGGCATAAAATTGACAAATGTATGCTTTGTATCACACTGTAAATTAAACTGAGGAAATGCCATACACTGCTCCACCAGAAAAGAAAATTACAACAACACTTCACCAATAAAGAGCTGCTTTAATAAAGAATGTAATAAACACTGCAGTTTTCAGGAGTAAATACGGATAGGCTGTAGTCAAATATAAATAGGGATCATCATGTGGCATGAAAACACTGAACGAATACTAAGGAATACAAGAAGAATGGAATCAATTCATCACAGCTGTCACCAAACATTGCCTCAAACTACTCCCACATTAACACCTAACCTTTCCGTACTTCAAGCTATTTCCTTGAGGACTGACACAGAAGTATAAATAACACAGTGCACATCTATCTGCATGTCAGCTACCAGCTGGAAACAAACCATTCAAGCACAGGACACTCCTTTTGGGGCTCTATAATGCCCAGGATAGTCATTAGGTCCATAGAGGTTGATCCAACACAATTCTCAAATACTAGATGAGCTGTAAGTATTCCTGTTCTCGCAAGAGCAGTCCCCTTTTATCAGCATTCATTTAGATAAAAACAGTGATAAGATATACAAACACAGATAGGGATATGCACCTTTTAACAACGAAAGTTAAGGTTGTCACCCTTGCGAGTTGGTATTAGAATAAAAGTTGGTTGTAGAAATTTGTAATATTTTTTTTATTTTTGTAGGTATGAAATGTCTCACATCATGTAAAGCTTGAGCAAAGCCTCCTACTGCTACTCATCTCTGACTTATGGCCACTACCATAATGCTATAACGCTTTACTACCCAGATATAAACAAGCACAGAAGACAGATTGCATCTTGTGAAGTGGAACAATGTGTAACCAGCGGGGACATGAGGACTTTAACCTACATGGAGGCATGAAGGCTGCTGGTTCTAGCTCTGCTATCCCTAGCAACACTTGGCAAACCACTTTGACAAATCACTTATCAGCTAGTCCTAATTTAAGTTTCTGTTTGAATAACCAAGAAACTATTTACTTCAGATCATCCCTAATTGTGAATACTGAGGTCCAGTTGTCCAACATTTGACGGAAATGGTTTTCCAGATGAAAAATGTTTGTCTTTGTGGGAGCCTGAAAAAAAATAAAGCAGCAGATAATTCTCCTCCCCTATCCCATCTAGTTATGATAGAGAGGAAAAAAAAGTGACATTCATTTATATTCAAGCTGTTCAAAACAATACACCAACACCCAAATCACAAAATTAGGGCTGTATGGTGAAGGGAATTGGAACTGGAAGCAGAGTCAGCTTGTTGTAAAATATGAACTTCAAAAAAACTTTAAACCTGCTATCTATAAAGTATCAGTCAAATTAATGTGATTGGATGTTAAATATGAAAAAGATAACGCACCAATGCAGTGATGGTGAACCGCCATTATGAGTGCAAAGAAGCATCAGGCCAAAACTGCGAGATTCTTCTCGGTGCAAAGCTTGAAGCCACGCAGAAGGGCGAAAAAACTGCAGTTCCCCAACTGACCACTTGGTGTTGGCAAAGAAGAGCCCATAAGATTCTTTACTAAAGTGACTATTTTTTACAGCAGAATTGAAAATATTCACTCCCTGGTACAGATAATGATTTTGGACACATCTTATTTCTTCTTAACAGGGGGTTAATCTTTGAACTCGTTTTTTTGTCATCATAATCAGGCAAAGATTTTTTCATAATTAGATATAATGAGGGATGTAGCTGATTTGACTAACAGATGGGCATGTTACACGAAGGCCATGGTCTCAGCTCCAACACTTAGCTTGTCACTAGAATAGTAGGCGATTAGTTTGATTTGGCTGTGACGACCACTGTCTTTGCGCTTCATTGCACTTCATTGATTGATATCACTGAGACTTTGTGCATGTTGTGTTTAACAGTCACTCTTACATTTACTAATACTTGGCCAACACTGAACCGGCTCAAATGTTGATTTCATAGCTGTACTTGGAACTTGAAACTAGGGATGGGTACCTTTCACAATTGAAACGATACGGTACCCGTACCAGGTACTTGGCAATCGATACTGGTACTCTAGGGTACCAATTTTCTGTACTTTTTTGTGTTTCTGTGGAAAAAAAACATCAATTTGTTTTGATGACAAAGTATATATTATTTCCAACCTAACAATTATTTGTCAATATTTAATCTTGCAAAGCTGTGTTTATGTCCAAGATGGAAAATTGTCTACTTTTCCACTCCCTCCCAGTCACAAGGATGCATTTAGGTACCAAAACAGGGTACATTTTGATTTTAAATGAATCGGTACTTGGTACTTTTGACAGAATTCGGACAGTACCTATAAAAGTACCTGATTCGGTACCCATCCCTACTTGAAACAGTCTGAAAATTTCCCTTTGTCATCATTCTTAAACATAAAATGACTCATGATACACTGTTGCTTGTCCCTCAGGTGTTTTTGCATTCACACTGCAAAGTGGGCCAAAGCACCCACCATGCAAGGCTGCCCTGTCATTACATCACAGCCTTCTTTTCCCACTACTTGGTAAATAATTACATAAATAAAGGCGTAATGGTTTTATTTTTTCATTTTTGGGAGCCAGATCCATGATGCAAACAAAAATAATCAGTTAACCTTCCCATAAACAGAGTTGTGGATTAACTTGGAGTAGAAAAGGGGTCAAATGCCTCATCAGCATTGAAGCAGATGAGCATATCTGGACAACACTCGAGAAAATAAAGAACGTCACATACTTATGAGTCAGTGCACAAGTGAGAGGGGTTTTCAGCTGTTTGCTGAACAATGTTTCACAAAAGGCAAAAACTGAACAAAACCCTCAAAATGACACCAGTTAATGAACCATTCCATGTCCATTCCAGTGATGTTGCCACACCTAGCTCTAGCTCCTCAGCTGATAAGGAACTGAATGGAGAGGCAACGACTAACTTTAGCTTGTTACTATTTTCATGTGAACTACTTCACTGGAGCGTGATGAGTCATGCAGCTATTTGTTCTGGTTGCTAGGTTGATTCTGTTCTCACTGCAGACAAACTGCTGCAGGGTTCGATTGGAAGCAAGCCGAGACCACCTCTTCCAGGAGATCTTGGCTCACTTATTTCGTTCTGCATCAGAGTTAGATAGTTGTGTTTACATGTTGGAGAGCGAACATCTTCTACAAGAAATCCAGGTGGGAAGGAATGCTGGATGTTTTGTCGTTCTCCTTAAATCCTGCAGATGGTTACACCATTGTCGAATCCCCAAACTTTTCACTTTCCTAAATTCTCTAAGTTGCTGCCGTGTAGTTTGCTCATAATACATATCAAGCTGTAGAAGTGGAATAGCTCATGAAGTGGAGGGTGAGTGTCCATACATACTACAATCAGACAGTAAATCTCGCATTACTCCAAAACAAGTTGTCCCTTTCATCACTCTGAGCAACATGCATGCTGCCCCTGCATCACAATCATGACATCATTTTTCTTCTTCAGGCAGAGCGAGGAACAACTTTGTCAAACAGAATGATAATGTAACCACAACTATTGCCCGTAGCTTTTATGCCAGTGTCAGGGAAAATCCAGACATGCAATTACCAGGATATCGCCCTACAGTGTGGAGAAAACTCTGCTCATGGAAACAAAGGAAGAAACTAGAGTGACTGTGACTTTTAAAAATACCTACTTGACTCAACTCTGGCTGTGCAGACTGCTGAAGAATGTTTTCAGGTTCGGCTAAATGCTGCAAGGCCTCTCTGCTTTATCAAGAGCTGAGTTTTTTGTAAGATAAATCTTAAAGTGTGGAAGCAGAAGAAATCACTTCTTGGAAAGCAATGCTAACAATGAAAAACTACTACTGTATATAAGGCAACAAATCCCAATTTTTAATTTACATGCATTTAAAAGGTTTTTCTTCAAACATATGACTCAGGATGTTAAGAAAATGACAAGAATATGCAGTAAATATTTCATTTAGTCTTTCCATGGCTGAAAGCAGAGTGGTTAATAACTGGGTTTTATCTGTTCTCTCTAACTGAAAGACATTTATTACGCTTTCATTTCTCTGAGTCCCTCGTCTCCCACATAAACACCATGTGTCCCTTGGTAATTCTGGTCACTTGCTCTCCTTTTCCGTCTCTCTCCTGCTCTCTTTTTCAGGGTGACCATTGACAGCTGAAACTACATGAAAACCATTCATCATTGCTTCTTTAACATCAGATTAATGTGAGGAAAAACAGAACATATAGACTCTCCCTTTCTGTCACACACACACACACAAATACAGTGCACACACCCGACCTGCTCTGTATGAGCTATCAATCATAGATATTGTCATTATTCAACTGTGTCATCGACAAACCCCTCTCCTCTCTGCCTTTGTCTCTCTTTCTTTCCTCTCCTTTTCCTTTTCTCTCACTCTCTCTTACACACACACACACACACACACACACGGAGTAGAATCATGCATCATAAATCTTATGAATGCCATCTAAAGACTGCTCAGTGCTATGAGGAGGAGAGATGATTGATAGATGTGAGTGTCCGTGACGAAAGCAAAGAGGATGGACAGAAGGTTGTAGCCGGCAAAACCCAGGTCAGAAACCGCAGTTCAAGGGTCAAACGCATTGCACAAGGCACAATATGGCCAAGAAGAGAGGACAAAAGGAGGGGGAGCAAATGGTTAAAGTAGAAGGGAAGAAGGAGGAAGGAAGAGGAGAAGGAGAAGGAGGAGGAGGAGGGATGCTGCCACAGTGAGGCTAAAGCCATAACTCATCTTTTATTAAAAATAATGAAAAAAACTTAATGAGTTAATAATATCATGGAGAAAGAGATAGGGAGAGAGACAGAGATGGAGGAAGGGACAGGAGGACGGAGGGAAGGAAGGAAAGGGAAAGAGAGAGGAAGGAGCAGCAGGGCAAGAAAACAGAACAAGGTCAATAAGCGTCTCTTTTCACTCTTTGGTCATTTGTTCCCGTTTTCAAAGTTCACACTAGATCCATTACAGCGGCAGGGACAATCAGAGCGATCCCCCTCTTTCTGCCGACCCAAATCCCAAAGCCTGCCTGGTAATTAAAGGCACTTAACAACCAATTAACAGTGATGAGCTAAATTAGCAGGATATTGTCTCCTTTGACTGGGCTACTGCATTATCAGTGTATTGAAACAGCGATGAACAAACCTCAGTGGCCCGTGTTTGCATGTAGGCAAATGACGGATTAATTACTATTAAAACATCAGCATCTTAATGAGCTTGGAAACAATTAGAGAGGTCGTTAGCATGTGGAGAGCGGCTGAGAACAGGGGAAGGGGGGAGCCAGCAAGAAACAAGAGAGAAATCTTCATCGGGAAGCAATACTGATTAAATGGACGTACGGTCGCACTCATCGCCCAATATCCACGGACCTATTAAATGCGTGACATCATCATTTGTCTTCCCCACCATCAAGCTACTTTTCCTCTGCTATTATCTTTCTTCTTCTTCTTCCTCTCCTTCTTCGTCTTCTCCTTCTTTGTCTTTGTCTCTCTGGTGTCCCCAACTCTCCCTGCCTCCTCTCATAAAAAGCCTTTTTCTTGCTCCTTCATTCCTTTCTCCACTTTCTGCTTTTTAACTCCCATTTCTTCCTTCCCTCTTTCATGCTTGGGGGGCACAGTCCTGTGAAGGAATTTAATATGCAACTTTTATATGAGAAACCAATCGCATACGTCTGGGTCTATTGGGCTCGCAATCTATCGGCCCGGACGGCTAATGCAATAGACAGAGCCGGGGCTATTTATCACACAGGGAGCTATCTTTTCCTCTCTCTCCCTCTCCCACTCTGCCCTCGCTCTCTCTGTCTTTATTCAAGCCCGGATTCCTGGCTGCCACTAAATCAGGCCAACTATGAGCTATGGCTGCCCAGAGGGCATCTCCTCTTTTATAGGGGGATTTGGATTTTGTATCTACTGGTTCCTCAGTGGTCGTTGAGGCTGTGCTAACGGAAGCTATAAACATTCAACAAACAAAGGCAACAACTTAAATGTCCCTGCGTCCCCACTGTAATGATCATGAACGGAGAGATATATGGGAGACAGAGGATACATAAACCTGATGAATAAGATATCATGAGATTTGCAATGATGCTGCAAAGATTTGTTTGTGTGCGTGTCTGCAGAGAGGAGGCGGAAACACTCTCAAAGATCATGCGTGCACAGGCGTGTACGTTTATACTTTTGGAATAATGTGCTGTAATTGGTACAAAATTACCAGTGGTACACGGCAGCAGCACAACTTTGAAAGTTTCCTGCTGAAAAACAAAAGCGACAGTGTGCACAAGATGCTGCCCACCTGCAGCAATTAAAATGCCTCTGAAAAACCAAATTCATTTCAACAAATTAGCCCCATTACTGGCCACTGTGTAATCGCTGATGGCAATTAATAAGAAATTAGTCACAATCAGCCCTATATTAACATCTCACCCAGGGGCCGCGGCTGGAAATTAATAACCAGAGATTCATCTCTCTTACTGTCTTTCTGGCTCTCTCTCTCACACACACACACACACATACACACACACACATGTACACACACCTTTGCCCACCTATATTGTTCATGAATCCCCTCTAAGACTCAGGTTTTTTTTCAATGTGGATCATCTCATATGATCTGCAATCTGCTCATGTCAGCTAGCCAGCTTCCTCTTTACTGGGGTGTGAAAACCCCCTGAAAGACGTGTGTGTGTGTGTGTGTGTGTGTGTGTGTGTGTGTGTGTGTGTGTGTGTGTGTGTGTGTGTGTGTGTGTGTGTGTGTTTTCTCACCAGAACATGTCAGCTCTACCCATGCTACTGTATGATGAGCTCAGGGACATTCGGACATAAGGATGTATATGTACACACAGATAAACATTGACCATGTTTCACTGGTGGTGTGTGCAGTGTATTTGTGTGTTAATGTGTGTGTGTTTTTGTGTGTGTAAGTGTGTGAAAGGTGCTACACAAATGGGAAGGGGGTTATCAGTGGAGACTGGGCCCGCCTCTAGGGGTCCTCACACCAATCAGCAGAGCGCACCAAGAATCAATTAACACCAGTGGGAGGGGGCAGAGGGTACGGCACCACACACACTCACACACACTCCGTGTCCACACGCACACTGCCCACACACATGGTACTGTCTGAGGAGATATCCATCACATCACACATTGTGCGATATGCCCATGTGTGCGTGAATGTGTGTGTGTCTTTGAGCGTGTGTGTCCCCGTCCCGCCCGGTGTGCCCCGGTCTCTCATGGTGTGAGGTTGGGGAACAGATTGGGGGTCAGCAGGGGGGTCAGGCCAGGGTCACCCCCGTCTGAGCCGAGTGCGTGTGTCACTCCCAATGTGTGTGTGTTAGTGTGTGTAGTATAAGCCTGACCAGCACTTGCAGGGCTCGCTGGCAGGCAGAAGTGAATAAGATGGATGGTGTTGATTCAAAGTACGAATTCATTGCTCCCCTTGAATCCATAGAGAATAAATACATCCACAGAAAATTATGAAGGAAGGGACCAAAATGAGCATCTCACATTTTATATTCTTCACGCTCTCTCTTTCTACATCCCTCCCTCACTTTTTCTCTCTGGTGTGAGGACAGCTGCCAGCTACATGAAAACCATTCATCATAGCATCTTTACCATAAAATTATTGACAGATAGGAGGGCAAGGAGCTTTATTGGCTGCCTTTGTACAAGGTTGGACAAAGAGAAAAGTTAGGCATCAAGTGGAAAACATAAAACTTAAGCAATAAAAAAGGGCCGCCATGTTTTGGGGAGGAGGGTGAGAATGCTTATGGAAAGACAGAGAAAAGAGGAAAGCGGGGGAAGACATTTCCGCTGCAACAAACAAAACAGAACAACCAAATAAAGTGATCAAAGAGGGTCTACAATTTGCCCGTGAATGTTCCACCGTGAAACCCCACCTCTCCCCTCTTCCTCTTTCCCCACACATTGCCATCTCCATCTGTTAGCCCCACTCACTGTACTGGTCGGTCCACTATCAGTCCCCCTTCCCCTCCCTCGTTTCCTCTCCTCCTCTGCTCCTCTCTGGCCTTCCTACCCTCGGGGAAGTAAGGTGATCTCCCCGTGCTGGTGTAAGTGACTGGTATTAGTCTCCTTCTCTGTCTGTCTGTTTGATCCCGGCACTAATGACTCCACAGGGACTGGCCTCTGATAATGGGAAATCAATATTGAGGATAGCGCTCCAGAGTGGCCTCACTTAGCTCTCGCTCTTTCACGCCTCACAGCAAAGTGCCTCTGTGTATCTGTGTGAGGAGGGGTGTAGTGTACTTTGTTGTGTGCGTGTGCAATCATGTGTAATGAGGATGCCTACGTACGATTCTACGAAGAAGGAATAGGCCCGTATGATGGGAGCAGGATCTGCATATCTGTTAGCATGGTTAAATTAAGTGTATATTATGTTATATTTGTTACACACAATTTTTTTCTGACAAGTTTTTACATCCTTGGATTGGAATCCCAACAACATGAGCAGAATCCTAACATAAAATAGAAGGATTGACCTGACGAGCTTCCAGCCGCCACCTCACTATACAGCATCCAGCTGTTTACCCTATTATCAACAGAGACACAATCTGCCCAGGAATTAGTATATAGATGACTTTACTGACTGAAAACTGCATTATTACAGTAAAAAGAAATATCTCTATCATTCTGTTGGCTGATATAACATTAAATTGAGCATTTACATCCATTGTTAAGTTATTTTGCATGAACCACATTTAGTTGAGCCTTTTCACCAGTGGGGCTGTTGTTTTGTTACCTCCACCAAGGACGTTATAACTTTGGGAGAGTTTGTCTGTCTGTCTGTGAGCAACATAACTCAAAAAGTAATAAATGGATCTTGATGGAATTTTCAGGAAATGTTCAAAATGGGATAAGAAAGAAGTGACTACATTTTGGAGGTGATTTGGATCACCGTCTGGATCCAGGACATTTTTAAAGGGCGCTGTTTTCACTAGTGTATATAACTCCACGATAAATGGTCGGTTGTTTTGCAAAGCAATACAAGACAAGGTAACAACAATTTCTGACATATGTAAAACTACAATCCAGATCCTGACAATATTCTGGATACTAAGATCTGGAATATGAAATATGTACTGGGTCATCATAATTTTCAACACTGTAAGGTAACAAGTTATCGTACAAACCTGCAGCTAACACCAAATTGTAGCAGACAGTCTGCTGAAAGGGAGTATAACATTAAAGTAGGACCAAAGTGTTGGGTGACAATCACAATATGCTTGGCGGAGGTCTGCGCTCTCTGAGTGCTTCTCTAGTTTTGTGTTAGATTTGTGTCTCACGGATCATTCAGCTTCTAGTGTTTTTTGTGGTCATTTTTTATCAGCAAGATGAGATCAAGAGCCCTGTCACAAAGGTGGCCTGGCCAAGGGGTCAGCAGAAAACATCAAATTTAAAAGATGCAAACTATTTATGAGATAGTTGTGATGGTCTATCCCTCACTTTTGCTATGCCTTTGATCCCCTCTCTTTTTTTTACAATCTGTAGTTTCTTGTCTTCCAAATAAACTTGTAAAATCTCAAACATTCTCAATGCTTTAACTCTTTGATCTTTCCTTGTCTACTAACTTGCTGACTTTGCTTGTTGCTGGCTGTTATTACAACAAAGTGAATTCCTGGTCTAAAGGCTCTGAATGACCAAATGTTTGCATTTAACTGAATGTATGATGTGTTCACATAAAGCATTTTTTCACTTCTTTGCAATAAAGATCATGCTGTAGGATGTATGCTCAAACTGCAGTGACAATGACATAATGTTTGTTGTTCAGCCTGGAAAACATGTCAAAAATTAGCCTTGAATTCAAAAGGATTTGATAACTTTAGAGACTCATGTGGTTTTTAAAACATTTTAAAAAGCATGATTGATCCATTCAGTTTTAGTACCAGGGAGACATTTCTGGGTCATCCAGCAATACATAGCTTATGTGGTCGTGTGTTTCTGCGTTTATGTGTCTAATCGGTCACACTCCTGTGCCTGGGGCCAGACAGGTGGGGCTGGTGGCATGAGGCTGGCTGGTGGCCCCCCTCCTCCACCCTTCCACCCTGAGGGGCCAGAAGGCCCGTCAAAGCAGGGGGCTGGAGTGGCTCCCTCTGCCAGCCTCCACAGCACTATGGCTGGTGGCAGCTGGTCCTCTCTGTCCCCTCCCTCCCCTCCTCCCCCCTGCCTGTGGGCCCTGCGGGCAGGCAACAGGAGGGGTGAGGAGGTCAAGAGGCAGGAGAGAATGAGTGGAACGGCGGCGACATGCCGGATAATCGGCTTTTATGAAGCGGAGAGGACACAGACAGGGAGAGATGGGGAAGCACGGCTCTGACACAATGCAACTGGCTACAAGAGGTAATGAATTAACACATTAGCAGCACGACCAGGGGCGTTCAGGAGCACTCAGCTGCTCTTAAACACTAACCCACACTGGCACACACACACATAAATCAGTCATAAGTCATTAAAGCAATCACAAACACACTCACTAATTAATTACATCAGTCATTTTAGTCATGACAGATCCCTCTGAAAGGCTCTGAAAATGTCTCCACAGAAACGGATACTTTTACTTACAGTGAGCCTAAGACGAGATAAGACAGAGATTAACACACACAAAGAGCAGACAATGCTTTGGGAATCCTCTCGTCCAAACCAAAGACATGTGTTCAATTATCATCAGCCTCCATTAATACTTTAACTCTTTCTCTCATGTCTCATGTCTCCGTCTTAGCCATCCATCCATCCTGCTTTTTTTTTCTCCCTCCGCTCTCCGTCCATCCCTGTAATTCACGTCTGTGTGGTTACTTACTTCCCTCTCTCTTTCTCTCTTCCTCTCCGTCTTCCTCCCCTCCCTCCTTTTAACCAGCGTGAAGAGGCAGCCATGCATTCAACCATCAGACAGGCTTACATGGTCCACCCTTACACACACACGCACACACACACACACACACACACACACACACACACACACACACACACACACACACACACACACACACACACACACACACACACACACACACACACACACACACACACACACACACTTAGTTAGAGCATATTGTTCCTCGAGTGTAACAAGAATGTGATATTCATTGAAACAAATGTCTGCTGTATCAGGGCATCTTCATGTGGTTTCATGTGCATCCTGATACTCATACACAAAAATCAGTTAAACAACTTTTTTTTTCTACTGTAAGGTAATCACACTGGGGATATTACAGCATTGTATTAGTGGTATCTGTATTGGTTGGTTTAAATATAAAAATAATCCAATACATGTTTATGATTGACATACAGAACATTAAAAAAACTTTTTTCTATTTTTAAATTAAGAAACTCCAAAGGGATCCTCCCTCTCATATTCACCCTACATATTTGCAATGCAATTTGAAGTGGTTTATCAGCTTTTAGGTTTCTTTTGAATGAATTGTGCCCACAGTTCAGAGAGCACCGGTCCGGTGACAGCCCAGGGATGATGATGGCCCTGACCTGGTCCCTGATGGGGGATCCCATTCCTCTCTTCTCATCCAACAATCCCACTGAGCTTGTCAATATGAAACTCTATCCCCCACACACATGCTCACGCTTGGCTATCCCTCCCATTACAGACAAGACAGGTTTATATTGATAGGATGAGCCTTTAAACTGCTGCAGTTGCGCGTGGAAAAGACGCATGGCGTGGTGTTGAGAGAAGTGTAAATTAGACCAAATCAAGTCTCCCGACAGTAAAACACATTTGCACTATATTGCTTTCAATGTGAGCGTGATTTAGCGCACCAGCTCTGTTGTATGTGAGGTTGAGGGAAAGCAGGCCGTAAAGCTTTGTTTGGCCAACTTTAAAGAATCCACAGCCTTGTAAATGTTGTCAGATGGCCGATGCCTGTGTCTTTCAGCTTAATACTACCTATATTAAATAGTTTAAATATTTCATAAGGGCGGTTTTTAGAGCGAGGGAGGGGAAATCGTTAGCTGCGGTAAAGTTTCATTAACTGGTCCCCATTTCGCTGCGAGGCAAACTCATCTCCTCTTATTGTAATAAAACAATCTCTCTCTCTCTGCACTCATCTCCCTCTCTGCACCGCCTCTCTGCTTCTCTTTTACATCATAATAATACACTACATCCCCTTTAAATGCACTATTACTTACCGCTGCCTTTTCATATTGTAACATCACGGGCACTTTAGCGACAATATAAAAGCGTGTCATTCATTATTCAGAGGCAGCCGGCCTCGTCCCCCTTTTAAAAAGTCAGGCGCGCTGCTGAAATTGATAACGGCGAAGAGACGCGCAATAAAAACGCAGCCCCCGGGTACCGAGCTGCAGCCCAGACCCCCGATTATGCAGATCAAGTGGTAATTTCTCAAACAAATCGCACTCTTTCACTCTTTTGTTGTCGTTTCTTTTTGGACTTTTGGAATCAGGGTGTCAGCATTTATATTGCCTGTGGAAAAAAACGAGGATTGATGCGCATCTTAATTGTTCGTGTGCGCTGCAGGCTTTTCAGAATCATCATCCAAATATTTTGGCCTCAACGAGATCACTTAAGGCTGCCTTTTAAATACAGCGCGCGTGTGTGTGTGTGTGTGTGTGTGTGTGTGTGTGTGTGTGTGTGTGTGTGTGTGTGTGTGTGTGTGTGTGTGTGTGTGTGTGTTCTTTTTACGTGGACTCTTGGTATCAATTATTTTTTTTACATTTCTGCTGTCATCTCGAAGCGATGAAATGACGCGATTGTGTCAGCAGACAATCAATAAATTCAGAAAAAGCTGGCAGCGGGCGGAATAAGGGGCTAGTCCAAGTACGTTTTGGATGAACCGGAGTCACGGTGGTACCCTGGTAGGTCAGAGATAATGTGTCATAATCGCTCATAATCATTGGATTACACCGGATTACTAACACCCAACATCTGCAAGCAGTGGGACCCCGTCTGCTCAGAGCAGACTGGAGGAAGCTGCCTTCACTTGGTCCATCGAGGACGGATGCATTAATTGTTAACTTTTAGGAAATCCTAAAACTCCAACGTGAAGTTACCATGTAACCATTTTGGAAGGAGTTTGACTACTTTGTTGTATGTTGGATAAAATAAGTGTGCATATCTGATTTGGGGAACGATTATTTTGGAAATGTCATGAGGAAAAACATAAAAATGTCCACAAAGCTGACAGCTCTAACAGACCAATTCTCCCCCATCAAAAGCCACCGGTGAGCTCACATATGGCGGGGCGAGGCGGCCAACACTCAGTCTGTCCATATTGCCAAACAAACACCTCAGGCCTTGTCCCATCTCATATTGCCTCATAAGCCTTTATTGTGAAGGGTGAGGTGACGAGATGCTGTTTAAAATATATATAGCCAAGCCCAGTTTGCACTTCCGTTTGATAGCCTATTTTAAGTTCATGAAAACAAATAATTAAAATCAAACTTTTAATTGACAATAATGTTTTAATTAAATCTAGTAAATACTATCGAATAATTGAGACAGCATTGTCCAAAAATAATAATTGTAATACAAATAGACATTCATAGCTAATTAACTCCGATAAAATGAGGAAAAGAAGACAGCGTTACAGTTTACAGCTTTAAAACATGCCCATCAGATGATGATTAATGGACTGCTCGAGCAGATCTTTTTAAAAACCTACAAATATGAACCCTGTAAACCCTGTCACTAAATGAATATGTCGGCCCTTAGTTTGTTAAAGTCTTGTAATGTGATCGCTTAAAAAGCCACCTGCCGCAACTGAACCCCACGCGCATTTGTCTGTCCCCGAGACAAGTTAGGGGAAATGTGATTATCCGGTCACTTTGGGCGCCTGTTACATTGAATCTGAGCGGTTAGCCGCTTCCAGAGCCCGGACACTTTATCTGGAGTAGCCCATGGCCTTCCCCTGTCAGGTCATTTAATGTGGCGCTGGCTATCGGGAACAAATAAGGGCCACGTAGTGCATTTCCACGCGCGATGTGTGCTTGTGATTCACAGCCAAAGCTGTTGACTGGTCATTTAAAAAGGAGACGAAATTGGTCCTTGTGCGTAATTACGCACCAGAAAAATCCAAACTCTCTCCAAAAACTATAATGTAGATGTACAAATTTCACAATGCATGCAAAATTAAATCTACAGGAATGAATTATTAAGTCAGTGTTTTCAGTGATTTGCATGTTTTCTATAACCTGACAGAAAACCAGCAACATTCGAAACACGGAAACACAAATATATTTTACATTTTTACACCTAAAACCTGAAACGTGACGCATTGGATAGGAAATAGTTATGATTGTTTAGGCTCAAAGAGTATGATCAATATTTTTCTATTAAATGCCGCATTTCATTCGACAATCTGGAAAATATAAAAATAACTCTTCGTCTAATTTAAAGTTAACAACGGTGTGAAGGATTTAGAATTAAAGAGAATAAATTTAGCCTGCTGTATCCTCCTCGTGTTCTTTATTTTATAACATTTCCATGATATATTGTCTCCTGGTCGTAAAGTACTTCTCTCTAATATGCCCGTAAAATCCACATGTATCAATAGAGACGTGACACAAACAGAAAGAGGACAAATTATGCACCCGCCGTGTCTCGGCTGAGAAGTGGGAACAAGACGCATAATTTCATCAGACGCTGAGATGTGTAAAAAGTTGTTTTTCTTCTAAATCATTTGTCATCAAAACTTATGCAGGTTCACGGCGAGTGTGTTCGTGCGCACTGACAGATGATTGACAAAACGCTCTTCGATTATTAAAGACGAGTAAAAGTACAGTGATGTCCTGTGATCCCCTGTGCGATTGTCTTACATACTAGATACATTTCGATGGACTTGTCACTCATTCTTCCTTTCTCTATCATCAAAATGAAAAACGGCGACAGCAAACACTGACTCACTCGAAGGGTTCCATAACTTGCCCTTTATACATAACAATCTGACGCCCGTAGTGGTTGATTATGGGAAGTCTTGGTAATTGTGCCAAATCGTGGGCCTACCCCCATTAACATTCAATCAGTCATCACGGTGCCAACCAATGAAAGGTGGAGAAGGATGGAGGAGGACGGAGCAACCAGACGGAGCGTTTTGACGCGCTGAGACGAGGAGTGAGCGTCACATCTCTCCAAACGCCCATCAAACTTTCACACAGCCTGTAGAGAGGAGCCAGTCCTCTGAAGGAGGCCTGTTAGACACAACGAGGACGCGCTGGATTCTGGGAGCACAACTGGACCGCGATGGAGACACAGCTGGCAGTGACTTTGGATGCAGTTTGACCCTACTGTGAATCCTCCGGAAAACATCTTCACTTCAGTTTTTTTTCTGCGACAGGGCGACGAGGATGGAGCAAGCACCCAGCGCGCCGAGTCCTCCTCCTAAACCGGCTCATCATGAGCCCATCAGCTTCGGCATCGACCAGATCCTGGGAGCCGGTACGGAGCCAGAAAGCGGGCGAACGGCTGGAAGACAGAGTGGATCCGATTTAAGCAGCGGGGACGGTTATTACAGTTTAGGAAGCCCAACCGGCGCCAGCGCGCCCTCATACACCGCGCTGTCCATCTCCCTTTCTGGTATCATGCCCCCGGTGGAAGCTGCCGGATCATACGGGGAGAGTAGGGGTCTGGGCAGCCGGGGAGTGATTCGAGTCCCAGCCCACAGACCTATGACAGCCGCGGGACCCCCGGCCCCTGTGCAGGGCGCTGTCCCAGGGTTTGGAGGGCTGTGCTTCCCCTGGATAGGGAACAGGTTCGCCAAGGACAGAATATCAGGTGGGCCAGCTGTCAGACCCCATGGGTTCATCTTGTTAATATTTTATGTTAAAACGCTGAGCATCATTTGACCAGAGCCTGTAAAGCTATTATTGACAACACCACGTTTGAGCCCATTTTCAAGTGTCTCAATGAGACAGAACAGGGCTAAGTTTGAGCGCTGTTTTTAACCATTAGAGATTAATGTCAGTATCATTAGAAACAACGTCTCTGTGTTATTTAACTTACGTTAAAGGGGTTATTTTACAATATTTTATTTTATTTTATTTTATGAATAATTTAGATAAAATAAAAACACTATAACTTATCTTAAATATAATTATGTATTTAATCAGGCAAAAACCTTAGGCCTTAAAACTAACGGATTACTTTGTAAGAATTAATATTATAAAATAATACGTATGAATCTAACTTTTCACTGAAAATGCATTTAAAGGAAAACATGAAGAATTTATAAGAATGGGCCTGTGATTTTTAGAGGTTGTGCTTTCACGTCAAGATCATACCAAAGTAGCCTTAAGAAGCCTAAAAGTAAAAATTAAAAAATATCTTGTGAATAAAAAAATATTCAGAGCAAAGAATTAGAATATTTATTTTCATTAAAACTAGTTACAGAGGGTTTAATTGGAGAACAATTTAAGATTCAAAATTTTAAATTAAAAGCTGAGTGTCTTGTTATATCTTAAGAAAATATGAATAACTAAATAGGCCACCGCTTCCCCTAAAACCGACGTAAAACCACCTTTTGAACACAAAAATACTAACTATTACAGCATTTTTAAATTGCATTGTTCCTTACACTTTGTCCAGACTCATCTTTCTCAATAAATTTCCTGTCTCGTATCTCTCACGTGGCTTACACAGTGGAAATTGGGGTTTGTTGTCAAACAGGGCAGATATGTGTGATCTATGGCCTTGAATTTCCATACAGAGTGGGGAGTGAATTATTCTGTTGGGGGCTGTGTCAAATCTTTGTCTTCTACTTACCGGTGTGTGTGTGTGTCTCTCTCTCTCCTTTTCTCTCTGCTTATCGTAGCGGCTCTGGTTCCGTTCGCCGTCACGCGACGGATAGGACATCCGTACCAGAACCGGACTCCTCCAAAGCGAAAAAAGCCGCGGACATCCTTCTCCAGAGTTCAAATCTGCGAGCTGGAGAAACGTTTCCACAGACAGAAGTATCTGGCCAGCGCCGAGCGGGCCGCCCTGGCCAAAAGTCTGAAGATGACGGACGCACAGGTCAAAACCTGGTTTCAGAACCGCAGAACCAAGTGGAGGTCGGTGTAAAGAGTGTGTTTATAAAGTTTGTTTTCCTTGTTTTTATTTTAAAAAGTATTTCATCGAAATTTATCCGTGAAAGCATGAGATACCTCTAGTCTTTCCGAGTTACACCTTTGGGGACGTTGGGAAAACAAAACTTTCCCATCTCACACATCATTTCCGGTGATTTGACCCGGTTGACACGGAACCGAAAAAAGAAGGGGCGATTGGGGTTTTTATAAAATTGAAAAAAAAAAAAAAAAAAAAAAAATGGGGTTCATGTATTTGATAAACGTCTGGTTTAAAATATTTTTCATTATATAAAAACAAAACGTGCTTTCTTAAGAGCTTTAACATTTTAATTAATTTATTGAAATATATAAATAGTAGTTTTGTATACAATTTTTAATGGTACATGAAGAAACATTTGTAAACACTAATCTTGCATCCTAAATACAGGCTTTATTTTGTTGCAAATACTTTGCTTAAGTCATTCTCATATTTTAAATTCAATGACATACCACTGTTGATATTTTGCAGCATGTATCTATATTTTTATTCAACATGTTTTCTTGCCTTTCCTTTGTAGTTTATTACTCTGGTAATGTGTTTCTTTTAATTTTTGATATGTACTCCTGTTCTCTCTCAGGAGACAGACAGCTGAGGAGCGGGAGGCGGAGCGTCAACAGGCCAATCGGCTCATCCTGCAGTTGCAACAGTCCGCCCTCCAGAAGTCCCTCAGCGAATCAGCGGTGTCGGACCCATTGTGCGCCCATAACTCCTCCCTGTACGCCCTGCAGAACCTCCAACCCTGGGCCGAGGAGAGGGAATAGATCCCTGGCACCGTGCTAATCAATGAGCAGTATCACTTATCCCTGGGCGGTTGAATACATTCAATTAGACCTACATGAGGACAGTGGGACTAATGTTTGACTCATGAAATGGAGAAAAAAACTGAGGAAGAAGTCCCATCTGTTTAAGGCGATGGACCTAAAACGATGGTAAGTGGTGCCTGTTTTCAGACAAATCTTTCTCAGACTAAATCTTCAGTACCTGGGAACCTGAGACTTTTTTCATGTCCAAAAAGGAGAACTTGTTTTTAAGAATTCTTGTCACCCTGTGATTGTAATTGTTATGCTTGTACTTATTCTATCAACTAGAATAAGAAGCAGATAGACATTTACCCAGTAGATCTTCAAAAAGAAATTCATTCTTCACACTACAGTATTACTTGATAAATATTTTTTCCTCTCAAACTGATTTTGCTATACTTAAGATAACAAGTTCTTACCAGCCAAGACCAAGGCAAGTACTGAAACACGTTAACAATAGATCAGTTCCAAAAAAAAATATTTTAACTAAACATCCTCATTTATTTTTAATAAAAATCAAACAAAAAAAGTTTCATAAAAACACATATAAAAGCTTGTTTGGACCATTCGTCAATATGCTGGTGCTTAAACCTTCTTACAGTCTCATTTTAAATGTACCCACTACAATTTCAATCACCTGTGCACATGCACAGTTTGGTGCACTACCTTACTCTTTAAACAAAAAATGTTAAAACATGGGGGAAATTCTTCTGTGAGCGGCAATAAAAAGAAAAATAGATGCCACGATAAGAGGGAAGAGAAGTGCAGAAAATATGAAAGTAGCTGTAAGTTGGGTAATAAAAGGAGTGATGCATGTTCAGTGATGGTGGTGACGTTTTTTCATATGCACATTATCATGCTTTATTTGTGGGCCGCGTCCTCTGGGATGCAGGCTCAAATGTACAATTGTTTTTGTACTTTCTCTGTATATGTGTAAATAACAGCATAAACCGTTCTTGTGACTCTTTCTGTTCTTGCGCTTTATGACGCACCGTAAAAATGATTCAGATTTCAATACACAGTAATTATAAGCTGTATGAAAATTAATACAGATACAATGTAAAAATAATAATGATGGCAGACATCAGTTAATGTTTTTTAAAAAGTTTATTGATAAATAGAATGGTTTTATACAATATTTTAACACACACATGATTTCACACTGACAGTTTTAAGCTGTCTGTTTATCTACCTGCCTGTCAGTCTATCTGAAGTATGTCTGGGTACATTTGATGAGAGCCAGTTTTATTACACTATTGATAGCACAGTGAGAGGGCATGACGGTAAATCATCTCTAAATCTGTACTTTTGTCCTGCTCAATCTTCCACATGATGGCTCTTGTTTGAAACATGGCTTCCATTCCTTCAGAATCAGTGAAAAGGTCTCTCTCATCATCCGTCTTTCTGCTTCCCCTGTCTGTCCCTCACAGTGAAATGTCGGGCGCTTTCAGGCGACATTTTTCCTCTAAGAAACTCCTCTCTTCAGCAGAAACACAGCCCGTTTAGATGGACTGACAGGAGCGTCCACAAGATGTAGCAACATGCAACAGCAATTTTTAATCAGGCAGACAGACGCATTACACACTCACACACACGCACACACACATGCACGTCCCTGCATCTTTACACCAGGAACACCTCTGAATGGATTTTTTATTCAATGATTAGTGTCAGGTCGAATTATTACAGTTTAGTTTAATTTCACAGAAAGATAGACAGATAGGCAGAAACAGATCACATAGACAGACAATTGGTTCACACAGCAGAAAACGCCACAGACACCACGTTGAATATCTAAAGTTTTGTTCTAACATTTTAACACTGAAAGACGTCACTGGAAAATACACAGGAGGAGCTTTAAGGCTGCTGTAAGCTGACACGAGATGAATGCAAGCTATCTGAGGTCAGATTCAGCTCTGTTGCACACTGTCCGATGAACACGGATCTAAAATAAAAATAAGACAGCCCCACTGAGACCTTTGCTCCCAAAACGTATGCACTTTGAGTAATCTGCAACTGAGTATTTGTATGGCACACGTGTAAAAATTTTCCTCAGCCCTCTGTAGTGCATTCTTCACAATATTGCTCACCTTAATTTATTCACACAGATCCATCATGAAAGACGACGTTAATTTATGTCCCTAGTTTGATCTCATTGCTAAACTTTGTTAAAGTAATTCATGTCCAGCTTGATATTCTGGTTTAATTTTCATTTTACAGAAACATTTTAACCAAATTCAAGAGAATTACTATTTACACAAGGTCCAGAGTGTCTGTAACTGGAAAAACATCAAAAATAAGAGATGACGACAAGATCCAATGAAGGGTTGAAGTCTGAAGGACTTCTCAAAATACCTGTGATAGTTTGCTGTCATGAATTGGTAACAGCAAAACGCTTTTCCATGAGGTCCCATCGTCCCATGCAGTGACAAGATCCTGTTCTTTTTCTTTTTACGTCATTGTCTCTCCGCCTTAATCTTTGTTCTTTTCTCTTGACTTTCCGTGTATTTAGTGCACCTTTCCCCTGCTCCTTTGTAGTTTAGATGACATTTTCAAAGAGCTGGAGAGACCTCATGATGTTTTCATCCTGCGAAAGAAGATTAAAAAGCTGATCCACCAAACATCATTTAATTCTATTTACTAGCCACTAGGGGGCAGTGAAAGCCAGTAAAAATGTTACTCAGCAACCCCTCTGCAGACAAACCCATAAAAGCAAGCAAACACCTAAATTAATAGCCAGTGCTGTGAGATTTGCAAAGAAGGATGATGTGCAAAGAGCCAGAGAATCAGTTGGTCAGAAGTAAGTAAATTTGTAGACAATTTAGAAATAATTTAAGCTCTCATTCATTTTTAGACTTGTTGGTGTCTGCAGTAGTATGTAAGGATGTCTGTGTTGTAAAAGGTGAACAGTAAAGCCTAAGTACCTCTTGACAGGAAAGGATGAATTCATCCAGAGTGACCACACCATCTCTGTTTTTGTCCATTTTCTGTGGAAAGAAGAATTTTTTCAGCTCATTGAGTCAAGTTTTATGAGGAAAGATAATTTCATGATCAGTTATACATTAAATGCCACAAATGCTAATACGTTTGGTAACTTCTCAACTTAGCTTTATTTCCTGCATGTACAAAGACCACATTGCCAAGTCGGTGTATCCCCTGTATGTTTATTTATTTCATCCTTTTTTTTTTTTTTTGACTATTTTTTTTTTATTATTTGCTTAAGTGACGTATCCATTCCTTTTTTTTAATGTTAGGGTTTTATTTCCAAGACACTAATAAATGAGTCAAATGTTCTTACCTGGAAAAAAGCATCCACATGCTGCCTGGGTGCATCATTTTTTAAGACCGGGTAAGTGTACTTCCCCATCATGTCGTATATTGCTCTCACAATGTCTGTCATCTCCTGTCAAACAGAAGTGCATGTATCAATAGCTTGTAACCTTCATGTCAGAGGTCAGACATACACACTTAAAAAACACACCTCCTTGTTTATATATCCATCTCTGTTTATATCGTAGAGGTTGAAAGTCCACTGTAGCTTCTCAGTGATGGTTCCTCTCAGCAGGATGGACAGAGCTGTTACAAAATCCTGAAGCGGAGAAAAAAACATGACAATGAAAACATGAAAAGGTGAAAAGGTTTGGAAATGAGAAAAGTAGACCTAATAAAATTTGAATAGAAGCTTTCACAAAACCTGGATATCTGTGTTTAAAAAAGTGCAAATGCAAACACCTCAAACTTTATGGAGCCGGTGTGCGCCGAGTCAAATGCGTTGAACAGGAAGTGTGCATACGTGCTGGCATCTGCAGGAGAAGACAACAGTGCTGAGACTCGTTAACCTGGAATTGATGCGACAAGTACAACACACTTTTACTTTACCTCCATGTGGGAAGAACTGTGAGTATATTTGCTTGAAAGTTTCCTCATTTACAACACCACTGGGACACTCCTGTAGAGAAAAAGAAAGAAAGAAGGACAGAAAACTTAAAAAAGAGGAATATTCAGAGATTAAGTTAACATTCAGAGAGTGACTAAACCGCAGCTGCAAAGTCAGACTGTCCTGTGAGGGTGTTGCTGTTGGGTTGAGTTTTACATAAACACACTATGTCCAGCTCTTGCTGGTGAAATAAGTTTACCTGACTCTTCAGAAGATTAACAGAATGCCTAAAGAAATCATTTAACACACAGCTCTGATTCAGAAAGGCTTTAAACAATGAAAGATAGTAAAGTTCAGAATCTGGTCTCCTGGGTTCCCAAACAACCACAGTGTTGCCAAAAAAAGAGTTGGTATTACATTATGTCTGTCCTAACTGTTTTCAAATGTGTTTCTGTTATAACATTTTGAATAATTTAGTTTTAGCATCTATTTTGTAGAATTTGCATGATCGGCAAATATTGTTGTTATTGGTATTTTACGCAGTGTCCTACTTTTGTGGCACTGAGTTGTATATAAAAACTGATGCTTTGTTGTAAAGTTTCTGGCCCTATGCCAAAGGTTACATTCATCACCTCCTCATATAGTTGGACATTTTGCAACAGTCTTTTGTTCTTGCTGTTTTAAAATAGTTTTACTTCACAAACTGACAGGACCAGGGGATTTATTTGATTAGAGTCCTTGTGAGGAGACTTTAGTTACCTCCGCCAAGGAGGCTATGTTTTTCGGAGAGTTCGTTCGTCTGTCTGTGCGAACTCAAAAACTAGCCAATGGATCTTGATGAAATTTTCAGGAAATGTTTAAAATGGGATAAGGAAGAAATGATAAAAATTTGGAGGTGATCTGGATCACTGTCTGGATCCAGGACTTTTTTTAAAGGATCCTTTATCATTGTGAGATAGGGCCGTTTTCACTCCACAATATATGGCCAAATTGCTTTGCAAAACAATACAAGACAAGGTCATGATAATTTCTGACAAATGTAAAAGTACGATCCAAATCCTGGCAATTTTCTGGATACTAAGATCTGGAATATGAAATATGTACTGGGACATCACAATTTTCAACACTGTCAGGTAACAAATTATCAAACAAACCTGCAGCTAACAATTTGTAGTAGATAGTCAGCTGAAAGGGAGTATAATATTAAAGTAGGACTTAAGTGTTGCGTCACAATCACAACATGCTTGGCGGAGGTCTGCGCTCTCTGAGAGCTTTCCTAGTGGTGCATGAAACAGGTGGATGATAACACTAACGCTTCTCCGTGAGCTTCAAAAGCAAAAAAGACCATCAGCAACAAGACTAACACTTTCTATGTTTTAATTTCTTATTCCTGAAACCTCTCCAAGACGGTAGATATCATATGATAGTTCAGTGGAGAAACTGTCATTCTTTACATTTTCAAACTGTTACTCAGCGTGACACATCTGACTGCTGTGTTCACACCAAACACAAATCATTCATGAGGCACTTGTATGTAAAGTTAATGTAAAGAAGCAAAGAAGACAAGACTTTAGGTGGCAAGTATTTTTGTAAGTGGCGTGAAGTTGCACCACATCCAGCTCTCTACTTGGTTCATTAGCTTTTGGAGAGAGTTGAAAAATGTGGATATTCAGCAAACCCTTCATATTGCAAAAGCCAATCACCATGGAGATCCTTCAGTCATGTGAATACCACCTGAAAAGGAGCTTGATTTGAGAAAATGACAGAGGGGTTCAGATTATCTGGTAAGTTGTGAAAATCTTTGTCACTTGATTCCAGCGTTAAATTGTACTAACAAGTTAGCCCTGCCTGAAGTAGCATAACCAGCTTCCTCCATCCTTGTTTGATGTTAATAGACTGGTGAGGCTTTGGTAGTTGCTGATGGAGCAAGTTATTTTTTGTGAGTTTAACATTCTGGTGTTTAAAAACACACAAATTTAGCTGGTGGATTGTTGTAGATTTTTTTAAATGTCTGGTGTGAAGACATCATCAAAAGAAAGCAGGGTGTGGAAACAACCAGCAGTAATAAAATGTACATCTCTGTCCAGTAGGGGAGCTAAACTGACATTAGATGAAAGTTTCTCACAGGAGCTTTAACAAGATCTGTTTTTGTGTTTTAGTATCAAGTTTTCTTTAAAAAAATTTGCCTCACAAAGTCTCCAAGAACACATTGGCTTGTTAATTCCAACTATTTCTTTTTATAACAAGGTCAATAAAGATAGACATACATTCTTAAAGCCTCTGTAGAGCACTTGGAGCTCCCTTTTGCTGAAGTTGGTCTGAGCCTCGAGCTGGTCGAGGCCCTCCGGCCGATGGCACACCATGGTCATCTCCAAGTCATCATCAGCTTTGTCTGGAGAAACACACAAACACAATACATTCCTTAAGAAACATAAAAACTAAGGATAAGTAGGGAAGAGAGATGGTCAGGTAATACAGTAAAGAAGCAGAGGTGCTGAAAACTTTTCTTAATGAGATGGAGAGGAGACGATGAGAGGCAGAGTGACTCCAATTTAGAGGTCAGTCTAACGGCTCCATGTTCCCCCTCTCACAGGCCCTTTGATTAACAACTCATTACTGTCCTCGCTGGAGGGGAGGGGACAGAGGACAAACCACTGACTCTGATACACACACACACACACACACACACACACACACACACACACACACACACGCACAATGGGGAATGTGACAGTGTGACAGACACCTCCCCTTTCTCAACCTCAGACTCTCTTTAGCTAAAGTGAGCACACACACACACATACTCCCTGAAGCAATCTACAGTATAGTAATTATGCATACTGTTATAACTGTGCATAATTTAATAGAAGTGTAATAAAAACTAAGAATATGATAAAGAGGTCATAATGTGCTGTAGTAAAATGCAAGAACAGAGAAAAGGAAGAAGAAGAAGTTATAGGCTGTTAAGTGATAAGATGGTACTTTGTATGAAGACTAGAATTCTTCATCACAGTCAGACCTCCTCCTGTCCAGCTCTGTCTATGAGGTGGTGCTTATAAGCTGGGGAAAGGCATCTAGTTCTAACCTTTTTCTGATTCATTTCAGTTACAGTTAATGCATGTGCATGTACTCACTTAAAACATAAGGGAGGTGAAGCAGACAGGAGCTTATTTAATGTGTTACAGTAAGAGTGTCCTGGAGTCTTTTTCAGGGTTCCTGTTCTTCACTAACGATGAGTCACAGAGGACAATGCTCATGCTGTCCTTGGCAAAACAGATTCTGAAACATCAACAGTCTTGAAATAGAAACATTTATCTGTGTGACCGTACTATTAGTGCAACGTAAAGCTTCATTACACCTGCACCTCTCCAGTCCTATTCTGTAAGTGAGTTACCGTCTCCTTTTCAACTGTGTCATGAAAGCGACTGCTGATTCAAACCTCAGTCAACAGACGAGCAGTCAAAGATTCAGAATCCAGTGTTTAATTTTAACACATGAGCAGAAAGATTTGTGCAAATAACTTAATAACTGCACAGAGGTGCTGCTACAAGACAATATCTGATTTAAATAGTTAAAGTCAGTCATGATGTTGCATCCTGAACAAAACCAGCTCATTACCAGAGCTCAGCACTACAGAATGTGATTATGTTGCAAGATTAAAAAATAAACTAATTCAACATTTTAAATTAGCCAAGATGAAATAAGATAACATATCCTGTTATTCAGCAAGAGCTCATTACACTGAGCTGACTAATTCTTACATTATGGGCACATGATTACATTATGACTTCACAGAAGTTATGTTGAGCTGCTTTTATAGATTATAACTCCTGCCTCACACACTTACATACACACACACACACACTCATACACACATGCATGCTTTACACCACTCACCACTCATCCAGGCACTCCAGCCTCTCTCAGTGACAGATGTCAGAGGAGGTTCACACTCACATACTCACACTGTACATATTCTTCAAAGTGAATTCACATATCTTGATGTGTTTCTCCTATAAACAAAAAAAGTAACACCTGGAAAAAACATCCAATCTGCAAAAAGATTTATATTCTGGTTTAGTTTAACAGCTTTAAATGGTTCACACATCATATAGTGGCAGAATATTCTCTCCTCAAAAATTTTTCTGTGACTCTCTGGACTGTTTGAAATCTCAGTGGCTCTGGTAAAAACGACCCCAGTCCAAAGCAGCTCATCTCAGAGTTGCATCATAAAGCACACCTTTCATGGCATACATTAAAATGAAAGTTTTATCATCAAGATTTTTGGACAACGGTTTGAGCTGTGTTTGTTTTCTTTCGAGCAAACTATAAAGAACTTTAAAGATTTTTTTTGTTTGATTATTTGCAAATAAAGGAAAGTGATTTGACTTAAATATAATTAAAACCGGAGTCAGGAGTTAGTATTTATCTAATTTCACATTTTTTATCTCAAACTATGGAAACACAAATGAGGATTTTGATTGTTGTCTACTTGTTATTTTCTCTCTGTATGAGCCGCCCTCCAAAGGCTTTTAAAAGCTTATCTTAGGTGTTGTTCTTCCTATATGTCCTGGTTTTACAAGTTGGATTGTTTTATGATATTTGCTGTACAAAAAAGATCAGATAACAAAAATCAAATCAGGGAACAGCTGTCTGTGGATGGAGAAGCATTTATTTCCTTAAAAGAAGGCCAACTTACTGCCCTAATACTCAAAATAATGGAGGAATAAGAATAACCGAACACATAAGAATAAAGAAAGATGTGCAATATGAAAGAAGTTAAAATTAAAGCAGTATACTGTCTAGAAAATACTGTAACACATTTATAGTCACTTAAAAGGAATCATAAGTTGAGCATTACGCCCCACCTTTTTCTGTTGCTGCACACAGATCACACCTCTAAACACTGATGAAATCAGACCTTGTGTAGCTAACTGCAGCATTTTTATGGAAGAATGACAATTAGTAGATAAAGCAATGTCAGTGCAAATGGGGCTGTAACAGATTTAGAATATCGAAGGGCAGCACAGAGTAAAACTCACAAGGCCTCTAGGATGTGACAGCCACACCAGGGAACAGTCCTTTTACTTCTGTACATGCAGGTAGAATTGCAAATATCCAACAATGCTTGACAATTTCTACAAGTTCTTCCTTTAAGTTACTTTTAATTTGAGCTTAAATAATTAAAGTAGAAGTTTAACCACATCTAAGACCCCTACGTAACTAATCAAGATCTTTCCCTCAGCATTAGAAACCTAAACTCTTCCAGACTCTTCCTTTTCTTAGTGCCTGCTTACAGAGAGAGAAGTTGTCGTACTGACTGACTCACCATCCACAGAGATGACTCCAAGCATGTGCAGCATTTTGACGGCCCCACAGCAAAGCAGGATGATGGCTATAGTGTGTAAGCTGTTCTCACTCTGTGGCTCTTTCTCCATTTTTAAGTCCTTTCTGTTTTTCTCTACGCTGGCTTGTTCTTCCTTCACTTTTCACAGCTTTCTTTTTTTTTCAGGGTTTGACCGAGAGGAAATATAAAATTATTTTGTTGCAATAAAACTTAGAAATAGCTTTTTATCTCCCAATCAAACCCCAATTGAGCGGTTTCCGGATGGTTTCTCTCTATAAACTTTCTGCCCATCCTGCTTCTCCTACACTGAGATTAGTACTCACCTGACTCAGTCTATCTCTGTCTTTTTTCCCCCTGTCTCTCTGCTCCCTGGGGCATCTCTCTCTCTCTCTCTCATCCTGACCTTGCCTCTCTCTTCCTCTCTCCCCCTCTCTTTGTGTCACCCTCCATCCCCTCTTCTCCCTCTGTTACAGTCCTCGTGTCCTCCACTCTCTGGAAACAGAGTCTCAACTCCAGGGTCCAAGCAGAGCAAACCATAACAATGATAAACTCTCCTTCTACTGTATGACCGTGTGTGTGTGTGTGAGTGTGTGTGTGTGTGAGAGAGTGTGTGTGAGAGAGAGAGAGAGAGAGAGAGAAAGAGAGAGAGAGAGAGCAGTTCAGCTGATTAATGGACTCCATTAAGACACACACTCATCCCCAAACAACAGAGGCTTAAATTATAACAAAGTGACTTTCCAAGCATTACACGGCCCAGTCTTTTAAAGAGGGCTCACTCTACAATGTAAATAACATCTAAATCAGTAAGTATTGATGCCTGTAGTACGATGGTGTCTGAACTGTATAGGTTGTATTTAGACTTTATATTGTACGCTGGAAAAAAACTAAAATCTTATCAAGTGTTTTTGTCGTATTTTCAGTAGAAAATGCCTCTTAAGACCTAATATGAGCCACAATCACATGACCAGTCCAGGAAAATGTATTGTGATTTAAAGACAAAAATGAGGTCTGAATTCTCTGTAAAACGTAAAAAAAAAAATCTGCCAGTGGAAAAAGACAAAAGTTACTTGTTTAAGACATTATTCTAGTTTCCAGCTAATTTTTCTTGTTCCACTGGTAGATATTTCTAACTTGTTACAGACAATTAAAAGCTCATTTTTGTCTTAAGTTAACTTTAAACAGTGCATTTTTATGGACTGACAAGTTAAATGTGGCTCAAATCAAGTATAACAAGACAATTTATACTTAAAATAATACAAAAAAACTTGATGTCACTTTTTTGCAGTGTAGTTCATCTGACTGAGAAAGGCGAGCCACCTGGCTGCATTACCTGCTACATCCAGTTTGTACCAGAGGGGGGCAGCAGATACTAACAGGAGGAGAGGACATCCAAGCGTGTCAAAGCCTCTAGAAAAGATTTAATACCTGAGATCAAATATTAGATTTAGGTGATACTTTCTGTCATACTGTTAAAATACCCTTATAGGAAATAAGAACTTTGCTTGCCTGTAACTCTGGCTCTGAATCATGATCCATAGTCAATAATGTGAATGTGAAGAGACGCTGAGATTGTCTGTTAGGTGGGAGTGTAGCGGCTGCCTTGCAGACAGCAGGGGGCTCTGCTGTATCATAAGGTTTCCCGCAGAGCCGCCAATTTAACCTTGTTGTTAACTATGGCAGCGGTGCTTAGCGAAATTAAATTTAGTGACGAGAGCAGCATTAAATTTAATTTGCCAGATATTTAAAAGATACACCGTAGTGTAAACATCACATGATGAGGATGATTGAGTGCAAATTGTATTTGTTGCAGTAATCAACCTTCAGCCGTGTCCTGCTGTGACCAATCAGCAACACTTCTGTCATTGAGTCACGGAGAAAAACCTCCTGCAGCAGCACATCTGACACTCCTCCCTGCAGTCATTACCCACCTCTGGACTTCCTTTCGTGTATTTTCTTTCACAGTGGAGTCTTTCCTCTCTCAAGCCCTTAAATTGGGATCCTAAAGCTTCCCTTGGCCAGATTGGATATTAAATCCCTCCAGTGAGCTTCAAGTCCTCCACAGAGATGTCTCCTGGTGGAAGTGCTCAGAAAACCTCCAAAAGGGGCTCAGAGATGGAGGAGGTGCTTCCTGTCTCCCTGTGGTGAGGATGGTCATTCTGGCTGCTGAATCTGTGATCACACAAGTGATTGTTGGCGTGTAGACAGACTGATCTAACAGAAGCCTTGTTTCCAGGTCAGCTCTTCTTCATCTTGACAGTTTGGTGCATCTCCTGCAGCGCTGATACTGAACTACACGAACACATTTTTACAACGACTTAAAAACAAGACCACAAGATGTTTGAGCTCCTATGCTAGGGGCAGGATTAATGCACTTTTTGGAAAACCATGCCCTAGAAAACCTTAGCCAAACATTACTTTGCTGTAAGCCCACTCAAGGTCACAGCTTGATGACGCTAACAGAAACACATTAATTAAAATGAGAAGAAATAAAAACCTGAACGCCCTCCCCGCCAGACTGCACTGTGAGATCCTGTCCCTGAAAATCACAAGCAGACCAACCCTGAACACCACCAAAAAAGTAATTCTTATTCTGTGTTGATAATACAAACACAGCGACCACGTTGGTTGTAAATAGACCTGATGATTAGTAGCATCCAATATCACTGAGGCCAGACTTCTCAAGGCCTCTGTTCCTGGGATACATGCTCCCACGAGTGTCACATCCCTGTAATAATAATAATGTAATAATAATAATGCACACTTAACGTTCCCATGTTTTTCAAGTAGGTAAAACCAATGCAGTCTGTCAGCCAGGGAATGCCAAGAGCATTCATCATCTCAAGGTAAATCTGACAAGTAACTGAGGCTGCTACCTCAATGCCAAAGGTAAGGGTTAAGGTTGTCACTGGATTTTCATACTCCGACTCCTCATCAGATGATGGGTTGGTTGATGTGTTTCGGCTCTGTAAATAAGGATGTAGTTCAAAAGACGTCACTCTGCAGACTTTATCAGACACTGCCGCAGTTTGCTGTTTCAGACAGCTCAAGAAGAGACAACTTATTTCACCTTTTGCAAATGAATCACCACTCAGAGTGAGAAGAATATGGAAAACTGTGGGAGTGACGCCAGAAATACACCGGATACAGTGCGACTCTCTTGCACTGGGTCTTGACTGCGTTAGTCAACTTACACCGGCTGCGTGTTGAGTCCGACAAGCTGCATGACTGACAAACAGCTCGAGTCACACGCTTCCCTCTCCCTTAATAAGTCTCTCTAATAATAAGAATAGTGTCTAAACCTGACTTAGAGAGACTGATCCACGCATTTGTCTCCAGCAGGTTAGATTACTGTAACGGCCTGCTCACTGAACGCTAAAAACTAGCTGTAAGACAGCTGCAGTACATCCAGAACACTGCTGCTCGGGTTCTGACCAGAACCAGGAAATACGACCATATTAGTCCAGTGCTCAGGTCTCTGCACTGGCTTCCTGTGGCTCAGAGAATAGACTTTAAAACAGCTCTGCTTGTTTACAAGTCCCTTCATGGTCTAGCACCAAAGTACATCTCGGACATGCTAGAACCATATGAACCAACTCGGTCTCTGAGAACCTCAGGGAGAGGTCTCCTGCTGGTGCCCAGAATCAGGACTAAACGCGGTGAGGCTTCATTCCAGTTTTATGCCCCCAAAATCTGGAACAGTCTGCCAGAAGATGTGAGACAGGTCTCAACTCTGACAATGTTCAAAGCCTAGCTGAAAACAGTTCTGTTCAGCATTGCATACAACAACTGAAAGTATTTTATCTGCACTCTCCTCTTTTAATTGAATTAATGATTTTTAATGTTTTATGATGTGATTTTATGCATTGATTTTATTTTGCCTACTGTGATTTATTTTATATTAGCTGTAAAACACTTTGAATTGCCTTGTGTATGAATTGTGCTCTACAAATAAACTTGCCTTGCCTCTTTATTCATGTTGGGATCTAAAACTTCAAACCTGTTGACTCCTGGTCTGGCTCCGCTCATTATGTCCCTTTATCATCACAGTCAAGCCACATACGAACGTGGTTTGTTTTATTTTGAAAGTCACTTGGTGTTTTAGGTAGTTCCCAGTCACACATTCCCGCTTGATCATCCCTACGCTGAATTTATGCATCACAGCTCCACATTCATCAAAAATAATGGCGACATATTACCTGCAACATGACGGATCCAGTGTAAGTTGACAGATTGATTTAAATGAAACATATTTGATCCGTAATGGAACGCTGCAGACACATGTATTTTATCCGTGGGGCTGACCATGACAGAGGAACTGAGGCTCCAACAGATCAAAACAGCAATCAGCAAACTATTAAACCATTATACTAAAACATTATATTACAAAGTAAATCATTTGAAATGATGGCTTACAGTATATCTGCACAGTTTGATCTCTGTTGGTTTGACTGCCCTGTTGTATTCATATGAATGACTTATTGAATGCGACATGTTTTTCTTAACTAGTTTGACTTTATCAAGAAGAGTGAGTAAGTGGCGAGCCAGCCATCTCCTCTCATGGTTTAGTTTTTGCTTCTGAAACAAAAGAAGGAAAAGGTCTTTTGCTTCCAGAGACCTATGTGCTATCAAAGCCCTCCTTCTTCTTCTTCAGCCTGACATCACCCTTTCAGCTGGTCTTTCCCTCTGGTTGTCCAAACAACAGCGTGTTGGGGTTTGGGATTTGGCTGTTCCAACTTTCTACCAAGTCATTCAATTTTTCACCAAAAGAAATGTTAAAAAAAAAAGTGTCTTCAAAGAGTCTGCTGCTGAGGGACCCTGAACCCACTGGGTCTTTGCCTGGAAATCCAACAATGGGTTTTATAGTATGGATTAAGGATTTAGTTAAGAGTCAGTGTTCACAAGAAGCTTCTGCTCTCCTCTTTTTAATGAATGAGACAAATTGTGTACAAACTATTAATAATAACATAATTCACACTTTTCTTAACAGAGTTACAAAATGTAGATCATAGTTGGATCATCAGTGAGGTTTCTGATCCAGAGGTGGCTTTGAAAAGTTTTGTCCCTTCTCCCAAAGCTTTAAAAGCTGCATGTTCTGTGATCCTGAGGCGAGTCTGCAAACTCTGCAGGTTTGTAAACCCTGGATTAACCCAACCTAGAAAGCTTCGCCATCATTTGTTACACATGCTATTAAAAGCCACACAACTTGACAGAGACCAAAAGCCTGAACTCCTTTCTCTCTGAGCTTGTTTGTTGACCTTAACTTTCAGCCAAGACTGCCTGTCACTTCCTCCCAGGTGAAAACAGTTACAAAAATTATCTTTAACATCAAGAAAAACACGGATACATCATTTCACTCCTCAGTCAAACTACTTTAGTATTAAATGTTAACTCTCACATTTCCTACAATTCTTATCTCCCTCATTCTGCCAAACTCTCCTTCCATTTCTTCATCCTCTCTATCGCTGCCATGCTCTCCTCCTTTCTTCTCGTACCGTGTCCTGTAATCCTTGCCAGAAAGCGTGTCATTTGCATAATCTGAATTAGCCTAATCTGCCGTTCGGGCTGCGATGGAGAGGGCTCGCTCTCACCGGCCCCCTCAACGATGGAGAGCACTCTGCGAGAAAACAGCAGCTCCACTGGCCGTGGGCTCCCTTGAGGTTCGGTATGGAGGAAGCATCGTAAAAATAGACTTGAGCTGCAACATTTCTTCAGACATCACCAGAAAGCTGCACTTCATAATCGTGTTTCAGCGTGAAACCCTGCTCTCGTTCCAAGACACATTGTTTTCCACAGTCATCGCTGGAGCCAGAGGACATGAGGGCAAATCCTTGACCGGCCTTTGAGCTGCTCACTGAACACACACAAACACACACAAACACACACGAACACACACAAACACACACAAACATACTAACACAGAGCCACATGTGTCCAATGTGTGAGCACATTATTTCAGGGGTCACAGGTTGAGTTGCGAGAACCACGGGCTTTAGATAAACACACACTGGCATGCTTGTATGCCCTCACACACACACACACACACACACACACTTATTTCTGTTTGCTTACTTATCTTCAGCCTCTGAAGCAGGACGACGGAAGTGCTGGAGGGTGTTTGCCATGTTGTGTGTTTGTGTGTACATAAGATAGATGCACACACACCAAAAGGAATCCACCTAATGTCACTGCTGTGCATGCCGAACTGACGTTGATTCAAAGAGTGAGTCATATACTGCTTTTACACACACACACACACACACACACACACACACACACACACACACACACACACACACACACACACACACACACACACACACACACACATACAAAGCAGGATGCCAATAGTGATTTCTGAGTAAATACATGTCTAGACTCAGAATCTGCAACAACACACACATACACAGAACACCAACACACACACACACCCGGCTGGATACCAGGGGAGGAGAATGATGAGATGACTTAATAAGCACTCACACCAGCTAATGGGAGCGTGGGTGATGGAGAAAGGAGGCAAATGAGAGGAAGAATGGAGGCATAAAGAGAGGAGGGAGAGGTGTAAGGATGAGGTTGCCAGGAGCAGATTGTGGTGGCAGCATGTGAGAGTGAGGTTTGGGGAAATTAGAAGTGAGATAAAGGGAAACAGTCGTGTCGAAGGAGTGGGAGGGAACGAAGGGAAAATATTAGGGAGAGGAGAAAAGCTTCAGAAGGTGAAATGATGGAGAAAAACAACAAAAAGACGTGGTTGAGAGATGCAGAGAGCAAGGGAACAAGATGAGACAGGGAGCAGAGGAGCGGCAGTAAAGGAAAAAATAGAAGAGGGAGAAGATTGAGACAACATTGCTGCAGGGAGTTAGTGAGGAAGGAGGGAGATACAGAGGCTGGAAAGAAATGAAGAATTCACCAGGGAGGGAAGGAAAATGCCAGGAGAAAATTAAGCAAGAGGGATGAGTTGTCAGAGGCCACAGAGATGAGAAGAAAAACAGCTGCCAGACAAAACCAGGCAGACAAGACAACAGGTAGGAGGAAACTACAACCAAAGAGGCTGTCAAAGAAAAACAGGAACACTTGAGAGAGAATAAAGAAAGTCATGGGAACAGCAGGCAGCCCTGATAGAAACAGACAGTTTAAACAAGCATAAGGATGCAAACGTACGGCAGATGTTTTTCTCTAAAGTACACTGATGAGCTCCTGCTTTTAAGGATCAATCATGTCAACATGTAATCTAGCTATATCACAGCCAAGCACCGACTCCCTCTCAGTGTTGCCGTCATTGTAACAACCTCGGATAACAACTTATCTGCAACCCCACAGAAAAAGACGCCTGCACACATACAAGCCCCGCGGCGCTAATCCTGCACGCAGTGAACATGAGGAGCAGGAGGGAGACGCTCAAATATCACAGCAGAATTATAAACAAGCTCCAAATAGCTGCGCGGCTCCACATCCTCTTTTATTTCACATCTTTTGCAGGAGTATTTGTGGAGAGGGAATAAAAAAAATAAAAAAAAGAGGTTTGTTTTCATTTTGCAAGGAGAGTCATATTTCACACGTTTGCACAATGTGAGTGCCTCTACAACCACCTCATTATTCAAAATAGAAACACATTTACGCCCTGCCTTTTGAAAGCCCATGAGGAGAGGTGTTTGTTGGAGCCTGTGGAGAGAAACAACAACAAAAAGGGCTGATTCAAAAGATGAAACGAGCCATATGCACTCACTTGGAAAATGTCCTGTATGGCCTAATTTGCACTGGCAAAGCGGTAATAGGCTGCCTCTACAGATAAGTTTAAATGAGTGCACGGTATTAATCGAGGGTTTCTTTTCACTGGCAATGATCTCCTGCTCTGTGTGCCCAGTCACAAATTTGTATTTGTTGGGTTTTCATAAATGAGGTTTGTAGCTTTTTGTGTAGATGCAGAGTGTAGTAAAACGATCCTGCAACAGGTCATCACAAAAACCTCCTTCTGCTCCCTCTTCATCTCTTCCTCTCCTTCTTTCACCTGGCTTTCTCAGGAATACCCCAGTCTCATCAAAGACCCCCACACACACACTCACTCACGCCCCCACCGACACCCTCCCACCCCAAAACTGACATCTTTTGTTGCCATGGCTACCGTGCTTCCAAGGTAACAGCAAGATGGAAAAGCAGTGTGTGAGCGGAGTGACAAATACCTTCGACATGCGTGTGTGTGTGTGTGTTTGTGTGTTTACTGGCGTTCGATGCCCGCTTCTGCGCACACAGACGGACAAACAGGCACACACACAGATTCTCAAACACATGCACACACCAACTCAGGCAAACAGGCAGGATCAGAAAGAGTCCAAAAAGCCAACTCTTGCTCTTCCTCTTTGGTTTGTCTGCCAAAAACTGCTTCAAGGGGAACACGTGTGAGAGAGCGCACATACACACAGACACACACAGACACACACACACACACACACACACACACACACACAAACACACAAACAGATGAGCTACAACTTTGTTGTCTTAACAAAAAAAGGATACTTTTTTCTGTTAGCACCTGTTGTCCTGTTCTCTCTTACTCCAACTACACACACACACGCACACACACACATGCACACACAAACACACACACACACACACACACACACAGAACACACCATGCTCCCTCTTTTCTCCTCTGCATCTGAGCTGAACACCAACAGGTATTAATCTTTGGACTGCAGCTCACTTCATGTGCTGAATTTAAAACAGTTCAAAGTTTTGCTGCTCATGCATGTGGTTTTTTTAAAGTGTGCGTGCTCATGTGTGTTCATAAGTGAGTATGAGGGTGTGTATATGTATATCCATGTGTGTGTGTGTGTGTGTGTGTTCCCTCACCGCTGGACGGCCTCCTCTGCTTGGTCTGCATGGTCAGCGTGCCAACCACTGCCCCCATGTTTGCCTCTGTCGTCCTGGAAACAAGCGTGTCTGTGTGCTGAAGTCTGTATCTCTTTGTCACGTGTTTGGACGGCTACAACACACATTCAACAAACACAAACACACACGCACTCCCTCACGCCCTCTTTCCTCCTCCTCTCTCTCCTCAGTAGAAACCCTGTTACTCCCATCCCTCCTTTCATGCCTCCTCACTCCATCTCACAGCGCTCCTCCTCTATTTGCTCTCTCTCCTTCTTTTTCCCCCAACCCACGCTCTCCCACTCTCAGTGTCCCTCCCTCCCGTTTCTTTGTTTTTTCTTAGGGGTTGTAGCCTTTTTCCATCTCTTTTCCCTCCCACCTTTATCCGCAAGCCAAAAGCTGGAGCTGAGCATCAGTGATTCAGCGTGAAATCAGCAGGATGTTGATTTAGTAAATAATAAATTAATGCAGGAGGACCCATTTATTTAAAATGATGACACAGCGTGAATCATCCTGCAAGAGAAACAACAAACATGCCCTGTTGCATTTCACACCTAAAGGCATCTGTTTCCCTCTGATAGAGAGCAAATATGCAAAGCAGATGAAATATTGACTGTGGAGGTAAACATGAATTATGGAATGAAGGGGAAAAACAAGCATGACAAACCCAGGAAAAGCTCTGTGCATGTTTCTTGTTTTTCTCCCCCTCCTCAGCATCACTGGTCGTTCAGGAAAAAGCCACTTCAATCCATCACCACCTCCGCTCCCTCCATCCATCATCCTTGTTCATCCACCCATAGGAAACCAAACACATTCAGACTATACACATGCTTACAGGGGACGGGCAGAGGGGCGAAGTGGCAGATTGGCTCATAGGGCAGGCAGAGGCAAAGAAGGGAAGAAAGACAGGCAGGCAGCAAGAGAGCAGAAAGAAGTGAAAGGCTTAAAGTCAGAGAAGTGAGGAGAGTTAGATTTGAAAAGCTGGAAACAGCAAGACACAGAAAGAAAGAGGGTTAAGTCGAGGGATAAGAACAAGTGACAGATTACATTGCAGGAGGGTGTGCCTTAGCCTGTAAGTGCTGCACACACACACACACACACACACACACACACACACACACACACACACACACACACAAAGCACAAGAAATCACGTTTTAATTACAGCTAGATCAATACAAACAAGGTTCATGGTGAGGCGTGATGAAAGCTCAAACAGACAAATTGGAGGACAGTTACAGATGACAAAACAACTGCTGTGTGTGTGTGTAGCAGACACACATGACATGTTTCAAGGATGCAGGGCTGAGTGTAGAGCCCAGATTTCCCACTGAAAGAGAAACAAGACGAGGATCTGCATTTAAAACTGAGAGTCAATAAAGACCACCGTCACTGAATTAAGAAAAATAAATCAACCAAAGCATCAGAAGAGCTCTTCATGAAAAACACCCTCCTACAAAAGATTTTATTGCTCAATATTAGAGATGTAGCTATATAAAAAAAATTGCGGATCCCGATATCTGGTATCAATATTGCTGTTATGGCCGATGAACAATATTTACCAATATCAAAATTGTTAAAAAAAAAAAAAAAAAACAATCTGAGATGATGTGTCAAGGAAGTTCAAAGAGAAAGAGCGGCGATATCGTGAGAAAAGACGACTATGGAGAAGATCAAAGGATGGAGCGCTGGAGATGAATGCGATCAAAAAAGTATGTTTTGACTGTTTTTTGGATCAAAAACAGTAAGAGAGACATAAAAGAAGAGAGTCCACTCTTCTTAGGTAGTTTTTGTGTTTACATAGTCATAGAAAACAACATTATTTGGGTCTTGAAAGATGCTCTGAAAATGTCTGGCAGCTAATGAGTAAATATCAGCCCACTTTTACACCTCCGCTGATATCGATATGTGAAAAAATGACCAACATTGGCCGATACCGATATTGATACCGATATAACATGCATCCCTACTTAATAGATAAATATACATGACTTCAAACCTCACATGAGAATGTTGCTGGTGGTGTGTCGTGTTGGACTGCAACATATATTCAGACTTGTTTCTAATAAACTACCTGTTTCATGCATTAAAAAAATGGAGGAAGAATAATTGAAAAACCTAAAAAATTGAAATGTAGCGCAACACAGATACATTTTTAGTACAATTTATGTCTTAGAGGTCATTGAAAGTTTTAAACAACCTTTTTTAAGCATCAACTTTGCTCTTTATTATTGCTGATGTCGTTGTGACACAGATCAGACCCATTGTACCATAAATTTACATTGAACAGAGCAGTCGTCATGGAGAGCATCTGCATAAACAGTAAGACCGCACAGACCAGTGTTTGTTAATTTAACATGAGTTTTGTGAAAAGCTTTTATCTTAGTGTGATGACTACTCAGAGCATACTCAACTGTTCTCCTCTTAACATCATCTTGTCTGTGTTTATCATGTAAGTGTCAGCTGGTGGTAACATGAGACAGCATCAGCCACTTATCAGCTTTATCCTTCTAATAGCTCAGCCATTGTGCACAAATTCTGCACTGCAGCTCTGTTTCCTTTTTAATGACACATCCCTGGGTTTGTCTTGTTTCTCACAGTCAAACAATGTGCAAATAAAACTTTGTAATAACAGTCTGCCATGTTACATGTTTATTACTGTCAAAACTCATGTTAAGACGACATGGTTGAGTTGATGTAAGTGAACTTTTATTTCACAGAAGAATTTCTGCTTTGTGCTTGTATTGTTGATGCTTTCAGTTGAAGAGAAACACAATTCTGTACAGACTGTTCTTCAATTTAAGACAAACTTTGTTAACAAAAAAAGGGAAACACAAGTGTTGATTATTGAGTTGTAGCAATGTGTGTGAAGCAAGAAAAGTTGATGACATATGTTATGTGAGTTGTTATGCCTTAGCAGGTAAAAAAAGCTCACTGAGAGTGAAGGAGTGAGTGGGGGGGGGGGGGGGGGGGGGGGGGAGTGGTGGTTAGTAAGGAAAATATTTTGGTTAATTAAGAGGGAGAGTAAGTGGGGGTAGGACATGATAAGCTTTTGCTTCTTCCTACTCCTTTTCGGACATGTTGAATGTTTTATTAGTAAGTAAAAGCAACTGTGGTATGCTGTACCCCTAATTTGACTGTTTTTGTTTTCAACTGTTTTATTTGTCCGAAATAAACAGAAACTGAAACTGAAACTGAGGAGTTGAAAAATTATACAATTAATATAGTTTTGTTTAGTTTTTGGCAAATTTCAAAATGATCCAATCCATGGGCTGCAATTTTAACCTGAATCATGACATTAATGATCCAGTATAACGTTTAGATTACTGATAGGAAAGTCTCCTTTAATGGCTTTCCTTGTTTAGCTAGTGCTGTTTTAGCTTCCTGTTTTTTTACAGTACAGAATGTTTTGAATGTGTTGCTCTGTTTCGCATACTTTGCTAACGCTGTTTTCGTGTTTGGTCTCCAAAAGACACTGCACACTTTATGTGCTAACATACCACACCTTCACAGATCTCCGGCCATCTCTGGCAATAAATTCATATTTCCTTGTCCAACTATGTTGGAAAGAACGACTGGAACTTGCTTCGTTTGCCATGATAACACCGCTAACTTGATGTGATTGTGAGCTAGTTGACTGACCGCCCAAGAGATTTGCAGTGATTCACTGGAAAGACACATTCTCTCAGTTGTAACGTCGTAGTTTAAATTCATTACTTAACTTTTTTTTAAAAATTACGTAAGAACATTTATTGTGCAGAGTTTAACAGAATACAACACAATAGTTTTATCTATTTATAACTTATTTTGTCCTCAGCCTCATTGTAATTATTATCCGTGTGCCAACATAAATAGCCTCACGTGCCAGTTTTGACACCCATGCCCTATGTTGCCTACCCCTGATATACACTGTTTTGTTTTATTCTTTATACTGTTCCTTTGTCCATCTTCATTTGTGGACTCTCTGCACTTTTTTGTTCTTTAATTGTGCAGAAATATTTTTTTTTGTCCTAAATACTCTGTAGTTTGTTTTGTTTTTTAAGATATCCTTATCTAATATCTTATTTTATCCCTATTTTCTAAAAATATTCATTTATATTGTTTTATATTTTTAACTAAACGGGACCTTCACAAACTCAATCCTATCAACGATAAGTTTCATGGTGTAGGGGAATCAAAAACTGACCTGAGTTTGGGAATAGTGTGAGGTAGAATTCCCGGAGGAGTGGCTATTCTCTGACGTAAGAAGCATAATCCATTCATCATTGTGATCAGATTGGAGGTAGACTGGTGTTTAGCAATTAAAGTTGCAAATGATAGCAACGTATTTATCATTCTAAATGTGAACATGCCCTATGTGTCAACATATGAACTGTTATTTCCATTTTTTGTAATTTCTTTTTATTAACTATTTGTTGTATTTATATGGACCTTAGGGTCTGGAGTAAAGTAAAACTAACAATGGTATATGGATGTGATGTGTCTGCATGTAGAAACACACTTCATACATGTGAGTATTAGAGCAGCTGTAATGATTGAATTTCCCCTGAAATCAATAAATCATTTCTGATTCTGACTGATCATTGAAGCCGATGATGTGTTTGTGTGTAAAATCTCGCCCTGTAAAGTAACTGCTTATTACAGCCATTAAACAGATGGAGTGGAGAGTGCAGCGTCGGTATCAGATAACAACATTGACTGTCGGCTTGCTAGACGCTAGGCCGAGCTTCAAAGCATAAAAGCAGCCAGCCCGAGGACACAGCATGTAAAAATGTTGTTGTCAGTGCTGATCAAAGTTACATTTTGTCTCAAGGACAAAGACAAATCTGCTTTTTCACTGAAAATGAGCCGAGGATAATGTTTTAAAGAGACACGACTGCTCCAGCTGATGATGCGTATGTCAGGTTTCACGGCAAAGTTGTCAGAAATCGATGCAGAAAATAGACACATTGTCATTTTATATCACACCAGCGATAAATAATAATGCTTCTGTGAATGTGCCAACTGCTCCAAACATGAGGCACTTTTTGTCTGCTGATGGTGAATAATGAACGAGGTGTGATTGTTAGGAAGCCATATGGGAAGATTTAGCCGCAAATATTCACTTCAGTGAGCAAAAAATCTGCAATCTGCTTCTGTGAAAATGTGCTCATGATTGCTCGGGTTGTTTGGTTTGCCTGTTTTTTTATTTTGTCACAACAGCGAGAGAGACAGAATGGACAGCAGTGGGGAGCGATGCCTCCTTTCACCCTGCCTACACACAAACAGACACACACACACGCACAGAAGCACACATATGTACGCATGTTCACTTTGAGCATGCATCAACTGTGGGTAGAGAGAATGAAAGATCATAGGATGAGGTCTCTGTGGACACGTGTGACGTCCCACTATAAAAACACACACCACAGCTTGTCCTCCCTGCGTGTTCTGCGATATAACACCCAGCCTGTGTCGTGCCTGTAGGAATTTACAGCCCATCAAAGTGATTCCTCACTATATTCACTGCACCCTGCTCCATCTTTGGCTTTAAACCATATCTATCCATCTTTCTCCCCCCTCTTATCTCTGAATTTGTCTGCAGGCATTCGGCCTTCCCTGATACACCCTTATCCAGCAATCTTGCCCTATAAATCTCTGGAACATATCAGCCTGGTGTTCTTGTCGTTTCTAACACTGTTTCTGGCTTGTTCCACTCTCACATCTTCATCCCCCTCTCCATCTCCCCGTGGTCTCTGACAGGCTCCTATTTCCAGTCTTTGACAGAAATGTTCCTCCTTCAAGTCATCATTGCAAAGTCTGTCTGTAGAGCTTCGAGAAACTGCGAGTTAGAGTGTGTGTGTTACAACATGCTGCCGAATCGCCTGGTGTTTCCCTACAGGCATGAGAGAGAATGGCTGCAGACTGTTTCACAAGAACCCCTGCCTTACTATAAGGGGAAAAGAAGATAAAAGGAGGGGAAACAGCAAGAGCTGGAGGAGATAGGACGGCTGCACGTAAAGGGGAAGGAAGAAAGGTAGCAAAGGCGGAGATGGAAACATACAGTGTTTGGCAATAAAAGATGAAGAAGGAGAATGTGGAAGCGCATCAGGAAAGCTTCCAGCCGGAGATTATAGAGTGCGATGCAGAGAGTGGAAGAAAGAGAAAGATGTGGGTAACAAGAGCCAGAAGAGTGGGCGAGTGGCATCACAAGAAAGGAAAGGCAGTGGAGAGAGCAAGTGGGACATGCAAACACTGCATTTGCAGGGGAGAAGATTGGAGAACAAAGAAGATGAGGAGACAGAAACCAGGGAGGATATAAAACTTTTCAGATCTTGATTAAAATTAAACTACCAGGTAGAGCTACAGAGAATCAGCTCAGCTTATTTAAGCTGCACATTCAGACCAACCTCAGTGCTAAGCTGCTGCCCAGGACCGAGGACCTTCTTTCCTCTGAAAATGAGCATCCTGACAGCAGAGCTAAACATTTATTATCTGAGATGATGCTGTCATGTCTGCACACAGCTTTAGCGACTACTCATGAAGGATCAGCGTGGCTTTGGACAGGGACGACCACGTCTATTAGGAAAATCAATACTAATATGTACCGTCCAAATGAATCCCCACACAGCCGATCCTCTGTATCTTTATTAGTGAACGCATGCTAAGCCTCCTGCTAGCTCCCATCACCTTAAAAAAAAAGAATAATTAAGGGCTCCTCTGCTATTGATCTGCTATCATCTAGGAGAAGAGGGAGATTGGGGAAAGATGGATGGAGAGGGGGTAAGATGGGACATAGATAAGTGAATAAAGAAATAATGATGAAGGGGTGTGTAAAGAAGAAAACCAAAACACAAAACAAGGCAGGGATGTGGAGTGTGAAAAAGCAGGAGATAAAGATTTAATGCAGGATGGAGCATGATTAAAAAGAGAATCGATGAGGAAGAGAGAAAGAGACAGAGAGAGAAACAACTGAGCAGAGGGAATAGAGATGTTTTCTTCTTTGACACAGTTTCTGCTCCAACATTGTTCTCAAAGCCAGTTTGGCAGGGGATGTGATGTCTTGGTAAACACACAGGGACACACATGTAAGGACACTGAGCAGGTGGTGGGAGCAGAAAACACTCATCTGGATTTGAAGGGGTTGTTTGAATTTATTTTTTTGCAGGATTAAAAGAGAAATAGAAAGAAGTTGAAGTTAACGCAAATCAATACCCAGACATAAATAATCAAGCAATGATTCAATTCTGAGGTAAAACTATCCAAGGCTACAGCACTGCACCATGTATTTATTATTTATCTCAAAACCAGCAGCACACACATTCATATGGAATAAGCAGTGTCTGATTTCCCCCTCACACAAACAGCAGTGCAGTGAAACAAAAACATAACAGAGTTGAGTGTTTCTAACGTCAGATTCCCTCCAAGTTTCTAACTCCATAGTTAATTAAAACTGTGCGGCTTCCTCTGTCTTCCTTCACATTGCAACAGACTTTTATTCTCAAACCAGACTCTGAGATGTGGATTTTCAAGTCAGCGCCGTTAACAGATGCCTTTCCCTCTGATGACTAAGAAAGAAAAAAGATTTAAAAGTTTTTCTATTTATTTTTCGCTGTCCTACTTAGAAATGATAAAGAAGTCTGTTTTTGTTATTGAACATGAACCCCTTCCTGTAGGGCTTTAATTAGTGAAGTGAATATGCAGATAGAGATGAGTCATCTGCTATGTTTTTACCTCATATCCCCCAACATACCCTCAAATTTATGTAACGCTGTTACTGATTAATACAGATTCATGACGCTCAAATTCAGACCAAGACATTAAATTACTGTATGGTCTAAATATAAGACAACCCTTGTTATACTGTGATTCTTACACTTGTGCTTTTTAAGACAATTTTTTTTGAAAATTTGTTTATGAAGACTGATGTCTTGTCTCCTTTTTTTAATTATTTAGATATATTTAAGAATAATGACTGAATAAACATAAAGAATAAAACAGCGCATGTTGTTTGCATCACTACCTTTATGCACCTTTTGAGTAAAATTGCAGTTTACTTTAAAATAAAGACAAACCTAAATTTAATCAAAATGTAATGAGTGACTGAAGTCATTGTGGTACTAGTGTTTACCTTTAACCCTTAATTACATATTAAAAAAACTAATGTTCATAAGTTATTGGGCCATCTGTCTCAGTGAAAAAACAACCTCATGTCTACACAATGTTAATCTCTGGGGCTTTCAGCTGGTCGACAGCTCCTGTAAAGGGCAAACATACAATCACACTCTTATCAGTCTCCTGGAAGAGGTAGGTCGTAAGACCCAGGTAAGATTAACTCTGACAATTCTTCATTGAAAATAACAAATTTTTGGTTTAGAAATGGCTATTCAATGCTCATACAAAACTTAGAATTACTGTCTAAAAATCTGCGTCATAACTGCATCATTGTATAAAAAAAACATGTCTCACTTTGTTTAGAGCAATCACTGTTGCTGTGTCTTAAACCGGAAAAGAAACACACTGCATACAATATGTTCTTACTTGAACAGTGCACAAAATTTCATAAAGTAGTGTTGTCTCAAATCAAACACTGCTGCTTTTCACCCAGGTTTTTTTTGTTGTCTGATCGTTTGATCTGTTACCATCCCTTCCTCCATGTAGCCCAGACGGCTACTGCTGAGGGTGAGAAGTGTTTTTTGTGGCTTTAATCCTTAAACTCTCGTCAGGAAGTCAAAAAGATGTCAGAAAGCACTTTTCAGAAAGGCCATTTTAAAACAGTTTTCAACCAATATGAAAGTTGGGCAACTTGCTCAAGTGCCCAGTGGAAACCCATTTTACAAGGACCAGCTCCTCCATAAAATCTTTTTGACTTGTTGATGAGGGCTTGATGCCCACATTCACATTTTAAGTTTTTTTAAGGCCAGTATGACCATTCCATAGAATAATGGCATTCAAATCTTCATAAAGAGAGTGCCTATATTTTTTTCTGCCTTTTAAAGACTGAGTGTCTAACACCTGTCCCGAGATCTGGAGGTGTTCCTTCCTAACCCTATCCTTTTTCACTGACTCAGGTCAGTATATGTTTGATCCTTGGAAAACGACTGGTTTGTCCTAACAAGTGTTTTTGCTCTTGCGCTGCCTCTTTACAATCTAAAATAATTTAACAACATGCTCAATGGACAGTCACATGTTTTCAGTCTGTTGAGTGTGGGGAAAAAAAACTCTTGATTAGAATTTCATGAAATTTTAGTCCATTGTGTTGCTGATGGTGTAAAATCTTTCACTGGCAACATCTACAGATATGTCTTTGAGTGTCTTATTCTAGCTGTCAAATTAATTATGCTCAAGTGATGAGCAGCAGAGCTGTAAAGACTAATCACACAGTCAAAGCCATACAGTCAGAGCTAAGTAGCTATCTATATTCATCATCTGCATTTCTATGGTTGGCTCCTGTATCAGAGCCTGAAGGCAAGCACAGGGCTGAGCTGTCTGTGGAGATAAATTGCATGGAAAATGTTGTGTATCTTTGAAGAACTGAGCCAATCATTTGGCAGAAAATCATATGCAAATAAAGTATCTTTATTTATATTGATTTTTTATTTAACAGAACGCGGGCTTGATTTTCGAACCTAAGAGATCAAACGCTGACGGATGATCTTAAATGAACAGAGTTATTAAAAATGTAAATGATGCTTCCTGTGAAAAATATACACAGTGTGATGGAGTGTGGGGAAATATTGGCTGCAAGTTTTAAAAATTGTTTTCATCATTTTATGCTCAAACTCAGTCACACACAAACACACACATGCTCCTGGCGTGGGATTATCTGGAAGCTCGTCTTCATGTTTTCATGCGCCTAATAACACTCTTTTGCTGTCCTAATTGGCCCTTTTGGTGCACTTCTTTTGATGTACAAGGATAAGAGAGAGGGGTGGAAACTATAAAACCCATTAAAGAAGCAGTCCTCTCCTTTCAGCTCTCAGCCCTGCAGCGGATGGAGACACTGAAACAAACACACTCCTTCTCCAGCAGATCCACACACACACACACACACACACACACACACACACACACACACACACACACACACACACACACACACACACACACACACACACACACACACACACACACATACATATTTACATTCATTCCTCAGGCCCCAAACTGAAACGCCACATATAGGCTCGGAGCAGTTGGAGAGATCTTCAGAGTAAAACAAGGCTATCGGAAAAGAAGGAGATGTGAGGGTTGAAGAGCTAAAGAGACAGGAACCCGGAGATAAACAGTGAAGGCAGGCGACCAGTCATGGATCAAGAAGAGAGCGTCTCTGGAAATAGAAAAGAAAAACTTGAAGGGAGAAACACATAAAAGACAAAACGTGGAGGTGAAATGAGGTGAGAGTGAACAAGACAAAGAGAGGGAGAGAGAAAATCCTCTTGACAGAGTGAGAAAGCGGCCAGAAATGAAAGGAGAGGCAAAAACAAATGGAGCAAACGGACAGGGAGATGAATGTGTTGGAGAGGTGCAGGTTTTGTAGTTTATTACATCCCACTGGGAAATATTTCATATCAGCAGAGCAGGTTGTGCACAGTGACAGTGGATAAATTTCTTTTCTTAGCCCCCGGGTGGAGACAGATAATTTTAGATAAATTCCTTAGTGCCAACCTGTGGCCATACAAGCAGGTCAAGATGTGGGCTAATATCTCTACTTTTACTTTCTCTGGAGGAAAGGTCTGGTTTTAGACCCCTGCTTTAGCTTTTCTTCATTATGAGTCCAACAACACCTGTTAGTGCAGCACCTCATTTTTTTGTCAGTTCACTCATTAATCAGCATGAACCACTCTGGATACGACTGTAAATGGACTGTAAGGCTTTTAGAGCTCAGCGCTGAGCAGAGCCTTTCTAAATCAACATTCATAGCACAAGTGTTGAAATGGAGAGTAACATTATGCAAGAATTGGTGTTTTTTGCGACTTGACGCTCCAGTGGTTTCAGAGTGCAATTCACTCTCTTAAAAGCCGCTCTGACATTTTCTCTTTCACAGCCACTTGTTTGGTCGCCCTCTCCCCCAAGGTGTTTTTCTGCCTTTCTACCCCCACCATGATGTGTCCTCAGTAACTACTGACAAGGAACTGTTGGTGCACAGGATCCCACTCTCTAACTTTCCATGTTCGCTGTCTCCCTGCAATCAAAAAAGGCTAACCTGCATAACCAAGGACAAAAAAGAAAACAGCATTCATACTTTTTGTGTGTCATGTGGTGATTTTTTTAAGGTCATGGCCACAGATTTATCCCAAATCTCCAGGCTGCCTCTACAGAGCTCACGAGCTGTCAAGCTGTGCCTGAAAAGACCTACAGAGCTCTACAACCGTGTTTATATGTGACACCTTGATTGTGAAACCATCTCACTGAATAGACTAACACTTTACAGAAGTATCCAATTGGTAGGGATGGGAATTGATAAGATTTTAACAACACCAATGCTGTTAACGATCCCGCTAATTGATCCAGTTCTTTAACGATTCCCTTATTGATTCCAGCAAATTTTGCATGTGGGCAAATGGTCTGATTCCCACTGGCAACAATGCCGGACCTACATCCCAGTATAGATACCTGCTTCTGCAAGTTGCTGATGTTTCCACTTACTTAAAGTTGTGCAGTAGGTGTCGTTAAAATTAAGCCACAATTCTGACGCTTCTGAACCCTGTCAATTGAATGGAATTGATAAGGGAATTGATAAGCAAAAAGATGAATGATATCAATTCTTTGATGGAACTGTTAAAGATTCTCAACTGGAATCGGTTTTTAATTCCCATCCCTACCAATCGGTGCCTTTAATCAGAGCTTTATGAGTAAAACTTGTTCTTTAATTATTGAAAACTAACTCAAGTGCACCAGAAAGTTCACAAAGGTAATCCATCAACTGAAAAAGCAAGAGCTTCCTGCTGCCGTTTACATGTGAATCATAAAGGTCAGCTCATGAATTATAACCATAAAATGTCAAATCTTGCAAGTTTTACATGTGAAGGGTTAGACGCAGTCAGAAATCTGGAGTCAAGTCTTGAACTAAAAGGAAGCTGAAACGTTTTATCATTTTTATGTTTGATCTTGAAGTTTTCTGAAGATGTACCACATTTTGCAAAAAAAAAAAAGGGGAGGATATTTCGACCAAGAATCTTTGGAGTGCATAAAGAAGTCACAAATCATCTGGAAACAGTTACAAGTCCCCGCCTCTGCGTCACTCTCGCCTCTGCTGACACAAAGTCAGTGAATCTGAATATGTCTCATCCTTAGAAGCTCCGTTTTCTCAGCAAGTTCACGTCGGGAGCATCCCAGCTGGTCGTTGCCTCATGTTGGGCTGCGATCAAGGATGAGCCAACCTTCCATGCAAAATGAATCCTGCCCTGCTTTCATTAGGCCACTTTTCTGAAACACTGCAGCAGATGGTGGAACACACACACGTTCACTGACACTCACTCTGCAGCCCCCTGAGGAGCACCCTCGCCTCCTCTCTCAACTTTTCACTATTTTTCTTTCCCACTTTTCACTCCTCTCTCCTCCCTCCTTTCCTCTTCCTCACTACGTACACAGCAAACTTCAAAGTGGCTTCTATTTGGAGGTTACCCTAACTAGGGGAGCTTACCCTGTGCTAAATTGGCTAAAAATACACATAAGTTGCTTTGTAAGCATTGTTGCCTCGGAGTAAATGGGGTGCGCTCAAAAATGGAGGCAGACAACATAGCATATGTTTCTCTGTTGTCTTATTAATCTCTGTGTCTCTGCAGATTTCTTATTTCAGGCAGCTGAAATCATCACCTTGAAAATGTGCCTCAAGTATCCGCTCAGCACACATCTGAAGTATCTGCTGAGAGCTGTTGCCATGCAATGCAATGAGGCTCAGACTGGAATTAAAATAAACAACCCACGCAGGATGCTATATACGCCTGTGTTTCAGAAAACCATTTCTATGCCCTCAAAAGTGTTTTTACAGCAATGTCTAACACGCTGTGTGCTCTGGCTGCACCGTTTGACAGGTAAAACAAAGAAAATATGGACAGCTGACAGGATGCCTCCAAAGAGACTAACACCAGATTCACAGCACATAATTTGCATCCCTTCCAATCGCCTACTCAGTTTTTGACACAGCATATGTAACACACAGTCTGTTTAACGAGATCTCAGAGTGTGAAGAAGGGCTTTAAGCTTCCTGTCTTCCCAGAGTGTGTGAATGTGTGTGTGAGTGTGTGTGTGTGTGTTGCAGCTCTGAGTCTGCTGGTGATAACCATCACGTCTGAGGTCAACAGACTCAAGACAGACCAGGGCCAAAGGCTGACAGATTACAGCATACTGATTTACTGCACTCACACACACACACTGACACACACACACACACTGCAACACAAAATAACACAAAATGCACCCTCTTGTACACTCTCATATGTTTTAAGAGTTAATTATTTTGTGTGCAATTCTCCGTGGACGCATCTGCCCACACACACACACAAACACACACATGCAATGCATTAGCATGCATCCCTCAAGTGCCAGTTTTCTCTTGTCAAATAGGAGCAGGGCAGACAGGAAGCAGGGTCGGTTTGGAGAGCGGACTGAGGTAAATACCATCACCTTGTATAGACATGTCCGTTTGCTGTGGCGCAAACACACACACACACACATATATGCACACAAACAGGCACTCACACACATGTCCCTGCATCAGTGTGACAGCTGGTCTACAAATCGCATCATAAAACAGTAACGACTGAAATTTCTGCCAACTTTACATCACCACCCAGTTCCTTCCCATAATGCACTTCTTTTGCAGTATTCATGAGTCTGAGAGAAAACATACAAGACTCTTTCATTAAAGCACAAACACAACATGACAGGTGCATCTTCATCATGACAGTCACACACACGTGTTCAAAAAACAGACATTTTCACAGAGAGAGAGAGAGTGTGTGTGTGTGTGTGTGAGAGGAAGAAGTCTTACCTTTGTGGTAGGACACCTGCTTGGCTTGCATGGAAAAGGTTCCCATCACAAGACCCATGTTGACTTCTGGCTGCAGACAGTTTTGAGCGTAATGTTTGGATGTGTGTGTGTGTGTGATCAAAGTGTGCCTCTGAGTGTGCGTGCAGTATGTGTGTGTGCTGTAATTAAGTTAGTCCATCAGCCAGCTGTGTGTGTGGACGCACAGATATCACTTCTCATGCTGCCTCGAACCCACACTGCTCTGCCGCTTCTGCTCGGGGGTGTGTGAGTGTGTGTGTGTGCCTGAGTGAGTGAGATAGAGAGAAGGAGGGAGCAAGTGGATGTGTGTGTGTGTGAGGGAGAAAGAGAGAGGGAGAGGAGTGTCTGTGAATGAAATAGCGGGCGCACATGCACTCTGAAGCTACCTTTGTCTGCGCTGTCACAGAAGCTGCCTATTTTACATCCACTCTCTCTCTCCAGCACTGCCTCCCTTTTCCTCCCCGGTGTGTCCCCCCGCCGCCAGCCTGTCAGTCCATCAATTCCTCTGTGCCTCTTTATGTATCTGCCTCTCTCTGTCTCTGCTTCTTCCAGCTCCCTCTCCGCCGCCTATCCGTCTCACTCGCTTTGCTCGTCTGTCTGGAGGGGAACGAAGGATTGCACACTGTTGCACGGGAGGAGACAGAGACGAAAAGAGAGGCAGATAGGTGTGTGAGGGGTACAAAACTCAAGGTGGAGTGTGGGAGAGGAGGGAAACGGACAGAGGAGATGGCAAAATGAGGAGAAGAGACAGAGATGAATTAGAAGGATTCCCGATGAGTGGGTGGAGGTAGAGAGGAGGGTGAAAGAGGAGGAGAAGAAGATGGTGAAAAGAGGAGAAGGGTGCAGGAGGTGAGAGGAGATAAGGGAGAGCCAGACTGATCAGTCCCCCTTTACTATTCAGCAGGCAAACGGTCTGACTGAGGAGTGTATTTGCTGCTTTATCTATACATGCACTAGTCTGACAGGTGGTGTGTGTCTCCCTGCCTGTGTGTGTATAAGTGTGTGTGTGTGTGTTGCCCTGCTTGCAGATGGGTCACAGACAAAGCCCTCTTCATCTGACACCACTATATTTGCAGATACACCACCTCGCATATGTCAGCGCGGGCACCATCACACCGTGTCAGACATGTTTGTTCTCTCCAGTCTGCCGATAAAACCATCAGCTTCACACAAACACACACTCAGACCACACACACACACACACACACACGAGCTACAAAACAACCAGTGGAATGAACCCAACACATGTACTACCCTGTCAATCACATTAACCCTTCGCTGCCCTTGCTGAAAACACCCCGCTGCAGAGATTGGCAGGCTGCTCCGACACCATCGACTGAGCCCTGATTGAAATTCTTCACATGACTTTAGTTAAGAAAACAATTTACAGCTGAGCTGACGCCTTGGCCGGGCTGAAGCCATCAAGGCCAATGATAAAGCCATTAGGCCATGACATTCATTAAAAGCTGCTGGCTGCAGAAGCCCATATGCAAGGATCAATTCAGTGTAAGAAAAAGAGAGACAGAAAAAAAAGGTATGAGAGAAATTGAGATTTAAAGTCGAGGAGACAGAAGAAAAGCAGACAACTGGATCAAGACACTGGGAAAAGGAGCACTGCAGGGCAGGTGTATACGTGGGAGTATGTGTGAGACATTTGTAAGCCACTTTTTTAGTATGCAAGAGCACATCTTAACACTCACACACCTCTTTTTCTAGCTCTGCACAGACACAGCTCTGAAAGCAGTCTCTCAATAAAATCAAACATCAACAAACCCATTTCAAATAAAACCACACAGGTACCCACACGCACACACGTGCACACACGTGCTAACATCAACTGGTTACCACAAGAGTGGCAATATATATACACAGAGAGAGAAACAGGCTTTTAAACACACACCACAGCAGCAACACAGCGGCAAATTAAATCCTGAAAGCCCGGCTGAATAGACGAGATAAGGGGACGTGATTTGCTGTAGTGATGATGTTAGACTTCACACACATCTACTGGTGGAGAGAGAAAGACTTTGGTGAGCAAACATGCTGGAAATCTCTTAAATAAACTGAAATAAAGCAGCAGAGAAAACGCTGCATGGTTGGCATTTTCTAAATACCAAGTTTTCACACAGCACTGAAGCAACCTGGGGAATGAAAGGAGAGAGAAATCTGAGAAGAAAGACTGTGTGAAATAATATTACACAGTGTTCATCCTTTAATGTGGTAACAGCAGCCCACAAACAAATCCAAGGAACACTGTGTGGATTATTGAAGCTCCTGTGAGGAACTTTCAGTTTGTGCTGGCTTGGACTCCCTGTGGGAAAATGTACATCATTCAGCTCTCCTGATCTTGTTCTGTACAAATTGGTCGTTTCTTGGGTTGTTTTTCTGACTAAAATCTCAATTAGGGATGCACCGATCCAATCCTGGCATCATGTATCGGTGCCGATCCAGCCGCTCAAAGCTGGATCAGGTATCGATGGGAAAGGATCGGTCCAAAATTGACACTAAGGCTAAACTATTATTTAGTCTACAAGGTATAAAATTATACAATCAAATGGTCATTTCTGTAAATGATGAAGCATGTTTTTAACCAAACTGCTGTTAAACATTTAAACACATTGGGCTCTAATTTAGTAGACCAGGCGCAAGCGCAGGCACACCTGCCCTGCTTCGGCCTTCGCCGTGCAAACAGGGTGTGACCAGTGCAATTTGCAAGTTTCCTGCAGTGCCAAGAGAGGCGCAGTCAAGGCGCAGAGGAGCGCAGAGGAGCGGTGAGCTGCGCGTCCACGCCTCCCTCCGCGTCCACGCCTCCCTCCGCGCAAATGGCAGAGAGGGAGGAGAAAAGCCATGAGTGGGTTTAACACAGCTGGGCGCTGTCTCCACCAATCAAAAGAGCGCCTCTCCTCGCCTTTAAATGCCCTGCGGCCGAGGCGCAGCGTCTGATTGGTCTGAGTGATCCCCAGCACCGCGGAGAGAGTGCTGGTAGCGGAGACTGTCCCTGCTGCAGGAGAATAGACAGCGGGGCACATCGGAGGACACGAAGCGCGTCACCGTGTGGGCCAGTTCCCGGGATAGATTTAATCTGTTCCTTTGTCATTAATAGGAGTACAAAATGAAGAGACAGTTACACAGCTGGCTTATTCATTCAGAATACTTTTGATCCACCTGCACTCCTGGTTTGTCATCGCCAAATAACAGAACCTTTGGTGATATAGTGTATACTCTCCAGGTGTCTCCACCACATCCTCCCAACAATAATGTACTCCATCTTTTTAGATCACGTTAAAAATAAAGACTAAAACAGAGAAATATGGGAAATCACGGGTAAATCCTGAGTGACATACATTTATTTTGTCTCTTTTTACTTTGTCTTTTCTCTACCTCTTTTCTTTGAATTAAATAAAATGAGAGAACCAGATATATACTCTGTATCAGATGTTAAGGCTGTTAATTGTTTAATTGTAAGATGTGCATCAAACTTCCAGCTGCCGTCAGGTTAACTTTCCATTATGACAAACGGCTTTAATCTGACATCAGATACGACGGGAAAATTAACACACTCTGGAAACCTGCCTCTGAGGCTTTGTTGACATATGCTCACATGTGCGCCTGTCACCAAATTACAGCTGCGGAGGGTGCACTCCGCTTTGCGCCGAGGATATAGCCCAGGTTGGAGCTGGCGAGCTTTCAGCGCACTTTTTTGGCACAAAATTGTCACTGCGCCAACATGAATCTGCTGACACCTCCCCCTGGTGCGCCGTCAACTCCCCCAGGCACGCAGTCACACCCATCTCTGCGCAGACGGAAATTGGAGCCCTTATAGTGTAAATAAATATTAACTTCGGTAATTCCATATGTACTAATTTTTGTCTTTTAGTTAAAACAATACCAGTCTTATCCCACAGTAGAGCATGCAGGTTATTATTTAACACTGGTATCGGATCAGGATCGGTATCTGTCGGTACCCAAAGCCCAGGTATCGGTATTTGGACCAGAAAAACTGGATTAGTGCATCCCTAATCTCAATCTCCCGTTTTTTTCTTAGAGTTTTTTTCGTCAGCCTGCTGACATTCATCTGGTCTGAAACGCAACCTGTTAAGACTGGTTTGAGCATTAAAGATAACATAGACCAGATCTAATGTCCTGCTGATGGTGTCCTTTGCTTTTGTGGGTCATAAAGAGGCATCACTCTCAACTTCAATCTGAGTCACAACCAGTTTAAAACTCCTCACAGTGGATTTAAGCAGCTGTTGTTCCTGATCTGCAGGGTGGTTTGTAAATTTCAAAACCAAGATGGGAGAGAAATACTTCAAAAACTGGTTTATAACACTAAAACAATTAGTTATTTTGTTTAAAGACAAAAATAAGAGTATATTACACATCACAAACGTGTTTATAGTGTTTTACTCTATCACTCCATTGTGTAATCAGGCTGGTGTTTTAATCAATTTCTAATCTCAATAGTGTAAGATTACCTCATTAAGGTTCCTTCATCAGCAGCAGTCAAACATTTTCCATCCTTATTGCTGTCAGTCACTGTCTATCAACCACAAAAGATGCCAGTACACACCCCTCATCGTGATCAATTTAATTAAAATTTTTTAACACAATTAACTCATCTGCTGTATAGAAGGATTATTGGTTTATCAACAACGCCGGATGCGCGCGCAACTTGGGTGCAGAAGCACTGCAGAGCACAATGGTTTGTCAACTGACGTAGAGGAGTTAACCACTAAAAAACCCAATTTTGAACTTAATACCAGCACTTATACGGATGGTAAACGGCTCCCAGGTTTGTAAAATAGCAGCAAGTGGACAGATATTAGGTGGACAGACGTTTTTAGCTGAGAAATTTGGCGTGTACCTGGAGAGCAATTTAAACACACAACTGTCACTCGATGCTCATGACTACACTATCCGCGGACATTCACCAGACTGTGACAGACCAATAAGAAACCCTCCCAGATCAGAAAAAGTACACAGACTGCTGAGTAAGAGACCCGATTCATAATAAAAGAACCAGAAACTACGTCCAGAGTTAATTATTTACCCGCAGACATCGCTGGTGTTTCAGTGTAAAGTGTGACCCTGTTAACTGGTGACCTTAGGCCGTTAATCGGCTGAGAGTCACCAGTTAGCATGGTCGATATTAACTCTGAAACACTGATTGCTCTGTGACGGTCAAAACTCCATTGACGTTGACTCTTTTGTATAGTGTCGTTTCTAAAAACTGACCACAGAACAACTGTACACTTTTATGCTGATAACAGGGTGAATTTAGAGTTTAAAAAGCGCTAACCCGTCTGAATAAATGGAGATAAATGATGCTTCTGCAGTCAAGATGCGTGCGCATCTTTATGATGACGTTGACTGATAATCCCTCTATAGAATGACTTTAATTCCCTGAAATGTCTCTGGCAACACAATTTGGGCAGTTTGTCCAGTAAATTTCAGTGAAGAAACCTCCAGAATAGTCAACCAACATAAAGTATTACACACACTCTGCAGGAGGGACTTTTTTTCTGCTAGCACTTTGGCTGTGTAGTTGAGCTTGCAACAGAACACTTGTGGAACATTGGGGCCTCAGTGAGTCCACCTCAGACAAATTAGCACTATCACCAAGTGGATTGCAACAAACTCAAGACCCATTACTAGCTTCGAGGACACAGTTTTTCCAAAAGTTTTTCAAGTTGCCTCTCAAGATTCACCGTTCAAGGCTCCATCAGGAAGCACAACGTTTTTTGCAGACATGAACTTTTAAAGATGCAAAAATATTTCCCCCTTTCTTGAGTCTGTTTGCTCATGTAAAATGAAACATGATAAGTATCCACAGCAACCCTGAGATTAATCTGATTAAAGATTTTAATGTTTTGATCGCACAACCGAAAACAAAATTTAAGTCAACTGTAGTGTTTCAATATATAGATCCTATCCGTGGACTTTACCAACCAATGGAAATGTGTGATTAATTGTGATTAATCACGGGATAGACGTGATCAACTAAAGTAAATTTTTTAATCACTTGACAGCACTACTTCTTTTAAAATGTTACATCTTCCTCCTGTCCTGTGAAAGTCATTCAGTTGTGTCAGCTGTTGTTCAATTTAACAGAATATAAAATGCATCATCAGAATTCTGCAAATGGTACACCAAAAGAAGTCTCATTATTGATTGGAAAAGGGTAAAGGTCATGGACGGGAGAGCCAGGGCTCCTGGTCGATGAACCCTTGACTTCCCTGACCCAAAGGCCTCTAAGGTATCCTGCTTTAGAAGCAGTGTAATTGAGGCATTGAACGTCTCTGCAGTTTAAATGGGGACACAAAAACAGCTTTTACCAAGACTGTAAAAAAAAAAAAGCAACAGGTCAATTACATTAGGCCAAGAGCCAAAGTCTTCAGAGGCATTAAGCCTGACATCGTTTGAGCAGCCACTCGGTCCTGTCCTGGGTGCTGTGGATAATTCTGAGTGCCCGCCTGCTTACCTCTCTCTCATCATTTATTAACTGTTACACAATGGACCTTTTACTAGATTGAGACTGCTGCCTGCATGAATGGAAGGAGGGTAAGGCAAGAGAGAGATGAGGTTAGGCAGTGGAGTAGTAAAGAGAGAAAAACGTGGAAAGCATTTGACAGCAGAGAGAAAAAGGTGTTGACAAGCACACCAGAAGGCAGTGAATAATAAATTGGCCGGTGAGTTTCTGCCTGCTCTCATCACACAAAGGCCAAATGGAAACTGTCATAGGAGAGACAATATGAAGGCAATAAGGGAAGAGAATTGGGAGGAATGGAAAGTGGGATTTTGTGAAAGAAATGAGACAGGGGGGCAGTAACTGCAGGAAGGGAACGCAGAATCTGTGGGGCGAGATGGATGGGTGGAGGTAAGGGAGGGAAGGTGGAGAAAAGTAAATGAGAGCTGAGAATTGGGAGGATTGCAGAGATGGAGATGGAGATAGGCGAGGGAGGAATGAAGCAGGGAGGGAGTGGATGAAGTGAGGGAGCGAGGGAGTAGAAAATGACAGAAACAAGCTGGTGGGACAGCACATGGTGATGGAAGAGTGGAAAACTGCACCTGGCCGATAAATGGCTCAGATGGGCTCCGTGACGCCTCAGTCATCAGGCGACAGTTTTATATAACGGATCGGAGGAGACAAGCTTAACCGACTTGAAAGACACAAGGATGAAGTGTCAGAATCAGCTGCACTGACTCAATCTCAGTTTGAGCAACAAGGGCCGGCTGAAATCAACAGCAAATACCATTTGGACTCAAAGGATCTTTTTATTCAACTGATATCAACTTAAAAAAATGCATCATACACCGTCATGGTCATTGGTGTTGTTTGCTGTGAATGCTAAAATTATGCTACCACAAAAATTGAAAAAAATGAAAGGGGAAATGACTTTTTCTGGTTGTTGTAATTCTAAGTTGGGGAATAAATAATTTATTTTGATTGTTTATCAATAAAAAGTAATGTCATCAAAATCACATATGGTAAATTTGTTTTAATTCACAGGTTCTAGCTTCTAAAATATAAAGATTGTTTAGTTCCTCCTTATATAGATTGGGACACATATTTTATTCAACTTCTTTACTACCGACACTTCAAATTACCGCTTTGAGTAACTAATGATGTAGAAATAAATTACAGTACATGCCCTGTAAAAAAACAGAAAATAACTGGAAGCTCCTGCTGCTGGTGTTTTACCATTGTTTTTTACAGTGTAGTGAAATGTTTTACAGTGTAGAAGTTGAGTTAACGAAAAAATATAAATCAACTCAGCATAAAACTAAAGGTTAACATAACTGAAACTTTTAATTGTGTTATAACAGATCTGTTATTTCAAACAACTACCTGAAGAACTTAATTCAATTCAATTTAATTGAATTTTATTTGTAAAGCACATTTCATACATAGGTAAGTTAGGTCAACTCACAATTTTAAATCAACCAAACTAAAAGAATTAACACAACACATTTTATTTGATCAAGTTAACTTCTGCTGTGTAAGAACAACTTTTTTTGTTGTTGTTGTTGTTGTCCTAACTCAAAATTTTTAAGGCAGCCCTTTAACTCAAATTTCATAGTTTAGGTAAGAGCTATTAAAACAGGAGTCATTAAAACAAACTGTCATGAGAAAGTGCTACCAAAGCATCTTCATATGGTTATTTGGGGGTGCTGATCCTCAAACTGATATGAAAGATGTCTGGTGGTCTCGCTGCATTGGTGTCTCATCCTAACAGACTCATCAGACTCAAAAAAGGAGTGTTTGAAAGATTGCAGGCCTGAATTGCCAAATGTCTTTAGCTTTTTCTCCATGACAACCGCCTATTCTCTCCTCAAGGCCATGGCTGCTGTTTTTCTGTCCCAAAGTGAATTCCTCAGAAAGATTCACTGCAGCAGGCCGCCCACATACTTTATGTCACCTGTCAAGATATGAAAAACTCCTCATTCTGGCCACCATCTAACCCTCTCCCTCTGGTCGATACACAGGTGACAGATTGAAGAGCTTTTTAAAACCTGGTCAGCTGGAGGTGAACTTACAAGGGATATTTAAACCAGTCAGAAACATAGGAGCAGCAGTCTGTTTTTTTTTCCTTTCCATGAATAATAAACAAATAGCTTCACCTTGCCTTGGGTGCTTCCATGCTTGTGTCCTGTCTTTGCTCCTTTTACTGAACATTTACAGTTAGCACAGGAACACAGACCTCCTTTAAATGAGTGCCACTGAAAATGCGTTTTAACTTCCATGTTAACATCAGTGAAGTCTTATTTCTTTACCTAAAGTTCCCCTGTGGATTCCGTGAACTGAATACAAACACATCTATCGACTCTCCTCCTCCTCTGTTGCTCTCTTTTCCGCTCCTCAGCAGATCACAGTGATGGAAGTGTTAATTGTATGCAGGAATTGGAATTGATTACAGCTAAGAGAGGCAGGGGGATCTCCTCCTCTGAGAGTGTTTTCAGTATCAATCATTATTCTGTATTTAAACACATACTGTGTCCCCTCTGGCACATCAAAGTGAAACCAGAGTGATTTAAAGCTGAGCAGCCATCCTCATGCACTAACCTCCTCCACATGTGTGCACTAAGTCACATGTGCTTACTCACATGTGTGCTAAAAACATCGCACACGTCTCCCCACCATCCTCATTTAGTCATCCATCCCACTCCTCTTCCTCTCTGAATACAAAGTCCCCCTGATTCAAGGAAGAGGGGACCTGAAGAGGGAGAGGAAAAAAAGGAGATGATGAATATTTCATAAGGCACTTATGAGGAACACCTCAGATCTGAGTTTCTCATGGCTGATATTGGTGAGCCCTCAAAAAAAAAAAAAGTGCCCCTGAGTCCATCTGCAGTCATCAGTCGTAATGGAGCGAGCTGCTTCATCAGCAAAGACTTTTAAATGCTGAATATTTAATGGTTCAATCAGTTAAGTCTTCACTTTTGTTCTGATCTCTCCTGACAATGTGGGATTAAAGTGAAGGTGGGCAACGAGGAAGAGGAGTCTGGCGCCCCCTGCTGTGAAGACAATTTAAAAAAGAAAAGATGATACAAAGGAAATCTAAAAATATTATTGCATAAGTACAATACCAGATATTGTGCAACATATTGGAATGCAGGTTGGTGGAGTTATCTTGATGTAAACTGTCTTCAAAGGTTGTCAACACCCTCATAGAGCGGGTAAACAGTCTGGGAGGAGGATTATTAAGATTGTGTGTTCCCTGAGTCCCCATGGAAGAGGGCTTTACAGACTGAACATGAGTGAGCGTATTAATCTTACGTGTATTTCTTCTCATGGAGAAATGCTCCAAGGAGGAAGGTTTAATCATTTGTTTTACCAGTGAGAGGTGGTAAAGAAGACAAACCATGCAATATAATGCAGGTCACGAGTTAAGTTTGGGTCAAATAAGATGAAGTATCTGGTAGCTTTCTTGCCTTAAGAAAACAGGTATGCAGTTGAAAATCTTTTTTTTTTTTTTTTTTAACCAGGATTTTTTTCAGCTCATGCCTGTTTTGTTTTCTGAGAGCTGCCAACACCTGTGCTAAGACCACCCCAGAGCTCACTGCTCTGCACCCAGGCCGGAGGATTTCTGTGCCACTGACACACCTGAGGGAAGGCCTGCACGGACAGGGTAAGAGAAATCATTAATGCATGACAGAATGTTTACAGGGATTTTACAGATGACAGGAAGCTAAGGAAAAAAATAAGATGAAGGCAGGAGTGGCAAAAGAGGAAAAAAGGGGATAAAAAAGCAAAGGCCTGGCTAAGTTTCTCAAAAAATTATCATATTGTTATTGTTTCTTTTGTTTGCTTGTTTTTTGACTCTATGAGGAAATTCAAGAAAAGATTTTGAAAGCGTTTTGGCTGTAAATAATAACACAAAAGTGCAATAACAAAAACAACCGCAACAAAAACAGCACTCACAAGACGTAACTCGTGATGTAAACCTATAAACTATCCCCTTCCTGTTCTCATAGATGTGATTTTTTTCTCAGTTTCTCTTCATTGCAATCAGGCTCATATGCCAATGATATCTAAAAGGATATTGCAAAAACATTCACTTAAAACTTGTGTTGATCCTTTTTGTAAGTGTAAAATTAACATTTTTCAGTTTTACTCGTATATTCTCCTTGCTACCAGCAGAGGTCCCCACTGCTCTGATAGTCAACCTACACCAACTCCATATGAAGTCATGAGTTTTCTGTTCCCTTCAGTCAAATCATCAATACAACATCAGCATTTTCTTCTCCAGCACTCACTCAGGTATCATGGAGTCTTCCATAGAGTGTGGTGCAGAAGAGCAACCCTCATCTCTACAGTTTTATTCCATCTCTTATAAAGTGTCTTAAAAAACTGACCGTAAAAGGTCATTGGAAAACTTACAACTGAGTGTGAAAAGGGCAGCCAGGCCTGTTAGGGACATACAAAAAAAGATGATTTTTAGCCTCAAAGGTAAGCCAGAAAGATTTGCTGGTTGTGCCAATGATGAGAAACTCAGGGGGGACCATAAATTTTACAGGTTGTTAAATGAATCAATACCTAAAAATCGAGCGTCATTGACTTATTTTACCTTCAATAAGTCATACACAAAGGTTCATATTTGAAATAGAGAGAATTTTGTACATTGGCCTTTAAAAGTGTGGATCCATCATGCTGTGACCTTTGTGTTTGTGCTCACAGCTCTTAAAGCAACCACATCAATTATTTCTCTGAAGCAGATACTAGAAAAAACTTTGTTCATAAAGGGATGTGTTAAACAGTTTTAAAGAGCAAAACTTAAGAGATGAGAGCGTTGAATGTCTGATCAAAGCTGCATTATGGGAAGTGTAGGATTTTGAACTGGATGTGACTCTGAGGAGACTGTTTAAGCTCTTTCACACTCCTCTCTCTTTCACTAACACATTAGTGCTGCAGCATTTCTGTCATCTAACCTTCATTTCATATCAGCAAAAGCTATCCTCCAAACAGTCACACATTTGAAAATGACACCTCATTAGACTCCATTAGAACAAAATAAAACCAAGAAAACTACATTAGATTACTCCATTTGCTCCAAATGGCTTGGTAACTGCCCAATTTACTGTGATCTAGTTGCTGCAGCAGACCACATCAGAAATTAAACTGAGCCCCAGCCCACTGAGAAAAATTAAAGGGAAATTTCAGAAGAAAAGTGCTCAATATTGCTGCTAAATCAAAAAGGAGGACAACATCCAGTGGGCTGTTAGCGTCATTTGTTTGTGGATTTAAACAAAGAGTACACAGGGCAGCTTTTCTTTGCGCTTAATAAAAGGTGCTGTAAGAAGGATCTTTTTGAATAGTCTGCCATGCCACCTTATGGCCTGGAGTCTCATGTTCACTGTCATAAAGATGTCACTTTTAACCAGGTGTGTTTGTTTTGGAACTAATTTTCTTTGTTCAAGATAACTTTTTACCGGATACAACACAACTAAGTACGGTATTTATCAGTCCAATTACGTAGCACTGTTGTTTGAAAAGTGACAATAAGCAAACATCGTGTCAGTAGACAGCTGAATGTAGCGCTACTAGCCTCTCGGTGCTGCAACGGGTCCGTAGGCTAACTTGACAACAAGAAAGCTGTCAGTTCATACAGTAGCTTAATAGCTGGGCTGACAGCCTGATCCTGTGAGATGTGTCAGTAATGTGTAATGTTAGTGAATCCTAGTTATGTCCTGCCAGCACTCATATACCAAGCAGAGTTAACTAACCTCACTCTTCATTTTATTGATAGTCTCTCAAGTTTGAACAGACCACTGCAGAATAATTGCTGCATGTGGGTCGGAAAAGACATTGGTTGTGTCCGAAATCACTCACTCATTCCCTACTCACTATTCACTGTATAGTGAATTAGATGTAGTTGACTATATAGTCCACTCAATCAGCTAAATTAAAACAACATTTCGGACACTACTCACTCATTCGCAAGCCGGTGACAGTGACGTATTTACTCTCGCGTCGCTCACGGACGGCTGGGGATTTACAGTTATATCTTTTCTTAAAAACTGCAAAACAGTATTAATTTTAGTGATACCTGATATTATATTCAACTTATTTTCTACAACAGCCAAATATAATAGAAACATTTATTACACGTTATTTTTAAATAAATAAACCATATATTTGCATGGAACTGCATCACTCGCGTGGAACGTTGTAACGGCTAACGTCCGTATTGTTTGTTTCTCAGCTCAAAGTTGTGAGACGGGCTCATCCGAAAGTTAAACAGGGAGCTAAATGTTATTCTCTGACAGTTTTTAATGTTTTTTCATTCTATTAGTAATCATTAAACATGTAATCAGCCATTTCTTCTGTTTGAACCGAAATGCATGATGGTATATATTGCTCATATAGTGAGCATCGCTAATACATATTTTTCAAAATGCATTGTGGGATACATTGAGTGGACTACATAGTGAATGACCATGCTCACTCAGATTTCGGACAGCACTACAAAATGGCGTATTCACTATATAGTGCACTATATAGTGAATAGGGAGTGATTTCGGACACAGCTATCATCACAAACAGTTTAGCTCCTGTGTTAGCCTTTAGCCCATGTGCTGTCACTCTCCTGTTTATCTTTCTTCTGCTCATCTGCCCTTTTCTTTTTGACAGTTAGGCTCCTGTGTCCACCATCGCTACAAAATTAATCACAGAAATCATTTTCTGCAGAGAAAACCGCAGATCTATCTTCTCTCTGCTAAACTTAGTCAGCCGGCATGGTGTTGTCATAGAGACTTGGACGTGTCATAAATCAATCTGGTCCTCCTCAACCTGATCAGGTAGCTACGAAGACGCTTATAAGAAGAACTTCTTAATAACTTCAATTGGCGCTGATAATGTCATATTGAAGAGTGGTTTACGATTGGGCATATATCTAGTGATCTTTTTCAAGATCACTGTAAAACTCACAACCCCTTTAAAACTCAAATGCCAAGAAGTTTTGAACCAAAATCAATAGAACTAAAAAGCTGTCATAGCCCTAAAAAGAAAAATTATCTGTGTGTGTGTCTGTGTGTGTGTCTGTGTGTGTGTGTGTGTGTGTCTGTGTGTCTGTGTGTGTGTGTGTGTGTGTGTGTGTGTGTGTGTGTGTGTGGATGGGTGTCAAGCTTATTTGCTTTTATAGTCATCTAGTCTGATGTTACAGATGCAGCTCTCACTTTTACTGGCAGAGCCGTCATGATGTGTTCATCCCTTTATGTGAGTGTTTGTGTGTACATGTGTGTATTTAATGTAAGGCAGAGTTTTACTTATAAACATGTAAGAATAGGGGCTGTGTTCATGCCTGGCTTCTCTCAACTGTGAATGACTTGTGCTTTTAAAGACTCACTTGTTATGCAACAAAACCTCAACAGCAGCTTCCTCATGACGTAGTCTGTGTGTTAATGTGTGTGATGATGTGTGTGTTGATGTGTGTGAGTGAAAGAGACCTTCAGGGCAATTCCTTGCACTGTGGCTGGATGTTGAAGCTGTCCAAAATTATGTGTGTGAGTGAGTGTGTGTGTGAGAGCTTGTTTGTTCATCTTCTGTATGTGTGCAACTGACTTCTTTGATGTTTCCCATCCTTCCGGACAAAATGTCAACTGGCTGGGAAAGCTTTATACTGTAAGTACGTGTGTGTGTGTGTGTGTGTGTGTGTGTGTGTGTGTGTGTGTGTGTGTGTGTGTGTGTGTGTGTGTGCCTCCAGGCTGCTGCTGTGCTGTATAGTTTCTGAAACATGTCTCAGTATGTATTTCCTGCTCTTTGTCGCTTCTTCCACCATAAAGTCACAGGAATAAAATCATGATGTTGCATGCATACACACAAAAGCAGCACTCCTATGGGCACTGGACTGCACACACACACACACACACACACCAAAAACAGCTCATGAATCACGATAGTAAAACCTCTCTCCTTTCTCTGAGCCCCCTGTGTGTAAAGCTCCTCTCCCCCAGTGCCACACCAACACGCTTTATTACTCACATTCATCATGAGCATGCACACACACACACACATACACAAACACACACTCTTTCTTTCTCGCTGCTCTATATCAACTTTATCTCTCCTCTCGATTAGCTGCATATTCCCTTCATCTTTGTCTCCTTCACTCCTCCCCATGGAGAACATGCTGAGCAGAACGAGGTCAACAGCAGACAAGAGAGGAGATGGGAGACAGAGTAGAGAGGAGCTGAAGATGAAAGAACACCAGGTTTGGACTTTAACTTTTGTGATGCTAATGTTAGTATGTCACCATGCCTGCTGCAATATAACCCCCACAACACGCTTGATCCACACAATGAAGGCTTCTCCCTGAGCACTTTCACAAAGACAACCCAGTAAAGACATATACGAGGAGTGACATACCTTTATTGAGGGTCCCAGTGACCAGCTTGTGCAGTGAAAGGGCAAACTTGATGATTCCCTGTTTGCAGCGCTTTGCACAGCTTGTCATCCTGACTGTGACCTGCAGGACGGGACAGGGGGTCTCTGGATCAAAAAATCAGCAGAACGTGGCAGCAATGTCAACTTCTTCTGGTGGAGAGTGTAAATCCAACAAAGGGATGAAGTGAAGAAGAGTGAGCCTTTCTTTCTTTCTGTAGTGCCTTTCCTCTCGCTGAGCTGCAGGGAGACAGAAAAGAAAAAGCCGGTGATCCCCCCTGCCTTCACCACTCCTCCTCCTTCTCCTTCTTCTTCTCCTCCTCCCTCTCCTTCCCACCTCTGAATGTGTCCAAATTAGTGACTGCTTGAAAGAGAGGTGAGAACGCAGTGAGGGAAGCAGAGAAAGAGCAGTGGTGAAATAAACTCTGTGTCCGAGTAAGACAGCTACTGCTTGTTAGAAGTGTCCTTACCATCCAAGAAAACTTTCCTGGAATGCTAACTCCGCCTCTGGGATTCTGGTAATGAAGCAAAATCCAGAGCTTTTTCTTTTCCTCGTTTCTTTTTCTCTTCTTGTTTCTCAGTATCTTCCTTCCTGCTGATCAAATTCTTCCCCCACTTTAAAGAGGGAGAGCTGTAATCTACTTTCAGCACCAGTGACAATGGACAGCTCCTCACAGCGCAGAGCAAACACTCTGCGCTTATTCTGTTTCCCTCTCCCCGGGAAAACACACACACACTTTACACACACACACACACACACATCTCCTTCAACCCCTCCCACTGCACTTACAGCACATGAATACTGCGTTCCTATGAGCTGAGTTTAAAGTCATAATCCATAGATATCAAACCCATTTCTTGAAGTTCTTTGAAAAGTCGTTATTGTAAAATGGGAACACTGTTGTTAGACTAACAAAAAGCAAAGGAAAGCTTCTTGTGTTAAGCAAGATGCTTAATGCTGTTTGTGTCCTTACTAATAGCCCACTTTATGATCAGCGCTTGAATGTGAAGGTACTGAATGTAATGATAATGGTGATGAGCTTAGATGTTGTTTTCTCACTATACTGTATGTTGATTTTGTTCCTCTTCCGATGTTTACGTTACACTCTCCTCTTCTATTCTTTATTTGTCTTGTCATAAAAAGGAAACGATCGAGAACTGAGGAACTGTTGACATTTCACATTTAAATATGAGCTTAACTGCTACAGAGCTCAAAGCAAAGGCTGGAAACGTTATGGTTATAAAATGTAGGAGAGGTAATAAGGTTCAAAACTTGGGAAATCAATCTAACGATAGCATTATGTTAAAGCGTGTAAGTGCTCACTTATTTTGAGAATTAATCTAATGTTAATCATCACAGTTACACAATTAGATGGCTTATTAGTCAGAGGGTGGCCTTTCAGACTAATCATGTATCTGGTTTTGCATATACTGCTGAATTGTTTGGCATTTAATTCACTCCTCATACTGTTGTAGCAGCCTCTGGTTTGCCTCCCTGTTATAAAACTTTACTGCATGTTATTCCCCACACTCTACCTACCACACATACCTGTACTAACTAAGGTAAAACTGCAAGAAAGAAAAAAACTAGAAGAGGATACACAATAGGGCTGGGCTAAAACCAAAATCACAATTAGCTGATCCTTCTACCTCGATTTTGGTTGATGCAGGATTATCCCTACTAGCAACACAGTTTATTCTGTTTATTCTGTGAATATCTGTATAATTTTAAAACAAGTTATTGTAATGAACATGCACAGGTGAAAAATTGAGCATTATTGAAATAATGAAATTTTAAACATACATCAGCTTTTATGTAGCTCTAAATTTAGTAGCTCTAAATGTTGGTTTCGATTATTTTTCAGTAGGGATGTCCCGATCCGATCACGTGATCGGGATCGGATCGGGATCAGGGCATTTTTTAACGATCAGAGATCGGAGGAGACAGAATCGGAAAAAGCCTGGGGCCCTAGTTCATGTCTTTAATTAAAATGTGTATAATAGAACATCATCATTCATTTTAGAATATAACTTTATTTGTCATTATAACAAGTACAACAAAATTGCAAACAAGAAATTGCAACCTTATTGTCACACACATACAAGGTTATCTTGTGGTGCACCACTGAGAAGCTTTCTTTTTATTTTGTTGATCCAATGCTGCACTAAGTGGAGAAAATAAGCTATATCCATGTTGGCTAGAATGATACCTTCATTTAAATAAAATACAAAAAACCCAAAGGACAACTTGTAGGAGTTTTTTTCTTTTCTTTTTTCCTAATGCATTGCTGAAAGATCGGATCGGGAAAAATCGGGATCGGTAGCAAAAAAAAGGTGATCGGGACATCCCTATTTTTCAGTCTATTGCCCATCCATAATACCCAATATATTCAGCAATACTAAATACCTGATCAAGGGCTCTGAGAGTAAACGTGGCAAACCCAAGCAGAGCTAGCACCACCCACCTTCATTTCTCCTTGTTACCATCCATATGCTTGTGCTGGTTAGCATTACTGTAATTAAGTAATCAACTCTAGCAACTCTATCTCCAGTTTTTTTTTATTAAAATACCAACAAATCGCGCTGTGCAAACAGATATCTTCTATCAGACGTGCTTTTTATGTCCAAGTAGGAGGGAATTATGGCATTACAACAGTAGCCATTAACTGGTGCAACAGTCTCGAGGTGATAATTAATACACAACACCCTTTAGGCCGAAATGATAATTTGATTAAACCTGTACATCCCTCACAAAACAACTTCTGTTTAATATATCCATGGCAAAGATTTAAATTGAGCAATACCTTTGACTATTAAGAAACAACACAGAGAGCTTTTTGTCAGAAAATACTCATAATATACATTCTCACAGAAGCTTTGATGTTCTCTATAAATAACAAAACAATAATAATCTTGATTTTTTTTTTTTAAAACACTTCAGTAGAGAAGAAGAAAGTAGATGATACATCTTAGGGATAAGCACATCAAAAAAGAACTTTTTTTTGTTGTTTTGTTTCAAATTTTTATGGGGTTTTATTTCTTGTTTTTTTTTTTGTTTGTTTGTTTTTTGTTTTTGTTTTTTTGGGGGGTGTATTAAAAAGCAAAGTATGTCTATTTTTTATGATTTTCTTTTTATTTATTTTTATGGGGTTTCATTTCTTGCTTTTTTGGGGTGTATAAAAAAAAATGAGAGTATTCTGCTAGTGCGACGCAAAGGGTAAACACTCACATTAAAGTACCTCAATATTAAGCATGACAGGATTGTGACTGAAAGTACCTCTACACTACCAATAAATCTTTCATTAAGCCACCAATTATTTATTGGATTTCTGCCCTCATTGATTTCTTTGACCCAAACTGAGCCCATCAATTAACCTCCATCTTGGAGGATGGTCAACATATTATATTTGACCATCGTGTAAATAGATCGCATGCTGTTGACCTTTATCCATCCTGACCTCTTTACACACCACAGCATTATCTGAAACCTGCACGTGAGACAGAGTTAAAAGAGGAGCTTGTAACTAAAGAGGAGCACAGGAGAGAGGATGCGGGAGGAACAGGAAGCAGGGGTATAATCTTATAATGTCCTTTCTGTGCATTTCTGGGCTAAATTTAGTCCTGAATCTCATACGGTTCCTGGACTGAGGGCTAGAATGCTAAATACAGAGAATACAGCAAAGTCAGAAGAAGGAATGAAGGAACTGATGTAAACAGACAGTATGGGGGAGGGATGTTCAAGAGGGAGAGAGAGAGAGAAGAATGCAATGAAACAATAAAAATGCAAATGAAAGGCATAAAAAACAGAAGAAATGGAGAGAACTGATGGAGGAGAAGGGGAACGAGCGGAGGAGTCTGCCAAGTATTGGAGTGTGGATGTAAAATTTAAAAGTCCAAACATTCTCAGAGTTATTGAACTGAGCGGTTCAGCGGGGTTCAATACTTCAACCACACACTCTGAAGGCTCCTGTTCATCAAAACAGAAGAAGGTGAGATAAATAAAACCATGCAAAGAATGAAAAAAGGAGAAGGAGTGAAAGTAAGTGGAAGGCGGAGCAAGAGAAAAGAAGGGGGAGGCTTGTTTTCTGAGGCGCCACACTGTTTAGGTTATTACACATGAAGGAGATTACTGAGTGGGGGAATTTGCATAAACATGCTTTTCTATTACCGCCCCCATTGTTCATGATTAATGAGATTATGGTTGCCTGTGCGCGCAGATTCAAGGGTGTAATGGCAGCTAATTGCTTGTCTCTTCCCAAATTAGAAGTTGCGTTGTTTGATGTTTGTTTCAGTTTGGATTTGCACAGAGTGATGAAGCACGTTCCTTCTACTAGCAGGGATAGAGTGTACCTGACAGACAAGATGTGGAGTAAATTAGGGGGAGCTGGAGACGAAGAGAGCGCAAGAGAGAGCTTCAGTCTCCAGACAGTGATAACAACTTTTCAGATGGAAGCAAAAATTGGGCAAACTGGTTAAAAATGTCTCAAAGAAAGACAAGTATGAGCCTTTAGAGGTGAGAAAGAGGTAAAAATGAAAGGACTGTGCCAGATGGGCAGAGCTGAGTAAGAATACAACAAATAAGGAAGAATAAGGTACAGGAAACAGCCGAGGCTGGTTTGGAATAAGTTGATAGAAGTGAAATGATAATAATGAGAAGAAAGCAAGCTGAGGTAGATGAGGGAGGAAGTAGAAAAATAAAGAGGAGGTGGAAAGAGGGTGGAAAAATGAGTGAGACAAAACAAGAGGAGATTGCTTTGAACGCTGTAGATCTGTCAGAATTGAATCACAGGCGGCCAGCTGTAAGCTCTGATAGTGCTCTGCCTCTAAATATAACAGGCGCTGAGATGGACTGATATGACCACAACAACAGACCCAGAGATGGTGAGAATAAAAGAGGCTTCAACACCACACAGAGGAGAGAAAGAGGGGATAGAAAATACCAAATCTGTGCACATAGGGAAAAGGATAAGCCCTCAGCAGCTGGTAATTATCATGTGATGACATTTTTAGCATGTATGAATGTGTTAGCGTAATGTGATTTCCAGCAAGTCCCAGCATTCAACACACACACTGCCAGCAGGGATAGTAACACAACCACAACAAAACTACCAAATGAAAAACTCCTGATATAGAGACCCATCTGCCCAGGCATAGCAGTAACACAAGCCCACTTTTAGACTTCTTCTCTGGGTGGAAGCAGCAGGAGTCGCCCTGGAGGTCTGGGAGTCAACTCCAGCCCAGAACACTGCTCAAGCCCCAGGACGCTGGAGGTGTCGGTGGCAGTGATGGAGTGACAAAACCCCCTATGGGTGAAATTAAAACCACAACACAGCATCCCCCATCCTTGCTCTCAAACTCCCACCTCTCATGACACCCTGCTGATGAGCATACAAACACTGGCACACACTCCTGCGAGTGAGAGATATCCCCTGCAGTGCTCACTCACACACACACACACACACACACACACACACACACACACATACACACACACACACACACACACACACACACACACACACACACACGTACATACACATGATAAGAGAACGCTCCAGACGTGTCTTCAAACACCACAACAGAGTATTTTTCCAGGAAGCTTGAGCCCAGCTGTGAGACTTCCTCTTTTATCCACAGCTCCTGTTTCCTCCCATATCGCCCTACATGTCAGAGTCAAAGACAAGCCTGGCATCATTAACATCCAGCATGGAAACATAATTAACGCAGAGGTCATTAAGTCATGTAAACAAGACACATGCACTACTTCCCTGAGGCCTGTGCTTGATATATGTTGAAGCATGTGTTAATAATGAAGGTGTCTGTCCCTGGAGAGTGTAACAAGAGTCCTAAGGGTACAGCTGATCTTATTTGGGCTGATTCAGCGTCAAACGACTGCACAAAATCTTTAATTGAAGCTCCTGTAAGTGGTGTAAAATAGGAACAGAGAAAATGGTCAGTGTGCAAAATCAGTACTGTGCATGTAGATGTGCTCAAAGCTCACTTAGATTCACTTGTGCTGGATTAGGTTTATTGAAGTGCAAGTAAAAATTGTAAAACTAAAAAACTAGAAAATCACTCAGAGAGTGCAGACCTCTGCCAAGCATATAATAAATGTCACACAACACTTCGGTCCTACTTTAATGTTATACTCCCTTTCAGCAGACTGTCTGCTATTTGTTGTTAGCTGCAGGTTTATATGAAAATTTGTTACATTACAGTTGAAATGATACTGACCCAGTACATATTTCAGATCTTAGTATCCAGAACATTGCCAGGATCTGGATTGTTCTTTTACATCTGTCAGAAATGATCGTGACCTTGTCTTGCATTCTTTTGCAAAGCATTCCAAGCATTAACTGTGGAGTTATATACTCATATGGTGAAACACACAATGATAAAGAATCCTTTAAAAAAATTCCTGGATCCAGACAGTGATCCAGATCACCTCCAGAATTCATCACTTCTCCCTTATATCATTTTGAACATTTCCTGAAAATTTCGAGATCCGTTTGTTACTTTTTGAGTTATGTTGTACACAGACAAAGAAACAGACAAACTCTCCACAAAACATAACTTCCCTAGCAGGGGTAATAAGAGAGTAAGAGTCTATGATTCATATCCTTAAATATAAATACTGTGACAACCACAATTAAGGCTGCAATTACAAAATCACTAGCCCCAGCAATGCAACCACTGGCCTAGGAACTGTGCTTTTGATCCTGGAAGTAAGGGTCAAGAATGTAATGAATGAATGAATGAAATGAAAGAATGAATGAATAAAAAATACTTTATTTATCCCAAAGGGAAATTCAGGATAACAATACGTAATACGTCATTCTGACTCTTAAGGGGGAGAAATACTAATAAAATCCCAATTATTAAGCACTTTCTGCTTGCCTTTAATTAATATCTGGTTTATATAATGATTGAGCCACCTGTTGCTCCTGTGCATGATTTGGTGGCACAACATGCCCGCACCTGTGGAAGTGGTCTTTTGTACAGTGGCCGGTAGGTGTCAGCCAGTGGCGATGGCTCTAAGGCACCGTTTACATGACGCCGAAAACGGTCAATTCCGCAAACATTTCGTTGCGTTATGTCCTTTCGATTAGATGAGACCACGTTGCGTTTTCAGTGAAAACGCAAACTTTTGAAAACGCTCCCCAGAGTGGAAAGAATTGAATCCGCTCCTCCATCCAGCCTCGTGTAAACACAGAGCAAAGCGTTTCAGGGTGAAACGCTGACGTCACCGCATGCGCATTCGCAGTTTCAGGTGAAGGCTCCGCGCGCAGCCACATTTCCAGTTGAGCCATTCCGGTCCAGTAGGTGGCGGTAATGTGCATCATGGTTGGATTGCCGACTGTCTCACACAACAAAACGGCAGAAAAAGAAAGAACAGAAAAAGTGACTTGTCCTCCTGGAGTCGTATGAACGCGGATCGTTTTCACACCGTCCCCATGTAAACGCGGGTGGCTTTTGGAAAAGCAAAGGAAGAATCTTTGCGGGAGTCTCCGTGTAAACGGGGCCTATGACTGCAAGGGAAGCTCAGCTTCCCCTAAAACGTCCCCCCAAAAAGTGGTGATACGTTCTGCTGTGTGTACATTTTATTGACAAAATATGTGCTAGAATTCCTTCCTCTTTTGTTCAGAATCAGCTACCTATCACAGGTGACTGGCTCGACCTCCTTCACATTCATTTTGCAGCGCCTCAGCGATTTAACACAGTCAGACGCTGAGCGTCTTCTGACTTCAGCGGGGAAGGGTAGAGTGGGTTGTTCTACTGTGGAAGCTGGACGGTCATTGGATAAACGCTGGGCTTTGACCCGCCCTTGGACGCTCAGCGTCTCTGGGGGTTTATGAGGCAGTGGGCTGGCCTGGACACTGGGCTTCTGCGTGATGATTGGATGATCTGTCTGAGGCCGAATCCCTTTTTGATTGACAGTGAAATGAGCCAGTCAGCCATCTTGAAGTATAACACTCCACCGGGGCATCTTCTCAGTTCTACATTCAGTTGTTCTGGACTGATCCAGAGGCTTTATCGATCCTCAGCGAGTTTACCTTTCTTAAAAACGATGAGCGCTGTGTTTAAGGATTCTCTCTCTTTTCACCAATAAGCAGCTACAGCTGCGGAGCTTTCCCCCCCCTGTCACTCACACTTACAGCCTGTTGTAGTCTCACGTAGCAGCTCCAGCTTCTAACAAGCTGGCACCGAGGGTAGAATTTACATTTAAATAAATAAACAAATTTATGATGTAGGCCGGAAAAAAATGAGCTTCCCCTCCTTGACTGACCAGCAGCCACCACTGGTGTCAGCCCATTTGCAAAAGTAACAACACAAATGCAAAAGCCACAACACAATAGAAGTACAGCCACAACGGAAGTTAAGAGGACAGTTAACCTAACACACAGAAAAGTTGTGAAAGTAAGTAAATAATTGTTTTCTTTTATAACTTCAGCTATGATAAATATAGCCACAACGCTGGTGTTATGACATGACAGATTCACAAAGCTTAATATAAGATAACATAATGGTAAAAAAACAAATATAAGTACTATGAAGGATATCACAAAGTGACACCCCTACAAGGCTAAATTTATTGTAGATGAAGTTAAAAAAAGAAAATCACTTACCTACTTTCACAACTTTCCTGTGTCCGTTGGAATAACTAACTTCTTTTAACTTCTGTTGTGGCTGTACTTCCGTTGTGTTGTGGCTTTCGCATTTTTGCTGTATTCTTTGCATTTGTGTTGTAGCTCTTGCAAACCGTCTATGAACCAAATCTGATCTCTCTGAAGATGCAGATGATGTCCTCTGCAGGGGTTGATACCAACCAGAAGTGGTCCTATATCTATGAATCACTCAGCTCTGAGAGCTTATATCAGCTGATTGCACCCTTATTAATAAATATATAGCTCCCAACCATAGAAGTATCATCCTGTTTGAAATAAAATGCACAGCGACTTGAGAGAAGAGTCAACAGACTTGTATGAGTTCTTGCTCTGAGCACATACAGCCAAGCGTTGTACAGTTGATGGAGTTGCAGCTTGTTTTACTTATCCCATTCCCTGTTTACAATAAATAAAGGGACACCATGATTTTAACGCTCAGCAAAAGTCCTGATCTGCAAAGAAACAGAAAATAGGATCTAAAAAAAACAAGTTGTGAAAGATTTTTCTACTCACAATAACACTCCACTGAAGAACAGTCTCCTCCTCTTCCATCTGGCTCTCCCCTTTTGCTGAGCTTTAACACTGACGTCCTCAGAGGAGCTCCCAAAGCTGCTGAGCGCTGCAGGTGATTACTGAGCTCCTGTTTTTTAAACCTGCTGATGCTTCTTCAACTTCTTCTCTCACGTCAGATTTTGGTGTTGCGCCTGGTTTGAATTGAATGGGATAGCAGACATTAAGGTACTTTAGACTTCTTGGGCCTGTCAGTATCACCCATCCCACTAAATCTGCGATGAAAGCACATGTCAGGTGAATTATTCTCTTACACACACACACAGCTACTGTACCTGTAGAAATATCCGAGAATGGCTACCACCTAGTGGAAGTGCAAGAGTGAAGCTAATGGAGCATAATAAGTCGCTGCATTCTGAGCAGTTTTACGGACGAATTTGTTTCCACTGTCCTCTGAGAGACGACTTTTTAAGCGATTTGGGGGGAAAAAAAGAGTCTCCATCCTTCATTCTTCTAAAATTAGTTTCCCAGATATGGAATGAGCACCAAATAACGTATTAGCTGTTTCAGTTAACAGACGGGACGGAGAAGCAGATAGGTCCTCGCGCAGGATTCCCGGATGTTAATTGGACTACATTCGCGCTCATTTTTGGATCACATGACACATTTTTTGAACGATACCTGCACACTCAACCTGTGCACCCAACAGACCAAGATTCCAGGAGTCCAAATCTGAGCCTGCAAGGAAAGACTCAGGAGCCTTTAGGTGCTATCAGACCTTCTCTGTTGTTGTTGTTGTTGTTGTTGTTGTTGTTGTTGTTGTTGTTGTTGTTGTTGTTGTCAACAATCAGGCCACATCAGTTTGTCCCACATAGAAAGTTAAAATAACCGACACTTACTGTGCTCCCGGGTTTGAAAATGAGCCCAGAGACGATGAGTAAGTGACAACTCAACACAAAACTATCATCAGGAGAGCCTTCTAAGTCTGACTGTAAAGGTTGGTATGTATGTTGCATATTGACAAGTGAAAGTGATGGTTATTCTGGTGGAAAAAAACAACATTGGTTGTGTGCGAGTAAACATCAATATACAGTTCAGTATTTGGATGTCTGAAAAACAGGACCAAGGACTTTGCACATAAGTTTTTAGAAAACAATCTGACAGAAACAACAGTAATACATCCATGGCCTTAAGAAAGTGGCTTTTTTATGGCTAGGATAAAATGTGATCAGAAGGATGGTGGCACACTTTTAAGAAAAGGGTTGCAGAAAGATGACCCCCAGAAGGCACAAAGATAAGCCACACCAGCCATCTGACCCAGAGGTACTTTTCCAACCAGCTTTTCTAGTTCACCTCAAACACCGATCATCGAAGGCCAATGCGCTGGTTATTCCTCTATTTATTTATTATTTATTTATTTATTAAAAAGGGGGATGCTGTAAGAGAGAGGTTATGTCCTCCCCTTTTCTGTCCAGGGGGTGCACATGTGGGAGCTCTCATGCATTGTATACATTGTCTGCCGTGTCCCATCTATTTCTATGACTTTTCTTTAGGCACAATACAAAATTATATGTTTGTTTTTTTCCCTGCAAGCAATTGAAACATACAATGTTGTAGGTCCATTCCAACCGTCATCAGTTCACATGCATTGAAGCAAAACAGAAAAGACCTTTTAAATTATATAAACATTTATTTCCTGTACAGTCTATGAATCATCTGGATATCAATTTTCTTTAATTACTGATAGAAAAATACCTTTGCTGCACCATGATCACTTCACACCCGTATATACATGAAGTAGCAAAAGAAGGTCAAATGTGTTTTTTCATTGTATAAAACAAACAGAAAAAAATGTGAGCGTGCATAACATCTGTTAGGTATGAAACAAAATGTCACTCATACAAAAAGACATACAGAATGTGGTACATTGGCATATTTATATAATCATCTGTACAAAAAATATCAGTGATAATCTCTTTTTTCATTTATCTCGTTATTATTAATGAATGTGTGCAAACTGCAGAACTTAAATAACACCTGGTTCCAGTGAGTGAAGTAATCCCCTAATTCTATGCAAAGTCTTTGGAGTAAATCATCTTTTTTTCATTTTTGGCTTCATGTGTAAAATCAAGTAGGACCTTCTGGTGCAGTGGGTCGACATCTCATACGGTGTGTTGCTGTAAAAAAAGGCTTTTCACATAGAGAAAGTTTGTTCCATCAGCTGTTTATGTCACAGAGTCCAGAGAGGCAGGTGAAGTAGTAAAAACACAACCTCTCGGTAAACACAGTGTTAAAATGCGGAGCAGAAGCAGATGTTCATCCAAAGTTTTTAGTCCTGTGTTGTTACGAAGTTATGAAAAGTTGGTATCACAGGCAGCTTTTGACAACATAGTTAATCTTGGCTTCACACAGTTTGCAGTGAAGTAACACTTCTATCAAGGTTAATTGGATTGGTGTCTCCTCTTGTAAACATAACGTCCCATCCATTAAAGGGGTGTATCCAGTGGGCGGGACTCTGGAAGAGAAATCCTTCCTTCAAGGACCAAGTTAATCTTCACCTGCTTTTGCATGCAAAGATTATCAGAGTGGTGTTTTGTTTGACATCTTCAGTTAACCGTGGTGAGGTTTGTATGGCCAAAGGTCATTACATGTTCACAGGCTAAAAATTGCATCTTGAGATGAGTTTTTCTGATCATTTGACCTGAGCCTCAGGGTGTCCCAGCAGTGTGACAGTGTCTCCCTCGCTCTCTGCTGAGGTGGAGGTTAGGACAGGTCCTCAGAGGGCTGCAGCTTTAAATGGCTGACACTGAAGAGCCACATACAGACACACATACAGGACACACAGGAGAAAATAGATCATTCACGGGTTAGTATTTACATCTTTTTAAGGGCTGTTTAAATGTATGTTACATTTTGCCAGACTGCACCAACATAAGACATTTATTAGAGCAAAAACAATGAAGTACTTTAAAATTAAACTAACAAAGTAATAAAAGAAAAGAAAACTCACCATTCAGACCTGGTCTATGGGTATGAATGGTTCACTGAGAAGTTGTCACATTCCTACAGAGGCAGAATATGTAAACATTGAGTACTCATGATTCTTATGTAGTCGCAGTTGAACATGCAGGACAAACAGTATGATAAAGATGCACTCACGGTACATGTTGATTTTTCCATAATTTATTTCACTCTAGTCAGGACTGTGGTCTCGCCTGACTGACATCCTGTACAAGGTGTGGATACTGTCTGAAGTGAGACCATTAGCGCCCAGGGTCTGGACGCTGATGTGGACTGGGAGACTAAGGTCAACATTTTCAAGAATACACTGGAGGAAAAAATAAGAAAGATGTCATGTATTGTTATGTAATAACTATATCATGGTGTGACTTCTGGGGGATGAATTAAGACACAGATGTAAGTCTGATACCTTGGTGCAGGCTGAGCTCATGACAGATTTGTGAAAGTCTCCACCCACGAAGACCTGACAAGGCACAGTACATACTTTTAGAAACACAAGTCTTCCAAGTTACAAGCCAGAGTCAGCCTGCAGGTGCTGTTTGATCTTCTTACCCGGTATCCGTACACAAATGTGCCATTGCTGCAGCCTAACTCATCCAGCGCTGGCCGCTCCCAGCCAATCATGAGGCAGCTCTGGCCGACTGTTTTGATGACCTCGACAGAGCGAACCTCAGCTGGAGCTTCTGGAGGTGAAAGGACAGAGAGTTTTGAAGGACAACAACCTTCCTGTCAAGTACAGAGCAATACTTTTACAATACAGCTTTACTGTACACTGATCTTTACTCAGTTATTTAATTGTTCAGTGGTGGGCTTCTTTTAAAAAAACACTTTTTTAATTCTAAAATACTTTCACATTGATAAAAAACAGGACTTGCTGCTAAGTACAGTATTCTCATAACACAAGAGAGAAACTAAGGATGGCTCATAGGCTGAGTTTAATCACATTGCAGCTGCATATCAGCAAAAGTAATGTGTTTCAATCATTTACTCCAATATTGTGCATGGAGACTATGAGGAGCTTATGCGAAATTTCAGCAAATGCAGTTTTTATTGTCACATCAATAAAATTGTTGAAACTCTTCGTAAAACAACCGTTTCTTCTACCAGGATTTAAAGCAGCTGTTTGCCTTGGTCTGAATAACCTTTCATGTAGGTGTATTACCTGGCTTAGGTCTCACTTTCTTGGTCACCTCTGGAGCAGCAGGTATGATGGGTCTTTTAGAAGGGGGGTGAGCAGACTGTGTGCAGGAGGCAGCAAATGCAAGCCGCTCATTTGCAGGGGCAGCACCAACAGTTTTAGGAGGCGTGTCATAACAATCGGCCTCTGAGGCAGCTGATGTGCCAGGGGCAGTTGTTCCTGAGGCAGTGATTTTTGGATCCGTGTCAGAACAGGTTAAGACTTTAGAGTCAGAGCTAGTGGTCCTCAGAGCTGGAGTTTCATGTATAGCATCGGAAAAGTCACAGATTACAACATTCTTCTTGGTCAGCTCTGGACTTTTTGTCAAACTAGTGCAACTACTTGGAGTAGATTTGGCTTTGCTGTCTCTCTTGGCAGCAAAAAGAGGGTTTAAGGGAGGCATTGTAACTTTAGACACAGCTGCTTTGGAATGATTGTTGGTAAACATGTCAGGACCGAATGTAATATTGGCAGATCTTGAGGTCACTGCAGTATAAAGCGGTGTCTTGGCCATCACTGCTGGAGTGAACTTGGCTTGGCTCAAAGCAGTGTTGACTGGGAGAGAGTTGGTGTGTGGTTTATGAAAACTGAAGCTCTGCTTCTTTGTCACAGGGGCTGGTTCAATGTCTGTGGCTGAATCTGAAAACAAGAGACATTTCCTGGGCTGCTGCCTTCTTCCTCTGCTTACTGGAGTCTTAAAACAGAAAGAAAAAAATATCTATTAGACTCATTTTAATGTGTTATACATCTTGATGTTTGACCAGCCTCACATAAAACTTGTGACGTGTTCCTTTATTTCTCAGCACTGACCTACATATACTGTGTGTCAGCATACCTGATAGCTGCTCTGCAGAGTTTTCTGCAGTTGCTCATGTAGGTTGAGGATCTTTTCAGGGCTGCTTAGTCTCCTGTTCGCACTGACCCGCGTGCTGGAGGTGAGAGAAGTAGGACTCGGTGAGGATCCAGTGGATCTGGCAGAGTCTGAAGAAGACTTTCCTTTTATAGCTGGCTGATTAGATCCTAATTTTTCTGGAGCTCTGTTTGCCTGGGTTAGTCCACACACAGAGGGGGAGAGCTGTGGTGAGAATGAGAAAAAGCTGATTTTAGGGTTATAGTAAGAAGACTGTAGCTTCTCTACATTGGGTACCTTCTCCACAGATTGAGGTAAACCAGCACCCCACATTTCACAAATTTAAGCATTTTTGTGTTATTGATTTATTTTTCTAAAGCAGAAATGATTGTTAAGCCCATTTTTTCACTCATATTTGTATCATCTCACCTGTGCTGTATCTGTTTCCATGCTTTCTTTCAGAACAACGGGTGAAGATGTCTCTGAGACTCTGGTGGACTCTTTCACAGGTGAGCTAGCATCTCTTTTTACTGTTCCTATCGATGGGACTTCACTTTTGCAGTCTTCATTTCTTGAGGATTTAACAGTAACTGAAGATAATTCAACACTTTTTAAATCCCTACACACCCCTCCAAAGTGAGATGAGAATCCGTTTTGCTGATTCACAGGTGGGGAAAGAAGAGAGCAGCTCTGATCAGGTGTGAATCCACTGGTGTAGTCTTGAAGTTTTGAAATAAACCCTGGTGTCAACCCTGTGCTGTAATCCTTGGTCTTGTACCCTGGGGTGAATGCTGCAGTGTAGTCCTGCAGAGCTGCATCATTAAGCACCTCCTCAACCTGCTGAGTGAGAGAGATGTCCACACTGCCGTGTCTGTTCATTGTCTTCATCATCTGAACCAGCAGGTTGTTCCTCTCCTGACACTTCACCACCAGGCAGGACAGCTTGGCCTGTGACAGGACAAGTCAGTCAGACTCAGCTGGTAGAAACATATGACACAGGCTGTACATAAACAATGAGAGATGATTGTTCCCTGACCTTCAAAGGAGTAATTTCCAGATCCATCTGGCTCCTTGTTTTAACAAGGTCATCATACTGCAGAAGAAAAAACACAAGAAAAATAAAACATACTGTAAATCAGTGATTTTATATCTGTTACTACCACAGCTGATTTGTTACTCACCTTTGCTCTGATGTCGTTGTAACGAGTCCTGAGTGAGATCATGGAAGTGCTCATATCATTGCTGTTCTTCCTTTGTTTTAGAGTGATATACTCCAAGGTTAACTCCTCCAGAGCTACTGTCTGCAACATTTTAAAGAAGTTATGAATTCATGATCTGTGTTTTCAGTAATGTATGATACATATCTTAATTTCAATTCATAATAAAAACTTAAAATATATAGCATTGCTGTAATTATAGTGTGGAAGACATCCAGCTATTCTGACCTTAGCTTTAAGCTGAGCTGTAAGGATGTTGTATTGCTCCTCTATTTGTGCCTTCAGTGACAGAGCATCAGTCTTCTCCTTGATAACACCTCTCAGTTTGCTCTGAAGCTCTTTTACCTGCAGCGCACACAAACAATGATTACGTTAAACCAATCAATAAGACTGCAAAGAAAACAAAACACTCAACATTGTTATTTATGTCTGTTCCTTGTGAGAGTGATAGTGAAGAGGAATCATATTTATGTCTTGATCAATATAAATATATTACAGGTATGCATGTTGTTTTTATTCTAGACCAAATGTTGTGTGTAGTTCATAAACAAACATGACAATAACTTGGTAAACAAAACCTGGTTTTATCACATCTGAAGTTAAAAAGCATCGGTACATTTATCTGATGAAGTACCTGGGTTTTGAGTTTGTCATTCTCCACACTGGTCTCTCCCATCTGATTGGCTACATCTGTCAGCCTCATCAGCTCATTGGCTGCTTGGGCTACTTTTCTCTCTGCCTCCTCCCTCCTGGTCTCTGATTGACGGAGCTCACTGTGCAGCCTCTGCATCTGGATGTGACATAAACATAAAGAATATAGAAAATAAAAAATAATAACAATCAGATTTAGATAAGCAAAGACAGAACATGTCAAGTCTTTTTTTTTCTAGCTATGACTCTTTAGTTCTGCTCTCCAAGCTTTCATCTCTTGCACCAGATCACTTTTCTCCTGTCGTCCATTAAAGCCATGTGCATGAGTACACAGTGATGCATACCTCTTCAGGGTTTCCTCTGTGGGCATCAGTCTGATGTTGTTGTGTAGCTTCTTCCTCAAAGAGTGTCTCAGTGTGCTGTCTCTTTGTTGCAGCAGGACTGTTTGGGTTTATTAGAAGCTGCTGGTGGCTGTTTTTCTCCTCTCTTAGGTCCTGAAGACACAGTTTGATCTGCTTTTCCTCCTCTTTCAAATAACTCACTGATTGTTCAATTCTCTCTTTTTCTTCTCTCAAACCACTGACTGATTTTCTTAACATGTCCTGGTCTTCTTGTAGGGTGTACAATGATTGCTCCTTGTCTTTCTGTCCCTTAAGTGACTCAACAGAAGCAGTCAGTTCATCTCTCTCCTGTTTTAAACCAAGCACAGCCTGGTTTAACCGCTCATTTTCTGTCTGTAAACTCTCAATCGACTGCAAGATTTGAGCCCTCTCTTCTTTTCCACATGAGACAGATTCAAACAGAGTCTGTTTCTCTGTTCTGAGAACAAGTAAACACCCTGTTAGCTGCTCTTTCTCCTCTTTCATGTCGCTCATGGACTTTAATAACTGGTCTTTTTCATCTCTAAGCCCACAGACAGCCCTGGTGAGCTGCTCTCTTGCTTGTTTGACTCCAGCCAAAGATTGAGAGATGCTGTCTTTCTCCTCTTTCAGTCCCCAAACTGTCCGAGTTAACTGCTGTTTTACTTCTGTTTGTGTTTTCACTGACAAAGTTACCTCTCTCTGCTGCTCTTTGAGAGAAATTATGTCGCTCAGCAGTTCCCTTTGCTCTGTTTTGAGGCTCTGAATCGACTTTACTTCTTGACTCTTAAGCACCGGATCACTGTGGTTATTTTGTTGGGAATTAGGCACTAAAGCTGAAGTCGAAGCATCTGGTTGTTGACTTGGCATCAAATATGATTCTTCTTTTTTAAGCCCATTTTTCACCAAACCTTCTGTGCTTTCCTCCAGATTGCTGAGTTGAAAACTTCTTGATAATTCAGCTGCATTTCCATGTTGCAGTTGTGATCCAGACACTGCCTCATCTGCCTGCTCTCCCTCTGTACGCAGCTCACTTTCTTCAAACCTTTGCTGCAGCTCCATGATCGTGTTGAGATCATCTTCGGTCTTCTTGGTGAGTTCTGTAATCAGACCCATTTGATCCTGGTTTTGCTGCCCTAGCCTCACACTGTCCGCCTCTAGCTTGGAGATAAAATCCCTCAGTCGAGTCTCCTCCCTTTTGATCTCCTCCTCTCTAAGTTCAATATGAGACAGAAGCTCCTGGATGCGGTCTGCTAAGGCTCGGTTCTCCTGATTCAAGGCCTGGACGAGATCATCCTGAGCGATGATGTGATTTTCAGCGGTGTCACAGGTAAGCAGTGTGCTCATCTGAGAGAGAGAAAGAAGGAGAATTTGAACAGTCATAGGCAGGTTTCTTATTTCAGCTTCATAAAAAACTCAAGAATACCGAAGCCTCTGTGTGATACCTTTCCGTTTGGAGACTCCTCTGCTTCTTGTACATCTTCCTTTTTCATGAGCTCTAATTTCAGTTGAGTAGTCTCTTGAGTCATCACCTCCAGTTGCTCCTGTGCGTGCTGCAGGGCCACCTCCAGGCGATCACGTTGTTCTTTGAGGGCTTCAAGATCTTCTCCAAACCCCAAACTCCTGTAGGCGTCCCTCAGGGCATCAGATTCCTCACTGGGGCTTTCCTCCAGGTTTAAGATTCCTCTGGAGCACCAGGTCCCCAGTTTAAGCTCATCAAGGATCTCTGTGGTACAGGACAGCGACTTGAAACTGCGGCTCAAGGGGTCTTCTTGACGTGGAGTTTCTGATTTGGCAGTTGGGGGATGATTCTCTGTGGTGGTCTCTGAGCTCTCTGCTGCAGCCTGGTGGCAAAAAAGTGACACTGCAGATGAACAAGACTATATTTTCAAAAAAATAACAGAATATTAAAAATGCCAAATAATTTACAGAATAACACTTTGTTCCATAATCAAAACTCTCTGAGGAGATCAAGTGATAAGATTCACTTAAATAAGCAGGCACTGCCGCTTTTTCTCTCTTTTTCTCTTAAAAGAGCTTTCATCCTTTTATTATTTAATCCCATCTCCTGAAATACCAAGAAAGAATTTGCAACTTTAAGGCAATAATAAAAACTGGATTAAATAATTATCAAGCTAAGACTTTTTTATGAAACATTTTTGATCCAACTCAAAAAGATTACAGATGAATCATGGAAAAGTAACTCCAATAGTCCTTCAAAAATCGGTCTCATTTTATATGATCTATTTCAAAGGGTCCATATTTATTTCTGAAACTATTCATAGGATCAGTTAATACAACAGTTTCATGTGTAATGTGTCCTATAAAACGTTTTTTGATCACATCTGTTCAAATTTAAGATAATAATATAATAAAGAGGTCCCCTTTAACAAATTTAAAAATAAGTCAGAGCTTCTCCTGGATGTGTTTATGGTTTTCTAAAGGATGTTTTACACACCTCTTCAAAGCTCCACTCTGAGGTATATCCCAAGACCTTTGTGGATAAGACAGTGTTGGAGGGCTCAGGATGAACAGCAGCAGAAAAAGTAGGAGAACCAGTCCCAGGATCAACACACGTGGACTCAGAGACTTCAGGTGGCTGACAGGATGTTAAGTTGGCTGTATCTCCAATGATCTGCTGGAGTCTGTGATTCTCTCCTCTCAGCTCTTCTACCTCCTCCAGCATGGAGCTTTCAGATTGCTTCAGCAGGTGCACCTCTGCTTTCATTTCTTCCACCTTGCAGCACATGAATTGGCTGTTCTCCTGGGCCTCCTGGAGCTGCTCCAGCAGCCCCCTTCTTTGCGACACCCAGTCCTCCTCTCTTTCTAACAGCACCTTAAGATCCTCCTGCAGGCTCAGGATGAAACCTTGTAGCCTGGCTTCATTTGAGTTCTTGTCTTTATTCTTCTCTGTCCTTCTCTCACCAGCCTGCCATTGCTTCCTCTCCTCTTCCTTTCTCTCCTCTTCTCCTTCACCCTCTCCTCTCATTGGAGGTAGTTTGTCTGGTTCTTCCCAGCGTGTCACAGTCCCTGCAGTGATCCTGACTGCGCTGATGGCCGTAGTGCCTGTTGCTGCACTCACAGTCATGTTTAGTAGCTGCTTTTCTAAAGAGTAGATCCGGTTCTGTAAGCTTTGCTCTCTGTCCCGGGCTAGGCTAAGCTTTTGCTGGAGTTGAGTTTTAAAGTTCTCAAAGTACTGACACTGGCGGCTCATCTCATCTTCTTTTGCCTTCAGCTGTCTCTGACAGCGCTGCAGTCGCTCCCTCCAAACCTGCTCTCCATGCTCCTTCTCCTGAGTCTGAGCGGGAGAGAGAGAAAGAGAAGAGAAAGTTTGAAATTTAAAATTACTACAGTTGGGTTGAGTGAAGAAGATGTTGAGTTTTTCAAGTAGTACCTGCTCTTTTACAACGATTTATACCACTAGAGACCGAGCGGTCTCCTTTAACAGTGCTCTTAAGATTATATGTTGGTTTTTGTTAGATACACATTCACTTAACCCTAACCCATGTCCTAAAGATTGTTTTTTTTTTCAAAACTAAAACTTTGAAGTGGATACATTTTTGTTATTTTTTGCCAGGTTGAGTCATGTTTTTTGTCAAGCTGAAAAAAAAATACTTAATCAACTTTACATGGTAAGTTTATTAAAACAAGAAAAAGTTCCTAATGCATGCAGAAGGATTATATATACAAAGTATCAAGATAAAAGTTGGCCATGTTTCATCCCTAATACACTATTTTGTACCTTTCTTTAGCAGGTAGAGGAAGAAACTCCTGAGCACTCACCATGGTCCTGACATCCTTCCTGAGCATGTGGAGTCTCTGGTCCAGCCTCTGTGAATGTTGCATGCTTGGGAGTTTTGAGGCCAAGACTTAGTGGTAGAGCTGCAGCAGCAGACTCTTCTCTGACCTCTCCACACCTGATCCTGACAGACAAGATCACATGACACCCTCTGATCAGCTACACACCAATTTTATCACCAACATTTGACCTTAAACTAAAAGTCTAAAAGACCATAAATGGTCAGATTTGAGAAAAAAATTAAATCAACCCATACTAAAGTCTTAAGAGTAACTCCAAAGTAGTTGCTAGCAGCAGCCTGCTTGAATGCAAGTGTGCAGCACAGTTAGCTGAGTGATACATGATATCACCTCATACAAAAGTGAGTATATAGTAGCAAGTGTGTGCGTGTGTGTGCGTGTGTGTGCGTGTGTGTGCGTGTGTGTGCGTGTGTGTGCGTGTGTGTGTGTGTGTGTGTGTGTGTGTGTGTGTGTGTGTGTGTGTGTGTGTGTGTGTGTGTGTGTGTGTGTGTGTGTGTGTGTGTGTGTGTGTGTGTGTGTGTCACTAGATCTCCCCTCCCTCAGTCTCTCACCTGTTCCTCTGGTCGCTTCACTGTGCTCACCAACCTTCACTCTGTTACACAGACTTCAGGTTCAGATACAGATGAATTCTCTCCAGTCCATTACCAGTCCAGTTATAGACCAGCTTCCGGTGCTCCTCCTGCCTGATGAGGTCATTTACTCTTCTTGTGCCAACTAGGTAGGTTTTACCTGCAACACAGTATCAGATTTACTCAGAAAAAAACACAACTGTTCAAATTTATTCTGCACTTCACTGAGGCGTTTTTTCTTATGTACAGCATCTACATTTTAAAACACATACATTCGTACACAAACTAGATAGAAACACAAGCATCCAGTACAGTCATCTATTATTCACCATGTCAACAGCTTGGTAGCAAGTTAGCCAGCACAGGTGTCTCTCAGGTTACCCCGCCCTGCCTTATCCTGTCCTCCCTCCTATCACATTTTAAAATATTTCAGTGAAATAACTTCAGGCTTTTTTATTCATTTTTAAGTCTGTCAAACACAGATTTGGTTCAAGCAAAGAATTACAGCAGAGAAAAAGACTTTCTCAGCTGTAATCATCCCTGTTTAAGCTGAAATGAAAACCCTCTCCTTATCTGATCATAAAGTCAGGCGAATGACTCAGGGTAACCAGTGAGTATTAGTATTATCATCAAAAAACTGTTTGCTGATTTAGAAAAAGATAAGTTTAAATAAAAACCTTGTTTTGAGATCCACCCATTTGTGTTTGATCTTCTCAGAGCAACGACGAGCCTTCGGTGAGTTCTGCCCCGGCTCTGTGAACTTGATTAAGCTTCTGTTTCCTTGGATACAGAACAGACGCTGGGCTTTGCCAAAATCCTCCAGATCCAGTTGGCACTTGGCCTGCTCCCCCCTCACCCTGCACTTTCACTTCTCTTCTCCCCTTTTCTCTCTTTAACCATTGTCCTAGCCGCATTGCTTCAGCCGAGGTTGTGGCTCTGTTCCTCTGATAAATCCTCTGATTGGAGTTTTCTCTCTCAGTATATCTGCTTCTTGCCTCTCACAGAGAAGTTTTTTTGTTCCAGGTCCAAAAACCTCTCTCATAAATGTTATTTGTACATAAATATCACTTTAATTTCATGTTAATCAGGTTATTTATCACGTTTTCAAATATGTTTGCATTCCAGGTAAGGGCTTTTGCAAAAGTGCACACTTATCAAAAAGGCCATAGGGTTTTCGTGAGCTGTCTAAAAATGCATATAAAACAAAATTTTGTTTAGTCATTGCTTGCTTCCAAAGCTTCTTTAAACCTAAGAAAAAGAAAACACTTGTAAGTTCCTCCTCCTTTTTATCATTGCAGTTTCTATCAGCATTGTAAAGTAATACTGATGTTAACAGAGTGCAGGTAGTACCTGACAAAGGTCCAGGGTCATTTCCATTAAGGCCAAAGAATAAATGCTAAAGAGAAAAACAAAAAGAGGAACAAAAACTAAAGGAACACAAAGGGTATGATAGACAGATAAAGAAGAGAAGAAAAAAGAGGTTAGAGGGGTTAGTAAAATAAAACAGGACAAAAGCACAGTAGATGTAAACTCCCATAGAATCACACACTAATCTCTGCCTGGTGGAGATACTGTCCACAATTTGTTTACCAAGCATGAGTGAAAGCTCTCTCTGAGACACATTAAATTTGTAAAAGTACCTTTTCCTCTATTTCCTTTATTTGTCTCTTTTGCAAGTCAATCCTGTCCTCCAGCTCTCTAATTCTCTGCAGGGCAAAAAGAGGAGAGGTTAGGTGGTCAAAGATGTGAAAACTCCCTGAAACTAAGAGAAACGGGTCAGCTCTCACACACACACAAAAGTAAAACTGTGATCAAACTGTTTCTGTTGACAATCTTAAACGCTTGGCCTCCTTCCCATCATGCCTTTTGTCTCAGCAGTAGCTGTGCTGAGTGAAAATTGGGTTACCATGGCAACCAAAGGAGAGCTTTAACAGAGAACACCATCTTTTTAAGCTTTCAAACCCCAGCATGGTATTTATCCAAGCCTGAAACAACATGTTTGTGTTCTCATCGGTGATATAAAAACAATCTTAGTGTATCGGGAAGTCTCAAAGATTTTTCAGGGTTAAAATAGTCAGAACTCAAACTAATGAGGAAATACTCTTCAATTACACAGTGCTCATCAGTCAGAATCAAACTGTTGAGGTGTTCATGACTACACTGCTGAGTGGGGGGAATGATAAGTTTACAGACTAAAGCACAGCTGCAGGGACAAAGAAACCACTTCGGTTAACTACACTTAAGAGGGAGATGAACATGTAAGTGATTGCTAAAAAGCGAATTGTAAGGCAGATAAATAGTTGTGGTCTATAAAACTTAAGTGAAAAAATCTCCTCTAGCTCCATCAGTAACTTCTATAAAAAAGTTTGATTAGTTTGTAAATTTCAATGGTTGCATTCAGGTTTGGGGATCAGGCAATTTGTTAGTATTTTACGATAAAACAGATTCTCATGAGGTTGATGGTGCTTTGGTTGTTGATGAATCTAATGAAAGACATTTACTGTTCAAGCCATGAGTGTAAACTACTGTGAGGACTGCACAGTGGAAGGATACTGGAGGAGTGGGGGGGGCAGGTCACAATGAAGTACACACACTCACACAACCAGTCTGTCTCATCTTTTCTCTCTCCCATCTCTACATATGCACTTACAGGTAGAGCTAAAGGTGGCACATACTGGGATACTGCATCTTTTCAGAGCACCAGAGGTCTGGTGGGGTCACAGGATTCAGACAGGGGCCAGGGTCAGATTAAGGGAGGGCAGAACTCAGTAACCTGACTCGGTCAGTTTTCAGCCTTACCTGCTGGGCCTGCTGTAGGAGCTCCATGCGCTCCTGTAAGATCTGACTGTCAAACTGCCGGCTCTGCCGGAGAATCTGACGCCGCAGCTTCTCCACAGCTAGCCTCAGCTCCTCCCTCTGCCTGTCTGTCAGCGACTCGGCCACCTCCCGGCACGCTGGCTGCTCCTGCTGCAGAGCGCTATACAGCGTGGCCTCCAGCTCCTCGATCCTCTGCACAGTCAGCCACATACACACACATATAGGAACACCAACACACACACACACACACATGGACGTGCACATGCGCATGCCGACACACACAGGCATGCACAAGCACACACATGAAGTAACACACACAAACAAATACACAAACATACACACATACACCACTGTGACCATGGCAGATATGAGAACACTGTTCCACTTTATACTGAGGGTTCCTCAGGGTTGATCGTCACATGGTAACTGGATTAATCTGACAACATAAACATGTTTTCATTCTCACTGTCTTTCTGGTGAACTGCTCCAACAGTTACCATCTGAAAACCAAACCTCTCCCGACACAACATAGAGTGGAACAATAAACACAAACCAACATTAAACTGACCAAATGGTTAATACTTTATGGGGAATGCACTAAGTGTTGACTGTCATTTTGTGTTTACAGGCTGCTGACTTCATTGAGTTAGAGATCATTTGACGCTCATTAATGCTACAAAAATTCATCAGCAAATCTAATTCACCTCACTCTGTCTGAAATTCTTCTTTGACTTAATCATTTCTCCATTTCAAACACATAATACAGCATTTAGTGATGGTATTACATCTTCATAGTTTATATTTTAGAGCGTAAACATCAGCCAGCTTCTTTCTCACAGCATAAATAAGTATCAGTGCTAGATACAAGAAGCTTAATACCCCGGCTCGATCAGAGGCTTAGTTTGATCACAGAATTTAGAGTTCAGTGGTAAAAGATGCAGTATCCCGGCACACTTTGACAAATTTAACTTTCATGGAGTTTTGATGATGTTTGAATGGGATCCAAATGTGTATGTGCCATGCTAGGATGATTATGCCTTGTACACTGCCTTGGTCAGTGTTTCAACAAAAATCAATGTATGTATTTAGTGTATTTGTAAAAAAAAAAAAAAACTTTTCTTTTTTAGAGACATATACAGGTCATACTGCTACACGCTCCGTACCATATAGGCCTGATCCAAGGCCTGCTTCCTGTAGTCCAGCTCTTCTTCAAGGAATCCTTTCTGCTTACTGAACAGCTCCTGCAACAATATCCAGTAAAGGAAATCAAATCACAACTGAAAGATTAATAACAGGTTATTGTCTATGTTCACTTTGAGACTAGGTTCTCAATATAAAATCTGGAAAACGGGCAAATACAGCACAGAGTTCCCTTTGTTCAGTGACAGACAATCCTTTCTGCAGCTAGAACCACTTAAATAAGCCGAACATTTGCAGGTTGTGATTTTTTATGGTTGACTGTTTTCTCACCTTGTCATTCTCCAGGTCGATCATCTTCTGTGTCAGAGCAGCCTCTGTGCTATCTATCTGCTTTAACCACTGTTAGGGATACAACAAAAGAGTAAAGGTAAGAGGTTAATACTGTCTCAAGATGCTTAAATAACTGTACTGTTTACATTCATTATTCAATCAATAGAAATGTACTGAAATGTGGCAGCTGTTGTGAAAATACATTCTATGTAATTGCAATGTTTGTCCACTGTGTGTCAGTAACAGCACAGCATGTCTGAGGCATTTCCACTCACCTTCTCACACAGTGAGATCACTGTCCCTGCTTGGATCACTGCTACCTGCTCCTCATTTCTGAGATTCTGCAGAAAATAAATCCGCAATATAAGAATTAGATACAGTGAGGTTTCTAAAGGATTTATTTTAACCCCAAATTAGAGTTCTGAACCCACCCCATTGTCTCCAAGGATATCCAGTTTCTTCATCAGCTCAGGAATAATAACGTCCTGCACAAAGATTAGAATTTCACATCATATTTACTGTTTGTTTGAGAGATCCTACAGGAGAAAGGCTTTGATAGTTTTTTTTTTTTTTTTTTACCTTGACTCCCTCCTGGTGGCAGTAGATCTGCAGGGCACTGCTGCTGTTCTCAGGAAACGCAGACATGTGTAGATTGAGGGCAGGAGATCTGCGCTCTCTCTCCTACGGAAAAACACGCTATTAAACTTTAATTTTTACACATCTAAATGATCATGACATCAACCAAACTGACATCTTTACAGTGCTTAAATATCTCATTATTATCATGGTGGAGGTGGTGCATTGGAATGAGTGACACTGAGTACCGACTGAATGTGAATGAGAGTGAAAGGGAACAAACAGGGATTTACTTACATGAAACTGAAAACATAGTCAGGATCTGCCAAAGTGAGGGAGGAGGGAACCCATGGATTTAAATGGGACAATGAACCAAACCAAACTAATATGGAGAATGTAAACACATGCAGAAACAATAACAGATGCTCCATCCAAATTCAGACACAACTGCTACATTAAGATTTTCAGTATTGAATAAGAGCCCTACTGCTTAATGTTTTGAAATTCAAAGCTAAACTCAAATTAAAACACAAGGAATCAAATTCCCAGATCTCTTGATCCTTGTCTGTCCTAAGTTATTTGAGGAAATGACCTTTGATTTGATGAAATTTGTACACAAATATATGGTATGCATGCAGAAAATGAGACAAAATGAACAGAGATGGGATTAAATGGTGAACTTAAATACATTTTATTCAATTTAAAATAACTTCCATCTTAATAAAATGTTCTGTTTTAAAAAATATTCCAGTTTAAAGGAAGGGGTATACACACAGCTGCCATGCAAAAACAGTGCAACACACATGCATACTGGGGACTCAAGTATGGGTACAGGTCTATCTGTCTGTCTGTCTGGTTAGTCATTGTATGTAGGTCTTGAGTTTGGTAGTGATGTTGTTGTTGTCGCCTCCTGGTGACAGTATGACGTTGGTACAGTCTCTTACTTCCAGTTCAAGCACCCTGAACTCCAGCAGCTCGTTCTGATCCCGAGCATCTTGAACCTCAGCCTGCAGCCGCGACTCTGCCTGCTGCAACACACACATCTACAGACACACACACACAGACAAATCTTGATTACAAAAGTTCAATGATTTTACAGAGCTGCAAGAGTTGAACACTAATGTCTGTTCTAAAGTTATGTACATCAGGCAGCTAAAAATTAATCTTCATTAACTTCATTAACCTCACTGACATCAAACCATATGGGAAATTGTATTATAAAATAAAATCTTTCTAAAGCTTTATATACTCAAAGTAGTCCACACAGCTTTAAAGTCAAAGTCAAGACTGCAGCAGCAACTGATTGACATAAAACCTCATGTCATATTCAATTTTTTGATAATGGATACCTTGTAAGATAATAACCCAAACAGAAAATTCACCCTCATCTGGGTTTAAAAAGTAAACAGACTTTTTACTTTATGAGACAATTTGCCAAAATTTGGCACTAAAGATTTTTTTTTACTTTTACAGAGAGAATCCATTTTATAACATCATATATTTTACAGATTTAAGCTTTGGTGAGCATTAAGTCAGAACAAAGACACAGAAACCGGCCACAGAGTGAAACAGTAACAGTGAGTACAAGCTAATGCAGCCTACCTTCTCATGCAGTTCCTGATTGGTCTTAAGCAAGTACTGCTTCTCCTCCACCCACTTTGAGTCCTGCCATGACAACCAAACACAACATCAGCATGAAACGTCAGTGGAAAGCAAAGGGAAGGAAGGAAAGGATCCCACGACAGGGTGTAATGAATGAAGCTGTCTGCCCACTCAAAACATAGCACTCAGTGACCATCTGCTGCATTTCCAGAAGACACATGCAAACGTACCATGGATACAAACAGACAGGAACAAAGTGGGAGTGGAACAAGTTTATTGATCCAAAGAAATTAAAAAAGCTCCCAAAATAACAGGCAACAGAGCTGCAACCACAGGTAGCAAGGTTTTGCTCCACCAGGAAAACAGAAGACAGCCTGAAAGGTCAAACCGAGGAGCAGGGAACCAAAATAACAGAGTTGGACCAATCAACACATGCAACATGCAGTGATAAATGCAAAACCAAACAAAAAAAGACAAACTGAGCATTTGATTAATATATTATCATATCTTAGTGTTCTTTATAATGGTCAGTGCAGGAAATATTCATGTGTTTTTAATCTACATTGATCTGACAAAAGTCAACACTTCTTCAAATGGACTGATTTGGTTTAGTTCTCAAATAACATTTTTAAAAAGAAACACTGTAAACGTTAAATAAATTAAATTCAGTTTTAGCTGTGCATTTGGGATATGTAAGACATTAATGGTTAAAAAAATCGAATGCTTCTATTTATAGCTTTAACAGTCCTCTCCAAGCTCAACAGCCCCAGAAGGCTCAAGACACAGAGAGAACAACAGGAAGAAGAGAGGATGAGGGCAGAGCATGCAGGCCAGTGAGAGCAGGACCAGGGAGTTCCTGTCACACTCCCTTGTTTTTGTTACCTGCCCTCTCTCAGCCAAGGCTTTCTCCAGGTCCACAACCTTTGCCTGACAACTGCTGAGCTCAGACTGAAGCTGCTCTCGTGTCTGTGGGAGGAAAGAACAGCCATGATGGAGCAGGGACATTTCTAGATTAATTTCAAAACTAGAACAGACTAAACTTCAGTTTTTATTTACAGTACAATTTTGTTTTGTCGTTTGGTCCAAGTCAAAGTTGTTGAAGTACAAGTTATAAAAGTACAAACCCGAGCCTCCCTCTCAGCATCCAGAGAGCCTCCTGTTTGCTCCTGTAGAAGGGCATAGGCCCGTTGGAGAGCCTGGTACTCTCTTGTTAGCTGACGAAAGCGAAGCTCCGACTCTTCACGGGTGACAGTCTTAATTCACAAAAAGCAGAAAAAATCTATTCAATTAAAAAGAAGAAGCTTAAAAAGTACACAGACATTCAACTTTTTTTCAGCACATCTCTGAGTCTATAAACTGTTTTAAAATTGATAGGCCTCTTTCTGTGTCAACAGTCATCTAAATCAAACCCATTCTTGGGCTACCTCTAATTGTAAAAAAAATATTAAATCATTATTTTTGATGTAGATAATGGGCTTCTTACGTCTTCCAAATCCTCTTCAGGAGTTGCAGGTGTGCGGTCAGTGAGGTCAGTGTTATAGGATGTCAGAGAGGACGTCTCAGAGTCTATGGACTCTTCATCAAATCCAAAATACGTCTCCACAACATGCCTCTGCAGAGAGAAAGGAAGGGGACATGATCATTGTTCACAAAAAAAATCTCATCACACCTGATTTCAGATTCAAAAGTTTGAATTTTATCAAGGTTTTAAAACTCCCACACATCTTCTGATGACTTAGTAAAAGGTCTTTTTATATAGAAGTTATTCAGTGGCATCTTGACTGAGACCTGACACTTGTTATCACATTTAAAATGTATCAGATCATGTCTGGTAAAGCATCTTTATTCTCTTTTTTCCCGTTAACTATTAGAAATCCCACACAGTCCTTACCATCATGCTTATAAGTCATCTCCTGGCAACCAGAGAAGTAGAGGCAGACTAATGCACAGAGGCAAATGAAGGAGGAAAAGTAGAGGATAAGGAGGATGTACTCAGTCATGGTGCCACTAGAACAAAACCTTAGCACCAACTATAAAGATTTGCCCCAAAATACATCTGTAATTATATTAATGTCTTTTATTATACTACTGCCAAAAGAAAAACAATGGCTTTCTGTTTCTCTCCCACACAAAATGAAAAAGCTCCGAGCTACAATAAAATTACTCCCACAGAGAAATCCAAAAGCCAGCTTCCGTTTTTTGGTCCCAAATCTCAGGCAGACAGTTTGTTTTAAATTAAGAAAATAGTGCAAGTCCAAAAGCCAAACCGCTCTGCCACACAGTAAAGCGCATCCACCACGCCAAGGTAACAAACTGACTCCAGCAGGAGAGGTGGAGGAAAGTACCTGACACACATCCACAAACTCCTCCTAGCAACAACAGAAAACTTAAATGCTCCCTGATGTATCAGCACAAACACACACACACACACACACACACACACACACACACACACACACACACACACACACACACACACACACACACACACACACACACACACACACACACACACACACACACACCCAGTAATTGTTTTTTCTCACGCAGTCCCATCCACCTGACTTAGGATCAATAGCTTTTCCTCCCTTTTCTACTCACAAGTGAAAAGAGACTTTCTTTTACAAAAGACAGCTGCTGCAAATAAATTATGTTTACACTGTTTGTAAGAGATGTTTTCATTTTTATGAGTAAAACAAATAATTTTCCACCAGCTGTGAGAATGAATGTGGGATTCATGTGTGTATGTGTGCTCAGTGCGGTGCTCCCTGCTGTTAGCCGTGCTGTCATCATTCTCTCCTGAGCCCAATTAAACACAAACACACACACAGAGATGCACGTACAGAGAGATGCACGCTCTCAATTAAACCACAGATTGGGTAGTTGCTTGGTTGCGCAACACTGGTTTAACTGAGTCCTCAAAGCACCCAGGGACACTTACCTTAGACAGTTTGAGAGGTTTCCTCCTGTTCTTTTTGGTCATCACCAACCGGTCACGTTCCTACAGACAAACAAGGCAGAGATGTCTCAGTGAAATACAGGGTTTACAACATTATTTACATTTGAATGAAAAACAAACTGTACAGACGTTTGGCATTACACTGAAAGAGACAGACAACAAAATAATCATAGGGATGAATCACGTGGGTTGAGGCTCTTTTGGAGCAGCAGCTTTAAAAGTCAAACTGTGGCATTAAAAAAAACATCAGCTGTTTATGCGGATGAGAAGACAGATGAAGAGAAAAGAAGGAGATATTCTCTGCTGAATAAGAGACAATCAGACATTACAAAACCAAGCTAAACAGAAAAGAAGAGCAGAGAAGACAGAGCTGGTTCTTTTATAATGGGCTGGCCAATAAGACTGAAAAACCACATCTTTTATGCATCTATTGAAAAAAACTCTCAGGCTAATACTTCAGTGCAAACTACAATTTCCTTAAGATTTTATTTTTATGGAAACTTTGAAAACTTTAAGTAGTTCTCCTTTGATATGAAATTGCAAAAAAATATGAAACAATCCTGATATTTTGTCATGATAATAAACATCATGGAAAAAAAACTTATCACAGGAGACAAATTCTTGTATTGTAGAAACATTAAATGTTCAGTCCTACTCTTTCAATTTCTAACATTGGCATGGAGTACCAAAGGACCAGTGAGTTAAAAACTGTGACAGTGGTACAGATACTGGCAATTTTACTCATTTTTGGAAATAATCTGCATCATAAACTGTTGTTTATTCTCATGCCACAGTGTTTGAGTGAACTCTTACCTGCATGAGCTCATCAATGATGCCTCGTTGCTCGGAGACCTGCAGCTTCAGGAACTCTACTTCCTGCTCCTCATGGGCATGGCTCAGGTCTGTCAGGGAGCTGGGCCTCTTCAGCTGTGACTGAATAGACTGTTGCTGCGAGGGGGGCCGAGAGGAGGAGGCCTTTTCTTTCTGAGGGGATTCCAGAGAAAAAGAAGCCAAATCAGGTTTTCATAAAAAAACATTTTCTGCGTTTCCTCAAATGGCCAGCAGAGGTCCTGCTTCTTGTTCAATTTCTCTGGCACTTGAGAGTACAGTAACTGAAATTCTCCTTTATGGAGTGATTAAATAAAAGAAATGCATAAAATGAAAGAAGTTTTTTTTTGTTAGGAGAAAAGTCTTCAATCACATGCTGGTTGAATCTCACCATTTCAGCGTTCTCTCGGCTCAGGGTCTTCAGTTTTTCCTCCATGCGTTGAAGTGTTTGCAGGAGGTCATCATTTTTCTTGGACAGTCGTTTGTTCTTTTCAAACATGGGCTTCATTTGGCTTTCAGCCTCTCGCACCCTCTTCAACTGGTAAAAGGAAGGAAACAGGGAGGGGAAATACTAGAATCTCAAGCCTTGACTTCTGCTGACAGTAAATTTCCAGTTAGAGCAGGAGAGGCCAGATCAAGGCTAAAAGGATAAAATGACAATGGTTTACAATGCCATTCAGAGGCTTGTATGTTAATGCGTGTAAATCAGGTTTTAAGTGTAACAATGTGTGTATTTTCATTACTATAATCACATTGCATTTATGTACTGTTGCACAAGTCCCTCACTAGTTCATTCCGCTCGTCAGCCAGTAGTGCATTTCTGTCCTCCAGTTTCCTGATGATTGAATGGAGCTCTGCTATCTTCAGCTGGAACCTCCTCACGTCGCGCTCCTCAATATCCTGGGGAACAGGGGGGAGAGGAGAGGAGGAGGAAGACAAAATCTAAAAAAAGGGAGTACATGCAGGCAGGCAGGCAAGAAGGCAAATAATGAAGGGAGTTGGGACAGAGAAGGTGGTGGGATGAAGGATGAGATGTTTTTTACACAGTGCACCTGTGTACCTGTGTCTGCATACTGCATACTTTGATGAACGAATGAATGAGCTGCAGCTTTGACTTGTGTCAGTGTTCTCTTTTTAATCATGCCCTCCAAGTCTCTTAAGTTTTCTTTCTGATAAGAATGGTGAGGGCAGTCTGCCACAATCCTCAGCTAAACAAACAAAAACACCTTCAGCCTGGCAGACTTTATTGTTTCAGGGTTTAAGAGTTCAATGAAAGTTTAAATCAGGGATTCAATAACTCATTTTTCTATGTAATAGGTAAACCAGGGTACCTGCAGCTACTGCCAAGACATACCAAAGCCAGCTTTGTTTCTTCAATCTCCATGCTATTTCAAAGGTTTCATAACCTTTCAGATCCTTAAATTAAGAATTCATTGTATAAATATCATACTGTCTTTATCATCAGTAAAACACCTGCCTTTACAGACTCATCCTTGAACTCAAACTACATTCTTTATACAGTATGTAAGCACCATGGTTTTATGGATGTAGAAAACATTTTAGTATGTCTGTGATTTTGTAATTGTAACATAGCATTTATGTACAGATGGATGAATTTGTATTTTTGTCTGTGTTTACCTGGTTGTTGAGCAGGTCCTGGTGGTCCCCCAGCCCAGGCATCGCCTCCCTCTTGGGACTTCCATGGTTGTGTCTCTCAGCCTCTCGTACCTGGCCTAGCTGCTCATCCAGAGCTTCTTTTTGAAGCTGGAGCTTCTGAGCATAGCCGGCCTGCAGCCCCAGCTCCCTCTCCAGAGCACACACCACCCGATCCTTCGCCTTCAGTTCATCCATCTACAAAAAGAATGAATACAAGAATGGGAATTTGGTTGTTCTCCAGTGGATTTGTGTTGTGTTAATACTGATGCTAAGAGTGATGCTGAAGTTTCAACCTTAAATCTTACACCTTATCTTGGTCTGATGCCTTGTGTGCTCCAACAGCTGAACACACAACAGAGAGTGTTTTAGCCTCAGATGTTGCACTTCAGCTGTGATTAATTTATGATGCTTTGTTCTTGCTCTGCACTCACACAACTTCTTCTGTTAACCTCTTATTCTTCCTACTTTTTAAATGTTATGTTTATGCAGCACAAGCTTGTGGCTGGAAGTCAAACCAGTGACTGCTGCGATGGACCACAGGTCCTGTACGAGAGGCTCAGTAGGACAATCTGTGCCCCCATCTTTGTCCTTTAATGCTGGTATTTCCTGCAATGCATTTCTGCACCAATCAGCCACGCTCTACTGATTCACTACCTTTAAAGCTCCAAGCTCAAATATCCCTTTACTGACAGAGGCCTGCACATCTGAAAGTAATGGAGGTTAATGAATAACTGGAGGCAGGTACGCAGGCTTTTATTTTTGTAGATAAGCACCACGTTGGTGAGATAGGCAAAGACGGATAGTGCAGCAAAAAGCCTGGGACCCTGCTACAGTTAGATAAAACCTGGGACTGAACATCAGACCCAGGAAACCTATGTCATGAGTAAGGAACTCTTAGTGTTATAAAAATGAAGCACTGACAGACCATAAAGGTAATAGCTGCTGATATATCAAGCAAACCTGTCGTGGAATGATTATATCTGATCTGTGCGACAGTGTGAGACCTTTTTATTGTATCAATGGCAGCACCAGACATTATGAAGCTCTGTCTCAAACAGAGGAGCACGAGGGGCTCACCACTCTGCGGATGTCTTTCTCACAGTCCCGTTTGATGCGGTGCACCTCATCCTGGTGCTGTTGGTACGCTGTGCGCAGATCTGCAGCTTTGGCTTTGTCTGCCTGCAGAGCATTTCCAAGTGCTTCTTCGGCCTGCTTCCTGGCAGTCTTCTGCTCTTGGATCTAAAATAAACATGGAGTACACAAACACAAGGAAATAAGGCTCAAAATTAACTACAACAAAGAGACTGACTTTCATTTATAAACATATTTTCTCTTCCATTAACCGATTGTGGTGATAGATGCTCTGTTTGTCCAGAAGGCTTTACTGAAACAATAGCTTGGCAACAGGCTTTTCCTCTCTGCTTCCTGTTTTTCAACAGTAAATTTACAAAGGTTTACACAACCCCACACCGTTAGTTGTCATACACACAAGTGTACTTACATAATGGTATCAGAATGTCAATTATACAACATAAACATTTAACTGAGCTCCTTTTGGTGAGAAAAAGAGCATACCAGAAGTGATAAAACAGCAGTTTTGCAAACACACTCCGCCTCCTCCTCAGTGTATAATAGAAAGCCTGCTTTATTCTGCATTATTGTCAACTATATACAAACTACAACCCACCTCTTGCTGAAGCTTCAGCCTTTCCCCATCAAAAGCCCTCCTGGCTTCCTCTCGAGCCTCTCCAAGAAGAGCATTTTTGAGCTTGTCAGCTGCGCCGTCTCTCAATGCAAATACGAGCCCCTGGAGCCTCTGCACCTCAGCATCCCGGATCTTGATGGACCGGGCAAGCTCTATTTCATGCTGCCGTGCAAGGGCCTCGCGGACAGCAGCTATCTCACGGAGCTTCTCTTCGTGGAGTTTAGCGCGCAGGTCTGTGACTGCTACAGCGTGTTTGTGCTGTTCCAGCTCACGAGCCTGCCGCTGCTCCTGCAGCCGCTCACGGAGCTTACATACCTGTGAGACATCCTACAATTAGAGTCCAAAACCATTTAACTATCCAGTCATCATCAGTCAAGTTACAAGCCACAAGATGGGGGGCAACAGAAACATAAATGAATAATAGTTAGTTACAGTTTCTATAATGGCCTTTTCTGCATGTACCTTCTAGCAAATCTCAGATATTTAGTATGGGAATATTTATAACAGCCATGTGAAGAGAAAACAACTACATTTATTTAAACATTATTAACACTACATAGAATATGAATCCCTATGTATTATCATTAAAACTAGTGTGCTTTTTAGCAGTGGAAACAACTCCTCTTTCCACATGTGACTGTGAAGCTGCCAGAATAAGTAAATAATTCATAAAGAGTTATAGTTTCTGTTGGCACTCCTCTGGTCTCTGCTTGTCTGATTAACTGAAGGGGGCACCTCTCTTATGTCATTGTCATCCAGTTTCTAAAAACACCCCACAGCTTCTTCATCATCTTCATCTTTTTCCTCCTCACCTTGCCCCGCTCCTGCTGCAGCTCAATCTGGACATCCATGAGTCTGCCTCTCAGCTCCTCATTGGTGGCCTGCACAGAGTCAGCCATCACCTCCGCTTTCTCCGGCTTCCTGCCCTTTTTAAAAGGCGGGGCCGCAGGCGGTGTGGCTGATGACATAGCACTCTAGCCGTCCAGTCAGGACAGACATAGAGTGCCAGCTGTGGTGTGAAGGAGGAGAGAATCAGTTGCTGCTTCTCCTCCCTTTGAGGCCCTGCATCATCATCATCGTCATCATCATCATCCTTTCGTTGCCAGGCCTACATCGTTGCTTGTTGTTGTTGGGACTTTCTGTTTAGGTGAGATAGACAAACAAATAGAGGGAAAAAAAGGAAAAGTGGAACAGAGTGAGTCAGTGTTAAAAACTGTAACACAGCACTACTCTACACAAAGCTCAAGGCCAAAGATGCCTGACGCACTCCAGCCTTGTGAAAATGGACTATTTTTGGGATAATATTTACACTCTGCTTTCTCACCCTCTTGTCTCTTACATATACACATGGGCAATCTATCATCATCCTGTTCTAGTCCCTTGGCTGTGCTTAGAGGCTCCACAGAGCACAAAAACAATTCAACCACAACAGTCCCGGTACCTGGCCTCTTGCTTAAACTTCTACATTTCACTGTTAAAAGACTAAAATATAATGAGTTAAATGTTGAGTTTTTCATTTCCAGACATGATCTCGCCTTCAGAGTAACTAGCCCTCTTGGCTTCACTGAGCTCGACTTAACACGTGCAGCATAAAGCAGGAAAAGCAGCTAGAATTCATTGTAACACTTAATTTGTCTTATCCACATTCTATTGCCTTTTTTTATTCATCTTCATCATGGTAGAAGAGCTGTTTCAAATGTTTGCCAAACTCTTGTTACTAAAGATGGGTACCTTTCACATTTGAAAAGATAAGGTACAGATGCCCGGCACCTGGCAATCAGTATCTGTACTCATTCATTCATTTTCTTGACCACTTATCCTGTTCAGAGTTGCGGGTGGCTGGAGCCTATCCCAGCTGTCATTGGGCGAGAGGCGGGGTACACCCTGGACTGGACGCCAGCCAATCACAGGGTTGACACAGAGATAGACAACCATTCACGCACACACTCACACCGAGGGACAATTTAGAGTGCTCAATTAACCTGATGAGCATGTTTTTGTGGGAGGAAGCCAGAGGACCCGGAGAGAACCCACGCATGCACGGGGAGAACATGCAAACTCCACACAGAAAGGCCCACCGGCCAAGCTGGGAATCGAATCGGTGACGTTCTTGCTGTGAGGCTGCAGTGCTTCCCGTTGCGCCACCGTGCAGCCCATATCTGTGATCAACGGCACCAAGTTTTGGTACTTTTGTGTGTTAATGTGGTTATAAATACTCATTTGTTCAATGGTTAAAATCTCAAAGTTTTTTGATTTGACATATTAATTTCTTAATTATGGATGCGCGATCAGTATCAATATTGGTATCGACCGATGTTGCTTCTTTTTTTTAAATATCGGCATCGGCTGATGCGTAAAAGTGGGTCGATATTTACCCATTAGCTGCGGGCCATTTTCAGAGCACCTTGACCGATCTTTCAAGACCCAAATAACATTGTTTTCTATGACTATGTAAAGATCAAACCTACCAAAGAGGAGTGGTTTCTCTTCATTTATGTCTCTCTTCCTGTTTTTGATCCAAAAAACAGACAAAACGTACTTTTTTGATCACGTTCATCTCTGCGCTCCATCCTTTGTTTCTCTTCTGGTCGTCATTTCTTACGATCGCCACTCTTTCTTTCTGAACTACCTCGACACATCATTTCAGATTGTTTTTTTGCTTTTTTTTTTTTTTTTACTGATATTGGTAAATAATGGTAATCGGCACAACAGCAATATTAAAATCGGATATCAGTGCATCCCTATTCTTAATAGGCCTACATAAATTTCCAATGCTGTATTCATGTCTGCCATGAAAACTTGCCAACTCTTCCACTGATTTTACATGAATCAGTACTCAGTACTACAGACAGAATTTGGTCGGTACCTATAAAAGCACCTAATTCAGTACCCATCCCTGTCTTGTATTGCAATATTTGTCTCCTTTCCTCCTTCTTTAAATAGGGGGAAAGCTTTGCAGCCTGTGTAATATTTACAAAAGCCATGCAAAACAAGAAAATAAATGTATCACCGTAACCTGAGACACACCAGAAATGTTTGTGATTGTTGCTTGTAAAAAATAGGCTGACTTATTAAAATAGTAGGTTGTTAATTCCATCATCAGATTCAATGCAAAAAAGAAATGAGAAAAAAAAATCACATGAAACAACACAGCTTGAAAAAAGCTGACAACAAGGTGAAACAAAAAAACACAAGACAAATGCAGCAGGATTTAAATTTATGACTTGTTTACTCTCTCATTGTACAGCAGGCTATGGCTGTGGCTGCAGGTGTATGCTCGATGTGGAATATGTCGCCCCAGTGAAACACGTTCACTGAGCTGAAAGTGGAGTCCTCTAATCTCGTCCTGGAATGAATTGTAACCCAGTAACCCTCCAGTCTGTCGGTTAACTATGAAATAAATAATGCAACGATGAAGGAGCCCAAGCATTAAGAGCACAGACGCCTCTATCTTTTTCTGCACACACATTACCACACATTAATACCACATCCACAGATGGCAGAAATAGTTACCAAGGCAACCCTTGCTCTCAAAACTCCACTCCTCACACAGCAAAGGATGATGGGAAGGAGGAGTCTCAAAGACACAAACACACAGACTTTGTGCACATACGATTGCATCATGTAAAGGGCTGCGTACACACACGAATATCCGCACATGACTTCTTTATCTGCAACAATCTCTGAGCCTCGGTCGACTGAGAGACAGAAATGCACGAATGCTGGAGGGCAAGGAAGCCTTTCACTACATAGATTTATATGCAGCATGCACAGTCAGAGGCTGGGAACCAAAGGGAGCAGGAGAGAAAGAATGAGAGGAGGGATGAGAGGGTGAGGAAAGGAGTGAAGATGAAAGAGCGGGAGCAGTACCACTCTCAGCTCCTCAGTCCTCGCTGGCTGGCATGGCCGTGTTAACAGGGAGAGGAGCCATCAGTGATGTCACTATCATTCACAGAGACAGAAAAAGAAGGAGCGAGAAACAGAGAGACAGTTAGGGACATTAGTGGTGTTTCTTTTTTTAGATGGTCAATAGACTTGGCTGACCTCTGCTCTGATTACCACACTAAGATGACTGAAAAACAGTTTCTAGTTTTTTTCCTGTCATAAGTGTGAGCATGTTTCTTCATGCCTGGGTTATTATCAGAGACCAGGTGTCACTACATGGAAACGGCCAAGAGGCAGGAAGGATGTTTTATCGTTTTTTTGTCTCAAAGCAAAAGCAGCCACCATGATTTTCCTCTTAACAAGCTATCAGTGAAATTACAAACAGCTACCTTGAGTGATCTGAGGCATGTTATCTATTTCAATCCATGTCATCACATATTTATGTAAGAGCTCATCTACTCACAAGATTTGCTTTCACCACAACTTCATAGTTTGTATTTCATTCTTCCTGTCTCACATAGATAAGCCATCAGCCACACACAGCTTCAGCAAAGCCTCCTCCACGTGTTCCCAACCTGGCAGACAGACCTCTTGCAGTTTTATGGGAAAGTGGAACAATTTACAGGGGCACCAAGAAGTTAACAAGCAGCTTTAATGTTGGCAGAAGTATACAAAGCCAAGACCAGTCCTCAACTTTTAAATACCCCATTTTCTCTGAGTACAAACAGATACTTCACTATAAGTGCACAAAAGGCCTTGATTTTTGGATAAAACCTTTCAATGGACAAAACTAATGGCAAAGAGGAGGCTTCATGGACCCATGCCCCCACACACACACACACAAAGTCAATATAATGTGCTTCTATCTAATAAAAAAACATGGTAACTCTTCAAATCAATTCAAAGTTATGTTTTGTTCAGAGACGTGTTGAGCAAATGCACAACAACCCCAACAACCCCTGTCCAACGCAGCAACTGTAGCACCATGACAATCACTTCATGCTGGGAGCAAGAGAGAAGTGATGAATGCAGCTGCAAAACAGAGCTAATGACTGCTTGATGAATTGGAATTGACTTTCTGCTAAAAAAAATGTCCCCACCAAATTGTAACCAACAGCATCAATAAAGCATTAGTGGTTCTCACTAGCTGATGTTAAAACTGTGATCATTTCTAAACAGGCTGAACAGACTGTGACAAAAATGTTGACAATGTTGAAACCCATCTTTAGGAAATCCCTCCTCTCTTTGTGAAACATCTGGTATGTATATTGTGTTGCAGCTAACCCTGCTTGATGATTTAAAGGCAATGTTTTTAGATGTTTTGTAAAAATACAGTAATGAGCTGTAGGGTAGGACACAGGAGTAAAGTAGAGAGTGGTGAGAAGTACTTTCTTACAAACTGCTGCACATAGTAAGTTAGGCAAACTTAACTTAGGCAACACAGCATCTGTTTAGGTGTTCCTCAGTCCTTTTAGTCATCGTTTATGAGGAAGTTTTCAAAATACTCTGGAACTATTCAGTGAATTTATGGTTCCTGAGTACTTTCTATGTCAAAGTCATGATTTAACGTAAAATATAAAGCTTTCTTGTGTTCCAGTATTTGTGAAACTAGCCAAAGCTTCTAACAATACCCAGATCAATGATCAGACAGCATAGTACAGCCAAGGTGTGGCAGAGCAAGCAGAAAAGTGTCATAGAAATGCAAAATGATGATTAGAGCAAAGGGCGTTTGTCTGAACTGTGTATGATGAGTGTTATCGTGTGGATTATGAGTAACTTATTAAAATGATCATGATTCCCACTGTAAAGCTTTTTAGATTGAAGTTAATATGTGCTGAAGCTTTCTTCTGTTCTTATTGTTTTTTAGCAGACAGTTAAGATAAGCCATCTCAGCTTAAGGGTAAAATCAATTTCTCTGCAGTGCTCTGAGGAAGAAACAGGACATGAAGTGTGGGGCCGCTAGCATTTACATTATTGACATAGGTATCTTCTTTTTTTTTTTTTTTTTTTTTTTTTACCAAGACCTTTGTCAGGATCATTTTCTGTTTATTGTAACAGATCATTTCTATTTACTTATTCAATAGAAATATCTAGAGTATATGGATTTTCTTAATGATATTCAACACTATAGAGCCCAGGATAGTGCCGGTGCTACAATTTGCTATTTGTTCTGACTGGTGATATATGTGTTCACAGAAATGCAGTATAAAGCATGAGCAACAAAAACATCACGATTCAGACGACAGTTTGGGATATAAGAGTTGTATTGATGTATCGTAAAAGTTTATGCAAAAATTGACGCTACAGCATATAAAAATGGAAAGATATGCTCTGGCAGACCTGGTATGGTCATAAAGGGTTAAAAAAGCTGTGCAAAAGAAGCACATGGAGTATGATCAGTATGATACGATCAATTTTGGAGGAAGATTTTGTCTTTAAATGAGACAATCCCTTGACTTTGTTTTTGTTGTTTTCTTCTCTTTTTGCTCATGCATGTCTCTGGAATTGAAATTTCATATACCTCACTTTAAATACTGCTCCTTTAGTCTGACAGATGCTAAAATGAGGTTTAACTGTAATCCAAGCAGACATCTTTGCACCGGACACCAGCTTGAAACACACTTCCAGATGGATCTCCTCAAAGTAAGACAGACCACACTCAGTCTCAGTCAGACATTAACTAGACTCCTGTGAGACATCCAACCCAATAAATACATAAAAGAGCTGCAAACAGAAGCCTGAACAAAGGCTCTCTGCTTCTCTTTCTACCTTTATAATCAACATTGAGGGTGTGGAAGAGCTGAGATACTCTGCTGTTTTTACTACACATCTCAATGCATGAGGGCTTATTATACAATTTCAGTGTAGCTACATTAGCGTCACGATAGAGTAGAACAAGACTGGCCACAATCCAGACATACCTCCACCACACACACACACTTCAGCACACTCAGCAGGCTAGTGACACTCCAAAGACACGGTACAGATGTAGCGATGAAAAGGCTGAGTAATCAAGCCAAGTGCAATGCTAGTGAAGCATATGACCTAAAAACTACTATGCCAACAGAGTGACTACAAGTTAGTGACCTCAATGACTAGTCAACCTAAACAGACAAACAAGAAGTCTCTCCCTCTCTCTCCCTCTGTGTCCCTGTCACACAGACACATCTATCACCTACTCACTTGTGCTCGTGTTAGTTTTACAGCTCAGGGTTGAGATCTATAGTCTGTCTGGTGTGTTCATATGGCTTTTTATTACTGCTGGAGGCTCTGTCTGTTTTTGGCCTCTGTGTCTATGTGTACATCAGTGCACATGCAGCTTTCTGCATACATCAGTGCATGTGTGAGTGTGTGCTAAAAGAGATAGCCTCACACCACCACCCCCACCAGAAAGACATGATAGTGCAGTCAGTAATGTGATTAACCTTGCTTCTCTCTCTGACTGCACAGAACATTGTTCTGTTCTAACTGGTAGCTGTTTACCTCCTGCTCGACAAATAAACAAGAACAAAGCAAAGACTTATTCTTAGCGTTACACAAAAGGCTGATCTACACCTGTAATTCTTTGCACATGGGTTGTTGTATATAAAAAGGTATAGTGCATAAGGAATACATTTATAGATGCATGCTCCTTGAAGGGTTACATTGTGTTGTTGGAGGAGTAGGATCATGAATGAAGAATAAACAGTAAGAATTACAGAAGGTAGAGGAATGTGGATATAGGCAGTATATGTGAGAGGTTGTCAGCATTCATTGATGTTACAATGAACACACAACAGTAGACATGGTTAGGGCCACACCATAAAAAATATTTAATAATCATACAAAGCAACTCTATCTCGTTGTCACAATAACTATTGTTGCTATGTCCCTACATAAAAGCATTCTTCGTCTCAGTATCAGTTGACAAAGATGAATAGAGCATGTCTCCTATCTTATGCAGGCTGTCCGGAGCTGGAGCTGATTAAACAGAAGTGAGTGTGCAACACATGTTGGCTATCCAGTGTGGCACATTTATGAGCCTGTGGGGCCGCCTGCTAGAGCAACAGAGCTGTTATGACAGACAGACTGAGTAAACACAGTGAATGGACAGAGAAGCAACAAGAACGCAGAGGTCTGATTTGGTATGGGGACATGGTTAGGATGTCATGTAGGCTTAATGGGATGCGGCCAGCTCTCTAATGAGCTGTCAAATGGGAGATTAAAGGGTGGAGTGGAGTGCTGCTGGAGGGAGCGCTTTAACACTGCTGACAGCCTGCCTGCCCGTCCGGTTTGCCAACCACACCCCACGGCGACATGCACGAGGGCTGCTGCAGCATCCTCCAGCCACAGAGGTCGGATGTCCTTGCTCTCAGGCTGCACAGTTTAATCTGATGATGCGCCTGTCATTTTGCATTTAGGCTACACGGTGGTGTAAAGACTAGAATATGGTTCATGTACAAATAGGGTTCTCAGTTACTACAAAAAACGCAGAAACAACAGTGATGACACAGCTGAAATACTGAATTAAAATGATAACAGTTTTATTTCGGGTTAATCACTCGTGACAGACGGTATTTGCATACTTCCTGTGGCTAGCTGGCAGGGTCCGCCATACACTGAAAGTGACGTCACACAGGTTCACGATGCAGCCAAATGTAACAGCCCTGTCGAAATAACGAGGCTGTGCGGAAACCGAAGGTAGAAAAACTCGTGTGAGACATCCCGGCATGATGAGGGAGAGTCGACAGCTCTCTGACCATTACGGCATCGTTAGCACATGAGACACGGTAACGGTTACATGTCGCAGCAGCAAACCTGTCACATTCTGCTAATGTGCCGCCAGTTGTTGCCTTTCCGTTGCAAGCCGTGCCAACTTACCTGAAATGGAGGTCCAGCAGTTGGTCACAAGTGGCCTGATGTAGAAACGTCTGTGCCTCGCATCCAGTGAAGGGAGGTTGAGCTCGCAACGTTGAGAGGAGAGATATCAGCAGCTCAGCCAGCAGCAGAAGGCGACCGTTTACAACTTTAGTCCTCGGATGTATCATACATTGTCCTGCTGTTAAAGTTGTGTTTCCTCCGCTGAATTATCCTCCAGCTTGATTCAGCTGCAGGCTTCTCCTCCTTTCTCGTCGCACGTTGACACTTCTCTCCACGCCCACACAAACACACTAGGGCGCACGAGCGACGTCATCCGTTCCCATACATTACATCCACATGAGTGAACGGAAATAAATAAATAAAGCTATCATACTATGGCGACTTGAGCAAAGGAATAAACGCCGGGCGGGCGTCGCCGGTAGCGTGAAAGAAGCGCGACACCTGACTGCGTGTTCAAGAATGACACCGCGCGCAGTGAGTGCGTGGACACGCAGCCAGTGCAGACGAAACGTCAGGGCGTACGGTGGTACCTGGGAGGTCCAGGTTGATAACCACAGAAGCAAATTCAGTTCCGTTTCTTTAAATATCTTGATATAATGCATCTTCTGACTTTTTTTTTTCTTTTTTTTTTCAAATAAATAAATTCAGTATTATAATAAACCTCTTAATTTTCTTTTAGTCATGTATAATTTGAATGTAATTCTTTGAAAATGATCAGATTCATTACGCATGTTAGTTTCTTCATAATATTTTACATTAGCACTCCTTTACTCTTAGCTCTTAGTTTCCAGGCAGGCCAATATGTGCTGTGCCAACTGTGCTTCATTGTGTGCCTTTATTAAAGATTAGATGATAGTAATGATAAAAAGATAATGGTTGATCCATTGTGCTCCTTCCAGACAGCAATGTGAGATGATCATGATTCTGCTCTTTACTAAAGGTTCCTCATACACAAACTGAAAAACTGTTCTATTAGAAGATTTCTCAATGACGAGTGTTTCACACACTACAACAACTGGTGGCACTCTGCACAGATCTTACACATATGACAAAATGTGAAACTAGGTGAAATTATGTGTGAGTAGTGAGTGTGACCCAGATTCTGGTGGATGCATTATTTCCACACAGCTGCCCGATTCTGCCTCTCTCATGCAGCATCACACAGCATCATTACTCTGTGGCTGCAGCATATGCAGCACAATGCTGCAGGGCAACATGGGGTCATAGTGAAAAGAGAAAACTACACAGTGTCATATCCTGTCTTGCAGAGGTTGGTCACTTACCTGAAATTGGTATACCAGTGGGGATATTATTGTCAGGTCTCTTTAGATGTGTAGGAAATGTATGAGCCAGATAAACAAAAGTGTAAAGGAGGATGAGATAAAGCTGCACTCCATTCATATTTATACTGAAGGAAGCAAGCAAAGAGATGCATGGCTTGGTTGATAAAGTAAAATATGTTGTGTTTGCAGGGAAAGACAAAAGGAAAGAGTTGCTTTGTTTTGGTGATGGATTGACTCATATAGTGAAACTGTGTCAGGCAGCTGTAATGAGAGTTTCTGTTAATGGTTCTGCCTGAGGTAGGCTATTTTTACTGTTTTCCACAGCATGGTGTGTTATGGAGACTGTTGTGTGTCAAGCTCTTGTTGAGAGAACACAATTCTCAGAGAAGGAACAACAGCAACTATTTTGACACCAAAATATCCATGTGATGACTTCTTATGAAAGTTAAACATTTGAGCAGAGGGCGTCCTGCTATGTTCTTAGTTTCAGTGGTAACATGAATGACTGAGGGTATGGTAACATTTCAATCACCAAACGTTTCAGGGGAAAAGGTGGAAATCTTATGTATTAGTGCTATTAACAATAGATCTAGTTAGCTAGACAGTTTTTGTCTATTTACTCAGAAATGAATAACACTAATATCAGGAGTCTCTGTTTTCATTAGCTTAACATAATCGTCTTTGGTTTTGGCATATGCATGAGAGCTGTCTGTAATAAGCTTAACATATTCATGGATGGTGCCAGATAAAACTTATTACAGCTTTAAGAGCTGGCCTGTGGTATTCAGAGAGAACCTGAAGAATGAAAAGAGAAATATATCTCACTTTTAATCTGTCTGCACAGTGTTTGTTTCAGGCTGACAGAGCGAGAGAAAACATGAGACACCTTTTTGTCCATTTCTGAAGCCAGCAACCAAACTGACCTATTTTCCACAATCCAACCCAAACTTCCCAGTCTGGAGTGCCAGTAGTGACGTAAAACTTTCATGTGAGGGTAATTAGGCTTCCAGTGCATGAGTCACCACAGTTAGTCACTGAAAAGTCTGAGTCTGATGTTCCACGATCCCTCCCCAAAAATTTTAATTCATAACATGAACACAGTACAGTACAATACAGAAGATGTCAACATTGTGTGTAACAGAAGAAAGTTGCGTTTGTAGTTTCTCTGGTTGGTAAAAGCTTTTCAAACAAAGCAAGGTGTATGTTTCACTTGTTTTATGAACTTCTGGGCGAGTTACGAGGTGTTTAATGGAAATTCTGCCATAAATATTCCATTAGACCCTCAGCTGCTTTACACTGCAAACACACAATTACTGCCCACACCCTGACTCATTTTCAGCGTTGGCCCAACACAAGTGTATGACTTAAAAAGGGGGGTTAGGGAGCGTACTGGAAAGTTATATTAAAAGTACAGTATCATTTGAGCAGTTTAATGTTTTGTTTAATAGTCACCATAAAATCAGTACAATGACCTGTGGGTTTATGTGTCTGTGGGTGTCTGGAACTTCATTCTGCTGTTATTCTCAGGATGTTTCACATCTGAGCTGAAATATCTGTCTTTCTCCCTTTGTGTAAATATCAAAATAAAAGAAAGCCCCCTTTTATTTTGTACACATAGTTAAATTCTCTCTAAAAAGGGGAACACTCGGTTTTTAGTGCAAAACTTTTCTGTCAATGTGAAAGGAGGATCTAGAGTTTAAAAATTTAATCATTCTGATGATTCCATCTGACATATCTGGGTTTTGGTTTTAAAATTTTAACTGTGACTCAAACTTTCAAACTGGAGGTGTGAAATTTAAAAGAGGTTGTAGGGGGAAGAAAATGAGTTTGCAAAAAGAAAAATACTTAAGATAAGAAACAACTCAACTATAAAAGACATGAGCCGAAGGTTTGTGACTCAGGAGGACTACTTGAACAATTACTCCTTTTTTCCATCCAATCTGTCATTGAATTTTCTGCTTTCTTTGCTCCTTTTTCAGTCAGGCCTGAAAATAGCCACAAATCAATATGAGGAAGGGCTGGCAGATGAAGAAGGGGCGGAAGCCACAGGAAATAGTCAAGTTTTCCCCAATTACTGTGGATATTGAGTAGAGAGTGCCTGATGATTTAAGCGTAACAGAAGGAATTTTTAGTAACAGCTTTATGTTCTGAGACTGTGAGTGGCACCAACATAAAAAAAGTTTGATTGCATCCCTGTCCAAGTATTTATTCATAACAAATCATACCAGAGCTCTTTTACACAACTTTCATAAAGAAATTAAAAACACATGTGATTTATTGAGTATACAGTATATAATTAAAAATACCAAAGGCTATTAAGATTTCCCAGCTGGCTGCGGTCCTCCCAACACAGTCTGTTCTTTGTGCTGAAACTTTAAAGGTCAGAATGAAGCTGCTGGTCTACATTTGCTATTGTAATACTCACTCTTCACCACAGTTAATGTCTGCTCTCACGTTACTCCCCGGTCTCTATGGTTACCAACCATACCTCATCTCCTCCTCCACCTCAGGTCTCTCTTCCTGGGAGTCATTTGCAATGCCAAGGTAGGCTGTGGGTGGAGGCCTTTGCTACACATAGAAATCTATATGGAGACCAAAGGGGGCTAATGACTTTTTATTCTGTTGTGTCTTTAGCAGCTTTTAATACCTGCAGATGATATCACAGGCCTGCCAGATAAGGGATTAGAGAAGATGATGGGGAAGTCTTAATCACTTTAGCTCCTGACTAAGTCGTTGCATCTTGGGGATACTGAGAGTGAAAACAAGTAGGCCAAAGCAAAAAAGGACCAGCTTGTTTTAATTTTCAGTCACTCAATGACCACATGGGGAAAAGCTGCATGTGCTGACTGTGGCTGTGTCTGGCAAGGGCAGAGTGGCCCCAACAAATCTGCAAGGATTTGCATAATCAAAAGATTTAGACACATAACAAGCTCATAATTACAAATATCTGTCTGGATCTGCTTTGCCAATTTGTGTGGAAGCTGCCTCCATGGATGCATATGTGTATAAAGGTTTTAACAGAGAAATAGACTTATAAAAGTGGGCACGTGAAAGGCCAATAACAGTCCAAGAGTCCTGCTTATCCTCTCAACTGGATTTTGTTAATCTACTAATCGAGGGCCATTTACATAACTGCTTCAATGCAGCTGCAGTTAAGCAATTACTGCCCCCATTTCCTCCATTTCTCACAATGTGACATCAACTCTCATTCCCAGACTTTTAATCTCACTCCCTCCCCTGAGTGCTGTTACTTTTTTCTCTTTTTAAGTCCGTCAACTTTCAGGATCCCTTTCTTTTTCACAGCCCTTCTCTGAGCTTTAATGTTGTTTTTCCCTTGTGTGTTACACAACACTTAAAAGCAAAAAGCTTAACCTCCCACTGACCCTGAGTAACTTTTGTTTTAGGATACATCACTGGCTGTAAATATTTCACACACACACACACACACACACACACACACACACACACACACACACACACACACACACACACACACACACACACACACACACACACACAATTAAGGCAGGCTATTTGATTCTAATAGCATTGTACTCTATGAGAATTCCACGCAGTGGGTTATTCATTTTAAAATAGCATACATGAACCCTAATGTATTCGAGATTTAGAAACATTCTTAACCCTGGATTATTTACGTTATAAGACAAATGGAAAATGAAACATTAAAAAACATTTTCATCTAAGGAGAACTGGCGATTATGGGTGATTCTTAAAAAGCAATCCTTTATGTCAGACAAACAAATGCGATATATCGCCACCTCCTGGTACAGACCGGGTGTTACGTTTTCGCTGTTTAAATAAACAAATCAAAATTCATCGCCAGGTATCAACCCAAATATTTAAATGTGTCTCAAACTCTGTTATGGAAGAAACTTTTTTCACAATAATTCCGGTCCAAATCATGGTAATGGACCATTGTCCAAAAACCATTTTTTCCCAGCAGCTGTTATAATGCTGATAATGTTTTCTGCAGTTGATTAGTTTGGTCTATAAAAATTTTGTGACGCTTCTTTATCTTCAGCCAATCCCATCATGTCATCAAGAAGCGAGTCCCCAGATCTGTCCAATCACAACGCGCATATAATAGAGTGGGCGTGTACATCATGTGGAGCAGCTGGCAGTCTACCCCAACATTGAGTGCATTTGGAGTTTGACCACACGAAGGCAACGGACAGGGGGAACTTGGCAAAAACGAAAGAGAAGAATGACTTGGGACACTAAATAGTAATTTAACTTGGACATTTATCGGAGCCTTTTCTCTTGGAGGAAAACTGAAAATAAATAGGTGCGTTCGTTGTGAGCGGGATAACGGCAGTGGCATGTCTGTACATGTTAGCATTAGCAACAAAACAGACTATTTTAGCTATGTGCCACATATATCACTGCCAGCTGTACGTCGTGTACTTTAAGACTTTATGACTGTTAATAAAACACTTACTGGAATGAAAACTGGTGTAGGCATCAGAATATTTGTATAGCCACTCCAGTGTGAACCATATGTTATTTGAGCTTCTTTTGCTGGACAAGGGGGCTTTCCCAATAGTATTACAGGACTCATTACGTTTCCAGTCAGGGCACTTCAAGGATGTCTCTTTCTCTAGGTAGCTGGCGATGACTCCCTTGATGGGCCATAAATAGACAGCGGACTGCATGGTGGGTTAACTTTCATTGAAACAAAAGGTGGACCAAAGCTCAACCAAATTTAAGTCAAATGCAAGGTGGATCTGCAATCTGCAGGATGAATATTCAAGCTGAACAATGCTCAGTTTTTGTTTATTCTCCTTTTTTCATTTATTTAAGTACACCCACTTTGATACGGCTTACTGTATGCTTCAAGAAGAATTATAAGAATTTCTTAACCTATATGAGGATTAGTAAAAGTTCTTTCATTAGCTTCCACTTTTTGGTAAGGACTCAGTAATAGATCCACCGTTCTGTTTGTTTACTAAAGTCTGAGACTAAGTTTAGAGGTTGTGTTGACTGTCAGAATTACTCGTACCATATTTCAGGGGCACCTCCTGTTCTTTCTTAGTCATACTCCCTTCCTTGGTTGTTTTGCATTGAATATGTTCCTTTTTCTAACCTAACCTTGTTTTCCTTTTGACTGATTTGCTGTCTGTTGTTATTTTTAGCCATGGAACCTTTGCAAACTGGCAACTCAGCTGCACCAAAACCCGCCTCCCCATCCCCGTCCAGCTCGAGGCCTGGCTCTTCCTCTTCTCCTACCACAATCACACCAACATCAGACCGCCTTAAGCCTAAACTCACGATGCCTACACCTCCAGCCACACCCTTATCTTCTACCTCCACTACCTCTCCTCGAGCATCTCCAGGTCTTTCTTCACGCTCTTCATCTCTGTCCACGCCACCTACATCCCCTCTCTACCAGCCCATCAGGAGCCCCTCTCTGGTGGGCAGATCTCAGCTTAATGCAGCCTCTACAGAGAGTTCCCCAAATGGATCCACATCTACCAAGGCTCCACAGCCCCCTCCCACACCTGAACCAGGTGAGACTCCAACCTTAAACACTTAAGTACACTTGGTTTTGATTTTTGTCTTTTTATAACTCCAACAATCAGTGCAGCCTACTCCTTGGGTGTACAGTTTGTACTGCACTGTCACTATGACAACCCTACCCATCCACCACAACATGGAAAACAGCCTCTCCCACACTGCTGACTCGAGGAAAAAAACCTGTCTCACCTCTATCTTTAGATGGACTCTGATGAGTTCCTGAATGTGAAGTTAGCATAGTTAAAAATCTTTTAGCTGCAACAGTAGTATCGCTTTTAAGACTGGTGCATGGCTTTGCAGTGATGTCGAGATATGTGAATACACAGTATTACTGGAAAGTGTGAAACCTAACACCATTGACGATTTTTTTGGACTACAGTTTTTCCAATCTAGTACAAATCCTGTAAAATAAAAACTATATGACTTGTCCAGCTGTCATAATATAAAAGCAAAACCATGATTTACCCAAAATCATTAAAAGTAAGTGACAGATTGCATCACATTGTGTGCTCGTTTGTTCAGAGAAGCCAGCTGCTGCTGTTGACGTGCTGAGCAAACAGTTATTTTTGGGCTGAGGTGGATGATCAGCAGATCTGTGTTGCATGTTCCTTTCCTGACAGCCATGGGCAGGCTCATACAGACCACGCCTTCACTCTGCAGTATCATGTACAGCCTGTGGATATTTTGAATCATAGAAGCGTTCCCGTAATTGATGCCAGCTCTATCTCCTAGTATACATGCTTTGAAAGATTTTTTGAAGTTTGTTTTTAAACGCAAAGACTGTGACACATCTCTATGTGAGCAGTGAAACCCTGGGATTTGAGAGCAGCAGAGCTCATCACTGATAGTGAAAGCAGCAGGGTTTAGAGTGATGTTCTCATCAGGAAAGAAGGTGATTCTGGAAGGATCTGATGCTCACTTCCTGACTTTCTGAGGCTTGCACATTAAACAGGTCTATTCTCATGTGTGCCTCTTTTTTATTTCTGCACCTTTTGGAAAGGATTTCAAAACCAAGAGTGTAACCACCAGGCTCTATCTTAACACTAACTGCTTTCCATGATGTGTGTTTTGATGTGGCAGCTGGTTCAGGAAGACATGTTTGAGCATGATTATTTGAATCATTCATTCGTCTCCTGTCTGTTTTTTATGTGGTTCGAGTAATTTTTTTGTCTAAATAGAATTCATTATAATTGTTTGAATGTCAATTCTCTTTTCTATCAATTCAGAGGTGGAAATCTTAAACAGAAAAAATAACATTACAGGACCCAATTTCTCTTTTAAAACATGTATTTTGTGCACCTCACTTCAAACCTCTAAAACACCTGCTGTCAAGTTTGTTTGATAATTGTCTGTCTCCTCCAGAAGAGCCAGAAGAGGAGGTCAGTTTTGAGGATCTAGAGGACAGAGCAAAGTCAGGAGATGCAAAAGCACAAACAAAGGTCAGTGTGGATAAGACATATTGCAAATTTTCTTGACTTTAATGACCATATGCTGGGCTCTGAGCAGATCAGCCCAGTAATAGGAAATGTTTAAAGGGGACACATTGATGGGAAGGACAGGTCACATTAATGCTTGCTGTGCTAGTCTCAGAGTCTGCGTGTGGTTTTGTCCAGATGGGGCGTTACTTCCTGGCTCTGGCAGAAGAAAGAGATGAGGAACTGAACAACTGCACAGCGGTCACTTGGCTCATCCAGGCTGCTAAGCAAGGTCGCAGGGATGCTGTGAAATTGTTGCAGCAGTGCTTGTCCTCCCGCAAAGGTACCAAAATGCCCCCATGCTGTCTTCCTAATGGCTGAAATAGTTGCTCTGACGTCATGAATTCAATAGACAGCCCATCATTCAATGCAGTGGAGAGCTGATGAGGGTGAGGAGTAATAGAGTGCACATTTGATGTTACAGGAATCACTCTGGAGAACTTTGAGGAGGTGAAGAAGTTGTGCACAGAGACACGCTTCGAGAGAGGAGTCAGGAAAGCAGCGCTGATGATGTACTGGAAGTTAAACCCAGAGAGGAAGAAGTCTGTGGCTGTTTCTGAGATGTTAGAGAATGTTGAACATGTTCATGCAGATCCAGGTATGAGAGAGGATACCTAATAAGTTAAAAAAAAAAGAAAGAGACAAAGAAGGAATTGTCATCATTATTCTTATTTTTTAACCCCCTTGCATTAACAGGAAAACCCATCTCACCTGGTCCACTCAACAGCTCTGCCAAGAAACAGAGGAGAGTCCTGGAGTCCATGGTGACCAGTGAGGGTATGTGTTCTGTAAAACATGATCTTTATCTACCAGATATACTCAACAGATGAATAATAATGTTTTTATCTATGCCTATGAAAATCAGTGGGTGAGTCATCTTGTCTGAGGTTTGAGTTTGAGGTCCAAGGTCTGAACATCTTTCCCCTGTGTGTCTTCTGCAGCTTCCTCTCATGTGGGTCTTGACGACTTCGTTGAGATGACCAAGAAATACGCTCAGGGTGTTGCACCTTCACCAGTTATGGCTGCAGCAGGAGGTGATGAGGATGATGACGATGATGATGTTGTAGTGAAGAATCCAGATGAGTTGCCCTTACACCAGAAGGTAGTAACAGACTCTCTTTTGTAAAGATATACAGGTATCTGCTGCATCCTACCACAAACTTCTGCAGAATGAAGCAAAACCTGGAATTTGACTTTCATGTTCATCTGTGGAAGGAGAAGATGTTTTAACTAACTAAACTTAAACTAAAAGGTCCCATATTATGCTCTTTTTCTGAAGTTTAATATGGATCATTGATGTCTTCATGAAATGGTAGTAACATGTTTTGGTCCAAAAAGCCAATAAATCAAGCACAGCAGCATTGTTTCCAGGCTCTCATAGCCCCTCTGTTCAGAACGGTCTGATTTAGTGGACGTGACCTTCATGTGTAAATGAGCCACTGCTGATACCGCCCCGCTCTTCAGCGTCACCGAGAGCAGCGCCATATCCATGACTACTGAGCTCTGAGTGCACAATGTTTAGAAAACAGCAAAGCATTAACATTACAGGCAAAAACAACAGGATAACTGCAGCTACAGTTAGCATCCTGAAGCTAACACAGAGACAGGGGGGACACTGAGGAAAAGCTCTTACATCTGCTCTAAGCTCTGCAGCACAGTTTGTTGGCGGATGGTTGGTAATGCACCTGGATTTAGTACCAGTCTATTCGCTAGCCCTCTGTTGTACTGTCCAAAGCAGAAAAACAGTGGGCCGTGAAGTGACTAGCACAGTTTTACTGAGTGTAGCTGGCACATTTCCTTGATTAATGAACTCTAACCACTTAGCCACCTTTTTGCATGATATGGGACCTTTAAACTTGAAGTTAACCGTATCGACAGTGGTGATTTTGAGGTTTGAGAGATGTTGTGTGTTGGGCGGTTTTAAAACCTACATGTTTTTATTCAGTAAGAGCAGTGAAACCAAAGTGAGGACTTTTTGCATGTGCTGATGATTGTGACACACTAACCCTGCTCCTCTCATTTGTCTCCTCCAGCTGTTGAAGTTCCCTCTCTACGCCCTGCTGGAGATTAAGGAGCATCTCATAGATTGGGCATCACGGGCTGGCATGCAGTGGCTCAGTGCTCTGATCCCCACGCACCACGTCAACGCACTCATCTTCTTCTTTATCATCTCAAACCTCACCATTGAGTTTTTCATCTTCCTCATCCCTCTGCTGGTTTTCTATCTCTCCTTCTTTTCCATGGTTATCTGCACACTGCGGGTATTTCAGGTCAGTGACTCATTATGTCTCCTGTTTCTGATTGACAACTTCAGTTTGTTTTCCACTTTTTATCTGGCATTATTGCACTTCTATTGAAGTAAATTAGAGCTTTACAATGTTGTGCTTAAGTGTAAATGAATTAAACTAAGGAAGTCATGATACAGAGAATATAATTTCCACCTCTTTCCACAGAATTCTAAAGCATGGGAAAACTTCCGGGCCTTAACAGACCTGCTTTCTCACTTTGAACCTGGTCTGGATTTGGAGCAGGCTGAGACAAACTTTGGATGGACACACTTGGAGCCGTATTTGTAAGTACATATATTTCTATGAATGCATACACACGCTTCACACCCCAATACAGGGGAATCCTTGTGTCCCATTGAGTGATTTTATATCAAAATACCCTTTCTTGGAGTATAAGAATCAAGGCTTGTGAACAAATAGAGGATGTTCTTGTTTTTTTTTTTAAAGCCTTTTTAGGCTTTTCTAATTTTTTTATTCACATGTAAGTTTTGTCAGGTGGAAAAAATCTTGTAGTTGTTTTCATTTAGGAGGATTTTATGTGGTTTAAATGATCAGTAATTAACACATTTTAGATAACTACAGGAACATAAGTGTAAAATGTTTACAGGTAATTTGTCATTCTCAGTAAAATATAAGAAAGCTACTAAATAAATATCATGCGTCTTTCTATTGTCAGGTACTTCCTCCTGTCAGTGGTCTTTGTGGTTTTCTCTTTCCCTGTGGCTGATAAATCCTGGATCCCCTGTTCAGAGCTGGCTGCCATCGCTCTCTTCTTCACTGTCACTGCCTTCCTCAGCCTTCATGCCTCGGCTCAGCTCTTTGCTCGTAAAGCTCTCCTCACAGAGGTCCTCTCCGGGGCATGCTCCCTGACACATGTCCTGCCGGACTCGCTCTGGTTCCTCAAGATGTTTGGTGTAACGTTCATCAAAGTGCCTCTGGGAGACATGATGGCGTTTAACCTCGGGGTGCCGTGTCTGCTGTATGGACATCTTTTCTATCTCCTCTTCCGCATGGCTCAGATGAGAGGCTTTAAGGGAACCTACCTGTGCCTGGTGCCCTACCTGGTCTGCTTCACCTGGTGTGAGCTCTGCCTGGTGTTCCTCAACAATGCCACTGCTATAGGACTCATCCGCACCTGTGTTGGCTACTTCCTCTTCCTGTTTGCTCTTCCTATTCTCTCTCTGGGCCTGGCTGCGATGCTCATCATCCAGTGCCTGCAGTGGTTTCTGGCCCTTGAGTTGACAAAGATGTTGGTCACTCTGACGGTTTGCTTCGTGCCTGTAGTGTTGAGGCTTTGGACCCGCTTCAGCCTCAACCCCATCATGGTGTTTCGCTCCTTATCTGGGAGTAGCATTGTGAAACTCATCCTGGTGTGGCTCAGTGCAGTGGTGCTCTTCTGCTGGATGTATGTCTACAGGTCTGAGGGCATGAAGGTGTACAACTCCACCCTGACGTGGCCTGAGTACAGCAACCTGTGTGGCCCTCTGGCCTGGAAGGAGTCCAACATGGCTCAGACTCAGATTCTGTGCTCTCACCTAGAAGGACATCACGTCACCTGGACAGGACGCTTCAAATACGTGCGAGTGACAGACATTGAGAACGGACCGCACTCAGTGATCAACCTGCTGCCTGTGTTTGTTGGGAACTGGATGCGGTGCCTGTACGGGGAGCCGTATCCTTTGTGTGATGAAGGGAAAAATGCCACCACTGAGCCTCAGCCGTTGCCTGCCCCGGCTCCACCACTGGAAGATCCCCTCTGTAAACTTAAAAAACTGGCCAAACATGAGTGTCACATCAAACGCTTTGACCGATACAAGTTTGAGGTGACGATGGGAATGCCTCTGGAGAGGAAGACGAAAGATGGGACGATAGTGGAGGATGAAGATGCCACGAAGGACATAGTCCTGAGGGCGAGTAATGAGTTCAAATCTGTGCTTTTACACTTAAACACAGGAAGTGTGGTGGAGTTCAGCACCGTACTGGAAGGACGTTTGGGCTCCAAGTGGCCTGTGTTTGAACTCAAAGCCATACACTGCTTGTCCTGCAGACATGCCAACATTACGAGTCGCAGACAGTACAAGATCGAACACGACTGGAGGCGCACGGCCCAGAACGCTCTGCAGTTTGGTTTCGACTTCTTCTTTAACCCCTTCCTGACCGCTCAGCTGGAGCAGCACTCAGAGACTGAAACAGAGACTGAGCCACAGGTAGAGAGTTAGAGAGACAAAGAGAACTCTAACAAACACACCTGTGGGAGACACGAAGAGCATCATGATACTACCTCCTGCTGGAGAACTTGTACTTGAACACTGTACTGCACTGTTTCTTTTACAGAAGGCTGGACAGATGCTCAGACAGATGTAGAATCACTCTCAACTTGAGCAAGTGTGTGTGTGTGTTTGCAATATTTTTACCCTGAGAGCCAAAATGTGTGAAAAGTTGTGATAGAATGTGATACACTGCGCACACATAGAGAAACACAAAGCAGTGAGTTTTTTAGAATAAGGATTAACTTCCAAACACTAAGTTGTGAAAATCAAGATCCAGACCTCTTCAGGTGGTCAGCTGTGCTTTTCAATGAGTTGAATAACTTTATTACTTAAATGTAATAGTGACACTTTGTTAGTTTCCGAACAGAACACTATCAGTAAACATTTTTAATAGCAATGGTAGCTAAAATCATCAGTATTTATGTTTCAGTTTTTAAACAAGAGGCCATGTTGATGATGATGATGGTCTGTAAGGATTTCCTTTGTGAAGCTTTAACAGTCATGTGTTTGACAGTGTATGCCCAGTACGTCATACTCCTTTGGGAAAAGTGCCTTAGAAAACATGGTTAGACTTTGTCCATCAGACTCCATCGTGTCTTTCGTCCTGAACATTTCAAAGCTCAGCTGTGCTTGTATTTATCACAGAGCAGTACTATAAGTATTCTCTGCTCTTCTCCTCTCGTGGTTATCTCTGCTGTGCAGAAACATTTGCAGCCCCTGACTGATGATGTGTTATAGGTTAGGATGTCTGTGACCAATAAACAAGATGAAAACATTTTCTTTAATTTTTTGTATTTATCATTTGTTGAACGCTGATGCCTGATGGTGAGAAAGTTTCTGGTTCAATTCCTCAGCTGGGCAGGAGCCTGTCTGTGCAGAGTTTGTAATTTATTTTCCCCATTGTCCAAAAGCATGTTTACCAGGTTGATTGGTTGTTTTAAGTTGCCTTTGGGTGTGAGGCTGTGTGTGAATGGTTGTCTCTATGTGATAGACCTGCGAATGACTGGCACCCTGTCCAGGGTGAACCCCGCCTTGTGCCCAATGACAGCCGGGTTCGTCTTCAGCCCACTGCAACCCTGAAAGAGGAAAAAGGGCTGAAGATAATGGATGAATGAATTATTTTTTATGTGAATGCAACAATTGCCAGTTTAGAATTTCAGATAGTTCAACACACCCCAGGAACTGCTCATGATCTTCTACGTCTTCATCATCCAGTCTGTCCTGTGCACCTCCACCTCTGTTTGGTTTCCCTCTGCCTCCAAACACAACAGGCACAGACTACAACTAGCTGTCAGGTCTGCAGAGAAAATCATCTGAGCCAGCCTTCCCTACATCCAGGACTTATACCAGTCCGGGACCTGGGAGTGAGCTGGTTACATCTCTGCAGACCCCTCACACCCTGAACACACACTGTTTAAACTCCTTCCCTTTGGTCAATGTTACAAAGCTCTGCACTTTAAAACGTCAAGATACAGGGACAGTTTTCCCCCCTGTTTTTTTTCTGGTTTAATGTTTAAACATTTATACATTTTTGTACTTATTTTTTACTTATTTAAACTCTGTATTAGTCATGATATTTAGTGAGTGTTTATGTTGTACAGAGAGAGCACAGTTTAAAAAAAAAGCAGTATAATTCCTTATATTCTCTTCATAGTTTGCAAATACAGGCGAGTATGATTCTGTTACCTTGGTCCTGAGTTCTTAGCAAGTGGTATTTATTTACTCTCCCTATATTTGGAAAAGAAAACCAACTAGTGTCTTTGCAATATGCAGAAAGAAAAGTACACATGCAGTGGAAGATGTAAATAGAATTTCCTTTGTGAGACAACTGAACAAAAATGTATTGAGAAAACATGTTCCCAGATGTAGAGACAGTGTTTTGACACTAGGTGGCGACTCAGACTTCACAGCCCTTGCAGACTGTCATGATGACCTCTCATTGGCTCATAATAAATGGAGCTATAAAGTGCACATTCCCATTATTTCTTAAGGTGTTATGTTCCGTCTCATTATTTCACTGCAACAAAGATCACAGATGAACGCTCATTGGATGCAATTTTTGTTGAAATATTTATTCAGAAAAAAAACATATTAACAGTATTTATTTACTGTCTATTTGACAATGCTGTCATCAACATATATCAACACAAAAAAGTGACTCAACATTAGTTTGGTCGGGATGTGGTTGACAGATGTCCAAAAAAAGGATAATAAAAGAATAAACTGTTCTCTAAAAATAAAAGCTTCTGCACATCAGAAAAGTAACCAGTGAGGAAGGCCGTAGAGATTTAAGAACCATCTCTTTGCTGCAGCTTTGGAGGCGATCAGCGATACAGATGATCAAGTTTGTTTGTGCATATTAAAAAACTAAACTTCAAACATGTCAAAAACAGAGTTAATATTTACAGACACCATTTAGGCCCTTTAATTTTTCCCTACTTTTTCATTTTCGAGAACAACATTAATGAAAACATTCCCCATTCTTCTGTGAACTCAGTTGAGTAGAAATGGATTCTTGGACGGCTTCATTCAAAATGTACATGTACGTGTACGGACCGAACACTGGTAAACATGCTTCAGTGCCCGAAGACACAAACAAAGGTAGGAGAGCTCGGTCATCTATGGTAAGTCGTGCTGCATGGGGCCCCCAGGCCCTTGAAGCCTTTGTACAGCTGGGTCTAAATGATTAAGAAGGCAGCCAAGTCAGTTGGTCAGTCAATTTATAAACACCTAGGCTAAATTGGTTTTACATGCAGCATTTTTTTTGCTTGATTGTTGATTTATTTTGTACATTTTTTAAATTTTTTTTTTTTTTTTTTTTTGCTTAATTTGAGTTGTGTTTGCGGTACAGCACACGGCGTGGCCCCGGATTGGAGGCAGAATCAACATCAGAGACGTTTCAGCAGAGGAAACATTAGGAGCTGAAACACAGCATAAGGAACAGATATGAGTGTGTGTCTTCATATCAGGCTGGGGTGTTTTAATCTATTCTGCTTCTGTCTGCAGGGCTGTGGATGTTTCAGCTCACGGAGCACGGTACAGTGGAGCTCAGAGGCGTCTGGGTGCACTTGATCTGAGGGGAAGGGTCCCGAGTTCATCCTTTTCACATCCCACATATCATTTGAATTTCTCATTGTCATCATAACAGCCATCATTAATAACATGAAACTAGCAGTGAAGGAAAGAAGAAAAAGTTGGGGCTGCTGATCTGAAATGAAACAAACAGCCAGTTATGTAAATGCCCCATTTATCATCAGTGCCGCTGGTAGAAAACCAGGAAGGGTTTTTGTTACACGAAACAGTGGGCAAAGGATAAGAATAGGCTTTGCTTAAGCACACAAAAACAGAAAGGAGAGGAGGAGGAGGAGGAGGTGGACAAAGCAAAAGAGCCTAAAGAATCAAATAAAAAAAGACAAACGTGAACGTCTCTCCAATCCGAGGTTCCAGGGTTTTATCCACCTCAGAAGCTAAACTTTAGCAATCAACACACCATCAAGCACAATCCAGAGGTTGACAATCAAGAAATCCACAGTTGGAACTATTTTGCAATCCATAATCCATTGCGTAATCCAGCCTGTTCCCTCTCTAGCCCTTTACTAGGTCCTTTCAGTTCTGGGAGGCAGGGTGGAGGTGAGGGAGTGTGTGAAAGAGGAGCTCTAGAGGAGTGTATGTGTGTGTGTGTGTTAGTTAGGCATATTCCTGTGGGTGTGTGTCTGTAAATGTGTACATTCTGGCATAGTTGTGTTTTCAGGTGTAAACGCGTCAGAATCAACACTGACATCCTTTCGTTAATGCATCTCAGAGTTGAGTTTGTCCTGGAAGATGTACAGGTTGTTTGTGGCAGCGATGGCGATGATGTTCTCATTGGGGTGCCAGGCCGTGTGCAGGATCTTCTTGGTGAAGTCTAGGCTGTCCACGCTGATGTCATCCTTCCGGCGCTTTCCTCCTGCAGCGCAGACCCTCCGCGGCTTCAGGACGGCCCGTGGTTTGCTGCTTTCTCTCGATGCCTCCAGGGTCACGTCACGCTTGGTGTTGCGGTCGAACATACGGAAGAAGTTGTTGTAGGCTCCAGTCATGATCACGCTGGAAAACAGAGTAACAGAGAAAGTGTTTAATAACCACAGTCTGAACATATTTTTAAAGCTGGTAAGAGAATATTCCTCAGTACCTTGACACTGGGCAGGAAGAAATGTTCCACATTAAAGTTATTTTGTTTTAGAATAACATTTTTTTTTTTTTTTACAACAAGACCACTTGGCTTTCTTACATCTGATCATGCAGGTGAGTTCAGGGTTTTTCTGGCGTTAAAAGTGTTAATTAATTCATTTCTGCTGCTTATATGTAAAAAGAAAAAAAGAACATAAACTTTAGTAAGTCACACATTCTAAAAAAAAAATAAAACAATATAAATTTCAAGTAGTACTGCATTAAAAATTCTTCCAAGTACCCAATCAAAAAATTCCCTCACTGACAGAAAGGTGAGAAGCTGTGCTTTCCACTAATTACAGACAGACTTCTGTCTAACTAGACTGTGAAAAAAATAAAATTCTTTTTGTGTGTTTCTTCTTCTAAACTGCTAATAGTCACATACCATGTGCGATTATCATTTAACAAATATTAAAAATTAAACTTCATGTACTAATGGAAAAATGGTCCAAAGCTTTCAGATACAGGGCATTTTCAGCCATAACAGTGAAGTATATTCATACCGTTTTAGCCTCAGTAGGAAAAAAGTTTAGGATTTTGTAAAACTATGATTCAAAATGATCAGGATTCACACAATTTCAGTGTCCTGGGTAAAAGAGAGGTTGAGTCAATCATTATTAACTGGGTTAACAGATAAATGCACCTTAGCCATCAGAACATGTACAGTATGTTGTAGAGCACCATGTTTATGTTTAGGTCAGACTTTTTTTAAAATGAGCTCAGTTACTCAGTAAAATAATTTAGCTCATTTAACAAACCCTCACTGCAGCAGTTTATTATCCAAGCTCCACTTCTGTGTTCTGGCCCATTTCTCAACAAAGAGCTGGAGCTGGCGGGGATCCCCTGTGGTTATAACACTTACTATTGACAAGTACCTCATACAACCCTACTTAAAGAAAGCCATCCCTTTAAGCCTGTGGATTATTCTGAATAACAAGGAGGGCTCCATCCCTCGAGAGGTATGCTGTAACTGAAGTTTTAAATGGAAAGCTGCACTGGAAAAAATCAAAATCTTACCAAGCGTTTTTGTCTTATTTTCAGTAGAAAATGTCTATTTATTTTTGATATGAGCCACATTCACCTGACCAGTCCAGAAAAATGTCTTGTTTCAAGTTATTCAAAGGCAAAAATTAGGTCTGAATTGCTTGTAACGAGTAAAAAAAAATCTGCCAATGGAACAAGAGATAAGTTACTTGTTTGGGACATTATTCTAGTTTTAGCAAATTTTCAAGCATTTTCCTCTTGTTCCATTGGCAGATTAGTTTTACTTGTTACAAGCAATTCAGACCTCATTTTTGTCTTTAAATAACTTGAAACAAGTCATTTTTCTGGGCGGACCAGTTGAATGTGGCTCATATCAAGAATAATAAGACAATTTTTACTTAAAGTAAGGCAAAAACACTTCATAAGATTTCAGTTTTTTGCAGTGTGTAAGTGAGGGGTAGCTTGACTCCTTGTCTCACGTAAAAGTTTCTGTCTCCATCCTAAGAGTCTGTCTTTTAATTTTTGTCCTTTTAAATTGTTAAATAAAATAGGAAGTACTATACATTTTACATACTGCTATAAGTATAAAACAAAAATATAAACACAAACAGACACTTTAGGACACTTCAGGTACCTGTCGGAGCCGTTCCAGGCACACTCAAACTTGTCAAAGATACAGTCATTCTCGTAGAGGGAACACAACTTGCTGCGGAGGTAATCGTGAACCTGTAGTGAAACACAAACAAACAGATTTGATAACAAATGAGACCAGTACACAGGTTTGATTTGTTAAATTTAGGTTTGATGCTTTGTTTAGACTAAAAATAGAAAACAGAGTTGAATGAACCCCCCCTCACACACACACATTATAGACACATTAAAGGTGGAGAAGCTGTAACACAAACCTCCCTGAAGGCAGCTCTAATCAGACTCACCGTCAGGCCCCGAGCAATACGAGAGTCAGGAGTCCATTTTAATCTAAACTCCTTTTCCTATATCGGTAAATCCATTAACATCCAAACCCACCGAGAGTGTGATAATAGAGACACACATGTGAAAACACACACACACACTCACTCACATTTTCCCTGACTAATAACTCTTCCCCCCCTGTGCCTTCCACCAACCTGCTGGTGTCAGCACCGTGTCTGCTCCGTGATGCAAGGGTTTGAAATCTACACCTTCCTCCAGCATCGTGCTCTGCATTAAGTCCCCCACGTTTACATTCTGCTTAAAGTCAGCAGTCAACAGTCGCCCAGCGATCAATTAACGGTCAAGCTGAGGTCGGCTCATGGTTGTACATCAAACCTGGTGACATTTTGGATTCCCCTGGATCTTTCTACTCAGGGGCAAAATGATACAGGCTCAGCTGAACTTAAAGTCTTTTTTCTATTTTTCCACCGTTGTGTATAGTTTCTGATTTGCAGTCGTGCGTCTCATCCCTCATGTGTTTTGTTTTTGTCATCCAAGCAGTAATAAGAGTTTTAATTTACTAAGCTCAAGCTTAAAAACTCTGACATACTCTTCTTCCTCAGCCTATGTGCACCCTATTCAACTTCTTCCTCATCTTCTTATTTACAAACTCTCCCAACTCTTCTTCCTTCATCTCATAACCCCCCCCGCCCCATCCCCCTCTGTGCTGCATTGCAGATCTAGGTGTCGGGCGCTGTGTAAGGTATCCCTCCTTCCCTCCTTCACTTTACGAGTGGAGGTTCGGCAGCCTATAAATAGCTGCGGTGCGTCTTAGCCTCCCACTCCTGGCCGCCTCATGGGCCCTCACACGTCAGCCAGTTACACACACACACATGTTCACCCACACGCCCGCGGCAGGAATACTAAACACACACTGAAGAAAGGTGTTGATAAATACTTCTACTGCGCTTCAGAGCATACACTGGAGCCTGTGTGGCCTTTTGTAAACATTTAGAGGAGAATCAAGAGGAAAACTGAGAGTAGGTAAAACACTGCATGGAAAAAAAGCAATGTTCTTTTTTTGAGCTTATTACTTTGTTTTTGTACATCTACATGCTCGATGACATGCTAAACCTCCCTTATCTCCATCACACATACACAGAAAACAGCAAATTGTGCTTTTATGCATTTCTTAATCTCTCTCTCTCACACAAACACACATATTACACTAAAGTTAAAATCTTTAAGGACATTTTTTAGGGGGTTCTGTGCTGATAGAAAGAAGTACATTTTCTGGCGTGTAATCAAACCAATTGTCCTTAAAAGGTTTGGGAAAAATCTAATCATCAGTAAGTACGGTGATTGTGAAAGACAACCTTCGCCCTGTGATTCATTTTTGTCTCCAATTTAAACATTTACTGTATTACGACGCCCTATTTCAAAAAACAGTAAGTCTAAACGATAAAAGTGAATACTTGATATAAAATAAGTTTATTTTGGATAAATCTGGTAATGTGGCTGTGAACTGTGCCAGTGACAAACATCTACACTTTGTTTTATTAAATTAAGAGATGCTAGTAGAGGACAAATTAAAGGAAGAAAATGAGTGTCTTCATCAGCTACAAGGACAGTCACTCATCATCCTGTGGAGGAATGAACATCATGAATCCAGAAGGAGAGTCTAATACACCCAGCCAAATCTCCCATTTGTGCTGGATCATTCAAGTTTTCAGAAGTTTTTGTAATTTCCAGTTCACCGAAAAAACATCAATCTTGCCATCTAAAAGTTATCCTAACGCACAGATTTTTGTTTGAATTTGAAGCAAGCAGGAACCTTCAAGAGTGCTAAAATAGCTTGAGGAAACCACATTCACACCAAGCCAATTAAAGAAGATTATTACAGCAAAAATAAACATGTTTACAGCCCGGTACAAAAGAAATGGCTTGGGTCTATAGAGCTCATTCCTCTATCCCCACACACGAAAAAGGGAGTGAATTTATTCATAACTTCTTGTTTTGATTATTTAAGGTTTGATTATTTCTACATTCTTTGCCTCATCCAAACTTAAACGCACTTTGGTTGAGTTAGCCACCGTCAACGATGGGCTTCAAAACTCTGTATCAGAAACAAATGGGTGACATCACAGCTGGATATTACACAGCCTATAGTTTGAAGCCACAATGTGAGAAAACTGCAGAGACCTAAGGTAAAGCGAAAAGCCTATAAGATATGTAGATCCTGGCTGTCTTTTATATAATTTGCATCAACTGTTCTCAAGTTCAACCACACTTTGAAGCCATGACTGAGCTTCTGGTTCAGTTTTCTGGGAGTGAACTTCAACTTCTGCTTTAAGCACTTGTGGTTACTGATCAGCTCTTATCAAACTGTTTTCTACTTTGTATAAATCGCATGCAGAGCAGGTACAAGGACATCAGCAGATAGAAAACAGTGAGGGTTAAATATTAAGGGCTTTGATTTACAGTTAGCAGTCAGCTGTGGAGACAAGAATAAAGCAACTTCGGTGCTGCCTCAAACACATGACAGTGTATCTGTGATCAAAAGAAGGTAAAAGAATTTCAGCACACAGTTATAATTCTTATTTTATGATGTCTTAGAGCTCATTCAAATCATTATTCCACAACCGTCTGCAAGAACTGAACCCCTCTGAAGACACATGGATTCAGGTGAGAATGTGTAATTAACTCCTCCCTGCTGATCAGTTCATCTTGCTCAGAGTAAATTTATCCTCTTGCTGGAGGAAATCTCATCATCCTAACTGAACCTGTGGGCAAATACAACTCTTCTGTAATTAGTGTTTGAACTATCCCTGATGCTCCTCAGGTTTGCTCAGTCACCCACCTGGTATGTCTCCAGGGGCTTGCTCTCCATGTTCAGGTCCCACACTTTGGCTGTCAGGTAGTCTCTGGTGAGCAGGTAGCGTCCACTGTGGCTGAACTTGACGTCTGACACAGAGGAGATGATCTCAGAGAAGAAAGAGCGGGCGCTGGGGTCCTCTGGCTCCTCGAACACTGGAGAGGACACAAGAGTGGAAGAGGAAAAGCATTTACTTGAAAGCTGTGCAAAACATGAACAAAAAAAAAAGATCAATTTGTAAAGAACCAATAAACAATATTCTGCTTCTTAACTTCACAATACCACATAAATAACCAAAAGTGATAGTTATGATATACTCTGTTAGGTAAGGGGGCATAAGTAGACCCCTGCAAGCAGATTTCTGTCAGAGTTACACCAAGTGTGAAATTCCATCTCCATCCGTCAAACACTCGTTGAAATAATTCACAGTAAAATGTTTCAGTCCCATCTCTGAGTTGTAATTCATGAGATAAAACATTCAGAGCTGCCAGAGTCAGACACTCTGACCTGCCTGGAGAAAAAAAATGTCTTCATGTCAGCCTACAAAATATGAACTCACATTTGGAGTGCTTGTCACAAAGCGCTGCTTCTCTCATGTCACAGAGACGCAGGGTGCCTTTGCTGCTGCTGTAGACAAACAGGTTACAGTGGTGGGGGTGAAACTCAGCCGCTGTGATCACCTCTGTCAGATCCTCCATGTTGGCTGGTTTGATGTCCACGATGTCTGAGAAGGAGCATCGCTCAGAAAAACATCCACAAGGAGTGTTGACACCCTGGGACCTGCAGTGTGTTTTGAAATCTACCGTAATGTATCTAAGAATTATTTTACTCACCCTTTTGTGACCTTTTCTTATCAAATATGGAACTACTCACAAGTGAATTCATCCAAAAACCCACACAGGTCCACGCACAAGTGTATGTAAATGTAAGCATAATCCGACGCAGTGTAAATAATTTACAGAGGAAATAAAGCAAACCAATTTAAATCTATCTTTGGGGGATTGTTGGGAGGAAAGTAATTCCATATTCAGATAAAATGTAATATCATAAATCCTGTCTGGGTCAGCGATGTGACTGTACTGTGTCCTATTGAGCTGGATTAGAACTCAGAAAGGAGCTGAAATATTTATGCAGCTTTTGAATTATTCATTAAGCTAGATTTTCACTCTCTGTAATAATATTCCCCTCCCCCATCACTGTGTGTCTGTGTGCATTTCTTTATACAACAAAGTGGGATGTGTAAATTTGTTGTGAGTGTGTGTGTGGGCAGGGATTGATTGGGCAACATGGATATGCATCTTTATGTTAATACATGCATTAATTACATGTGTCCTTGTGCTTTAATAATCTCTCCCTGGGCTTCAGTGTGTTTGATCGTGTGTGATCATGCGTGTTCCACTTTCATTGCATGTATGTTTGAATTTCCCTGTCCTTTCTGTGAATGCCCTCAGCAGCCCATGAAGGATACTAAAGCTGCGGTCGGTGATGTCCAGATGCCAGAGGTTGATCCTCAGGTCATCAGCTGACATGTAGGTCTCGTAGTCGGAGTTGACGGAGATGGAGTTCACGTGGTAGGTGTGAGCATTTGCGAAGACTCGCCGAGGGCTCACCTCAACCATTAAGTCCATCGGCTTCAACACTGGCACCTGAAATAAAGTAAAAGAACAGTTTCTCACCGTGTAACTGATTGGATAAGATAGGACTGTCAAGATACCGACATTAGATTAAATTTAAACTGTTTGATTGCATCATGAATTAATACTTAATGAAGTGCTCCCCTTGACATCAATAATAAATTACTGCTAGATCGCAAGGTCTCAAACCAACTCAGTGCATGACTGAAAGCATGTTTGGTTGCATCTTCATGACTTGACATTTACATTTAAGCACATGATCTTTTTCAATGCCCAGTTTACCTTTAAATGTACAGCTTGAATGCGTATCCTGATCAATATGAAGCACAGAGGGAGCAATTCATAAACTCATGGCTGTTTTCAGATCTTTGCATCTAAATCATTAAGATTTCACCACAGTGGAAACAAAAATTCTTTGTGTAAGGATGATATTGTGCTGCTGTTGTGCACAGCTGGAAACTGCACTTTTCTCCACCCCCACACACTCAGGCAGCGGCACACACGTGCCACTGTGCCAGTGACCCATTTTTTGCACATGCAAACACATCTGTACCTACTGACCCAGTTATGTTGCACAGCTGACTTCATTAATATTTTTTTGCTGCTGCGTGCTAGACGGATAGATTGTTAGAAAGAAAGATAGATAAATACCTGTAGAGAGGTGACGGTGGAGATATCCTTGATACGACCCTCCTCATCTTTCAGGTTGTAGCCTTCAGGTCGTTTGTCTCTTTCACTCACCTTCCAAAGTTTAATGGTCTTATCTGAAACAGATGTGCCCATTAAGTTTAGGATAAGAGCAGATATTAAAGTGTGAATGTAACAAATAAATAAAAGGTGGTTGTTGCTAAAGCTTAGAGATAACTGAAAGATCTCAGACTAGATGTGATTCAACAATCAGACAAAGCTAAAAATAGGATTTCATCTCAAATTCAAGGTAAAAGGCTGAAAATCTTAAAAATAAAACAACTGTTCAAATTTTTTTCAAGCCACTTGAAATCTAAAGACATGACAAAATGAAAAGGCTAATCCTTCAACACACTTAAGGCTGTCAGCTCTGAATAACAGTGAGTGATCAGCAACGTTTTATTTTATCAACACCAACAGACACCAAAAGACTTGGTATTACAATGGAAAAAATTACAGCAGGCACTCAAGCAGCAGCATTAACCCAATTGCTGAGGCAGGTCCTACATTTTTCATACGCTCAATCATAAATAATATAGTACTTAAATAAATCAATAACAGTTCGCTCAGGGTAAATCTATAGACCCTCCTATACAGTCATAAACTGAGAGCATAAACTGATGATGGGATCTCTCATCTCAAGTGGACAGCTCCTGATGCAATACAGAAATATGATGCAAATCTAATTAGGGAAAACTTGATTTATGAGATGAAAAAGTCCTAAAATGTAGTACAAAGAAAGGTTTTTACAACAACCTTTACAACTATCTTTCTGATTGCTCTGAGAGGAGTTTGTGTGTGCGTGTGTGTTTGTGTCTCATCACCATTGGTCGAGAGGAGAAATTGAGCAGCATTCTGCTGAGGCAGCCATCGGATCTTATTGATCTTCTCCTCGATCTCCAGACTCTTAAGGTAGTCAAACTCTGGCTCATGGCTCTGAAAGGTGCTGTAGACATTGTACTCTCCCTGGGAGAATGGCTCAGTCTTGCTCTAGGAAAAGAAAACAAGGAGTTAAAGAGGGAGAAGGTGAGGTATGGTATAAACTTGACACATCTGTAATTATACAACATATGACGCAGCAGGAGAGTGAACTATTTATCAGTCAGTGTGAGGTGTAGCTGAGGGGAACTCTGTGTTTATTATTGCTCACAGAGCTGGAATGAAATATGATCTTTCAGTGTGTACGTGTGTGTCTGTGAGTGGTGTGTGTGTACCTCAGGTTCCCTCTGAAAGATGACCACTCGGCCTCCTTTGTCCCCTGTGGCCAGGAGCTCTCCTGTGTGGTTGAACTCAACAGTGGAGATGATATCAGCTGGGGAGAGAGAAAAGATGTAAAGAGACGGGGATGATGGAGAGGTGGAGAAGGAGCGTGAGAGGAAGAAGTGACAGGAGAGAAAAGAGAGAGAAGGAGCAGCCATTAGCTAATTGAGCACACATCATCATTCATCTAGGTAATCTGTTTATCCAACTCTAAATTGTTAAACTGAGTAAACAGTCAAAGCATTAACATGTAAATGGATTAGATATGCAAATTAAGGTGACGAATAAAACAATATTTGACCACTTACACAAATGTTCTGAAATGGTGTGTAAGCTTTGAAGGAAAACGTTTGAAACCAATCAAAACGCACAGACCACCAAACAGAGAACTACAGCCGCAGACACACCCTCGCACACACAGCTGTTTCACGTGGCACAGGTGTTATTTGTCCTCCCGTATGACACATTCAGTGACGCACACCATGACTCTCTCTCACACCAGATTACAGAGTCACTTGAGTTCACCGTGACCATGTTTGTGTGTGTGTAGACGAATAACATCTATCCCTGTAGTGTTCTCATTTGTGAGCACAACTCAAAGAGTGATTCTGCATAAGTGATTAGATATTACTCAGTTTTCATTTTTCAGGATTCATTTGTTTGTTTATTGGCAACAATGTCCTCATCACTTGCCCTGAGACACCAACACAGAGTGACTCAGTGGCAAACACTAATGTATGAAGAGTGAGCACAATATTAACCACTTAGCATTTACTGCCATGGTGCTCTCAGAGGACCTTTCTGAATCACACAACACACAGGATGCAAACAGAGAGCACTTAGTTCAGTCTCAGTCTTATAAAATACACAACAGTGTCATGTCTGAAGTTAATCCTCACCCTTTGATTATCTTTTAACACACTGTACTTCTGAAAAGGTTGACAATAGAGAACTTACTCCCATTAATTGAGCCATCAGACCGATAAACATGCATCTTCACTGCTTAAGACTCACAAAAAGACCGTGAGAGGTTGACAACCAAACAGCACATCCGTTATCAGGAATAAATTTCCTCAGCTAAATTACACTGTTGCAACACAAGGCTGCAAATAAAAAAAGAGATCGTTGTACGAATGTTCTCACATTTGTTTACTCGATGATGACTGACTGATAATGATAGATTAAATAACAAAACAGGTGCAATGCTGCTCTCAACCTGCGCATGCATGTTTAGTTTCTTCACCTAGAAAACTAATCATGTTTTAATAAAGAATCAGACTAATAAGTAGAATTAATGACAACAATATTGTCAATAAAGCACAATCAGCTTTCTATGGTTACTTATGCTTTATTGGTCCTTTGAATTGATAATTAAGTGATATAAAACTTTGAGCCAATTTATATGTTGTTTCATCAGTATTATTAGTATCACATGTACCATTTGTAGGCGTCAGTTGGAAAATGTGCTTATCTTGAGGTCATATGTTGAAGAGAACAATGCTCGGGGTGATTCAGGAATCATGTCACCATGTACAGCTGAGCAAGCACCAACATCAATACCTTCAGCTCTGTTTGTAGCACGAGATTTAGTTCATCATGGCGGACACTGATCCACACTAGAATGAGTAGACAGTATGTATAACTGCTGCACGTTATTGATGAAGTTATGTGGAGTGCATTAGCATAATCTGATAAATCTTGAAAAAATATGCATCCACATACTGAAGGCCCATTTCTATTGCAGCTCTAAACTTCTCTCTATAAGACACCACATCTCTGCTGTCACCTCTAAAATTATATTTTTGTCAGCTTCAAATCATAATAAATAGAAGTAGCCTCTGTGACGTCACCATTATGTCACTGACACTGAGTTTTGAAGCGAACTGCTGGCCACAGCTGACATATTAAAAATGGGCTTTGAGCCTCCACACTAACATTTATAGGGCGCCTGCCTGCCAGTCAGCTGAGCTGTGCCTCTGATTGGGCGAACTCATCAACCTAGTATCAAAAAGATCCACCCCTGTACAGTGTGTGCCATTAGAGAAGTTAGCTTTTCAGACTGGAGAGATTTTTTGTACCAGGCGGTAAACATGTTTATTTCTGCTGTGGAAGTGTCTCTTCCTTCTCTTCTGCTGTGGAAGTGCCAGCCTCAAGCAGACACTCAATTAACTACAGGTTTTAGCACTTCTGCATTGCCTCATATCTTTAGACCGGAAGTTTCTGCTTCTTCATCAACAGTGAACAGCAGTGTTCAGCAAAAGGAATTTTAATACCTTCAGTTTTTCAGTCGTAGAAATAAAGAATGTGTTGAGAACAGAAAGTTGCTGGTGATGCTGATCACCAAAGTAAAAGGCAGAAACATTGGTGCCTCGAAAGTATCCAGGACAATCACAAACACATTTACAACAAACATAACAACCTCAAAGTGTCCTGTGTTTGACATTCTTTAATTGCTATGACTAATTTATTCCACAGACTAACTCCATACAATGAAACACATCTTTGTTTGAAATTTGTAGAGCTCTTTGTTTTTGTGAGTAATCAACTCTCAATCAACTCTGCATACAATCCGTTAACATCTTATTGCATGCTTTGTACATCAATGTGGCTATTCTCAAATCTACAAGTTCATAAAATTTTAGAGCCTGTAGTTTTACAAATAATTTGTGTTAGCTACCAAAAATCAGCTCGTGTTATGAGCCTGATCCCTTTCTATTGAAGAAAAAAAAAGGAATCGTGGTAACTCTATATGTTCTTCCCCAAATGTCCGCACAGTAAGTTATGTAAGTATGAAAGAACAATACAACATATATAACGAATTTAAATTAAGAACATCTTTGAGTTTATATAATATAGTGGGTTACTTTAATATTATAGTTTTAATGCGGTTAACAATAGGTTTTCAACACAGTCTGTGATCTATGACAACTCCTGAGAATTTACTCTCATAAACTTGTTCTAGTTCCAAATCATTTTTCGTAACTTGTACCTTAGTGTTATTTGTCAGATTTCTAAATATTATATATTCATTTTTGTTAACATTTAAAGATAATCTATTAGAGGTGTCCCAGTCCGATATTGATATCGGATATCTGTCCGATATCAGCAAAAAAACAAGTATCAGTATCGAATCGGAATGCATCTAAAATCTCCGATATAAGCAATTACCCATTGGTTAATAATAAATGGGTCAGTTTTTTCTCATACCTACTGTTGCTGACTACTGTTCTTTGTTTGAATAATATCACTTAATCAAGCCTTTTCTAACATGACAGACTTACTACAAAATAAGTAATAAAAGTATGCGTGTTTAATGCTGATATTGTATCGGATTAATATCGGTATCGGCCAACACTCAATGCTGCAGTATCGGTATCATATCGGAAGTGAAAATGTAATATTGGGACATCCATATAATTTATGAACACTGAAACATCATGTCAAAACATCCAATTCCTTTACCATTGCATCCATAAGATGATCAAGGTTTTTACTGGAGAGGAATTTTGACACATTACAAATAACATCCACCCGCCTCAAGACTTTAAATCTCCCAAAACAATACAGTGCACAGAAAGAAGTCATGTTGTAGGATAATAGCTAATGGGTTCTGATACTAAATAAAGAAAATAAACTACAATAAAGAAATGATTATCAGCTCTCTGAAAGTTTAAAAACAACTGCATGACTAAATTTTGTACAAATTGCTCTTTTGCAGAGTGAGTACACACAAAAACCTGGCATGAAAGAAAAAAGACCTAGTCATTTTTCCTGCATTAAATCAGGTCAAATGTATTAAAACCCCATGTTCAATAAAATCTTCAACCAACAAGTTAATCTTTACATATAATGCCCACAAAAAAACATAAATCCACAAGTTATTTCCAAACTGTTTTCAAGGGAATGGCAATAGAAGCTGCATGATCTATGTGCATGTTATCGAGCTTCTCTTTGACTGACCTGATGTTCAGGCCAACAAAAAGATGTTTGTACAGCAAATGCACAAAGCTAGGACTGCACTGCCAAATAATCAAAAAATATCTCCAAAAATGTCACAGATTAGTTTCAAAAGTAGATTTCATTTTGGCGGCTTAAGTCAGCTGAGCTCAGTTTCAGTCGGAGAGAACGTGGTCCTGAAAAAGCACCGACTGTAATAAAAATAGAGCGTATTATGGAGAGTCTGATTTAAAGCTGCAGCCTCTCGTCTATTCTACGCTGGCCTTGGGAGAGAGAGAGATTTTATGATGAAGGGAGGCAGGGACTGCACCTCATTCTCTACACCAACACAACCTAACTCACCCTGTTGGTCAGACAGTTCATGTAATACTGGTTACCTCACTGCCTCTCTTTTCATCATTTTCCATTGGTCATTACACTGTTTCTTGATCTCTCAGTCTCTGTAGCGCTTTTTATTTCACTTTCAATTTCACTTTCAGGCTTACCTTCTATCCCTCTCCCAGCCCCTGCAGATTATTTTAGCCATCTCTCATTACTTGGTCCCTAGTTCCTCCAGTTTTTTTTTTGGCCCATTTCACTCTCTTATTTTCTTCTTGGTTGTCCATCCACATTTATCTCTCCCCCTCTCCGTCTCATCCCTCCCCCACTGCACTCTGCTGCCTGGCTGTAGGTTAGCCTGTATGAACTGGGAGTGATGCTGATGGTGAGAGAATGGAAAGGATGGAAGAAGGGTGGTGGAGGGGGGTCCTTCAGTGAGCAGGGGTTGCCATGGTAACAGGCAGAGCCAACCAGTGGCAGCGGTACTCGTAGCGGTTAGCCGTATATGGCAATCTGGTGGAAAGGAGGAAGTGGGATTCATCAATCCAATTCTCGCAGGAAGAAGCAGTGCTGAAGAATAATTGCGGCTCTGCAGTTTTGTCAACCAACAAACACTGCTAAATTAATATCAGAGGGTGTAGAGGGAGTCTTGGCGAAAGGATGTGCCCATAATTAATGCACACACTCAAAAAATGGGACCTTACACATACAGGGGATTCAAGAACACAGAGCTCTGAATGCACACAGTCAGGTAATGATGCACACAATGTGTGTGTGCTTGATGATCTGTGGGTGTGCGTGTTTAAAGATAAATGTGTCTCCACTCAAAAAGCTAAGCTAGGCAAAACTACAGGAGCTGCACACAATGAGGCTGAATAAAATATAGAGCACACACACTCTCTTACCCTCTGTCTGTTCCCAACCTGCAACCGTTTCATCTCTCTCCTCTCCTCTCCTTTACTTACACACATACACACACACACAAGCATGCGTGCACTCACACAGCTAACACATCCATCTGGCCCTCTGATTCGCTTTATTAGAAAAGCACCACAGACAGAAAAATACACGAGTGAGAATCTAAACAACTGAAGAAAAAAGTATCATCATGGGAGTTCAAGCTGTAAGTCAGAATATTAAAGTGTGTGTGTGTGTGTGTGTGTGTGTGTGTGTGTGTGTGTGTGTGTGTGTGTGTGTGTGTGTGTGTGTGTGTGTGTGTGTGTGTGTGTGTGTGTGTGTGTGTGTGTGTGTGTGTGTGTGTGTGTGTGTGTGTGTGTGTGTGTGTGTGTGTGTGTGTGTGTTTGTAAGAGAGGAAAAGAGAGAGAAAGTGCTACAGTATAGCAAGTTAGCAATGTCTGTCTCCCACAGACAGTCCATTAGCATCAGCGGGCCGGTCTGACTCATCGCCACGCTGCAGGAGCAGAGGAGCACACTGTGACTGCAAGAGCAAGCGCCCACACATACAGTACACATCAATACAAAACAACAACAACACACAAACATGAATGAACTCAGTGACACAAAGAGCTTAAAAAAACACTCACAAGTGATAAACACCAAACAAGCAAACACTCAATTTGCTATGAGGTGTTTGCAAAAACAACAGCAACAAAGATCAATAAAATGGTGTTAGGTGAAGACAGAAGAGTTATTAATAATTACTCAACTTTAATGGTTAAAGAGGAGACTCAAGGAGAAGAGATGCAAGGAGAGGAGATGCGAAAAGGGAAGGCACAAGGAGGATTGGAGAGGCAAGGAAAGGAGGAAACATGAGGAGAAGAGTTTCGAGGAGAGGAGAGGAGAGGAGAGGAGAGGAGAGGAGAGGAGAGGAGAGGAGAGGAGAGGAGAGGAGAGGAGAGGAGAGGAGAGGAGAGGAGAGGAGAGGAGAGGAGAGGAGAGGAGAGGAGAAGAGAGGTTGGTGGAGGGTGTTGAGGGAGACATTTTTTTCTTTTTATGTTGAGGCTGCTTTAGGGACAGAAAGGGGAGTAGACGTCCAGCCGTGCCAATTACAGATATCTTAGGTCTGCCTAAACACAGACCATTTAAGCCGAGCCAAAAACACACTCCTTAAAAGCAAGGACCAGTCACCACTCAGCAGGAGTTGTCTGTGTGTTTGTGTGTGTGTGTGTGTGTGTGTGTGTGTGTGTGTGTGTGTGTGTGTGTGTGTGTGTGTGTGTGTGTGTGTGTGTGTGTGTGTGTGTGTGTGTGTGTGTGTGCAAGCTGCTCCTCAAGCAGCCCACATTTCCTGTGCGCGTGTGCACAAGTGTGTATACTCCATTACCCTGCAGTGAAATAAATGTGTTGGAGGGGGAGAGGAGAGGAGAGGGCAGAGGAGACGAGGGGAGAGAGTGCCAGAGGGAGCCGTTAAATTGATCCCTGTCCTGCAGTTTTGGAGTTATCAGGAGAAAAAAATGGGAGTGTGTGTTTGTGTTGGAGGTGCACATGTGTGTAGAGGGGTGATTTAAGCCCAGCACAGTGGGGAACCTGCCATTTCTCCAAACACACATCGGCACAATGGAGCGGAGCTGGTGTGAGCCTAATGGTTATGGACACAAACAATTAGAATCACAAACTGAGTCGGGCTCAGCTGTACTTGTGAGTTACACCTGTAATCCAGCTCTGCCTTGCTGCAAAGACATCTTGTGCATGAATTCTCAGAGCTGTTATGTGTTTCATTATTGATAAGAGTCATTTTCTTTCCATACAGATTTGTCACTCTAATACAAAAATTACCATGATCTTGGCTTGAAACATTACAAACTTATAAACTTTTGTGAGTAAGAAATAAAACAGAACATTTATGGACCAACACTGTAATTAGTCAATAACTTACATTCTTTATGCTTTATGTGTGTGTAAATATGAATGTATGCCGTGTATTCATTGTGTACATGTGTTCAGGGCTTCAGACAGTGTGTTCTGGTGCCTGTGTTCATACATGACAGGATGAGGAATAAAGGATGCTCTGATCTAAGACGACTGGGTGACATCTGGTCAAACCATTTAAAAATATCCGTCACAAACACTCACACACACACATACACACTCACGTAGAAGCAGAATACACACTGAAACAAGCATACCGAGACAGGAATAAAGAGGCAGGTGTAAAAATAGGAACACAAAAAAGGATGAGGCAGACAGAGAAAATGTGATGTTTAAGATATTTTTAACGCTCAGACTCAGCCAGTCAGATTTCACCAGGCTGAAATGAATTACACACACACACACACACACACACACACACACACACACACACACACACACACACACACACACACACACACACACACACACACACACACACACACACACACACACACACACATACACATACACATACATAGTTCATGATTATCACACAGATACTTTCTCACATACACTCCTTAACACACTCACACACACACACACCAGCTGTCATACATCATGCTGGGGTCATATGGGGAAACTATGTGACAGACACAGGACTGGTGGGATAGAAGAGGAGAGAGCACACACCTTCAGTGTAAGAGGCAAACGGCTCGGGCTCCAGAGAAAGGGTAGTGATGTCGGAGCACAGGACCTGGATGGGGCTCAACATCCTGGGGGAGGACTCCAGGGTGGAGAGGGGTGGACAGGATGGGCGCAGCTCTTCAGGCTATAGCCAGGAGCAGCCCTGCAAGAGGAGCAAGGGAGGAAGGAAGGGAGGGAGGAGGGGAGGAGGGGGAGATGGAGCAGCAGAGGGGTAGGAAGGAGCAGGGAGGTTGGGGTTAAGGGTTGGGTCTGAGTTACTGCATCACCACACTTGGCCATGAGAACTCATCATAGAAAAAAAACTGATAAATGATGTATTAATGATAAATCTGTATCTTTAAAACATGATGTATCGACATGTTGGGTTTGGCTGGAAGATCAGAATGACATGCAGGATGAACAGAGATAAACAGAGCGACAAAAAGTCTTGATTGGCTGTTTTTCAATGAAGTGTAATTATCTCTCACATGTCCTTCTAGGTGACAATGATGAACAATTATTAAAAAGTCACGACAGCTATAATGACTACTTAACCGTGTTACTAAGCCCAAAGAAGCTCTGTAAACTGTTGGTTTAGTGTGAGCAACAGGATGCAGATTGAAATTATATGAAATGAGATCATACAAGTAAATATTCCAGTCCAAGCTCTAAATAAAAACCATCTGTTGTCTTTTAACTTTCAGCATTTCACTCAACTAGATTTCAACAAGATTCTGCCAGAAACACATCAGTGAGAATCCTGGACTTTTATCTGCTCCTTATAGTATTAATGTTTTTGTATACCTCAAAAAATAAGAAAGGTTGGCCTGAATTATTCATCAAACAGAATCAATCAGTTTAAAAAACTGTCAGGTATTAAAATCTGAATTTTGACAATAGTTTAATGGTCCCTTTGTGTTTTCTTATCTATCATTGAACCCTATGCTGCTCAAGTCATAGCATTTGTAAGGCAAAAGAAGTGTGTGAGGGGGGGGTAAGATGTGGAGGGAGGGAGGGGAAGCTTAGGTAAAGGCAGGTAGAGCATGACTCCCCAGTCGGAGCTAAAGGGCAGGGGAATCCCTTTGGGAAGTTTTACACACACACACACACACACACACACACACACGGTGTTATGCATGCACACACACGCACACATTTCCAAACACATATGGACACAGACGAAACCCTTGCAAAAACCCAAATACACACAGACTTGAGCAAACTAAAAAGACACACAGCGTGTATTCAGACAAAGACATGAATATGAATGCAACAAAGGTTAAGAAAGAGGAAGAGAGGTGGAGACACATCAAAACACACCAAGCATTAAATCACATGCAGCACCACACTCTCTGCCACCCCCCCCCCCCCCCCACCCCCACCCACCCACCCCCCCCCCCTCACACTCACACTCACACACACTGGCACATTGTGTTTGAGCGGCCTTCAGAACACTGTTGGATAATTGTTTGGCATACGTGCCACTTCAGTGCCGGGCAATGCCGTGAGTTGCATTAGGGGCGTGATGAGGAAAGGTTTGAAAGGGGAGGCAGAGAGGGGATAGGAATGGAGAGGAGGATGGGGGTGGGAGATGAAGATGGAGGAAAAGGTGAAGAATGGGGGGTGTTGGTTGCATGGGATGTGAAAGAAGAGGCAGGTATGCATCCTTATGTTTATTTGTTGGGGAATTTTTCCATCATGATTGTTGACCCCTTTTCTAGGCCAACCTGTGCTGTATAGTTGCTCCACAACAACAATGTTCAGTGGTGTGTCCACTCTGGTGTGAGCTCATCAGCAATTCAGCCTGAATAATGTCTGTGTCTGCCCAAGATGTGTGGAATAATTAATACTGGCAGTATTGGTGGGTGGAGACAACCTGTCAATCATATCAGCCAAGCATGAAAAGCAGCATGTTTATCATCATGGACTGTTGCCATGGCAATAATTGATGGTTGGTGATGGATGTCAGGACTGATTTTCTGCCACTATTTCATAGAGATCCTTTTGTGAAATGGACACAGACACAATGGGACTACTGTATGTATTAGATAAGACACACTGAGACAAACACACAAGCACACACACACGGATATTCTAAAACCTCTTAGCGAGACAAAGTGTGTAATGCAAACACAAGAAGTTACACAATCAACAGGCAGCACTACAGCTCTCCCCTGACTACACTGTGTGCTTCTATGTGGAGGAAATGATATAAGCAGAGAAACAGAAAATTTCATTGCTTTTCTTTAGCAGAAAACAATGAGGTGACTGTGAGAAGTGGATTGAGGACAGACTGATAGGGATGCTGGTGTACAGGTGAGATTAGGGGCGTGATTAAGGTTAGCAGCAAGGCGATGTTATCCAGGGTTATAATCTATGTCTTTTAGGTAACAAACTGGAGCAAATCAGAGTTCTATAACACCTCTCAAGTTGTGGACTTTTTACTGTTTGAATAAAGTTGTCTTCCATCTCACACTGACACCAAAAGCATCTGTTCTCCCAAAATGTTTCAGTTTCTGACACACAGACATAAACAGAAGAACACAAACACATTCCCACATGTCGGATCAATTCTTCCCTGCAGTGTCACAAAATAGCTTTGTTACGCAAGCTAAGGAAGTGATTACAAAAGCACAAATTGAAGAAAGAAAAACAGAAAGGTGAATGCTGGCTAAAGTAAAGTGATTAAGAAACAGCAACTGTACAAGTGGAGAGATTTTAGAAGAGATAGAGACCTTTCGAATGTGAATAAATGTAGCAGAGTGTTTTTCTCTTTAGTTCTTGTTGCTCTGTCTGCAACTCAGTCTGAACAACACAGAGCTTAAAGGAGATTAGGAAGCTTTTCTGGTCTTGTTTTATCTAACAGACACACTAAGTATGCACACACTCTGCCACACACTCTCCATAACTCTACCTCAAAGACACACACATGGACTGGATTGTAAAATATACTTCTTACAATAAAGGCACGTGCAGCTTCTTCAGTGATCTTACCTTCAGTCACATAGTTGTGGTCGGGGAGGAAGCCGCGGTGGTTGAGCGTCGGGGTGGCGTCAGTGTCTTCGCCCATCAGCGGGGCTGGGGGGAGCGCCCGTTTCAGCGGGGCAGCGTGGTGGTGGCAGATCGGTGGTGGAGGGGGTGGTGGGGATGCCGGCCAGCACAGCGCCCATACTGGTGCCCGCAGACGCCGCCTCAGCACAGGAGCGCAGAGCCAGCCATCCTATCCTTTGAATGAGGATGAGGGGCAGGTGAGAAGGGAGTGGGCCGGTCCCGGAGGAAGGGGCTGATGCACCTTGAAGTCCACCAAGCTGTTTCAGAAAGCCAGATGCAAATCTGCAGGAGGATTATTACAGTAAGTTCAAAACTAACATGTGTGAGCTACGTTGTTGTTTTCTGTGAGAGCTTTCACACGTCAGTCTGAGGGAGGAAAATCCAAGCCAGCCTCATGTTCACTGAGCAGCTGATGAGTCCAGGTGTGGCCAGAGTGATTCTACCCCTTTAGAAATGCACACACAACATACACAACCCTGTGCTCCATCACAGCAGTGAAGTCCCTACTTGTTAACGGATGCTCCAAAAATGAGAGAAGAGAAGATGAAGAGGGGGAGGAGAGTGGGGGGAGGGTAGAGTGGGATGAGCAGAGCCCCTGGTTGGTGTATCTGCAGTGCTGCTGCTTCTGCAGTGAACTCACACAAGCATGGACACACACGTACAAACAGCAGAACAAACACACACTCACCTACACACTCAGCAGCTTGTAGGTCAGGTGCTTCTCCGTGGATCCTCCATGGATAACGTCTCTCTCCTCCTCAGCAGGTAACTGTCTCCTTGGTTTCTCAGCTCTCTCACTGCAAAGAGGGAAAATCCTTCTGGCGCTGCGTTCTGCTGCAGTCTGCGAGCTGGCGTCTGTATGAAAGGCAGAGTGAGAGGTGGAGAGAGGGGGAGGGAGTGTGTGTGAGAGAGAGAGACAGGATCTGTACTGCTGCGCTGGTACGTGTGTGATGCATCAGAGAAGGGTCCGCCCACTCTTTGGAGCAGCCAATCGACACAGGGCTCAGATCTGCCTGACCACCACTGACTGCAGGTGATTAGATATGATGAAGGCGCACAGAGGGATGGAGGAGTGGGCAGCTTGGGAAAGTGACTGAGGGTCTTATGAGGTAGAGACTGATGGGAGACAGAGCAGAGAGACTGGGGGGGAATGATGACTGATGTACTTGACTGAGTGCTCAATATAAACACCTACTGCTACTGTAGATACATGTGTTCCAGAGCTGAGCAGAAGATTCTGTAGTCATCAATGAATTAGCAAAGACAACCTACTCACACACCAGTTATTAAACATCACTGAGTGGTTTGTGAGCACAGGAGGTGGAGTGTAACGGTAAAATTAGTTAACTGTTTTTTTAAACCACACGAGGCTCTACTTTCCTGCAACATCACAACACTCTGTTTATGGACAAGAAACTGAAAGCATAAAGTCTGAAGAATAAAGACGTAAAAGAGGGAAATTTATGAAGACATGAAAGGAGGAATCACTCTATTGTCTAATTATAGAGGAACAATATGTACAAATGTTTGTGAATGTGTAAGAAGGAGGAAAATGATTCATTTCTAACAATAAAATATCTGATGAAAAAACTGACAGAAAGTGTTAAGCAGGTGGATCAGGTGTGAAAGGTGTGACACCTATTTCTCTCCATCTCTCTTCACTCTCCCTTTTTTTTTTTTTTTACCAGAGTCTTATCTATTTCTTAAAGATTTGTCCTTTTATCAACTGCTTTTTGCTGTTATCCGTCAATTAAAGATGGCCTCAACTCATTAGGCCACCACTTGTTGTACTTTTGGAGTATATATATAGTATACAATAGAGATATGAAGTGAATCAAAATTATCAAATATACTCTTCAATATTTTTTCCCAACCATCAGTAAACAGAGATGTCCTTCAACTGCAAAAGAAATACTTAAATTCACAACCCACCAAACACATATACATGGACACTTCATTCAGCAAGACAGCAGAGAGTGGGGGGCTGCCAGTGACAGTTGGTGCCATCACTGGTGCTGGCTGTCTGCCACCAGGCTTTAAACCCCCCCACAGCAGGGAACAAGAAGAGCTGTTTATCAGACTTACTCCAAGACTGCCAGCATCGCCCTCCCCCATCCGCTTCTTACCACTGATGGGCAATGCTCCACACATCACTGCCATATATCTGCCCTTCTAACTGCCCCCCACCAGCTTAACATCCACCACAAAGCTCCCCTAAGCCCACCCACTGTTTCTCATATACAGCCACTCTTCTACCTGTACATCTCCTCCCATTCACCCCAAACATATGCTGACTAAATCCCCCTCTGTTTAAAACTATAAACCCATAAGGTTTGGTGTGTAGCTAAAACGGAGGGTCCCATCAGTGTACAACATGAGATTTGACCTTTTTGCAGAGAGCAGAGAGGAGAGGTTTGGACTCTGGTTATTTATTAAAATCAGGCACTGCATTACCTCAAATTTAACCTCTAATCTACCTTTTGCAATTTTATCATTCAAACTTATTTTTATGTAATAAAAATGAAAATAATAATTATTAAAGGGTTTGACCAGTTCACCCTCCCAAAAAATTTCACATGAAATAAGCTAGTTCAACCATCTCATATTTGTTTGTTTTTTTTTTCGCTTCATTTGTTGTGTTTCAACATTTTAAAAATGGTTTCCCCGCCTTTCACGTTGACCCCCTTTTTCTCACACCAAAAAACAAAAAATGCTGAGTTGCTATCACAAAACTCCATCTTAATAGTGCCCCTAAACCTATGACTTTGAGTTAATAAATAAATAAATAAATAAATAAATAAATAAATAAATAAAATACAATAGTGCCCTGCCCAGGCTCAGGCCTCGGACCCTAAAAAAACAGATACGCCAGAAATGAAAGGTTAATGTATCAGATGGGAAACCTTGACCTAAAATCAAATTATGCACAGTAACACGCTGTACGCATGCGCGTGCCCTAAAGTAGGAAATGTGGTCTAGGCCTATCAAAACATATTCTGAATAACTGCAGAAGGTTCAAAAGTTCGTTTAAACCACTTCAGATTGAATACTTTAGGTACACCTGTAAAGTCTGGAATTAGCCTTTAGCCTTTAGCTATGGCTGCAACTCGAGAAATACTCCCACCATAAAAAGCTAAACTGCGGCAGTTGGTGATCTACACTTATAGAGGTAACCCAGAGGTTATCATAAATTATTATTAGAGGTACGTTGGTGAAATTTCAGCAAAATCTTTTCAAAAAAGTAAGATAAAAGTCTTGAAACTGCTAAGTGCTGGAGCTAGCATGTAGTGCAGCTGCATTTTACTAAGTTGACAGACTGGTCAGTTTCTTCACCGTTTCTGTCTCTGGTAGCATTACAGCGTTAAGTTAATGGTTTACTGACCTCAATAGTCTCTTTTATTCCATCAGAACAGACTTGATTTCTTCTCCAGCTAGCGGCTCCTGGCAGGTATACAGTATGGTAGTTGGTGATTTGAGAAGAACAGCTGCCTTCTAGACAGAAAACATTAATGGGGATGAGAATGAACAAAACCATAACTTTATAAAGATGCAAAATTATGACCCAGGAACTGATTTTAAACTCCTCAAAGCAGGTGAGGATTTACATGCTTCTTGTGTCATTTTGCGTTAGATAATTTTACCACAGAAATCCCCATTTGCTCTCTGACAGATGGAACAGACATAAAAATCTGACACTGGGGTAGATGGAAAGATGACTAAAATTTTTAACAAAATTTTTGACACTTTGGAAGTTTTGTTGTAGATTATAGCACACCCCACAGTCCAGAGTACAACACAGCAAATCTTTAGAAAGAAAGGGTGTCCAACAACTGGTCAGAATATTATCAAGTAATAAAAAAAGAGTTAAGCATGATTATTTCAATTACATAATATAACTGTCATGCCACAGAATCAGAGATTGGTATGGTGTTTGGCTGGGTACATGAAATCTAGTTCAGCTTGCCCTTGGTTAACTGTCATGTTTGACCCTGGGTCTGAGCAGTCTCAGTTCCCCTGTGGTGACTGTGTCATTCAACCGTGAAGGCTTGGCCACAGACTGATCCTGTTACCTTGGTGACTTTGGGGCATGACCACCCAACATCCACAATGTCCTGTGTGTCCTGAGCTAAAACTGAGATTCATTGTGTTTGCTCATCATTCTCCTCTGAATAGATAGTTTGGACATTGTTGAATATACATTTACGATTAACCATCAAGTCTCTTTTTTAAATCTGGGAGAAAAAGTATCTTTAGTTGAAAGAGTGATTCACTGACCTGATTGATGGTGTCTAGATTATCTGATGAGGATGAAACTTGCAGAACTAGACATGAAGATGATGGAAGTAATTAAAAAAGAGGTCTGATTAGTTGCTGATGTTTTGGGGTATTTTTCCATTCTTAAGTATTTCATATTTCATCAACTCACAAGGGACAGAAGCAGTCATGGGTGAAATCATTGCAACCCTACTAAAACCATGCCCCTATCAGAGTGAAAAATACTGTCTTTACAAACAGTACATCATCCAAAGTCACTAAAAAAAACTCTTAAAATTAAGTCCTAAATGTGTGTAATTTTTTTTTCTAAATTCCTTCAAATTGAAAAAAAATGCTCTGAAATATAAGATAAAAAAAAAACTCATCAGATCTAAAATACCCTCTTTTGTGCAGTTTTTGATGCAGATAAATGAACTCTGACTGTCAGACTCCAACACATTTCAGCCAACCAACATGATAACCATCAGCATCATTCATCAGGAGCTCTGGTATGTCCAATCAGACGCAGTGATGCTTGTGAGTGTCTGCCTCTCTTGACCTGGTGCTTCTCTCCCGTCCCACCCCCACTCCAACCTGCAGACACAGTCAGGGTTGCTAAGCAACCCAAGGGCAGCCTTTTAGAGCACTCATACACTCATTTGTGCAGACACACACACTTGGAAAAATGAGTAACTCTAAAAAAAGAAGACAATAAAGTCCCTCTCCCACACCCCATCATGCTCTGTGGCCCCCACACTGTAAAAACAGACAATCGAAATTCATTGCACTGTGGCCCACTGACTGTATCTCACAAACATAAAAATATGCACACAGACAGTCCACTTCATCCACAAAATCACATTATATCCTGTGATTGTGACTGATTACTCATTGGATTTAAGCCAGCAGTCGTGAAATCAGCGTTTCCAGCAGACAAAAAGCCTCAGAAGATGAAAGTTAAAAGCTCTGCAGCGTCTCTCCAGTCTAACACTATTAGCACATTAAATGAGAGCTTAAATACAGTCAGCAGACGATGGATCAACTTAGTGCTGTGAGTGAGAGACAGCAGTGTAATCCCCTAAAGGGGGGTTTCACTACAGTAATGGCTACCCGCATGAAACCACAGCCCCTGGGGAGTGGTGGGACTGGGTAGATTATGAGCAGCCTTGGGGCGACGCTAAACCTCTTACAGCGTGGACACACAAACGCACATGCCAGTAGGTGTATAGAAATAAATATGACCATTATCATGCATGAAATTACGCATTTATAGCACACTTAAAAATAGGAAAGATAAAGACAAAGAGGTGCATGCCTATAAAAATAAACACTTAACAGACAGAGGTATGTTTTGACTGATTCCTCATCTATTTCCAGCTGAGTCTAAGTAATATCTTTCTTTTCTGTCAAACATGTTATGGGAAAAGAGGGGTGTCAGGGGGATAATTTTACTATTGGAGGATTATGGGATGGTGATGGAATGACTATCCAGGCAGAGGGCAGGGAGATTGCAGGGGGTTTAAAGAGCTTTTTCTCCCTGGCAAATTAAAGCAGCAGCCTCAGGGGTTGGAGGAAAAAAGTAAAGCATGGTGACATAAAAGATACTGAGCACATTATACTCGGATCTCTGCTGGGGAACAAAATGATAACATTGTGGCCCGGTGATGAACATTGATAAGACATTATTTTTATCTGAAAAGGGTAGTAGACTTAAGAGCTATTACACTGAAGTCAAACAATTTAATCTGGTGTAAACCTGTGTCAGAGGGGAGATGTACATTAAAGTGGGCTTTTAGTTTGCTTATTGATTAAATTAATACCTACAACATACTTTAACGCAACTGTCACATGATTTCATAGCCTTACCAAACTGAAGTCCTTCCAGCCAGGTCAACTGTTCATTTGTTTTGCCTCTCCCCCAGGGGAAAAGCTGCTTACAACAGAAAGAAGATTACACATAACCAAATATAAAAACAGAAAACTCTGCAAAGCCTGTTTGACCCCTGACTGTGAATATACACACACACACATATCTATTCTGGGACCCTCGTCTGTTTATAGATTTGGGTCTCTATCTGACCTGAACACTTTCATCCGCACATAAACACAGTATTTAGATATTAGATGCACCAAATGGTCTGTGAAAGCCTGCTTTTCTCAGTGGGGTTTCAATCCCTTCACTAGCAGTGGTTCACAGACCCTCACACACAGCCCAGATTTTATTCATAAATCCATCAATATAAAACTCAGCAAAGACAGCATATAACCAGTCCTTTGAAGCGTTTTCTCTCTCACTGCTCTATTAGAGCTAAAGTAGAGTTATGCTTCAGTTTGGTGTTCCAAAAATGTTTCTATAACTGTGAATGTAAAACCAGCATAGGGAGACACACACAGGTGACCCTTGGGGGAGGGGAGGTCACCACAGGCTGGGACAGGGTCACATAATATAATCTTTTGGTGAGCAAAACAAGGACTCAGCAGCCTGGGGAATACACCAGCACAGCTTGGCCAAGCCGAGAGTTGAAGTAATGAGCCTCATCAACCTCCACACAATCCCAATTCTAAGGTGTTGTATATGTATGTATTGTGTTGTGTATGTATGTACCCCTGTGACTGTGATCACACACAGAAAAGTCTCTGCTCCAAACAAAACAGATTTGCTACTAAGACCTCATTGCTTTTTACAGACACTTGGTTTGACAAGAAGAGGCAAGGGCACTGAATTTCTAAACACAACAATCCAAGGACTAATATGTGATTTTTTGCCTCCTAAGCACATGCTAACAGACTAAGGCCACAAGAGATGAGACATGATGACACAAATGCAAACACCAGAAAAACTCATATCTGAAAAAGAAAGGGCACCGAGTAAAAAATGCTGAGAAGAACATTTCTATCAAAACTATTTGCAGTGCCAGCATCTCTATAAATCTGTCTTGAATTGACACTGCCCCCCTGAGTCTGGGAAAGAGAAGTGCAAAATCTTGAGGCACTAGCTTTGTGTTCATGAATAGGTCAGATGAGAAAATATGTTTGTACACAGATGTGTCATTTAATTTCACTTTGAAGAACACAATGGTAAATAAGAGCATAGTTCTGTAACAAAAAAAAACTGATTGCATTGACAATTTCCCATTTTACAACACAAAACATGAACATGAGAAAATGGACAGCACTTTGTGAAAGAGGAGCTATCCCTCCCCTGCATGCCACATTGAAATGTACACTGTCTTTACTGGCTTCATTAATTTGAGGTTGTTGAACTTCAAGCACTTAAATGTGCCCACAGCTGTTCAGTGACCTCCACTGAAAGAAAACCAAATTATGAGCACAAGTCCAACCTGGAAGATGATGATGAAGTTTTTACCAATAGCCAGTGTTTCTTATATTTGGATGATGAGAGTCATTCACAGAGATGTTAAGTTAAAAGCTCTACTTCTAGGTTTCAAGTGAACTGCATTTGAAAAATACCAACACTTTTTTTAAAATAAGTTGACCATACATTTCGTATCATAGCCTTCTTAAACTAATCACCAGTCATTTTTCAGAAAAAAAAGGCAAAATTTAAAAAAAAAAAAAAATGTCAAAAACAACTTGGGCAATTATAACTAAGAAGGTGATGATATTATAACATTTTAAAGTGGTAAATTAAGATGTTGCCCTGAATCAACTTACAAAATTTAAAATAAAGCGAAACATTTAACTTCCTTAAGTTTTAAGTGTTCTGTAATACATTTTTCCGAAGCAAAAAGCCCAGTCTTGAACCAATGAAAGCAGGCCCATCATTTTCAATTCTTCAGATAGGATTTGGACCCATGTCCGGCTCCTGCTGATCATCTATATAATAAGGATCACCCTGGTGGACTCTATGGTTGTGCACCCTTAGGTTCCCCCTGTGGGCAAACCGTTTCCCACATTCTGTGCAGGCAAATGGTCTCTTCCCCATGTGCACATCCCGTTGGTGGGCTCTCAAGTTCCCACTGCGGGCAAAGCGTTTACCACACTGAGCACAGCCAAATGGCCGCTCCCCTGTGTGTGTACGTGTGTGCACAGTCAGTTCAGAAGGAGTGAGGAAACTCTTCTCACAAAACTGACAGGGATGCAGCCTGACTCCTGTGTGCCGTAAAAGGTGTCTGCGCTGGTGGGATGGGTAGGTGAAACACTTGGTGCAGTAGGGACAGGTGTAAGGTCGCCCGTTCCCTCCACTAGGAGCAGCAGGGTGACTCAGGGTGTTTGTGTGGCGCAGCGTAAGCAGCTGAGCATTGGACTGTGGTCGGAGAGGGTCTCTACTGGCGAAATTTGTCACTCGCCTGGTGAGACTGGCAGAGCCTCTTCCAATCCTGTCGTCTCTGGGTCTCCATGGGGGTTCACCAGAGGGCGTTTGTGGCTGCACCTGCCGAGCCCCTCTTATCCCCACACCCTGGCCCTGCACTGAGGTCTGATTGGAATTTTGGTTTTCAGGTTCCTGGTCCAGAAAAGGGAAAGAGCTTTCATCATCCTCATTGCTTGTTTCATCAGAGCCAAAACCAGGTCTGTAGCCGTGTGTGTCCACAATGGTGCTGCTGTTAGTTGTCCCAGAGCAGCCATCTGCCTGCACATTCTCTAAACTAGTCACCCCACTTCGGGAGGCATCAAAGCCTGGTAACCACTCCCCCTGTTGAGCTAGGTTTGTGTCAGTTCTGGGTGAGCAGCGCCCACTCTGAGAAATGGAGAGAAAAGGGGAGGAAACTTGGTCCTGGATGGGTCTGTGGTCCACACCCCGACCGCCATGCTCCCAGTGAGACACTGCAGAAAGATAAAAGGGAAAAGGACAACAGATGTGTTTTCAACTCCCCTGTTGCATTACAGTCATCTCGTCTTTGCAAGATAAAACAATCAATACTAGGAGAAGTGTAAAGTGCTTTCTTACATTTTGCCTTGGATTGTGTAGGAGACGGGGCGTCTGTCTGCCTCTGGTCCACGGAAGAAAGGCTTTCAGCTGGTTGCTCCACCATGACAGACCCCAGCATTGTACGTGATCCAGAACGCTGAGAAGTGTGTAGGAGTAAACTATGTCATCATAACTCTTCAACACAACACTGTCGATTAACTTGCTAGGTTAAATACACAAAGAACACAAAGAGAGGTAGGGCAGGGTCTGACCTCATGTTTAACTGAAGCTCCATCTGGGCCTGTAACCTCTTCTTTCAGGCCACTGAGGCTCTGACTGAGTCCTTCTACTGGGTCTGAATGTATCAATGCATCCTTTTCTACAGTCAGTCCTATGTGTCAAAAAAAGTAAAGGTGGTCAGTGGAGACAGATAGACTAAACTGGTACAAATATACAGGCAAGACACGTTCCATCTAGTACAACAATCACTGCATGTCCACTTTTTAAACTTATTTATGTATGAGTGAAATAAAGGCCTACGACCTGATGGTGTCAGGCTCTGCTGTCTCAAGCTGCCCTCCTTGTCTCCCGAGGACAAGTTTCCCTCCTCGCTCCCGCCACCCTTCGTCTTCGGTCTCCTCTCCAGCTTGCCGCGGAGGATGGAGATCTCTTCAGTTTTCTGTGCGAGCTCCGCCTGCTGTTCACACAGGCTGCTCTCAAAAATCTTGGCGATCTCACACACAGCAGCTGCCAGCAGCGAGTCCATGACGGTGGCCAGCTGTGTGTGAAAAGCACTCCTTGCCGACTCCATTGTCCTTTGTGTCTGTGTCTTAAAGTTGTAAATAGAGGGAAATCGCTTCTTTCTCCTATCGTTGTCGTGCGGAGGCTGATAGAGGATGCAGCGACTGCTATAGTGTCCTCTGCTGTGGCAGCTATGAAGTGCCATGAGATGCTGCTATGCTAAACAACGCTAGCTCAGCCATTTCGGCTTTACATCTATCGCAGCAGATAACATATGACTTTACATCTCATTGTGATTTCACGCTCAACATCTGGTGCGTTCAACAATCTTAACTGTTTTATTTTCTCCTAACTAACGCGTTGTGCTGGTTTAACGGGCATAGCGGCGACAAGCATCTTTGATTAGTTAAGAACACCAACATTAAACATCCTGCTTACAAAAAAATCCAGGATGTGAGCTGACAAAATAGGCCGCGCTCAGATTAATGACCTGTTGGCAACAATTATCTCCAGTGTGTGCTAACCATGGTGCTAACGTGTAAACAAGAAAACCAGTGAAGCATAGCAACTAGCATTTAGCCTAACAGAAACATGGGTAAATGCGAGCGTTATCACTTAGGATGGAGGTCGACAAAATCACCCGTCAGCCAGTGGACAACTGTGGCACAGTTACTCCCTCGCATAGGTTCAATTCCCATTTCACTGCAGCTACAGTCACGGACGCAGCGCCCAGCCGCACGGCTTTAAGTTTGCATTGGTGATCTGGAAATTGACGAAAGTCTCGCGATAACAGGACTGTATGATTGATTAACGTTTTGATCTGAAAAAGTAGGATAGAACTATTCCCTACAGTACCATATCTGCAGACTTATCAGCTGCAGCTTCAGGATAGTCTTTAATCAATACAACGCCAGCTCTGCAGAGCCTCCAAGTCTAAACTAAAATGTTCAATAACCACAGGTCAGAAACTTTTTCTATTTTTTTTTATTATTATTATTATTTGTTAAATTGTATTATTTAATCAATGATATCCTTTTTATTTTTTGATGAATTGATAATAATAATTTCATAATTTTATCAATAATAAATCAATTATTTTATATATAAATTACTTTATTTTTTAATAAACATTCTTGAACACAACTATACAAATAAACAACAAAGACCCGTTCATCCCACTCTCAATAAGATATTCGGTAAATAAAACTGAATTAGTAAGTGCAGAAGACATTGAGCATACGTATATTTCAAAGAATGTTAAAGTGTTTTAATAAACATCAACCCAATGTATCATAAGTCCACATTTCAGTCACCCTGGCCTCAACATCTCCACTTCTACTTCACAGTAATAGTACTCTATCCATGGAACTATTAGTAAGTCCTTTGAGGTCATAAAGGCGGTTGCAACAGTCCTTGTCCAGTTCTATGTGTTTGCACATATAAGTTACTCGTGAAGGTTAAGGAGAGTGCATCACGTAGAAGTCCCCAACCTTTCCTCTTGCCATGCAAGTCAGTTTTTCCAGTGCAAAATTAAATAACAGCTCCGTAATCCATTAGTCAGCAGTAGGTCTCTGAATCTACTTCCACTTAAGGAAAATACATATTTAGTTGGTAACAAAAAAAAAAAAAGAATTAGTATATGTTCCTTTACATCTGCTGGAAAATCCTCAGGATATGTGCAACAAAAATATCTAACTTTTCTACAGTTTCTCCAAGTCAGACACATAGAAACAAAAAAGAAAGTCATCAAACAAATGCTTTATTGTAACAATGCTTGTCTTGCAACACTACTGCAACATTAGAAACACAGGATAAAAATTTCCACGATACATTTTCTGTTATCTTATTGATAAATAAAAACGTGAAGTTTATCAATGAAAAAAACATGTTAACCTGTCTTGCTATTTCAGAACAACAGAAAAACCTTTCATGTATTAAGATTTCAACAATCATCTAGCATGTTCAAAAGAAAAAAAATCTGTACACAGCAAACAGTAAAAACTTGTGCTTTATATGGTCAACACCACATAGCCGATTCTGAAAGTAAAACACCACTTCTTGGTGCATTGCCACTTACTTAGCTGTAAAAGCAGTTTTCCCGTGGCAATGCTTCAAGTGGATTCTGAGGCATCCTGCAACAAGGAAACCTTTTCCTCAGCATTACAAGAAAAAGGCAAGTCTGTTGGAAGGTTAGCCTTAGCCATAGCTTTATCATGTGACCTCTGGTTACACTTTTTGTAATGTACAGAAAACTGCCCTTGATACCGAAAGTGTTCATGACACTTGGGGCACTCGAAGGGCTTCTCTCTAGTGTGAACTCGATAATGTTCTACTAACACAGATTTAGTTCTTTTCACCTTATGGCACACGTTGCAGCTGTAACCCTCAAGAACCTTAGTGCCACATTCTTTCCATCCAGGGCTCAGCCCTTTAAAGCCAAAAGGCCTACTTCTGTACAGTTTCTTTCCTTCGACTGAGGCACTCAGAGCTTTACCTGGAGCCACCTCCAATGGCTCAGTCCATGATAAGTCTTCTATTATATACCCAGAATTCACTTTGTTTTTGTGCATTCTCATCATGTGGGATTTGAGTCCCTTTTTCATGGTGAATTTCCTTGGGCAGAAGCCGCAAAAGAAGGGCCTTTCTCCAGTATGAACACGCATGTGCTCTTTCTGCCTGGCAGCTGAAAAAAAATTTTTGTTGCAGACCATACAGGGGAATTTTTTCTCACCACTATAACTCTTGATGACTGACTTAGTGTTGTTTGCTGGGCTGTCTTGCTTATTATTCACCAATTTAAGGTGAGTTGTGGTCTTGTTTTTAGTATAATTTGACAGAGGTCCCGAAGCACCTTTTTTTGCCATCAATTTTATAAGTTTTTGGCATTGTGGTTTGTGTTTCATGAGAGATTCTGGAGAAGAGAAGCTAATTTTGCAGCCCCTGCACCACTTGTGATAACGTTCATGTACATCCCGGCCAAACTCTGATGGGAATGGTGCCTTACAAAACCTACAGGGGTATGTTTCATCTTTCACTGTCTTTTGTTCTGCAGGATCAGATTTAACTGCTGCACTTTCTCTCGCCTTTGCATTTTCACGCAGCAGTTTTGCGATGTCACCTCTGACCTTTTTATATCGAACTTTCTGGTCAGTGGCTGCCAAACTCTTGTCCGATGTTTGATTGCCTTCTTGCATTGGTAACAAACCTGTATTTAAAGAAAAAAAAACACCAACAAATAGTTGTTTAAAATCAAGAAGGTCAAATAAAGACAAGACAAATGGTCTAACGTGTAAAACAATGAGCCAGACCTAGAGTTGAGGCCAAAATCATTTGCCCCCTGTGAAATTTTAAGTTTTTTTTTTTTTCCAATTTCCCAAGTGCTGCTAAACAGATCAATGAATTCTTAACGCAGCTTTTTTCCCATACATCCTAGTTCTATATAGTATGCTTACATTATTTTACTTTGCACATTAAAACATGAGTATTTAAAAAAAAAACTACCAGGGTCAAAATTATTACCCCTCCCTAAGAACTAACCTTTTATTGAGCCAAAGAACAAACCATGTGCTCTAACTTCATAATGCTCACAGCGATCAACCAAATTAAAACTGAGGGTTTTCCAACACTCTAAACACGGTACAAGAACCTCATTCAGGGTCTGAGCTGTAACTGGAGCTGAAAGCATCATGTCAAAAACAAAAGAAATTAGTTGAGACTTGAGGTAAAGAGCTGTTGATGCTTTCAGGGAGGGCTATACAAATTTATCACAGCTTTTTCAAGTGTCAGGAGTTACAAGTATCATTAAGAAATTCAAAGAAAGAGAAAGCCACACAGTTTCCATGTTTCTTCAAAGGGATAAAACTGAAACATTATTTCCCCCCCAGTACAAGTCTGGCAGAGATGGGAAGCCCAGGATTCCAAAGACTCTGGAAAGAGAACTAGAGATATGCCTAAAGAGGCATGAATAAATACCAAAACACTTGTCAATGACTAAGCCAAGTCAATAATTTTAGTGTCAAAGAAGAAAGGCGCTAGGGCCCTGCACAGAAATTGACTGCTGTGGAGGATGCAGACCAAGAAAAACTATGCATAAAGAAGATTATGCACAGTTTTTCTTGGCGGAGACACTGGAAGTATGTTCTTTGGTCAGATGAGAGCAAACCAGGGCACCTTGGCCATAGAGTTGTTGCTCATGTTTGGGAAAAGAAGGAAGAGGTGTATAACCCCAAGAACACATCCCAACAGTTCACCATGGTGGTGGGAGTATCACGCTGTGGGGATGCTTCAGTTGGGAACTAAGAATCTAGTCAAGGTTAAAGGAATCATGACGAAAGAAGGTTAAGTGAAGGTTTTAAAACAAACTTCAAGCAGTTAGCTGCAAAACTGGGTCTGCGTTGTCACTTTGTCCTGCAAAATGATGCCCCAAAACATACGTCACTCCTAGTGAAGAACTACCACCAGAAAACCAAAGTGAACCTTACTGACTAATCTGCACAAAGCCCTGACTTGAATCCCAAGACTTATTACAAACTACAACGAACAACTGCATGCTGTTACCCAGTAAAAAAAGAGTTTTTGTGGAAAACTTTATCTTCTGTGTGCAAAGTAAAATTGTGTAAGCATCCAAAATAAAACTAGGATTTCTGGAAAAGCGGCACCAAAAGTACGTTGATATCTTTAACATCATTTGGGATTTTTTTTTTGACAGAAATTAATACTTAATTGCCCTGTCGTGCGTTTCCTTTCATGGCTACTCCTGATGGATGGCTGGGGTGTAGTGTGTTTGAAAACAGACAATGAGTTAAAAAAATGTCATGGGCCTGGTCAAGCTGGTTGGCATATTTTTGGCCATCATTAGAAAAGGGGGCCTATGTGTTAAAAAAACACATAGGCACATTTGTGTTAAAACACAAAAATCTGCAAAAATATGACAGATGTTTGAATGGTTCACTGAGGGTTATTTTTGCAGACTTGATAGAGCATGTGAGTGCCAGATACACTGCTAAAAAAATAAAAGGAACACTGAAAGTAACACATCCTAGATCTAAATGAATGAAATATTCTTATCAAATACTTTCTTCTTTTTATAGTTGAACGTGCTGACAATAAATCACACAAAAATTATCAATGGGAATCAATTGTGTTAACTCGTGGAGGTCTGGATTTGGAGTCACACTCAAAGTTAAAGTGTGAAAACACACTATAGGCTGATCCAGCTTTGATGCGATGTCCTTTAACAAGTCAAAATGAGGCTTAGTAGAGTGTGTGGCTTCCCTACAACACCTACTGAACTACTGACACACCAGCCACATGAACTCTAGCATTGTCTTGCATTAGGAGGAACCCAGGGCCAACTGCACCAGCATGGTCTCACAAAGGGTCCAAGGATCTCATCCCGGTACCACTTGTGTGGGTCTCATGCTACCACTCGAGAGAAAGCACAGCCAGCATTCAAAAGTGACCAAAACATCAGCCAGAAAGCTCAGGAACTGAGAAGTGGTCTGTGGTCACCACCTGCAGACCCACTTTTTTATTGAGGGTGTCTTGCTTATTGCCTATAATTTCCACCTGTTGTCTATTCCATTTGCACAACAGCATGTGAAATTGTCAATCAGTGTTGCTTCCTAAGTGGACACTTTAATTCACAAAAGTGAGATTGACTTGGAGTTACACTGTGTTGTTTGAGTGTTCCCTTTATGTTTTTAAGCTGTGTAGTTTAAACCTCTCACAAGTTAAAATGATCTTCAACATCCCTGCAAGAAAAGGCGTTCTATGAATGAGATTAAGTAAAACTAAAAAGGACATCAGGAGGAAATAAATAATCATGCATTTCAGTTTATAGGTACGTTCCAAAAAGTATGCTTTGTGAACTTGAAGAAACAGGCCTCACCTCTCTTAGACCTCCTGAGACCCCCTGCTCCCTGGTGGGGGGTGATGCTTCGATGAATTTCCTAAAAACAAAGAAATGATTAACTGTCTCTCATTTATGCTGGCGTTACACTTCACTGGTCTGCAAGATTCCAAAATACAGGAACCAGATGAGTTGATGTTGTTACAACCTTGCCCTGCAGGACAAGGGAGTGCTGAAAAATCGCTAAGTCTGTTGGTAGTTTATAATGTTGTCTTGAAATGCAACTGCATCCATATAATATACACACCTCTTGTTTCTTTACAGTGATGGGATATAGAGGAATAGATAGCTGTCGCAATCTCACACTGGGACATGAGCCTTCATCTGGAACTGTAGGCATCTCATAGCCCACTGGAGCACACCAGTCTTCTGGTACTGCTTAAAATCAAACACAAAAATATGATCAGAATAAACTCAAAAGCCATAGAAAAGTAAATGGGGAAGGCCATCTTCATATAGGGTCATGACATTTGTTACAATACTTTAGAGGAAAATTATATCTACAAATGATCTTAAACCACCAGGCTATTCAGTTATTGATATGTACTTGAATTATTTTCATAGCAGTATATTTGTTGCTAATACAGTCTGAACCTCCTATTCACATCCTGTGTGTGGATATATGTAATTTGCCTACAAAGTCATTTGGCCAACTTGAAACACTTTACTTTCAAAGTTAGTCTCAGGAACCAGTGGTTGAGTGGTGGCATTCGCAACATCTTCAGGATTTCCTTGAACTTCATCCAACTGGTTATCTGCTTGTGCAGCTGGTTCATTTGAATATAAAGTATCTCTCAGCTTCATCTCCACTCTCTGCAACTTCACTTTCAGCTGGACAATCTCTTCTCCTTTTTGAGACAGCTCCAGCTGATGATCATGAAGGCTGTTCTCAACAATTTTCATTATTTCGAACATAGCTCTTCTCAAGATCGACTCCATGGTTGTATTCAGCAGGGCCCTGACTTCTTTCATCCGAAATTCTGACATCTTTGAAGGTGACTGGTACGGGCTTACAGAAGTCTAAAAGGACTGTGACGTTTTGGTCCTTTGGCAACCCGCACCTAAGGGGATAGAAAAAAAAACATCACTCGGGTTGAATTATTGCCTGATCAGGCCTATGAATGCGCAAAGTACATTTTTACACAGGAGAGATTAAACGATACACAATAAAAGCAAGTCATTCGTATCAAAACAGCGTATCGGGAGGGACTGCCGTTTAAATGTATACGACAAGAAAGATAACCTAACCCACAAAGGTGAATTAACATTTTATTGTCTCGATACCACGTACATTGACCTGTCGTCAGGCAGCAAATGTAGCTAGTGCCGTTATGTTGCCTACTAGTATAGTTCACAGAATGCACACTTTCTGCTTTGGATGAAACAACTGCATACTTCTCAGACTAGAAAGTTATATTCATCCTTTGCTTCAAGGTGTTGTGTCGATTATAAATCGAATAAATGAGCATTCCACGTTTGGCGGGCAACAAGCTGTTAGTAAGGAAGAAAAGAAAATGTTACCGTCCGGGCAGTGGTCCGGGGACACTCCTTGTGTCCAGATGACTTGACTGATAAGATGAAAAAAGATCTGTAACGTCGACTAAACCACGACTTATCCACAAATAACACGTGCAGTTCAGAAATACATCGATTACTTTTGTAAACCGTGCATCAAAGGCTGAGCGAGCTGAACATTCGCCATTTTGACGGAACGGTTTCCCGGTACAAGAGAACGTACTACGTCAGCATTACGTTTCTGATGTGACGTCCAGGCACGTTTTTAAAGCGTCCAGTATCCAGCACATATCGCTCACCTTAAATAACGATGTGTATGATGTGTTACCGTAAAAATGAATGCTAAATGAAGATGTTTATGATGCGTTTAATATATTATAATTCCATGTATAATAAACAGTTTCATAACTTATGTTAGCTTATGTTGTAGCAGAAGAGTGATGCGAAATTTACCCCTAAAAAGGGTATATCACAAAGTTGCAGGCGCATGTTTATCAAAACAGACTAGGCTACGTCGGTTCTTTCATACTGTCAGTGCAGACAAACTGCACCTTGAATACACATTTCTCATTATGGCATAAACACCAAAACTATCCCTTGGCCGTTGACATGAATAGCACAGGAACAATCCCATTTGTAATCGGGTCTGTTTAAATTGCTGACTACTCCGGCAAAAGTCACATATCCATTGCTCACCATTGTATGATACAAATGCCAGTGCTATTACTGAAACTTTACAATCTGACCAGCTCATTTATGAGTTGTTTTGTGATTTTGAACCAAATCCATCATACCTGTTCACAGGGTAAGTAGGACACAGAGATCCACTATAGAACTTAATTTCATTCTCAAAGTATACAGCCAATAAAATGTCTGGCTGTTGGCTGTCCAAACCATGCCCAGTGGTCTGTCCATCTTAGCTGGTCCTCATGTATCCTCCAAGCTTACAGGGTCATAGACGACATGAAAGTCAGAAGTGAGCCATGATAAAACCAACAAACTGACATATTTATGGCACTGCTCTCCTTAGACAATCATTTTTTCACTTTGCAAAAATCAAAACGTATTTATTAGGCCAGGTAAACAAAGGATTCATGAGATACATGATTTTCTGTATTTTTTTTCATGTAAAAATAATTAAGTAATAGAATGAAATAAAATGAAAATGAAAATAAGTACAAATCTGAAAGTAATTAAATAGTAACTTGGCTTTCTTATAAGGAGGTTTCTTTGTATCTTAAATTTTCAGTTAAAGTTAAGTTAACATTTTGGAATGGTCTTCAATTCAGAGCTAAATCTGACTCCCTCGCCAAAGGTGGTGTTGTTCCAGCCCAGAGTTGTTGCATCAGTAAAGAAGCAAAGAAATGTAAATCCTGAAAAAGAGACAATAAGAAATAAGTTAGGAGAGAGGCTTTGACATAAAGTACGGTACTTGATGTTATAGTATTTCTGTATAGCAAACCTGTTAACAGAGATGCAGAAGTGTTTGTAAAGCAGCCCACACAGAAATGCGGAATATTCCTTCTTTTGGGCATAGCACAGGGGTTGTCCTTTCCTCCAAACAGTATCATTTGGTCTGGGGTGATGTCCATACTGTTAAGCAATGCTATTTAACCATTTATTTTGATTCTTGTCTCACTGCCTGTCTTATAACACAGGCAGATGTTGCATGGGCTATCAAGAGAAAGGACATACTCGTCTTACAACCCTGATGCTACATTCCTTCCTCAGTCTTAAACCTTTTCTTGCCCTCAGAAACCAACAACTGAGTTGTTATTTGAGTTGATTTTATCTGAGTTGTTTTGTTATTGGTCTGCTACCAAACAGTTGCTATCATTTATCCACCCTTCAGCTTTTAACCCCCCCCACACACACACACACACACTAACTGTGCACAGTTCTCCATTTAGCCTGAAATAGCTTTTGTCTCCCCACTTACTGGAAAAAGGCAAGCTGCCAACAAGGTGTGCACACAGTAACAGGTTAACCAGAGCATATACCAACCTTGTGTGTTTTGGGCCTAGTGCTGCAGCAAACCCTGGCTGCACTAGTTCTTCTGGATATTTGTGGCAACTATTCCTTTGTCATCATCCCATTAAGACTAAATAACAACCTCACCCATACTAGCCCTGTGGGACTAATTGTGTGTTGTGACCATAGACTGTAAAAAAAAAAAAAAAAAAAAAGGACGTTGTCTTGCTCTGCTCGATATGAGGTCTCCACAAAACTGCTCCCCCTGGTGGCTGGCTGCAGTATAGGTCAAAAACTCCGGCCTCCCAGTCATTCCGGACGGGCTGTGGTCAAACTTTAAAAAATTATTACACCTGGTAGAAATGTTTCCCACGTCCCATTGTTATGATAGTTTTAAGATATAATTTGGCTGCCTTGTATTCAAATGCTCTTCTTTTTGGAAAGTTTCGTTTTTAGTAGTTATAAGAGGTTAAAAACAAGGCTTTACGTCATTTTCAACATTTTTAACGGTGATTGACAGCTGCCGTTTTCGTGCATTTTTTTGGGAGATTGTAAAATATGTCGGGATGATGAGTCAAGAAGAGATTAGACTCTCGAAAGAAAAAATGATTATCATTTCTGTCACCCAGTTCCACTCAGATTCTCCCAGAATCCCTCACAGTCTCTACTGCGCAGACTCTGACTGCACTCTGGCTTGGTATTTCTACCAATGGCTGTGCCTATGACAGGGGTAATTTGGCTTCAAAACACCATTCAACGGTAAATGGCGGAGCCACGCTGTCCACTCTATATAAAGCCTATAGTTGTGACAGACTCCTGTCCATGGTTCCACGGGTGCACTGAACCATCCCCTGGAAGAGTTATGACAATGATGATTTTTCTTAAGAAATCAAGAGGACTTAATCAATCCAGAAATGAGGCCCACCTTTCGACCAAATGCAACAAATCTAAGAAGAAAGGAAAATGGAGAGTACAGCAAGTGCCACTGTCATACAGTGACCTCCTCTGCAAAGCATTTAATGATTGTGTGCTCCTGTGTGTATTCAGGGTCAGGTGAAGGGTGCTACCACATTATGAAGAAATCAGCAAACAGGAGACAGAACATGGCTGTACACAAACAATTCCACAAGGGGGCACCCGGACCTTGTTTGCACTGCAACAGGCCAACCAGAATGCTGCAATAGGGAAAGTGAACACCAAGTTCAGCCCACTGTTTGTTCAGACCAGTGCAGCAGCATTACCAGGCCTGCTGGTGCACCTTACTCAACAATGGCATGCACGTGGAGAGGTTATGTAATTCAGATTAAAACTGCACTTAACAGACACCAGTTGTGGGATGTTGCAGTTGTTTGCTCAAACTGAGAAAGTACACATTTTGCTGGAGGAAATCACTTCTCAGAGGAAGAAGGAAACTATTCAGAGTTACAACAGAGTATAGATGAAATGATCTCTATTTGAGCCATTCTCTTGTCCAAAGGAAAGTGGAGGTGTATAGGTTGTGATAAAAAATTTAGCACTTATATCATAATACAGTGAACAAGTATGTGAGAAAGAACTAGGTCAGAAAGCTGACACACAGCATTGCTGTGTTGCACTCCAGAGGCTGGTTTAGATCAACAGGATATCCACATTAACAGCCCTTTTTGTTCCCTCCCTGGAAATAAGTTTTCCTCAAATAATTAACAACTATGATGCTTCTAAGATTATTGTAGCAAGTCTATGATTTATTAGACTCATTGGAATATTCTCTGCTATGATTTATTATGAATTGGCCCTGGGTGGTTATTCCACTCAAGCTCAAAATTTGGCTCAAGCTGCAGATCCAATGGCCTCAGCACAAGTGTTTATTATATTGAGATGCTTGTTCATGTGTTTGTGTTATCAGTAGGTTGAGTCACAGAACATAAACTCAGTGCACCACAAAGATCATCATGGGTGCTGGGTTCCCTCCTCCAGTGCTGGTTTTCATCATCAGTATCCCCATCGTCACTTGCCTTTTCTAAAGCTGTTTTTACACATGCACAATAATTCTGAATATTCTGAATTTGTGTTCTGTTTTTTCTATTATTCAGTGGGTAAATTTACTATTTGTAGGTAACCCTTGCCACAATAACTGGAAGCCTGACAGCAATGTTGTGCCTCAGAATTTGGTACAAAAATGAAGGTAGGCATTAAACCAACTGCCAGTTGATGCTAGAAGCACAAAACCTTCAGCTCTTGTCAAGACTCCTGACTGACAAATGGGATTATTCTGTAGTTCTTAAGATGCTATCTCACTCACTTTATTAGCCACTGTTACAAGCAAATCTTGTGGTACTCTTCTTGACCAGTCACACAGGTTTCTAACCAACTCATGTGAGTGAGTTAAGGCATCAAAAGCACCGCCAAGGTTGTCCATGTTCTATTTCACAGGCAATAATTTCACATTGTATGAAAACAGAACATATTCTGTATTTGTGGTGGGTATTTATCAGGCTAGATAATCAAAGAAACAGAACGATTTAACATCGGTTTAATTTCATTTACTTTATTTTGATCAAAATAACAATACTAGTGCAAAGCATTGAGGTCCTGCCAAGTGCTTTAAAAGGGGTGGAACTATAAATTGGCCATCACATAACAAGTTGTTTTGACTTCTTTAGTTTTAGCTAAGTTAATTTCTAGAGGACCATCTTGGAATGGACATTTCAGTGCTGAATCTTGCTCCTTCTCAGCCAAAGGTGGTGTTGTTCCAGCCCACATTGGCAGCATCCATGTCAGTAAAGTTGATATAAATTCTGAAAAAGAGATAAAAAGAAATACATGAATAAGGTAATACTTTAACCCAACACATATTACTGTGTGTGGAGTTAAGGGTATATACGTCTGTGTGTTTCTGACACCATTTAATTCCCTAATCTGATTAAGTGCAGTAGATGTGCAGACTGGATTGTGCGTAAGTTTAGCTACCTGTCCGGAGAGATGCCCAGGTGCTTGTTAAGTAGCCCACACACCAGTTGGGAGTACTTCTTTTGAGCACCACTGATTTTGCCAATGCTGTGGATGGAGCAGAGTGCACAGGGGTCCCCCTTTCCTCCGAACATCATCATTTGGTCAGGGTTGATTTGCACTGCAATGTACTGGGTCATGCAAAATAGAGACACAGCAAGTTTAATTTCAGTGTATTTACACATTTATAGTGAATGTGGAGAATTTTGATGTGTGCATGTATGTATTGTGTTTCACCATCTTATACTTAGTGTGCAATATCCTTAATGTTACAGTCTATGGCTGCGTCATGGCAATGGCCAATCAATACCATGTTTACACAATTGCACAACTATCTCACCAAATCCATACACAGTCTTCAGACGCATGCAATATGTTCTTTTAACTGTGGTTTAATGTTAATTATACTTTATGTTCCGGTTCTGGTGGTACGATGAACCACAGAAAGCCTGTAATTATGTCCAGGTCCAGGGCTTACCTTTTCGGGTTTACCAATAGCTGTTGCCAGCTCCGCGGAAGCCTCACTTAGCAGAGCCACTGGTATGTCACTTTTGGCCACATTGGTGTTCACCACAAACATCGGCATGATTAATCCTGTGCTGCCTCTTCTCACTTCACGAACTGCAAGTGCTGCCGACACTCCTGGCGGAACAACAGAACAACGAGTTTTTACGGGAGTTAAGAGGGTAACCTTACGGTCATATTGACCACAGCGCCCCCACCATGCTGGAGGTCACGTCTCAAGAACAGCCAACCATCTTTGCCAGTGTTTTCATATTATCATTTTTCGTATTTCATTAAAATATCCCCAAGTATTTTTCAGTTAAAACCAATGGAAAAAGCAATAGAAAATCCTCTTTTTTTTGTTTTTGGATTTTTTCAGATCTGGGGTGCGGTTGTTTTTGGCTGTAGGGTAATTACGGTACTGGGCATGCGCACTGTTGTTAGGCATCATTAAGCAGTGCTGAAGGAGGCGAAGAGGAAAACAGTGGTAGTGTGGGAGAGAGAGCAGAAGTTAGATGGTGTGCCCTTTTGTCGCCGTGTCTTCGTGGATATGAACACTGAAGCGGCTTATCCACGATTTGTGAAATCAGAAAGCCTGTTGCTGTTTGACGTCTGAGTGGACCCTTCTTGGTTTCATCCATAAAACGGTGCGTACACACAGCTAAATTAGCCGGGCTGCTGCTAGCACGATCACTTTCTGCCGTTACGGAGGGGCTGCTGCTTTTCACTTAAACATTAATGTAATGTGAGTTTTAACAAACAAGCTGGTGAGCAAGTAACTATCAGACGAAATTTGTTCTTTTTGTGGTCAACTGCGTTTCACTTTCTGACTAAAGCAGCAGTGTAGTGTTACACTTGAAGGTTACAGAGATGGTTTAACCGAAATGAAACTATGGGTTAACATAGCTCTGTCACACTCCAATTAAAAGGTTTGGTCACATCAGCCGGTAATTCAGACAATTAAGATATTTTTTGTTAATATTATGGTATGGCTAATATGTTGAAAGGTATTCGTAGTGATTTCGAAGGAACAGCGTGTAACTTGTTGTAACTTGTGATCATGAAATGCTGATTAAATAAGTGATACTGATCCATCATCAGGTCCCATCAGAACCTGTGGCAACGATGATGGAGGAATCTGTCTCCACGTTTGAGACGCATCTGACGGCCGTCATGGACAGCCTGATCCGAGCCTCGGTCTGCGAGATCACTAAACTCTTTCAGGAGACTGTGAACGACTACCTGGTGGAGCTGTCGCTCAACAGGAGGGAGAACGAGGCTCTCAAACTGCGCCTGAGGCTCACCGAGAACAAGCTGAGAACGGAGCGCAAGTACGGGCTGGGCTGGGCGTCCAACCGTCGCAACGCCGGGCTGTCTGCGGGGGAGGAAGGAGCTGGAGGGCGGCACAAGCGAAAAGTTGAGGTGGCCCGTGAGTATTTCTCACAATTAGATTTGTGTCACATGTAAATCACTCTTTGAATTTAACAGCACTGTACTACACCACCTGAATCTCTGTTTCTAGTGTGTTTTTTCCTGTGAGAAAGAGGGTTTTGCTGTGCAGTCAGGGCTTATGTGAAGACGCACTTGTTTTGTTGGAAACCATCTGGCAAGAGCTGATCTCTCCCTCCCTCCTTCCTCCCTCCCACCCTTCCTCCCTCCTCCTTTCCTCCTCCGCCTCCTCTTCATGTTCGCTCCCTCTGTCCTTCACCTCCCCCTCTCCTGTCTCTCTCCACTGCATTCTGTCCCTCCCACTCCTCTTTGCTTCTGCACACTCTCTCACTCCCTCCCTCCCTTCCTGTCTTGCTCCTCTCCCTCCCCCCACCTCCTCTCCTTCACTTCTCTCCGTCCGTCTGTCTGTGTCACTCCAACTCTCTCTTCCTCCTCCCCTTCCTGCTCCTCTCTACTTCACGCCCTCGCCTCCCTCTTCTCTCCCTGCCCCCACCTCCTCCTGCACTGTGCTCTCCTTCATCACGTTGCGCACACACTTCCCATCCCTCCCTCCCTCCTTCCTCCACTCCACTCCTCTCCTCTCCTCTCCTCTCCTGCTCCTTTCCACCACCACCACCACCACCACCACCGTAATTACACTCTTACTCTCCACTTCTCCTCTGTTTTTCTCTCTTTTCTCTCTTTATCTCTCCTCTTTACACTCCATCACTCCTTCAACTTGTCCTCCCACTCCCACTCCTTCTCCTCCCCTGTGGCCCCCACCAACTCCACTTCTCTCTCTTCCCCTCTCCCTGTCTGTTCTCCTCCCTCTCACATTTTTCTCTCCTTCCTGCTCTCTTGTCCTTCTACACTCCCTCTCTCCTCACTCCTTCATCATGCTCACTCCTCCTCCCTCCTCTCTGTTTGTGCTCCCTTCCCCCAACCTCCTCTCTGCTCCTGATCCTCTCTGCTGTTTCATTCACCTCCTCCTTCTCCTTCTTGTATCTCTGCTTCCTCCATCCTCTTTCTTTGCTCTCTCATCTCTTTCTCCTGGTCTTCCAATCATCTCCTCCCACTTATCTTCCACCCCCTCATATTTCATTCTCTCTCTCCTTCCTGTCTCTCCATGCCCTCCATCTCCTGCCACCCCTCTCTCCTTTTCCTCCCTCTCTCACCTCCCTCCCACCCTTCCTTCTCTTCTCCACAGGAGGCAAGTCAAAAAAGGGCTCGGCCGCAGCCTATGGCAAAAGCTGGCCTGGAGGTGTGTGGGAGGAAGGAGGAGGTGGCTGCGTTGGTGGTGGAGTCAGCGGAGGAGGAGGATGTGGAGGAGCTGTGGGTATGGTAGCAGGAGGAAGAGGGGGGAAGGAGGCCAGGGAGATGTACCTCATCCAGTTCCCCGGGGATGAAGAGGATGAGGGAGGGATGGTGGAGGACGAGGAAGGGGAGGGCAGCCTCAGCGGTGAGGGGGAGGAGACGGCCAACATCAAAGAGGAGGTGAGGGAGACGGGCTTTCTCAGAGGAGGAGGAGGAGGAGGAGTAGGAGGAGAAAGTGGCACAACATCTCTGCGCTGCTCAGCAGCCTCATGTAGAGTAGAAGAGAGCATAGAAAAGAAGAACTGAGACAGACTTTTGTTTTTCATCCATCAAATCACTGCAGAGATGAAGTGGATGAAGGCAAAGCTATTGATTTGATATTTAGCTACCAGAGGAGCCTGAAAGTAGCACAAGGAATCAGCCTCTCCACATCACAAGTGCTGCAAGCTTTTAGACTGAGACACTACAGGTGGAAGTGAAAAGCTGTTTGCTTTACAATCGCATGACCAAGCCTTAGAGCACAGATAAACTTTGTTCTCCTGCTGTATTTGAATACACAAATCAGGTAGAGTTTAGTAGCCTCCTTGTAAGTAATCGCAGAGTCTGAGATGTGTAACAGATTCATACAGTGCAACGCTTGAGGTCACATGGCTTTAACTTTAAACTGTGGAAGTAAAGCCAATGAAAAGTGCCTTAACCTGTACTCTACCTAATAGCCAGTAGAGGGCGTGTGAACTGTTTGCAGCTGTAAAGATCCAGAGGAAAAATTCTCAGTTGGCCTTTCCCTCAGCTTTTTTAAAAAAAAGACCAATGTTTTAAAAAAGGATTTGAATGATTATCCATAAAATGATGTGTTGCCTTGTTTGAGTTATAAAAATCTGTAACTTTCTACGCTTCTCACAGTTTGGTCAAACTGAAGGCTACCAACCTGCATCTCTGCGGCTAATTAAAGAGGCTTTGAAGATGGATCCACCCAACAAGGCGCTCCACAGTGCCTCCAGAACCCAAAGTGAAGGTAATGAGCTTAGGACACCAGGGTGGAGGGATGAAGTGAGAGATATTTTTAAAGATCAGTAGTTTGAATGAAAGTGCTCATGTCAGATCTCTCCCCTCCTTATCTCTGATCAGGTGACCTGTCAGACCATCCCCCAACTCTTCATCCAAGTGATAGAGACGAGGAGGACTGGGAGGTGGACTCAGCCGAGCCACCAGAGGGGGGCATGACTATGGACGAGCTGAGGGGCCTGGAGTCAGCATTAAGGGCCGAGAGAGGCCGTGAACAGGCTGCCATGAAAACTTCCCAGCCTGTTAGCCCCGAATTAACACCAGGCAGAGAGATCGGCCTGGCGCCGAAATACATCGGTCTTGATGGAATGGAGCAGGATGGAGAACTGGAGCCTCAGCCCCCCACCCTGGAGAGGGAAGAGCATGTAGGGCAGAGCAGGTTGAAAGACGGTGTGAGGGCTGGAGTGGATCTGAGGATAAGCTGGTCCAAGAAGTCGAAAGAGGGGGAACCAGCTGGTGTCGTGAAAGGAGAAGACATGGAGCTGGGAGAGTCTGAGCACCCGCCCCACCTCTCTGCTCCAGGGAGCGTTGGAGAGAGCATAGGAGAAGAGGAGGGTGGCGGGGACCTCCTTCACTTTTGTCCACAGTGTGGAGGAGGCTTCACATCAGAAGCAGAGCTGGAGGAGCACCCCTGTCCACTCGGAGGCTCTCAGCTTCAGAGCAGTGGAAGCGAGGATGGTCTCTTCCCCTGTGCCCACTGCGGAAACACGTTCAGCCACGCCTGGGCGCTGAAGAACCACGAGTGTGCCTGTGCTGCCGAGCGTCCGCACTGCTGCGAGATCTGTGGAAAGCGCTTCACACACTCCCGCTCATTGGAACGCCATCATCTGGTGCACACAGGTGAGAGGCCACACAGGTGCCCTCAGTGCGGACGCAGTTTCAGCCGTTTAGGAAACTTAGAGCGACACCAGAGAATCCACACAGGTGAACGCCCGTACGGGTGCGAAGCATGCGGGAAGCGTTTCAGTCGGGTGGAGTACTTAAAGAGACACCAACTTATACACAACAGTGAAAAGACGACAGTCCAATGCTCCAACTGCGGGAGTGGCTTCAGTGATGTCGAGCAACTGAAAAACCACCGCTGTTTTTAGAGCCCCGCCTTCAAATCTCAGACAGAACTGGAAACGAATCACTGGCGTTTCATTGAATGTGGTAGAGCTTAGGTGATGAGGTTCTTGATGGATGCTCATCTTATCCTCGATGACTAGGCCCAGACTTTTTCACTCACTTGATGATGAAGGATGATTAAGGCTTATGTTCAGAGTGAAACAGGAAGTCATACTGAGGGTTTCTCCGGAGGATGGAAAAAATCAATCAGCCATTTTTATCTGAAGTGTTCTCATTTGTTTGTACAAATCTTTTACTTATTTATGAAGTTTGATTAATGTAATTTTCTCTTTCTATCAGTGAGTTACTCATACTCAGGCCAACACCCTGGTTCTTTAGCTGACAATATAATTAACAGCTTAGCATTTTATATGTCTGTGTTTTGGTCGTATCCTAAAGAAATAAATGGTTGAATTCATCTGAAGACTCTTTTTTTGTAAATTACAGGATTGTTTTGTAGCAAGAAAACATTGATTAGAGGAAAATTTAGCACAATCATATTGATAAGAAAGTTATTTAATAATTTGAGGTGTGTACTGCTCTCGCTGACTGCTGGCTCTTACAGATTATCTGTGCAAAGATACCATAACTAGAGTCCCTCTCTGAGAACAGTCACTTAACAACACATGGAAAATGAAATGCCATGTTTTGGGGAGGTAGCTCTTTGTTGATTTTCAACAGTGTGGGTGTTTGAAACTTTTTTCTTTATCTCCTTTGAGAAAAACAAAGTAAGGGAAGCTGCTGCAGCAGCAACTCGTCAATGACACCAGTGAACATGAACCGTTTAACCAGATGTACAAAGTTTTTCTCAAGTTGACCACTGTCACTTTACACACCCTCATTCATCAGACAAAAGTTCCTGTTTGATTTCCATGCAGTCACTCTACGTTTATTTGAAGAAAATGACTGCTGTGTGTCACATCAAATTCTTAGTTCACAGCTCATATATTATTATTTCTGAATGTCTGAAGCTGTTCTTTGTCTCCAAATTGAGTAATGAATGAATAGATCAAACTTTCCTGAAAATATAACTTGTTGCTGCACAGCACTGAAACAGTTTTGTACTTTTAAGCTCATTACTTTTTTCTTGACTCCTGTGAAGGGGTAAATCTTTAAATTACAGTGCTGTTAAATAATAAGGCCTTAAGCTATTCCTAATGAGGGTTGTTTTATTCTACTCAATAATATCTGAAAAATAATGAAGAAGTCCTGTACTGTAGGGACAGAGCGAAGAAGTGACCAGGAGTAGTTATGACACTCTTAAAATCTAAGTCCAAGCTTCAGAGGAAATTCAAAACTACGAATGGTTAGTCATCTTGTCAGGGTGGTATTCAAGTGGAACAAACCATTAGGGCTAAGTTGCAACAGGTTGCAGGTTTTTTTTTTTATTTTAGTGTAATATATTTTTTCTTCTGTTACTTTTTAGCTTTTGTTTTTAAAGAAGCATCTTTTGTATAATCCTTAAAGATTCAAACCAAGAAAATCTACATTAGCTATCTATTTATTTACTTTTTGAACTGAAAAAAAAACCTGCACAGGAATGAAACATCTTCTGACAAGTTTCACAGCAGTATTTTTTACAATCTCCATGAACAAAGGGACAAAGATGTATTGCAGGAGCTTTTCTGTGCTTTTAAAAAGAAGCCTCATCTTTATCAACTCTCCTTCATGCTTGATATGAATGTCTGACCTTGTGGTAGCATGTCTGACTCCAGATCAGAAGGCTGCGTGTTTTAATCGTGGCAGGGTCGAATACTATGTAGATTAACAAGCTCACTACTCTCAAGACTGATCATCTAAATCAGCACTTTTGTTGTAGATGGATCTTGGGAAAACTCATCAAAGTTTTGACATTACTGGCACAGGTCGACACACAGCTAACACCTGACACAATAGTAGGCTTTCTCCAAGTCCACAAAACCCATGTAGACTGGATGAGTGGATTTGAAACCACCTCTAGAAGCTTTGCAACGATAAAGAGCTGGTCTGCTGTCCAACTTATGTACCGAGCAAAGTATCCTCCAGGTTTACAGAGCACCTGTAATTCATAAAACATTCATATTTAAAAACAGAAAGACAAAATAGACCTGTTCTTTGTTGGATTAAGATTTTCGTTTATAATTCTCCAATTCCAATGGAAGTCTCTGACCTTGTGGCGCAATGGTAGCGCGTCTGACTCCAGATCAGAAGGCTGCGTGTTCAAATCACGTCAGGGTCAAATGTGAGCAACATTGCCCACTTGAATTAAATGGTAACTTGCAAGAATCTTCACTTCAGTGAACAGTGGAGTCTCAGGAAAACATTAGAAGTCTGTTCATGTTGAGAGGGAAGAAAATCTAGTTCTTTCCAAAGGCCACTTCCAAATCAGCCTCTTACCTTTTTATTGTTCCTCTCTGTTTTACATAAATCATTACATAGTGATTTATTTAACCCAGAAATATCAGTACTTTGAAAATATCAACAAAAATCAATCAAAATGCAGGCTCTATTCTTATATTTTTTAATCAAACATCTTCTCTATAAAGCCACACTTCAAGTTGCTTTTTCTGACCTTGTGGCGCAATGGTAGCGGATCTAACATTCACAGGGAAAACCCTTCTATAACAAGTCAATGACTTTGATTTACAGGAAAAGGAAAAATGCTTGTCTTGCAAACATTGAGACACAGACACGCTTTCTCCAAAGATTCTCATCAAGCACATGTTCTTTCTTCTCTCACAGCAACATAAACTGTTTTAATGAATTACTCCTTTTGTTTTAATGAAATGCTCTTCATAATAAAACAGAATGTTTATTTTTTCATGAGAGGTAATGTTGTATAATCTTAGATCAAGATATTTCTTCATAAAGCTCCACTTCTGCAGGACATTTCTGACCTAGTGATGCAATGGTAGTGTGTCTGACTCCAGAGCGGAGGGCTGTGTGTTCAAATCATGTCAAGGTCAAACACAGTCACAATAATCAAAAGGAAGTAAATGACTGCTTGAGTAAAAAACTTCAAGCTTCCACTTGCTTTTCTTGACTTTGCTTTATTTAAAGCTTTAATGTTTTATTTTGGGGAGTCTCATACTTCACAAAGATTACACACAGTTACAGTGCAGGATACTTATTAGATTTTTCAAATCAAGCGTTTTCTCTATAAAGCTCTACTTCTACCTGATTTTTCTGATCTTGTGGTGCAAAAGTAGCACGTCTGACAGCAAATAAGAAGGCTGTGTGTTCAAATCATGTCCAGATCAAACATCAAGATCAACCACTAGAATAACATGACTATTTCAGAGTACAATCAGTAATCAGCTGACCTGAGGGTGAATAATAGCAGGACAAGTGAAATCAACATCATAACCAATTCAGGAAGGATCAGAGTATAAGTTTTTGTGCTAAATCAAAATCTTCAATAGTGTGGTAAAGATGAAAAATGATACTCAACAAAGCTTTGATAGGTACATAGATGAATTATTAAATAACAGATGAATAATAAATTCTGTAGTTTAAGAGAAAACTACTCTTACGTATTGTTAATACATAATTTGATTGTTTTTTATCACTTCTTATCTAACAGTAAGCTTAAACTGATGACTCAGGTACAGATTCTTGTAAGCAGTCATTAATTTCCAAACCAATGTCCAGACCATGTTTGACCTTGACGTGATTTGAACACGCAGCCTTCTGATCTGGAGTCAGACGCACTACCGTTACGCCACAAGGTCAGGAAATCCAAGTTGAAGTAGAGCTTTTTGAAGAAAAAGATTTAATTTAAAACCTGAAGAATAGATCCTGCACAGCACTTTTTTACAGTTTGTTTTGTAAAATGTAAAAGTTTCAAATGACAGGACACATAATGCATCAAATCAAAACACGGTCAAATAAAGTGCAGTCAGCAAATAAGAGACAGCCAGAAGCTCTTGTGGCTCTTTGAAGAGCAAATGACCTTTTCTTAATGCTTACAGCCTCATTAAATGTTTTAAAACAAGCGGATTTGTTACTCTTCATCAAGAAATTAATGAATCATCTGTCCATGGGAGAACATGCTTCTTTATAATTTTACATCTAGATTTGGCTCTCACAGAAGACTTAAACTTGATTAATCTTAATTGTTGAACCCACAGATTTCTGATCTGGTCTTGCCCCTACTGGTGAAATCAAAACATTGATTTCATCTGGTTTACTATTGATTATATTCAAATCAATTATTTTTTCAGTTAACCTTTAAAGGTACAAGCTACTTTCTTTGGTTCATTCTGACCATGTTTGACCTCGACGTATGTTCGAACACGCAACCTTCTGACCTAGAGGCAAACACGCTAGGTTGCACCACAAGGTCACAAAATGTGAGTATAAGTAATCCCTCCTGGAGAAAAGCTTTGATCTTAAAAGCCCAGTATTCTCAACAACGATGTTGATTTTGTTTTGGCATTTTCAGATGTTTTTTAACAAATAAGCAATGCATTGTAAAACTTTGTTTATGTTGGTGAGACAGATTGTTCAAAAAGTCACTATTGGAGAAGACTGGGTATCTTTGTGGCCCTTTGGAAAGTTAATGACTCATGTTAACAGCAAGAGTCAGCCTTTATAAGCAGGTATGAGTGTCTGCTCACTAAAAGATAGCATACAAACCATGCTGATCAGTCACAAGATAATACAAACACGATAAAATTATTTATTTGAAAGTGTGGACGATTACAAAACTTCATGAGGTAATCATCATGTTCATCTTCAACACTCATTCAGCACATAAAAAGAAGAAATGTAAGTCAACTGATAACTTCATAAAAGACTTGAGATGAGCTTCATCTTTACACCTGACACTGTCCCTGAAACAGACTGATGGGCATTCCCAGCCTTTGTGCCAGGATTTCCTCCAGACTCTCTAAAGTCATCCTCCTCACATCATAGCCCCTCACTGATGCTCTGGCTTTGACATTAACCGGCACTATGTCCTCATCACTGTTCCTGTCGTTCCTCCCCACAGCAGCATACGTGGGGAAAAATGGCGTGGCAGACGTATAAAGGCTGGCCCTGAAGGACGGGCAGCAGTAAGCAGACCACATGTACTCAGGAACAGAGACCCTGTTGTTGATCCAGCGGGGCTCAGACTTGTATGGCATGCTTCCTGTGATCACATACATCGACCCGTTGCAGAAGGTCTTGAATTTCCTCAGCACCTCATTCTCCAGGCGGCTCCAGGGACCAGAGTTTGAGCCTGCTTTCTGAGGGACGACGTTTGTTAGTGTGAATGTGGCCTCACGGTTTTCTCTTGTCTTCTGGTGCATGCTGGGATTGAGATGGCCTTTGGTGAAGTTTGAGTTCTTGTAGTCCTGAAGCACCGCCTGGCTCTCAATCACATTTTGGTCCATGGGGGTGGTGAAGGTTTTCATCTCTGAACTGGCACGGGAGAATGCCAGCTTGATGACAGGGAGAAAGAGAACATGTCAACGCTCAGGAGCTTGATTTTTACATTTTTTTCCCCAGTCTGTTGCTTTATTCTGTTTGTGATGAGTTTTCAAAGTCATTAAAAGAAAAAAAGTGTGTGTGACAAATTCTTCATCACATGTAACTCACTAATGGGACAGGTTGACAGTTATTGAATTTAACTTTTCTCTCTCCTTTACCTCAAAAAAAAAAAAAAAAATCACGCATCCTTGTTTCCCCCTCAAAATTTCCTTTTAACACTTTTTAAAAATGCAAACATGTAGTGACATCGAACAGAACTTATTTTCTCGCCACCTTGTGTCTCCAGCCATGAATGTGGAGATAAACTCAGTTCTTTTTTTCAGTTATTTCTTCAGTAATCACTTTGAATGTGTTTATAAGACATAATGCTGTTCTTCATGTCCTCTTAAACTCCTAAATCGACTTTTTTTCTCTACCTATGACCAAACCCCCATGTGTCCGTCCCCCCTGTGTGTATTCCAGGAATTACTAAGACTGTTTTGTTTCACAGCAATATGTTAATTCTTACCTGTGGTTCATACATCCAGGTGGAGTTGGGTCGTTTGCCATCAGCAGGACTGAGGACGTAGGCAGAGTACACTGGTGTTCGATGCTGGCGGTGATACAGACTGGCAAAGTGGTACTGGTTTTTGTAGCGCTGGCATATTGGCTGGTATCCTGCTGCGGTGATGCCCTGCGGTGGAGTTCTTTCATAGAAGAAGTTGAGGCACTCGGAGAAGTCTTTGCTGATCTCACCAAGGACCAGTCCCCCCAACCAGGCCAGGAGGAGTAGCAGAGCTCCCATAGAAGACTGCAGCATCTTCCTTTGACACATCCTGCACAAGAGGAGAGCAGGTCAGTGAGAGATGTAAGGACCCTGTGGCCGGTTGCCTCCTACACACTGCTCCCGAGTGAAATAAAACCTGTAGTGTCTACTCAGCGCCTGGGATGTCTATGTTAAAGAGCTATCTCTCAGTTTCCCTATATATATACATTGTCAGCAGGAATCCTGTGGGTGACGAGTGAAACCCACCCCCAACCCATTTTGCACTCAAACTTCCCCCATTGACCAGCAGTCAGGCTGTCTTCTTGGAAACAGTGGTGCTTTATAACATTTTATGGCTGAGTCAGCTAAAATGAGAACATCTATCTTTGATGGACTTTTTATATTTTGGTAATGATGGATTAGGAATTTAGGAAAACTTGCAATCTCAAAGTTACAAGTGAGCTCTAACATTGAAAAGAAGAATTTTATTTTATTTTACTTTTTTTGCAAGAAAAATCTGCATCATAGTTTGTATCCCAGAAAGAAATCCATGTTGCAGGTGGCAGAGACCACTGAAATCCTCAGCACTGAAAATGCAGCAGTTTAAAAAAGAATGGGTTGGGGGGTGGGGGTGTCATCCAGGGGGCCCCTGGGGGCCCCCAGAACAGACACAGCAGTCTCTGGTTCCTGACTGCTGTGGAAGTTGTTGAAGTATGGTGAGAAACCAGGTTTCTGTGCCTTCAGAGCCACAGACCTCTTAATTTGTTGACACAGCAGGTTGATGTTAACTGACATTGCAATCAGGCTTTCATTTTCATATCTGCACCCAGAAATTGATGCATAATCTTCAGATTTTTTTTATATAAAATATTATTTGCCTGATACATAGATTTATATTTATTTTGGGTGCATCAGCTCTTTTTTTTTTCCACTATCAATCCAAAGTTTCTGTGTGGTCGTCCTCTTATTTGTCATCAGAATTTCCCGTATTGTGGGAACACAAAATTTTTCACAAAAGACACGCTCAGAACAATACTTCCGTTTTCTCACTGTCCTTTGATCAAAACTCTTTTGGTCTTTTGCTGATTTACTGAAAGGCCTGAAAATCCCCTGTCTGGCCTTTCTGCTTTTATTTTCACTTTATTTAGCAAATGTTAAATTGCATGAAGGATGTTCATTTTAGAGAAGCCGGGAAGACGCAGGCCAAGATATAAATACAAGAACATAACATAGAAGTTTTACAGACGGGCGCTGCCGGCTGCATGACGGCAAAGTGGAGCATCATTTGGTGTTATTTTACAGCTGAATACCAAAATACTTCTGATGTTTTCAGAAAACAAATACAGTTCTGTGGCAACATCACACACTCATACAAACATCTATTAACACACCAAAAAAAGTAACACTGGTCTTCATAGTTGTAAATTAAGAAACTAATTTAACATAGACTATTGACATAGTGATGTAACATATTCAGCCAGATGGATCTGAATAAATGGTTTTACTGAAACTGAAAAAGTGTAGCTATGTAAAGATATAAATGTTAAATATACAGTGCTTGATAAATGAATTACATTAGCCACCCTGTACAAGTTGTTGCCTCAGCTTCTCTAAATTATCAGTATATTCCTGATTTCCTATATATATTTTTATGTCTCTGTAATGGTTAATCCACCAATATTTTTAAGCTCTTTAAACACAGTGATATTTTTAATGCTAAAATGTAACAATTGTTGTTATACATGAATATTCAATTGTATTTTTATAACAGAAAAAATGCACATTACTATTTTCTAACCAACAAACTATTTTTGAATTTTATTTGATCTATTTATTTTGATTTAATTCATGAAAAGAAATGTTAGTTTTAGTGGTTGTATGTTATTCCTGAGCTGCCTTTTTTGGGAAAAAAAAAAGAGTATTGATTACAGTATCGCCAATACTGACCCTATGTTTCCTTGGTACTGGATTGATACCAAATTTTTCAGACCACTATTTTATACTGATTTTATTTCACATCATATTTATAAACTCATTGCACATGGCCTACAAAAAAATTCAACAATTGTTTAATAAAAAACTTAAAGCTTTTTGCCAGAGGAGGAATTTCAGGGGGATAGTTGTTATTTACTGAGTGATTAAAAGAGCACACTTCTTTAAACTCACCTTTGAAACGTGGGCCTCAGAGGCCACTCTTGATGGCCATCTAGTGTTCATTTAAAGTCATGACACTCAACGGGAATCACGAACTGGTCATGTGGTCTCAGTCAAACAGGTTACACTGTGAGTAATGATTTCTCGTCACTGGTGACGAATGGTAACCTGTGGGTGACTGACCATAAATGACCAAGTTTCTGTTACGTCAGAGAGGAGACTTGCTGAGTCTTACTTACTGACAGCTAAAAAGAGGAGATCAGAGTTGGGAGTGCTGATCAGTCTTTTTTTTTTTTTTTTTTTTACTTCTACGAATAAGAGGTAATTATTTCTGTTGCTTAACCCATCACATGCTAAACACAACTACAACAAATACACAGAGAGAGGTCATTTAAAAGAAAAGCTACCAACCCTGTGTCGTATAGTCTCCATTCTTCTTTGTTTTGTCACTGGATCATTGGGTGTGTTTTGAAGCTTATATGTAACACCTGGAACACTTGACATACCTATCCGGAGGTGCTTTTTTCACGACAGCTCTGCCGTCAGGCTCATTTCTTTAATGCTAACACAGTGGAGTGAACCTTCGAATGGGGCCTGTGAACCTTCGAATGGGGCCTGTAAACTGTACATAAATGTAAACAACTTTAAAATTAGCGTTGTTACTCATAGACTGGACAGTTTTTTTCTCCCAAATAAGCTTGTTTAAGCAACTGCTCGTAGAGATTTTCTTCAGAATTAAGGATAAAATATAAAGCAGTTTGGCCTAAAATAGACGTGTATTTTTGACAACAACACAACCAAACTTGTGAATATATACTATTAATTAGCTGGCAGTGGTATCTGAGTTGTTTTTCATACATGTTCCCTAAAGAGTTGTTTAGCCCCAGGGTAATGACTGCGCGCCCTGTGACTGCGCAGCCCCATCAGCTGCACGAGCCTGTTGCTGCACGCCCTCGGCTTCTTCCGTGAAAACTGTCAGCATCAACCTAAACCACTCCCTCTCTCACTGTGAACGGAAAGGCAGTGTGTTCTTCTCTCTGTAGCCATCAAACATTTCTCTGAAGGACTATGCGCGCTGCGAAGAATGGCGGAGGCCAGCGCGCTTGAAGAGCTGCAGTCGGAACTAACTTGCCCGGTGTGTTTAGAGCTCTTCCGTGATCCGGTAATATTAGAGTGCGGACACCACTTTTGCCAGGTGTGCATCGTCCAGTGTTGGGAAGCCAAGGCGGACGAGTTGTCGAGCTGTCCAAAGTGTCGAAAGCCGTGCGCGCGTAAATTGCGCCCCAACTCCCTGCTGTGCAACGTCGTGGACAGCGTGCGCAGAGCCGGGGTCATGGACCCAGCTGTGGGGATACCCGGGTGGGATCATGTGTCTGCTCTCGAGGAGCCGGAGGAGCGGGAGCGTGGGTCCAGTATGAGCAGTGTGGCCTCGTCTATCGGGCACTGGCCGCGCCTGTGTTTGGATATGTGCGAGGAGCATGAGGAGAAGCTGAAGCTGTACTGCGAGGACGACCAGCTGCCCATCTGTCTGGTGTGTGGGATGTCCCGGGACCACAAGACTCACAATGTCATACCCATCAATGAGGCTTTTGAAAACTACAAGGTACTGTCAGCGTATGAGTTCAGACACGTTTGTGTCCATAAATCTTGATCTCATGAGTCTTGTGATACAGGAAAATCAAACTTTGAAACCAGACGTGTACAGACTACTCTCTGATATGAAGTTGTTTCTCTAAAACTTTACAGCTACTCCTTGTTATATATATTTTATTTCCTCTCCTTTTGGAAGTTGGATCCACACTAAGAAAGTAATATGAAGTAGTGCCATCCACTGTGCTCAAATTAGGCTTTACTCCTTTCCTTGTATAGAGAGGTTTCATAACCCTTATAAAAGTAAAAATTTAACCATGTTTATGTCAAATCTGCTCTTTTATTTGCAGACAGGACTTTCTCAGAGCACATGTTTTGATATTCAAGTTCCTTTTGCCCTTGTAGGGTACTTGTCTTTGGGTACTTGTTTCAGAGGAATTCAGCAGCCCACCGTGAGCTCCACATTCCCCCTGCTCTTAAACCTGACCATCCTCATTTTGTTTGTTTAAAGACTCCGTCTGAGAGGGCTCTCAGTGTGCTTTAGCATGTTTCAATGGTGCTGAATTTCTCTGGATGTTTGTTTGAATTTGGTTAGAGGTTGCAGTTAAAAAGGTTGGGGGGGGGTTGTCATATGACTCCCATTCAAGGCGATGTTGTTCAGAGAAATGCACGAATCAAATCAAGTCTTCCGTTAAATGTAATCTGGTTTGAAGTCTCATCTTCTTAACCATGTTTTGCATGATTGCTTATTTCTGTCACAGGATAAGTTGTCTGTCGCTCTGGAGAGGGTTCAACTGCAGACAGAGGAGGCCACACTCTTCCAAACGAGGACCAATGAAAAGATCCTTCTGATCAAGGTACCAAGGCGGTGTGTGTGTGTGTGTGTGTGTGTGTGTGTCTGTGTGTTTGTGTTGTTGTGGGCTGTTTGACCAAGACAGGAAATATCCTGAAACAACTCTTGCAGAATGAAAGAAATTCCTGCTTTGTGTTAAACCAGATTGTCTAGTAGCTAAGCAACACTCTTCTACATTCCTCCACCTTTACCTTTCAGACAGGTGATTGATGGATGAGTCATGCTAATTATGACTGAAGGTGACTGAAGCTGTTACTCAGCACTGTGTGAATGTGATGGTCCTCATGTGTTTCAGCTGCAGAGCTTCTTCCTAAAATGAAAGCTTTTATGGACATTTATTCATGTCCTGTCATGTTTGACTTTCTCACGATCTCACCTTTCACACACACACACACACACACACACACACACACACACACACACACACACACACACACACACACACACACACACACACACACACAGCTTGTACAAAAATGCCTGCCTTACACACACCCTCATAGAGAGATAACAGCTGACAGGACATAGTCTTCCACTAAGCAGCGTTCACCTCAGGTCTTTCTGCCTTTAGGCCTCTCAGTCTCTCTCTGTCTCTTCCTGTGTCTGTTGAGCGGAGATAAGAGCGCAGCATGATGCTGAGATGTGCAGCAGATTGTAGCACGTGTCTTTCCTCCAGGCTCTTTTACACCATCCCTCCGTTCTTGTCTGTCTGTCGAGGCTTTCAGCACATATGTTTTTTTTTTTTTGCCTGTCTGGCAGTCGGTCTGTTTGACCCAGTTTAAGTGCACATGCACGAGTTTTCACTTCTGTTTCTCTGCCAGTGTGACAGGATGTGGGTCAACAAGATTAAGAGGAAGTTTGTCAACTCTTCTTTCCGGAGTGTTTCTCATTCAGTGTGTGTGTGTGTGTGTGTGTGTGTGTGTGTGTGTGTGTGTGTGTGTGTGTGTGTGTGTGTGTGTGTGTGTGTGTGTGTGTGTGTGCCATGTTGAAAAATCAAAACATTTAAGAGGGACTCAGACAGTTTTACTATTCATGTTATGTTAAAAAGTCTCAGAGAAAACTTTAGAATAAAGACTTCCTGTAACTTTATGCTAAAGAAATAACACCAAGTGATGTAGTTCGATGGTCCGTGTTGGTTTGGTTAACTAAAAGTATAAAGTTCTGGTGAGAACTTTCTAAATGATCTTTTCGTTATCACTTCTAAATGCTGTTACTCAGTGTGCTGGTCGGGTCGTCCAAAACCACACAGATTTATGGCCCTACAACACCACACCAACAAAATTAGCTGTGAGAAGTAAGACCTGTGTCTATTTTCTTGAAGAAAATGATTTCTTGGATTAATTTTGTAGTGATGGCGTACACAGTTGGTTGATGAGTACTATTAGATCATAATCAGGATTCACTGATGCTGCAAGTTACAGGCATGCCTTAGAGCACTGGGCTGCTAGTAGTGTTAATTATAGCCTGAAACTAAACTACAGTACAAACCAAAGACTGAATAAAACATGGACGTAGCCCACGCGACATCACCTGTCTGTTCCTGACACTTGAAATGAAGCCAATTCGCAGATGCAGCCACGCACACACGCTAGCTGTGAGTTTCATTTCAAACAGCTACAGGGCACTCACCAGTCACATGACCTGATCTGTGTCTCTGATTGGACAATGAAATGATCCTAATAACATAACCCCGGAGTAAGAAAAATATTCACCCACTGTACCTTGTGTGCCGATAGTGAAATCAGCATTTTAGACCCAAGCCCTTTTTTGAACCAGGAGGTAAATATGCTTTTTAATGCTGTAACAGTCAGTTTTTATGGCTGGGTGTTTACATGACTTCCGGTCTTTCTGCAGCCAGCCTCAAGCAGATACTCAATGAACAGCAACATTTAGCACTTCCGTGTAGGCTTCATTTTTACTAACCGGATGAAGCCCCTTGGTACAAACTGAGTTTACAAAGTTTGCTTGTATCATGTTTCAAACTATAGCTCTATGTAACTTTTAATAAATACATCATCTTGTCACTTTGAATCCAGTAAAAAGTTGTCTTAAACAAAGAAAAGTAGTGTTTAAACATAAAAGAAGATTGTTATTCAATTGCATCAGAACAGACATACACTTTGGTAAGAGTCACATCCTCATAACAGTGGGTGCAAGTACTCATGGGAAACAGAGTCTTTATCCCAGAAAAACACTGCCAGGAAACACCTTTTATCTTTCTTCTTGGGTGCTGCAATCCTCTTGATCAACTGTTATTGTTCAGTTGCATTGTGGGTAGTGTTTGTGCCTCTAGACAAATGTTATCAAAGAGATAAGTCACATTAACACAGACTGCTGTTACAGTATGCACTCTCTAAGTTCACTGAGTGAAAAACAGGAAGACCAGGTATTTCTATAACCTCTCAAAAACATTTAAAATCTGAAGAAAACAAAATAACTTTGAGGAAAACACAGTAGGTCTTCTGTCAGACACACGGCACATTTTCCTTCAGAGATTACTTTGGCTGGAAGCACAAATACCAGAAAGTCTCCCATAATCATGCTCACAAAAGTCCGCCCTCATGTTTCTCCAGGAGCGAGGAGGAGACCTGGAGGAGATGGTCACTGCAGAGTTCAGCCTCCTGAGGGAGTTCCTTCAGGAGGAGGAGGAGCGCATCAAGGAGAAACTGAAGAAGCAAAAAGAGGAGAAGCTCAACCAGCTGGAGGAGGCGCTCACCAAGACCACGGAGCAAATCAGCCAACTGGAAAGTACAGCTGACCAGCTCAGCCTCAAACTGAGAGAAGAGGAAAACCCAGAGCAGCTCAAGGTGAGAGGAGGGGGGAGCTCAAACAAACACTGCTCTCAGAGAAGTTTCTTTTTCAAACTGCGTAGACTGAGGTAAACCGAAGTATTAGTTTCCAGGGCAAAGAAGAAGTGAAGAATACCAAAGAATATTAAAATGCTACAGTAGAGATGTTATCTGTGTACTTCAGAAAAGACTGCTGTAGTTTGTGATCACAGGCTTGTTTTTATCTTCTTTTTCAGGGAATCAAAGATTTCATTGGAGGGTGAGTATCATCTCGATCACAATCATTCAACAGTTCTGAGGTAGTGACCAATTTCCATGAAATGTCCACTTCTGTTTTTTCACAACTTTTGCCCTCGTCTTCACCTCTGAGGTCACAGGAAGTGGCCTGTTGTTTTGAAATTAACTGTAAATCTGACACAAAAGTATGGGGTGTGTTTTATTGAGTCATCTGTGTCTTGATATCTGACATTTAACCAAATAGAATGGTTTCTACTTCATTTTATTATACGTCTGCTTCTAAAACATAAATAATCACAGTAACACTTTATTCTTATGGCACCTTTGAAGTTTTTTAGAAATACACATTTCAAAACATGCTCATGTAGAACTACAGAGGATTTTTTAAGTGGGACTTTTTGTGTGGTGTTTTAAAATATGATTGATTAGCGCCAAGTTATTAAAACAAGAAGTTTTAGCATTCACATTGACATCTTTTATAACTTGCTTGAAATCCTTTCTTATATATGTATATATATACTTGTAAAATCAAGTCTTGCTTGCCTGTGATCTCTTTCTTCCCCCTGCCAGGGTTGAGAGCTTGTTTGACCGACCCCCAGAGGTTGGTGTAAGTCTAGAGACAGGAGAGTTCCTGGGGCCTCTGCAGTACAAGACCTGGAGGAAAATGAGCCAAATTTTTCAGCCAGGTATGAATATAGTTACTAATACAGTCATGAGGGGAAGGATCTGTTTTCCCGAATAAGTAGAGGACTCGTTTCATGCAGATAAATAAAACTAGTTGTGCCTTTTGGTTGCACCAAAAGCAATTGTAAAATTACAGATCCATGTTTAAAAAATGAACTGAAGTGAGTGTGATCAAATTTCTAAGCTCCTGCAGAGCCACAGTAACATCACATAACCACTTTTACTGTCACGAGTAAATAAATCTATTACTTAACATTTCTGTTTGCACCCAAACTTAATCACATTTGTCCTGTTGTCCACATCGGGTTCATCAACACTTGTCATGTCGTGTCATTTGTCATGTCATCATCCTTTTTGTTGAATGTGTAACAGTAAACTGTCACACTGTGGAGGGTTACATCAAAGTTTTCTGTCTTGACGCAGTATCATTTATTTTTAATTTGTATCCATGTATCCTGATGCTTTTTGCCAGCTCCTCTTACACGTTGAGCAGTCGTGTTCAGTATCACGTTGAAGGTCACTCCCAACAAGTCTGACTTGGATGACTGTCTGTAAACACCTTCCAGATGTATCCTTGCTGAATTTTAAGCTCTTTATTTTTTTTGTAACAGCTATAACACCAGTGACCCTTGACCCTGACACAGCCTACCCCTGCCTGTGGGTGTCCTCGTGTCGCACCAGTGTCCAGGTGGGGAAAATCCGGCCCAACCTCCCCAACAATCCGGAGCGCTTCACCCGCTACAACATCGTCCTGGGCTCTGAGGCCTTTTCCTCTGGCAGACACTACTGGGAGGTGGAGGTGGGCTCCAAGACAGCGTGGGGTCTGGGCGTGGCTAAAGCCTCCGTCAACAGGAAGGAGGAGATCAGTCTCTGCCCTGATGATGGTTTCTGGACCTTGGTGCTGAGGGACAACTGTGACGGCACCTGTGAGTATGAAGCGTGCACCGACGCAGAGGACAGCTTGATATATCCCTCCAAACCCCCCAGGAGGGTGGGGGTCTTTCTGGACTACAGTCGAGGTGAGGTGGGGTTTTACGATGCTGGAGACATGAGCCACCTCTTCACCTTCTACGATGCAAAATTCAAAGAGCCTGTTTTCCCCTACTTCAACCCCTGGCCAATCCTCAATGGATACAACCGTGAGCCGCTCACTATAGTAACACCACACTGGGGATAGACGTCTGTTGAATTGGGGGACTGATGTGCTGCATCTGCAGACCACAGCAAAACTGCAGAGCTTTCAGCAACTAATGAACTCAACTAATGAGCTCTAACTCATCTGCATAATCATGATGAGATTCTTCAACATGGTGATGATCAATATGCAGATTACCTTGTGATTTTATTTTAAAACTGTTAAAAAGAAGAAACAACTAACATATTACAATGTAAGTACACTTTGATGGACGTAAAAATTATTTTTTTAAAACGTCTCTTCAAATATCACAAAAGCTTAAACTAAAAAAGATATTTTTTATCAAATATTGTATCGTAACAGCATCTGATGTATGTGATGCCTCGTGCCAAAATTCAGTTTATTGTAAAACCATCAAAAACAAACACAAACAACACTTTCTTAACCTTTTAAAAGTTTCTTTTTGAATGCTGCTGTCATCAAACTCATCAACTGAACTCACTGCGTGTTAATCTCCACCTGAAAAAAGCCCAAATGACTCAAGGATTTCCTCATGTCGAGTCACATTTGTAAGAAATTAACATACTTAAAAATGAAGCAACTGTGATTTGATCCCTTTCGTCTGTTTTTGAGGAAGTGGTTACAGAAATGATCTTTTTACAGGTTTGAAATAATTATTTCAGCACAGACAGACTTAACTAGCTAAGTGCAAAATTAGCATTTGGAAACCATGTGACTATTTGTTGAGAACTGTAATGTGAGAACAAATGCTTTTAAATGTGAAAACACACTTTTAATCAAGGGGTAGACAATATGTTTTGGGTGGTGCTAAATATTATTTTTCCTTTTTTTGCAAGAAAACTGCAGAAATATAGAGAAACTTTAAAAAGTCACTTAACATGCTTTTATGCCGAGAAATTTCCCGGTGGAGCCACACTCACTTTTCAAAATATGATAAAATTTTTCTCTTATTGGTGTTTTTGCTCATATATTTAGTTCCAGCAGAGGGAGCCCAAAACCAACTCTGCCTCCTTCATCACTGCACCTGAGTGTGCAGTGTTTGATAACACAGCTTTGAGCTTTGTTTGACCACACAGAGGTCAGATTTGGCTCCTAAGAATAAGTGCCTGTCAGAAGTAGATGCCAAAGATATTTACGCTCGTTATCAGGTTTGCATGTCATCTTTCTTTAAAAACTTAACTTTGCACACATCACAAATTTGTCTCGAAGGGGTTCCACTTTCTGAGCAAAATGAAACAACCATTATTCTCAAATGATGAAAAACTCTCTCAAAAAACAAGCAAGGAACTCCATCAGAGAAAAAAATGGAGAAATGGGAGCAACACAACACCATCAGAAACAAAAAATAAACACCATCAGGCAAAAACCAGAATGAGAGTAAATGATAAATTCTAACATACAAGAGGAGGAGCTGATTTTACAACACTATGTGCAAAACTAGAATCTGTTAAATGTATCTTTGTAGTGTTATTTGTGTTGAATGTGTTTAAAATGTAACAAAACACAAAACAGAAACTAAAGAGAGTGAGACTAACAGTGTGAGCGTGGGATTAAAAACTGACTGAACATTGCTTGTACATTACTGCTGTAAATAGATTAAAGAATAGATAAATATATGTTTATTCAATCACTCAGTCCATCATTGGATCACTTGACACTGTTTTGAGTTTGCTTCTGTATTCACTGGCCTTTTTTCAGTCCAGTTAAGCAAGGTTAATTAGTTCTTCTTGGTCATCTCTTGTGCCAAAAGAGCGATCCGGTGTGATCTGTGACTACTGTTACCAACTAATAAATAATGAGAATTCTCTGACCCAAATCAAAGGGATCTGTTGTCTCTGTGAGTCATCTGCTGATACATTTACCATTTACTGTCAGGGTTAAGTCAAGTCCAGCTCTTCTGTCCTTCTGATCTGTAATTAGATCTTATTGCTGGTAGATCAACATGCAGTAACACAAGCCTTCACTTCTACATTACTGCAGCTGCTCCCTCCGTCACACCCCCACACCTCACCTGACCCACCTTGGATAGGCCTCAGTGAGGTTCAAAGTGGAAGACCAAGTCTGAGAAGTGTTTTTAGACACTTCCTGCATAAAACTTTACTCTTTTATTCTCTCTGTACTTCTCCTCCATCGTCCTCTCACATATGACTGATCCACTCCCAGAATACATCCCTCTATTTTTAACCATCGCTGTATGTCACTCAGTTTTTTTCTGTAATGGATCTCTTTTCTAGCTCTGTCCGAGAATTTTCCTGTCCTTCATCAATAATCGATGAGGAGAGGGATGGAGGGGGGCTCTGAAGACAGGGAGAGGCTGAAAGAGGTGATTAACGGGAACTTCGTTAGAAACTGGAGCGAGAGCGAGCTGCGCGTTAAACCTCACAAGTCTGGATGAAGAAACTGGTTTAGTTTGAAAGAAATGTAGACGTAGAGGTGTAGGGGAGGTGATGGGGGCTTGAAATCTCTTGCAAAAGAATTCCTTTTCTTTTTTTTTACATTAGTGGGAAAAACAGATGAGTGAGAGGTTATTTGGCACATTAAAGCTGCTTCTTTCAGTGAAACTGTGAAAGCTTCTAGTTTTACATCTCTGTGGATGAAAGCTACAAATCAATGTTGCTGTTTTACAGAGTTCGCAAGCACAGTAACATGTTTGCACGCTTGTGTGAATGTTCGTGTCTAAAAATAGTGGTCAGTGGTGAAATGTTCACCTGTGTATGCTCGGCCATGCTTGCCAGATGAGATTATGCACGCAGGGAAACAAGTGATGCTTTGTAGATAAAAAATAGTCTTTCATCATCACACCACAGCGGCTGAGTTTGATGTATCCCTCCCTCTTTTATCTATCTCACTCTGACCTGTGCACCTCCAAAAAAAAATCCAATTTGTGTGACAAAAAGCTTCAAATATGACAGGAGGGGAGAACAGGGGATTAAAGGCAGATAGATTGGATTATTGTCAGAGGTAAATGATGGAGACAGGCAAGAGGTGAGGTTTTGAGGTGCAAGAAATGAAGACAGGTGGTGATATAAGCAAAAGAGGCCAGAAATACATCCTAGAAAAAAACAAGATGTTCAGCTGTGATGAAGGGAAAAGAGGAAGATGAGGAGACAGAGGGGGAGGGAGGGTGAGGTGGACGTGTCACAGGTAGATAACGTGAGGGAGGATAGGTTCAGGAGGTATAGAGTGTCGCCTAAAGAACCAGGAGATAGGGAACAGGAACTCAATCCTAACACCAAGACAACAGCTGATGATAAAACCAGCTCACCTGAAGACAAAGAGAGACACACATGGAGAGCAGCACAGGGCAACACAGAGGAAAACAAGAGGAAGAGGAAGAGGAACACTGACTAAGACAGGGAGAAGAAGAAGAAGAAAAAGGAGATCATTTTTGAATATTTTTCCTGCAGCCCTTCCTATTTTTTTTTAACAAGAAAACTAATTTTAACCGGGAAAAAGAAAAAAAGCAGATGACCTTATCCACAGGGCAGATTTTTAACAAATTTTAGAGGGGAATCAACAAACCAGATGACCTTTGTAGTTTTTAACATTTAAACACAAAAGCAAAGTCTCCCATCGTAAGAGAGGGAGAGAGCAGAGAAGAGGCAAACGAAAGGTGAGGGAGGGGGAGGAAGTGAGAGAGGGAGGGGTGAGGGAGAGAGTGTGTGTGTGAGCCTGTGACTCCGAGATGTTCATGATCATTCGGGAGACGCCGGCTGCAGGAGGCGGTGCTGCAGGGATGAGCGCACCACCGGAGAGGAGCGCAAAACAGGTGTGTGAACATGGCTGAATGTATCAAAGTGTGTGTGTGTGTTTTTCAAAGTGCTAATGTGTAATTCACATATTCATTGTTTCTCATGCTTGTCTTTGTGTGCAAACCTTACTTTACTGGAGTCTTATTTACTGTAAAATCATATCAGTTAGAAAATGTATCTGTTGAGAAACGTCACCAACACATGCTTTTTATGGAGGTTTGGAGGTAAATGAATCATTAAATGTTCATGTCTCTTGTGCCTGAGTAAAAAAGTTGTATTGCACCAGGTTTAAGCAGTGTGTGCGTCATCAGAAGTTAAGTGGACAACGCTGCATTTGAGCCGAACAGTTACATTTCTCTGTGCAGCACTTTTCTAAATCAGCTCAAGCAAAGAGCTTTACAGCAACAGACAAACCACACATGAACTCTTTAATGTGTGTTTGAATTCTTTGAGAAAATTATGTTTTAATGCAAATGTGCCAAATATATGCCATCAGGTAGTTTCTCTGTCTACTTTCATGCATGGTTTCTGTGTGCAACATGTCCCTCTTGATTAAAAAATTTACATTAGCACTCTATTTTCACCTCCAAACTGACACCACTTCATCTGTGGGTGTGTGCTATCTGGAGCTTTGTCTAAATCCCCATGTGAAGCATGGTCAGTGCACTCAGGGCTCCATGTGATAGCTTAAATGTGTGCATGCTGGGTGAAAAAAGCATGTTGTGTTTGCACAAATGGGTTTTTGTTATCCACTGAACCAAAGGCAGTCATGTATAAAGTGTTAAATGTGCATGTTAAAATTGGGATCAGCACGAAAATGCAAGTTCAGTGAAGCCTGAATCATCCAACAACATGTTGAGATGTGGTAGATTTTCAAATCTTTGTATCCAGTGCAAGGCATCAAAAATATAAACGTGCATCAGTCCCATTCAAGTCTGGACTCAGTACCACCACCCTTTTGCCCCCTCATCTTCAGGTGCAGGCTGCCATCAAGAAGAGGGTGGAGAAGCAGAAGAAGCGATCTGGTGACCAGGGAGGGAGTGCTCCAGACGTTCAGATCACCTCACCTCTGCCTCCTCACCTTCAGAGACCAGCAGTGGCAGCAGTGTCCGAGGCAGAAGGAGCGGAGCAGTGTGAGGAGCTGGACAGGACGCTGGAGGAGATAATGGAGGGACCACTGAGGAGAGAGAAGGAGAAAGAAAAAGAGAAAGAGGAGGCTGAGCCTGCTGACCTGCTGCCCATAGTGGACTCAGTATTTGGACAGGTAAGCGCCATCTGTGAGTGTGGTTGTGTGTGAGAGCGAGATCCACAATGACCCATGAGTTCATCCGTGTGCGTTTCATGTGCTCCTGCATCAAGTTATCCGGCTGATTGAATGTCCCGCTGATGGCCTGATTGAAACTCTAAGCCTCTGATTCAAATTTAAAGTCTGGCTGTGCACCAGACTGAGTAAGTAGCCGTCTTTCCCTCCACTTCTAACCTCTCTGACCCAGCATAGGGCCAAAGACCATACAGCTGCAAGACAAACATTCACAAATTTGCCTCCTTGACATCAGGAAACCTGAGCTGCAAAGTGCAAGGGCTATGGCTAAGAATGCAGATAGCGTGTGTTTGAGAGGATTTAAACTCCTTTACTTTGGGAGACATTATGAGAGTGTAATCCGTAACAGATACGGCCATAGTCAGCCGCAGATCTGATTCTATCTCAGTATCTTATCACTCACATGGTAAGCAGTGACACACGACACGGCACGGTAGGCCACAAACATTACAGCATCTGTCCTTGAGGTCAGACATGTGGGATCATGGTGTGAGGAAGTGCTGGCTTCATGTGATTATGAAAATAAAAATAAAAAGGGATTACTCTACAGTTAAAGCCTCTCACACCTCCTGCCAGAGACTTGCTTATGAGTCACTTGTGAAATAGAAACATGGATGAAGTTAGAAACAGGAAAAAGTTATAAAAAGATAAATGTGATGCCAGTGATGACGAAAGAGTTAAAACGACTGAGTGGGAGAGAGTTACATATTCATGACCCTGCAGGGTGTCCCTGATTCTAGCTTGGCAACTGGAGAATGAGGAGGGGGGGTCCAAGACGTGGAGTCTGAAGTTGAGCCCATGTTTGATAAAATGATACTGAAAGAGAAAACTTGAAAAGACTTACACAGACTCACATGACTCCATCCCAAATTCATTCCTGTACATTACGAAGTCTTTACAACTTTTTTTTTCCATTATCACGACTTCTATAGATCTTACTCTAATATTAATACAACTTCTGTACAACTATATTTCCGCAAAATAACTTCTTTACGACTTAATTCCCCTTAAGGTTGTTTTTAAACTTAATTTATGCAAAATTATGACTTCTTTACAACTTTACTTTCCTGATATTGTCACCTATACGACTTTATTTCTGTGAAATAAAAAAAAATAACTGTGTCTGTAAAATTACTTCATCATAATTTTCTGCTTGTAAAATTTTGACTCTTGTGATTTTATTCTTGTAACACGATAACTCCATGAAAGCTTACTTTTAACATTAAAATCTTCTATAACTTTATTATTGTAACATTTCAACTTCTTTACAACCCTGTTCTTGTAACACTGTGACTCTGATTTTTAAAAGAAGGCAAGAGAAAGACACAACAGAGATCAGCAATATGAAAAGGAATGTTATGGATATAGATAGATAAATAAATCTATAAATAAATACCGGGCTAAACTAGGAACTCAAACCTAAGCATGTGAAGGTCATTTTTCAGCATTCACTGTGTGACACTGTTTAACATCCTTTTATTTATATAGTTTGGCTTTAATGTGAGAAAGCTGTGATGAACGATATCCTCTCTATCTTCCTGTATAAACCAACCAAAACTGACTCATCTGAGAGTCGCACACTGTATCCTGAAGTTTTGCAGAGTGTTTGTTGTAGTTTTTTCTTCCTGTTTTAAAGGATCAGCAGGTGGTTTCAGAGCTATCATCACCTTCAGCTTGCATTAACAGAGCCAGAGTCTGTTGAGCATGGCATTACTGTATGTGCTGTGTTGAGATAAGGAGGTCCTGCTTGTGGATATGATGGATGGGGTTAGCTGGAGATGGTTCAGGAAAGCTAAGGCCAGCTACTTCACTGAGATGTTGTTGGCATAACCCATTGAAAAGCCAGTGAAGCAAGATGCTCGCTTGACAAACCAGCAATGTAGCAGCTCTGCTGCCCATCTGTCCTCATCTATCTCCTGCTGTGGGGGACATAAAGAGCTATGTGGCTAAATTTATCAGTAGAGAGTCTTGTAGTAAGGCATTGTGGGATTTATTTCTTCAGTGAGAGCTCATCCTTCTTATGACAGCATTTGTGTCTTGTGTTTCTTTATGATACCTTAGTGAGTTTTTACCCCCGCTGTTGACTTGATGATGACCGCTTGTGCATTTGAGCAACATTACATATTAATCAACTCACTCACTCATTCATTATTGAAACATTATCTTTCATGGCGATTAAATTGCATGGAAAAGCCCATGTTAATTTCAACTTCAAGGTCAACCCCCCGTTTGGCTCAATCCATTGACACCATGACAGGATTTTTTACTGTTCTGTCTCGAATTTGCTGTGTAAGATGATATTTTTTAGTTTATATTAAGAATCAAATCACAGAACAAAGAAATAAAAGGAGTTTATTTTTTTATTTACTGGGATCCCAATTAGCTCCTACCAAAGTAACACCTGCTCTCCCTGGGGTCCACTGGTGCATTACAGTCTATTATAACCATTCAAACAGATTGCACTACACGCACCAACGCTGAAAGAAGTTCTTCTTTCCTCGATGAAGAAAAAAACATGATGGATGATGAGATGTGATGACTGACAGTGTTACATGCATACACATACTGTCCATGCATCCTCTTTCTTTCTGCTGTGTCTCGTCTGTCTCCTCTTCAGTCTCTTTGATTGATAGCTCTCGTTAGTGGACACCATTGACTGTCTGTGGCGGACACCGCTGATGCACATGTGACACCGGATCAGCTCATGATACGTCTGTTTGTTACAGAGCACACAATGAGTCAGGAACAAAGAGCAGAGTCACTTTACACGAGCACAGCCCTGCTCGCTCTCTTAATAACACACACACACACACACACACACACACACACACACACACACACACATACACACACACACACACACACACACACACACACACACACACACACACACACACACACACACACACACACAGAGAGACTCAAGCTTCACTAATTTAACTCTGGTTAATTAAAATGATCAGTAATGGAGAGTCAGTCAGTACTGGTCGTGTCTTGGCCCATGAATGCAGCTGCTGATGTCAGTTTGGTTCAACTCACACACACACACACACACACACACACACACACACACACACACACACACACACACACACACACACACACACACATGCACACATACACACACACACACACACACACTAAGGTGACCCAAGAGTCAAGAAAGAGGTCCAATTTTTGTTGGGATGATAAATATAGATCATGTTTTTTATTCTTCGATTGGTTCTTCTATAATTTGACTTGTTGGCTTCTTACTCACAGGAAGTGGTGGGATGCGAGGTGTGGGTGTGATCCTCTGGACTAAAAGTGGATCAGGAGAAATGTGCTGACAATCTTCAGGGTGTTAGATATATCTGCAGATAAAACTTATGAGTAAAAACAAGAAGTGATGAAACCCAGCTATGATTACAGCATAGATGACGCAATGAAAAAAACCCCAACTGAATCTGAGTTTGTAATGCCACATTTATCATCATGCATCAGGTGTGACTTCAAAAAACCAGCAGGCGGACCTCATTCGTACCTCTATTACATAACACTGTACTTTGGTTTCATACATTATAAAAAGCAAAGCATGCAAACTTGCAGCCTTAACTCAGTTAACAAAAATCAGATTATGATATGATCAGTGTTTGCTCTCTGGTGTATCAAACACCTGACCTTTGTGGAGAGATTTGTAAAGAGTGTATCAGGGTGTATCATTCAATGAACATATTAAAACTTTTTTTTCCCTCCAGGGCTGCAAAGTGGTTGTTTCACCTCAGGGTTCTGTTAGTTTGCATCTGCAATAATATTCACCATGGCATTAAGGAAAGGTGTGTTTACGTCATACAGACATTAAAAGACACTGAAGGTCAAACATTTTGAGTGACATTTTGGGTCTTTTAATTGATAGAAAATGGAAGCAGAGATAACTATCTGAAACACTCTATGGTTTTCTTTTAGCCTTCAAAGGTCTGACATCTGTCCACATGCCCTCCGGGTCCCTTTCAGTTGTAGTTTTCCAGCCCAAACAGTCCGTTTCCACTTAAGGTCCATTTCCTGGTAAAGATTTCATTGACAGTGCTCTCTCTTAAGCTGCGCATCGTTCATCTAAATCTCTTGGAGAGCTCTGCTAAAAATAGAGGTTGTATCATTGCTGTCAGAAGTCTTCACTACAGCAGACGTCAGCAGGTTGTTGGGTGTGCTCTAAAGCGACATCTAGTGGTGAGAGCTCACTATTGCAAAAAGCCATGAATCCTCATGTTGTGTTCGTATCATGGTGATAAGATGACATGGGCTTAACAGAGCAAGGATGTTATCCTGTGTTAGAGTCCTGTGCCCTGTTTTGTTGTCCAGGGGTGTTTTTTTTTTTTTTTTAATGACTTTGTTTCTGGTGACATATCTCTCCTGATTGTGACACATTGTGTGATTTTCTGCTCTAACCTCCATCAGTCCAGGTTCCTTATGCTAAACTTAAACTAAACTATTATTTCTCCCACATGTTGTTTTTATTTTAGCATCATTTTATTCTGAGAAAAGTATTATATGTGTATGTAATGTGACAGTGTGTTTTAATTTAAACATAAAGTACTTAAAATTATACGTTTAGCTGTTGGTGTTACATGAACAATGCATGTTTTTATGGGTGCCTTCGGAAATGTATGAGTTAGGGTAGATTAATTTGCCATGAGAATATAAGGTTACAATAAATAAATGAGTTAGTTGTCATGTAAGAAAAGAAGGGCGGAAGGAAATGAAAAGGAATATAATCCAATAAATAAATGAATAAATACATAAATAAGGAAAATGGATGGAAATTAATCAGTGGATAAATAATTAAATGGATAAATAAATAAATAGATAAATTAATAAATAAATAAATAAGGAAAATGGATGGCAATTAATCAATAAATAAATAGATAAATAAGTAAGGAAAAATGGATGGAAATCAATTAATGGATAAATAAATAAATAAATAAATAAATAAATAAATAAATAAATAAATAAATAAATAGATAAATAAGGAAAATGGATTGAAATTAATCAATGGATAAATAAATAAATAGATAAATAAATAAATAAGGAAAAATGGATGGAAATTAATCAATGAATAAATAATTAAATGGATAAATAAATAAATAAATAAATGGATAAATAAGGAAAAATGGATGGGATTTAATTAATGGTTAAATAAATAAATAAATAAATAAATAAATAAATCATAAGGAAAAATAGATCGCAATTAATCAATGGATAAATAAATAAATAAATAAATAAATAAATAAATAAATAAATAAGGAAAATGGATAGCAATGGATAAATAGATAAAAAAGTAAGTAAAAATGGATGGTAATCAATTAATGGATAAATAAATTAATTAATTTATTAATAAATAAATAAGGAAAAATGGATTGAAATTAATCAATGGATAAATACATAAATAAATAAATATGGAAAATGGATGTAAATGAATCAATGGGTTAATAAATAAATAAATAAATAGATTAATAAATAAATAAATAGATAAATAAATAAGGAAAAATTGATGAAAATTTATCAATGGATAAATACATAAATAAATAAATACGGAAAATGGATGGAAATCAATTAATGGATTAATAAATAAATAAATAAATAAATAAATAAAATAAATAAAGAAATAAATGAAGAAAGAACTGTAGCATTTTAAATTAATGAAGTGTCCGGATACATTCGTACAATAACTGATATAAGAAACAAATTTACACACACACACACACACACACACACACACACACACACACACACACACACACACACACAAACACACAAACACACACACACACACACACACACACACACACACACACACACACACACACACACACACAAACACAAACACAAGCTGTGCTCTCCGTATGGATGCTCTGTAGTAAGCAGAGTTTCCAAATCTTCTTTTGGCGTTTGCAGAGATTTGTGACAGATGCTTTGAGTGAGCTTAGCCGTCCACTTAGACCTGCGCTTGTAACACTAATATGTGATTCATACGATTTCAGGGTATCAGACAGTTCAGTGAAACTTTTACCAGGAAGTCTGGGGTGGAGCGCTGGAAGAGTCAAGCTCAAGTCAACCTCTGACCTTTGAACCCTCTCTTCCTGCTGTACGCGACCTGAGTGACCAGAGTTGGTTTTATATGCAGTCGTTTGCACATCCTCAGTTTTTTTCTAACTTTTCTCTGAAAAGATTTTAAACTTACAGCTCACATCTCGAACAATTCTCAGAAATTTGGGAACACAGTTTTGTAACTTTGGTGTCCCTTTGTTTGACATCAGAGCAGATGCCTTCAGATGAACGTTAGTGAACTGATCTTTTGGATCAAGACGTAAAAAAGAAAACATGGTGTAACTTTATTTTTGACCTCTTTTAGAGGACTACATGGTGGTAACATTTCCTTTCAGTGGTGTGTCATAGTCTACTCTCATGCTCGGCTAATAAAGGATAAAAACAAAGTCTGTTAAAGAAAAAAGCTAAAATTAGTGTTAATGTCTCAGTATGACCAACAGAGGCAAACACAACATTCAGAAACTGCACTGATCATACAGACCACAGCCAGTAATTACACTGAGCTATGTTTGGTTGTTGGAGGAGGGCAGGATGAGTACTTTCATTCAGAATGATTACTCCAACTTGTATGAGATTCTCACTCTATCTTTTCTCCTAACTGATCTTCTCATCACCCAATCTTCCCCCATAATCTGAAAGAGAAGGGATTAATCCATCTCTGTTCACGTCCTTTCAAATCCCACTCGGAAACTCTTCTCACTGTAGAGGAAGTCATTTGAATGCTCGTGCAACATGTGGATGACAGAGGGAGGGATGAGAGGGCTACAAGCTACAAAACGGAAAGAGGGGCAGAGAGAGGGGATTATAAGGGTTGATGAGTGTGTGGAGAGAAAATAAATGATGCTGCTGCTGCTTTTGAAGAAACTAACCAGTGAGCTGCATCAGTTGGGTTTTCCAGTTGGTTTGTGAGCAGCTCTGCAGAGGGTGGAGACTGTCAGGGCTACTCGTGCATGGACAAGATTTTTTTTTTTTTTTTAATTACCTGTTTTGTATCCGATGTGATGACTGATTGACAGCATGGGACTTACAGAGAAGTCAGAGCTTGGGTTTGAGCTGGATCCCTGAGAAGAGAAAAAGGAGAAATTTGTGCGAAGAGATAAAAACGGACCGATAGGAGCATAAACAGAAAGAAGAAGAGTGAGGAGAGATCATTTGGGAAGCTGGAGGAACAAACTTTTGGTGATCGGGGTAGGGGGGTGATGGGTAACTGCACCAAACCATCAAAGAAAAACAAGATGAAGAAGGTAAGAGCACTTTGTCTTGTCTTTCTGATTATGTAACAAAACTGCAGCTTCAATCTATTTATTTTGATATTCGTACATATCACTATTTTTAACAATTCATGACTTATTTTTGTAAAAAAAAAAAAACAACAACAACAACAAAAAACAGATGTGTGTTGTTACTGCAGCACTATTTTTCTAATCCAAATAAGAAAAATTTATTTCTTTGTTGTTGCACAAAAAGTGAGTCCATTATTCAAATAAGTAGGAAAAACCTGTGTTGAAGATGTGGTTGAATAACGGTGTGGTTTGCCTCTGAAGGGGGCCATGGATGGGCCCCTGGAGGCTAAGATGAGGGCAGCGGGCCAGCAGGGTCTGAATTTGGAGGGAGAGGAGGATTTGGACGCGGAGGAAAAGCCCTACAAGGATGCTTTTGGTTCGCTGGTGAAGAACTGCAACATGCTGCACATTGTTGGCCCTGCCTGCGTGTTCCTTAAACAGGGCTTTTCCCTCACACTCGTATGTAACTCACTACCAAGGAACTGTGAACCCTGTACCATTCAGTCACATCCCCTCATCATGGCTGACCCCCCTGCTCCCCACCAAACTAGCAGAGTCATCTCATCACTGGTCTATAACAGGCCATCAAAAAGTGCTAGCACTGCACATGCTCAGATTGATCATTTGGCTCCATGGAAACTATTGACAAGTGTGAGGGGGGCTTCCTCACGACCGTGCGTCACAGGGTGCCAGGAGGGCGAAGCAGGACAGGCGTATTGCGTGGCGGTCTCTTGGCCTGAGAGGAGGCCCCTGAAGGCTCCAGTTTTTTTTTCTGGTGAATGAAATTTGCACGAAGCCGCAAGGATGACGCAAACTTTGACAGAACAAAACTATTGTGTCACAGGCACTGGTGAAATAGCTTGCTGTACATTTAGAAAAACACAGAACATTTAATCTTGCCACTATTCAAAGCTAAAAATGGATAGACAAGAACAAAACTCAACTAAACCCTGAAAAATAATGACTTATCTTCCATTTCTCACTCAAGTTAGGTAATGTGAGCATTGAAGTGTGAACCTGCTTTAACACTTTGTTCAGATTAGACCTGTGATCAAACAAAACCATCGTCATGAAGTCCTTTGTCCCATCGTGTCCTTTCCTCCTGAGTGACTTGAATTAGAGAAAACTCATCATTGTTACAGCCTCTGCACTGTAGTCTGAACTCTAGCTTTTGGTTTCCTGTACAGAATAAAGGAGGCAGAGGAAACCCAAGTAAATAAAGTGACAATCTGCAGGATTACTGTTGTCCTGTCTCTAAAGCTCTTAGTGTGACACCATCGATACCGAACCACATCTGTGTTGACTTTGTTCTCCTGTATGAGCAGGCTTGCGTGCAAGCTTGAGCCCTCTGTGCAGGATTGAACATGGATATTAAGTATATGTGTACTTATGTCTATCTGAACAATGTATACAAGGGTCTCTGTGACAAATAAAGCCCCCAAATCTCATAATCTCCAGATGTTTGTATCCTGGCAGCCTCAAATAATCTGATGACTCCTAGTGGTCTGAAGTGAAATGAGTTATCATATCTAGCTCTGTGTTATAAAACAGACACATATTAATCCATGAAGATACAGTTTTCATTTTGTGGTGCAGTGAGTTTGTCTTTAAACAGCTTCCTGAATATATCACATGTGAAGTTACTGTAGAGCGATCATACTTTGATGGGCTCAGTGTTCAAGGAAACCAAACTGCATCCATCACTGCTCTTCACTCCTGGTCACTTGATGTTTGTGGTTTTCATCTCTTCCCTGTTTAGTGTGTCTGGATGTTTGAGTTATCCCTGTATTTTAAAACTATCACTACACAAATCAAACTCTCAGCCAGCTGTGTGTGTGACTGATAAATGTACAACTAATATGTCTCTGGTTCCTCTGACAGGACAGAGAGCTGAGACCAGAGGAGATTGATGGTGAGGTGATCCATCTTTATCATCCTCAGAACATTACCACATCAACCAACAAACAAACACTGACACATGCTTCATTGTTTGTTGATTCTGTTAGAGCTCCGAGAGGCGTTTGTGGAGTTTGACAGGAACAAAAAAGGCTACATCAGTCACAAGGACCTCGGGGAGTGTATGAGGACCATGGGCTACATGCCAACAGAGATGGAGCTCATTGAACTGAGCCAACAGATCTGTGAGTGAAACCAACTTCTGAAACATGTGAGAGTACAACACAATAAGAGGAATTTCAGAGCAAAATAAGACTGAACAAGTCAGAAAAATGTTCACAGAAACAGTTTATCTCCAGGAAAACAGGATACAATAAAACTGCAATGGACACAATAGTTTACAACATCTGATAAAACAACACAACTGCATAGGATAAAACAAACAGAAAGCAAAACACAAAATTTGTGCTGTTGGAAACATAAATCTGGAAAATAGAATACAGCATCATAAAAAAAATTTGTCAAAGAAACTTTAAGTATTCTGAAACATCGTGTGAGTGAAATAAATTTTGACAGCTGGCGTCAGTTGTTGAAATATCTACGAAACCAATTACCTTGATAAAAGTTTGCATTTTAGTCACAACAGAGACTGATGTGTTTCTCCTTTAACTTGTGCAGGTGGAGGTAAAGTGGATTTTGAGGACTTCGTTGAGCTGATGGGACCCAAGATGTTGGCAGAGACAGCTGACATGATAGGAGTTAAAGAACTGAGAGATGCATTCAAAGAGGTCAGGAGATGCTCACTGCTACCAGAAGGCAAATGTTCATTCCAGTTTCTGATGCAGACACTGTCAGAAAAATCAACATTAAAGTATTAATGCTGTCCATTCATGCATTGGTACAGTTGTACTGTAATTGGTGTAATTCACAATGTTACAGATGAAAGTATCTACTTCTTACAGATCAGTGGAGATGATGCATGTTCAACCAGAAACCTGAAACTCTCAAACATGCAGAATGGTCACAGTCTGAGTACTGTTATACAGAATCCACATTACATAAAAACCTGTTCCCACCCTGGCAGGTTTTCATCTTGACTAAAATGAAAACAATACCTCATCTGTGTCTTTTTTGGCATGGAAGTATTTTCAACATGTCATAGCAGGAAAATCCAAAGTGCAGTTAGGAGATGTACTGGCTCCTTCCTACTCAAAGGGAGCTGGTATTATGATGGTGTTTTATCCTAAAGGTGTGCATGCTGACTGATTGGAAAAGCTTACTAAATGATGAGCCTTCTTTTAATTCTTTAATTTCAGTAGGATTTCACATGTTGGGAAAAGTCAAAACAGGTGTGAGAAGGTTACAGAGAAGGCACTAAAGACAGGACAAGTTGTGAATTTAGACATTACTTGACAACGAAACCTCAAAAACAATCTACTACAAATGTTTGTTTACAGAAGTCCACATTCAATCAGTAAGCTTGGTGAAGGGGAAGAAGGGTTGAAAGTTTGCATACAGCACTAGAGCAGGGCAGTGGTGGCATTGCCAAGGTAGAGACCAGAAATCTAACTGAGAGGATGTTGGTCTGGTTGGGAGGATAATGTGTCAGTATGAATCAGTGCAGTCCAAGTTTTCTGCCTGAACCAGCTTGCAAGCTACGCTTCGTTTCCCCTGACAGTAGATTCACAATGTTTCATCAGAGAAATCAAACAAAAAAAATCAAGATGGACAGACTTTGGGAAGAAAAGAGTCTATCTTATTTTCCCTGCTAATATCATGTCAACAGTTAGGCTGTCTCATAGTCTTCAGGTATCACTATGAGATCGATAAAACGTTGCTTACTTTGTTTGTACATAGTCATTGGTGGGTATGGTGAGCAGTGGGGGTGTCAGCGTCTGTTTAACAATAACCAACAAACAGCACAAGACATAGTGACTGTTAAAGTGCAGGTCAGCCTAACCTCAACATGTTTAAATGTGAGGGAAGTTAAAGTCACTGTCAAAGGTTATGTCAACAGTCAAGGCAGCAGATGTTGATTGTTTTAATTTTCTAAGAGGAGTAAAACTGCCCCAAAAGCCCCTAAATACAAAAAGCAAACTGAGAGCATCCAACCAATAGTGATGCTGATTTGTTAGGCAATACCAAACAAGGTTATGGTTGTCTCACAATGCAATAAATTTGAAAATCCCATACTTTGGTGCCCTCTAGTGGTGGAAGAAGAAACCTGTTGCTGCATTTTGAATTTTCCCAAGTGTATTCAAGATATATATTTACAAGTTCTTTTCAGGATACTATCCCATGTAGATGTGACTCTTTGCATCTGTCCTCTCTGTGTCCAGTTTGACTCTAACGGGGACGGTCAGATCAGTTTAACTGAGCTGCGTGAGGCTATGAAGAAGCTGATGGGGGAACAAGTGACCAACAGAGAAATCAACGAGATTCTCAGAGACGTGGACCTAAATGGAGATGGTCTGGTGGATTTTGAGGGTAAGATAAATCCTTTTTTTCCAACATTTTAACTCTGTGAATCTTCGTCTTCTAACGCCTTTCTCTTTCCTCTTTAGAGTTTGTGCGGATGATGTCTCGCTGACCAGCATGACACACTGACTTTGTGAAACTCCTGCTGGATTATGGACCACACTACATTGTAGTGACCATTCCTTATTTGCTCTTTAGAGCATGTTTCTTAAATGATATTTTTATATAAAGTAAAAGGGGGAAAAAATAGACAAACAGCATCTAACCTCTGACTGGCATGAATATCTATGGTGATTGAACAGCTGTAACCATATCAAAAGCTTCATATAGAACATTTACTACTGTGTTTTTAGATGCATTTTTATATTTCAGTGGCTGTCTTTTGGGTGTAAAATCTTGTTTCTAAACTGTTAATTTATTTTATTAATTAAAGAAATGTAAAAAGCTTGACGTGTGGCCAAATTTCTCAGCATGTATAACCCACTATCATATGATTCAAGACTTTTCATTACTGTGTTTTCCTTTTTCAACATAAACTGCTCTCATTATTGGTTGTTTTAAGTCTCATCAGACCAAAAAAGTCAAGGAAAACATACAAGTTCTAGGCTGAAGTAAACAAAGTATGGTGGAAAAATACCTGGATGCAAACATAGGTTTTGAAAGTTTTTGGTAAGTTCACTCAGAGGGTTAGGATTTGTGTGTTTTGGTCTAAGACTGTCCCATCCAAGGAGCAAATATCCAGGTCTTTAAAAGACATTCAAGGCTTATGGTCCTATGGGACTGGATCTTTTACTTGGAAACTTCTTCAGTTTCAAGGCACAAGCCCGAATGAACAAAATGGGCTGTTAAAACAACCAAATGACCAACCATAGTACAGACAAGCAAGTCAAACACATCATATCCACTGTCAAGCACATCACCATCAGATACCAACACCATCAGATCCCATTTAGCCATCATAAGGGTCCACATTGTTTACCATCCACAGAAATGGGTTTGACACATTAGCTGTAAATTAAATGTAAGTTGAATTCCTTAAGTTTTCACTGACTGTGAAGGCAAAAAAAAAAAAAAACTAGCTCCCTCTATTGACCACCAGCAGTACAGATCACAAACCTGCCTCTCATAGAATTGAACTACATTTGAAAAACATTTTTCTGAAACACACTGTCTGTTATCATACTTTTTCCTTGATGTCCAAGTGTTCATCCAACACCATGACTGAGAGCTCTGCTTACAGATGCATGCTCCTGCAGGTTTCTTTACCAGATTAGCAGAGTAGGGGCAGAACAGTGAGAGAAAACATCAAAAACAGTAACAAAGGAGTCAATCAGTGTCCCAAAGTCATGCACATCTGCTTCAGATCAACACAAGAAACTGATCTGCTGTGGACTGTACTCACCTGAGGGCTCGTTGATGATTTTTGTTGATTTTAATGCATATTTTGGAAAGCTGAAAAGGTGTGACATCAGTCATGTGTTGTACCTTCCAGGTCACAACATATCAGACCATGGATGTAAGGGCTGCTGTTATTAGCTGCGGTCATCTGGCCATGCTTGCACCATTTCTCTCCTCTCTTATGGTGTCTGTCAATTCAAGATGTTCACAGATGTTTTCTGAAAACTCCCAATGGAGCTAATTGAAGGTGAAAATTTTCATTTCTTTCACAGCACTCAGGGATGACACCATGGCGCCTGTTTTGGAGCTTTACAGATCGATTACTCTTTTATCAGACAAAAATAAGCATTGTTATCTCATAAATAAACAGCTAATGATCTCAGGACAACATCAATGATTGTTTACACTTTCACATTTTATAGAAAATGCCAATTCAGAACAGTCTCTGAAATTTGTAAAGTCAGGTATGTGTCTGTTTTGTTTCGGCTCATTCAGGAAATAAAAATCGATAGATCTCATAATTTAAATTATACTATTTTTTATTTGTCTTTTGTTTTTAAATAGAAAAAACATCCAGTTGATTTTTTCAGTAATAAGTAAGAACAAAAACATCTTTCGAATTAAGATTTTCCTTTTTATTGAAAACTTGGCCAGGATTCTGTACAGCAGAGAGGATGTGCAAAGCACGGGGCAAGAAGTCAAGGGGCAGGGGGGCTCTAGGGACTCAGTTTCCCATGGTGCAACAAACCCTGAGCCGAGAATCAAGTGTGTAAAACAGCCAGAGGTGTCGTATTCCCACTCTGAAGTTTCAGAGGACTGTGAGGGGAATGGAGTGAGGGACTAAAAAAAAGGAGAAAAGGGAGGAAAGCAAAACTCAGCCCACAGGGGAGAAAGAGAAAATAGAGACAGAGAGGAATGGAGGGTGGTCCAGCTGGTCCTTCCACTGAGGTGTTGTCTCTGATCAGGGGCAGATCTAGATCATCACCCTTCCCTTTGCTGCCGTAGATCATAGACCTTTAAAAGTACTGAGGTAAGGCCTCAGACATCTTTCCCCCTTTCCCTCTTCCTCCGCCCCTCTCCCTCACTTCCACTCTTTCTCTTTCTCTCCTTTCCTGAGCCTCACTTGCTGGCCATGGTGTAGCAGCCCTGTTGGTGCCACTGCATGTCACGGATGCGCCTCACAGACTGAAGCTGAGGAGTGCGGGCACCAAACTCATTGAAGTGCCTAAAGTCACCTTTTTCTAGCAGGTACTGGCTGCCACGGTATCCGGGGAACTGGTATCCCACAAAACTAGAGAGAAGAGGAAAAAACTCAGAGCTGGATTCGTTTTAAGCCATTGAGTCTGTATCTGAAAACACAAAGTGAAATGGGAGCTGAAACCAACACTTACGTTCCACAGCTGACAATGATGCTGCCCACTCTGTCGGTGAAACCGTATGAAAACAGGCTGGGGACATCATCGTCCATGATCTCCATCTTGCGACCCTTGAATTCTCCAACCTCGTACAGGCAGATCTTGTGTTTCTCTGGGTCCTGGGCAGAGGAAATATCACTGTTACTGAGGAAGGGCTCTGAGCAAAAAGAATGAGATATTTAAAATTATTTAGCCAGACATGTTCTTATACCATTCTGACAGGTCTGAAGGATAGCAGGTAGTCGTTTTTCTGACTGTTGCTCCAAGAATCCCAGCGAGGATACTCTCCCTTCTCCAGGATATACATTTCACCACAGAGGTTCATCTGCTCAAAACCCACGAAGCTGCAAAAGAAACAACGTTCAGCATAATCAAAACAAGTACTTTGAGACTGCACAAATGAGTCTTTCTTTTCAAACTTACGGTCCATTCTCGACACGCAAGGAGCGCACACGATCCATACCAAGCTCACACACATTCATGCATTCATTGTTGATCTCAATCATGCGACCCTGGAAGTTCTCCTGGTCGAAAACGAGCATCTGGAGGCACAAAGGCACACAGACGAGTTAGAGGTTAAACAGCAAAAGTCTCAGAGATCAATACTTCATGATAGGAATAACTGAAAGTTACTCAATATAGCTTAGACCAGAGTCAATATGAGAGCTGCCCACCTTGAGGGACGTGGTTCCTATATCTGACTTCTTGCCCTGAGCAGCTTTCCCATCGGTTTGGGAAGAAGTCTTAGACTTATCTCCACTGGACATGATTACTGAATAGAGAGAAAGGGAAATATCACTGAGAAAGTGCAGTCTTATTACAGGTGTAACTTTTAACTTCTTTTTATCTTGTTGCTGCTGGTGAGAGATGCTGCCAAACGAAAATTTGTTGTACCACGTACAATGACAACAAAGCTTCTATCTAGGGCTGGAGGAAATTTAATGATGAACAACACATAGAAAAAGTACTTTGAATAGACTTATATGTAAACTATGTGGATAATCATATTTTGGTGTCACCAATGCCTCATCTTCCTCAGTGCACCGCATGTGTATGGATGTGTAAACCTTACCTGTCTGTGTGTGTGCGATGCCTGCGACGAGCCTCACTCAGAGTGTGTGCGACCCGGGGATCGCCTCTTCCTCTTATACCCTGGCGCCCAAGCGAGAGGGATTATGGATAGAGAAACAAACCTGCTGAGGTCAGAGACAGAAGACAAAAGAAACACCTCATCATCACAGACAGAGAGTATGGGTTGAGACAGAGAGGACAGACATGAGCAAGAGGACAGACTCAATAAAACTAATGTAAAAATTTTAGGAATACAAATTGAGATTACACCATAGGGGTAAATAATGTGACCCAAACCGGAGTGAATTTTGTTATTTGATTATGTGGTTTTGGAAAAAGAGATCTAAAGAGGAAGCCATGTTTGGGCTCTGTCTCCAGACAACTAAAACTCATGTATGATACACACAGCGAATAGAAATATGTCATTAATTTTTGAAAGCTCTCCATTTGGAGCAGAGCACAGGCCGCATTTGACAGGACATGTCTAAAGCTCTTTAAGTTAAATATAAATCAGCATGGATGGCTGTTTGATTGAAGACCTACTTAAGAAACTGTTAAAAGAGTTGTATCTGATTCTATCTCATACACCCTCCATCATCACTCCCCATGAGGGAGCACGTACATGAGGTGTCGCGGAAGTGCCGCTAAGTGAACGAGACTAAAATGAAACTTATATTTCTACAGCGTTAGTGTACAGACCCATCCAGCTACCCTTCTTTAGCAGGGCCTCTCTGCTCGGCTGCTAATCCCCCCATTCTTCACACCGATCCCGGGCCCTTTGTGCCGGGCCACGCGCCGGACTGCTGACCGGGGTCCGAACATACCAGCGCACCTTTGTTTCAGGGCGGCAGCAGCACTATGGGATGTGCTGAGCTGGCCTCTGCAGCGGGACAACAGCGTCCAATGACCACGCAGCAATCGCTGCAGCGCGCGCCCCTGAGCTGCTGCGCCGAGTGGCCAGAGCGTATGGCCCGAGGGAGGAAAATGCACGTGCACAAGCAAGCACGCTCCCTGACAGTCCGTATAAAACTGAAGCGCCAGGTGCTCTAAAAGCTCTACGCGAGGCGGGCGGTTGGCGTGTATCTCTACAGCTCTTCTATTTAAGTACAAAAGTGGGTAAGACTGCATCTCTGCTTCTATCAGCGCACAGAGTCAGGACGGTCAGACAGGAGGAAAGCAAACGTACTTAGTGAAACACCTGATTACAAGTCAAACCTGTGGAGTTGTGTTCCACATCTGAAAAATTAAGTTAGCTGTTTTAGAGTAGATTCCTAGGTGTTAAAATATGTTTATCAAACACGATTATTTTTAACACTATGAAAACTAGTAGAAAAAAATAAATGTATTGGTCCTATGTCTGTTGCAAAATACTCCTCTGGTCTGCTTGACCTACTTCCTTTTATCCTCATCTTCCACTTCAGGAGTAAAGATGTACAGAACTACAAGATCTCCCATGATGCAACCGCTAGTCAACTCAGGAATGGGCATGGCTCCTTTCTTCAAGGTAAACATATGCATGTCTAACACGAGTTACACGTTTCAAAATCTCACAGTCAGCATCTCTTATTTCCTACTGATGCCTCTCATTGTCAACCTCTGCCAGGTGACTGTGTTTGAGCAGGAGCATTTCCAGGGTAAGTGCCTGGAGTTCACCTCTGAGTGCACCAACATTCAGGACTGTGGACTGGACAACATTCGCTCTATCAGGGTGGAGAGTGGAGCGTAAGTCTTGTTAATTCTTCTTCTAAGATGAAAAATGGAGAAATTCTTGTGTCCAGACTTTGAAGTTTTGCAGTGATACATTTTGTAAACAAGCCTTTTGTTTCCTTTACATCCAATTTAAACTAGATGTGAACACAGGGATGAGAGGCTTCAGGCAGAGATACAAGAGAAACTGTGATGCTAACAGTTGTGTTTCTCTCTGTGAACAGCTGGGTGGGTTTTGAGCACCACGACTTCCAGGGCCAGCAGCTCATCCTGGAGAGAGGAGAGTACCCCCACTGGGATGCTTACAGTGGATCCCTTGCCTACCACGTGGAGCGCCTCATGTCTCTGCGTCCCATCTGCTGCGCTGTAAGTTACATCCTGCCAATCAGATGGTTTCATTTGTTTCCTTACTCAGAAAACCCTTACCCAGATATTTGTCCCTCTTGCTCTTTCTACAGTCTCACCAGAGCAGTCGCATGATCATCTTTGAGAAGGAGAACTTCATGGGCCGCAGTGTGGAGATCAGCGATGACTACCCCTCTCTGCAGGCCATGGGCTGGATTCTGCCTGAGGTTGGCTCCATGCATGTGCAGTGTGGCGCGTAAGTACCTTGGAATTTATAACAAAAATGCATTTTCTTAGGACTTTCTAATAACGCTGCTCAGTTTTTAACACAACATACACCTGTTTATGTTGCAAAAAAATTAGCTGTATCCCCTCTCTGCCACAGCTGCCCTTAGTCTCACTAACTTTCTGCCTTTCTCCGCTCCTCTTTTAGCTTTGTGTGCTACCAGTTCCCTGGCTACAGGGGTCAGCAGTACATCATGGAGTGTGAGAAACACAGTGGAGACTACCAGCACTGCAAGATTTGGGGCTCCCACTCTCAGACCCCTCAGATCCAGTCCATCAGGCGTATCCAGCACTGAGAGGAGGTCAGGCTGAGACTGAGACAGCAGCCCCTTCTTTCACCGACAACCCCCTCCTTTCTTTCCTCTTCATTGTGTCCTTCCTCTTGACTTGAGCCGCCCCAACCCGTCTCTCTGCCACCACTGCCGCTGCCAGAGTGTGATAAGAGACAATATCGCACTGTTAAAGCACAGGGAAACACATCCTCCATATACACACACACACATGTTGACTCAGCTGACACCCACACTGTGTCTTTTTATTTGGTTTAGAGGTCCCTGCACACTCACACACAAACATACTCCTGGGCTGTACTCTCACCTGAGCCAAGTGACATTGAGTGGGAATGTTCTTCAGTGAGTAGAAACTCATCAGAAGGGAGGTGAAGCTCCAACACGGAGCCCTGACCAGGAAACCTCCCCCTCAGCTGGCCTCACTCTCCTCAGTGCAGCAGACAGTGCTGCAGTGCAGCTCAGATGTGTTAAGTTGTTTTTGTGTAGGAGGTCGATCTACAGGTTATAGCTAATAAACTCATTTTCAATTCATGTGTTCTTCTATTATAGAGCTGTGTGGTTTTATTACTGGGGCTATTTTTATAAGAAAAGGGGAAAAATGTCACAAACATGAGAAACAAAATCAAATCTGAAAGATGCTGCAGAGATAATGTGGGAAAAGATAGGCTGAAATGCAAAAATATGAGCATGAAAATACAATGAAAATACAAAGAAAAGAAAAATCAGCACAAAAAAAGGTCAACATTTTGTAATTTTGTTTTTGTGTCCTTCAATTTATGCAAAGTGAATTTAATTAAGCATACTTCAGGTTATTACAGATTATAATGAAAATTTTCAATTGCTCCTTTACTCTAAAGACTAGATTCTTTTATATTAAGTGTTATCTGAAGCATGACACTTTTAGGGTGTTATGACCCATAATGTCATGTTTTTTCTCCTTGTTTTGGGTTTCCTTTTTAAACGAATCCATAAAATCTTTTTTTTTCTAATTCAAAAAAATAAGTGATGCATATTTTTATGGTGCATATTTAGCTGCTATTTTCTTTTCTGTGATTTTTAGAAAACAAAGGTAAAGGCAAAGACTTACTTGCAAACTTCCTCAAATGGTTGGTAAAGGAAAACTAGGGAACAGTCTTGTCTGTAGTTTCAATCCCACAACTCTGTTAATACAGAAATTTAAAAAAGAAGAGTCTGTGGACATCACAGAATAAAGTCACTGCAACACCAGGAGTAGAGAGGATTGTTTTTACTGTAGAAACCAGAGTTACATGGAACATTACAGAACACAAACCCCACAGTAAAACAAGAAATGTGAGAGATTTTTTGGAACAATGACAGAACAAAGGGAGGCATTATCAACTTTACATACAACCAATACAGTCATGGTCTTATTTACATCGAATAAAACACCACTGATTCCTTTCAGTATATTAGCCTGATCCTTTTTTGTTTTTTCTTAACTATTGAACTTTGGTTGACTTCTCCAGCAACTCAAACTTAGTCCACAGACCTTTCATAGAAAGTCAGAGGTCTTCACATAAAATCCAGACATCTAAAAGTACCAAAACCAAACAATCCTAGGTGACAGCTAAACTCAATAGCTGTGCCCAAACTGCACAATCAGCAGAATTTATAACAGATGGACGTCATGAGAGCTCCCATACAATAAAGCCAAAATATTTAAAGCTCTTTCTACAGACTGACTGGGGTAAAGGTCATAAACAGACAAATTGAAATCTAAGTGCAAGTCAGTTTTTTCCTTAAATGTGGCGTCTTTGACCACATTTCTGTGATTCTGAAGGTCTTAAGGTCCAAATATTCATTATTCAATGAAACTTATATGATTTTACATTCTACTTTGTGGATGTCACCTTTGCAGGATATCAGTGCCTGGTCAAGCTGTATTTTGGCTCTACATTTTTTCAACTATTTTTGTCGTCCACTTAAAGCTAAATAAAACAATTTTAAGACTCTTGTCTTGGGACTTAAAACTGAAGAATAGTACCAAATATAATGTTTATGTGCCTCTAGTGACAGGAGTTCAAATCAAATTCTAGTTTCAGAGCATCTCAGTCTGATATTTTCAAGCTCACCTTTCCTGGAAGTTAAAAGTGCTGATGGAGCGTAGTCCATCTTTTCTCCAACAACGTCAAGATCTTCATCTTCCTCTCCCTCTTCCTCCTCACCTCCTGAAGAGTCTGACCAGCTGATGATCACCGGGTCAGGGGCAGGGCTGGAGCCTCCAATCACATCAATGTCCTCGTCTATGTTGTCTTCACCGCTTGAAGGTGAAGGTGAAGGTGAAGGTGAGGGAGGTGAAACGGAAGTGGATTCTCTTTGTAACTGGTGGCAATCATCCTCATCGTCTTCATCCACATCGATGTCTTCATCCTCCGCACTCTCCTCTCTCCGTGTTAGTTTCTCCCTGCACCCTTCTTTCTGTAAACCATCTCTAACACTCGTGTTTACATCATCTCTCTCTGTGGTGGCTGACTCAGCAGAAGCAGAGCATGCTGTTTGTGTCAGCTGCTCACAGCAGAGTCTCTTGGTTTCAGTGGCATCGCTGTTTGTCTCATCTGACTCTGCTCTCCTCTTCTTCCCTGTTCTTCGTCGACCCTCTTTTGTCTGAACATTTAGTTCTTCTCCCTGCTTCTCTTGATTTTTCTCTACATGCTCAAACATGGGCAGTTGTTGCTGAACTGGTGACAGTGAACCCTCCTCATTACGCAAACTTCCAAGTTGTTTCTTTTTCTTGGGGCTGCATTTCTTAAGACCTGGGTTGTCTGTTGCTTGATGTTTTTTGTCTGGAGACTGGCCATGAAGAAAGGGCGAACTGTCCTGTAAAACAGACGAGTCTTTTTTACTAAACAGATGATGAAAGAGCATCACATGCTGGAAACGGTCATGCTAACATGCTGAAAAACGAAACCACCATGCAGATGATGAGAACGTGTACATTTTTCCTTTTAGACCATTTAAAGTTAATTTCATAGACACTGACTTCACCAAAGATCACTGGCAGATCAGCATCTTTCTTTGGTAATTCCCCTCAAGGGCCAAGTTCAGCAGACCACCAAAGTAAAGAAGATAAAACACCCACAAGCAGTAGTATCAAGTTTCAAAAGATCAGTCCTCACTGTGATGTGGGCATTCTTGAACCTGCTTCTGATGGGGTACACCTTTCTCTCCCAGCCTCCATGTGGGAATTTCACCGACGATGAAGTGCTGTTCGTTAGTGCAGGGAACTAAAAGACACACACACACACATAAATATTTATTTTTATGTGAATGAGTGATGCATGTTACTTTGTTACATGTCATTTCATTCATTTCAACTCTTTGCTGTTCAAGTCATTTTTCAGCCTTGACATGAGTAATCCAATGTGTCTCATGGTGACAGCAGATATACTCACAGGCATGAGAGCAGACTTGTTTCATAAGTTTCTCACCTCTTCTAGACTCTGGCGGCAGCGTCCCTGCAGCGTTACGCTCTCTGGCAGCGGGCCACTTCTCTCCAGTTTCACCACAGGCATCTGCAGTAGCTGCTTGTCGCCTTGGTCAGGGACAGTTCTGTCCTTTGCCTCACTTGAAGACACAGGCTTCCTCGCCCTTGCCCTCGCCTTTTTTTTCTCCAGTGGGAATGCAAACTGATTTATTTTCCTCCTCTTCCTCTTTCGTCTTGTTGGTGGGGCCTTGACTGGGCTTGCTGTTTGCCCAGCGGGTTTCTTGGGCGCAGGAGAAGATGTGTTCAGCGGGAGACGGCTCTGCAGACTCCCCGCTTTATCGCTCCTTGCTCTTCTGTATTTGCTCAGTGCGGCCTCTGCGCAGCTCTGACCTTGTTTCTCCGTCTCTTCTCGGGTGGAACTGCTTTCAACATGTTGCTCAAAGGACTGAAGGAAGTTCTCCAGCATGTCATTCAGCTCTCCTTCTCCTTGCTGCTGCAGCACAGGCACTGAAGGTCCAGAGGTGCCACGTCCTCCAGAACCACCTACACCACCAACATGTTTGGGTCCAGTTTCCAGGAGCACAGTCATTACTTCCTCCAAGAGACGATCCATGTGTTCAGGCTCATTAGGTGGAAGGTTTTGGGGAGGGACAGGTGTGGTGTGGATGAGGGACGATGCTGGGAGCTGGCAGGAAGCTGCAGATGACAACAGCCTGGGTGATGGAGAGGGCTGGAGGGTGGAGCTGGAGGCGGAGAATGGATGGAGAGGACTGTAAAATCTGACAGGAGGGGTAGAAAAGGAGGCTGATGTTGGTTTGTTTACCACTCTCTGCGCAGAGAGACCACCCTGCAACAAGGAAAGAGAAGAGTTACACTGTCAAAGCCCATCCCCTGATTGTGAAAACTTCCCTTTCTTGAATAGATGTTAAAATGTTGATTAGTGAATTATCAATTAAACCTTGAATTACAAACACTGAAGGTCCAAGTGGTTGATAATCATTGTTAATCCTCTTCTCATACTTTGATATCACAAACTGGATCACAGTATTCCAGCACTCACCTGTTGCTGGTTACTTTCTCCTCCGTCTGCTGTGTCTCTGCCCAGGCTGAACTCCCACTCTTGGTGATACCTCCTCCTCCTCCTTGGGCAGTTCTTGGTTTGCTTCAGAAGCTCTCTGGTCTTCAGGCTCAACTTCTTGCCAACAGCACCACCACCCTGCCCAGTCCTGGGCATCCTCATCTCCCACCTGTGCAGGAACATTTTCTGCATCTTGCTCACCCCAACACTCTGCACATCCACCATCTGTGTCAACCCTCCCCTTCCCCTCCCTCTTCCTCTTGCACTTGCTCGTGGTGTTCTGGCTCCTCTCACTCTTGCCCCAGCTCTCCCAGCACCTCTGGTTCTTGATGCACGGCTCCCTCGCGGTCGCCCTCTGGGGCGGCGGCCCTCCTCCTTGTAGGGATTCAGGAAGTAGTTGATGTATCCTGGGATGTTGTCATGAAACTGCTCCAGCTGCTCATCCTCCAATTCTTCAGCCCACCAACGCTTAGGATCAGCACAGGGGGTCACATGGTTCTGGTTACTATTTGGTGGGCAGACAAAAGAAACTGGGATGTAGGGAATTTGAGTCTGATGGAGATTGGGGTCTGTCTGTCCTAATGTCTGCAAAGCACCTATATCAATGGTCTCAAAGGAGGCTGCTTGGTAAGAGGCAGGAGCTGTATCTACCTGCAGCTCCTCTGTCTGAGTCCACGTGTCTTTTTCACTTTGTGACATTTTCTCCCTCCACAAAAAAGTGTCTCCATCCCTCTCTTCTCTCCTCCACCTGCCCCACCTCTCTTCATTTTCCATAGGAATCACTGGCTCCGTCTGCACTCCTACCTCCTTGTGCTGGCTTTCTGCTGCTTCATTTTTTCCTTTTGTGACCTCTACCAGCCCATGGATACCCAGTCTGGCTGCAGCAGAAACAGCCTCCTGCCTCTCCTCCTCCCCTTGCCCTGCCATCTGTCCTGAGTACAGCAGTCTGACTAGTTGAAGGAGGGTACTGGAATCTAGAGCCCGAAACTCGAGGAAACGACTCTGTCCTGCATGGGGCGGCGGCATGGATGAAAGAGAGGAGGAGATTTGGGGGCTGATAGCTGAGAGAACACAGCTGTGTGCAGGCACTGATACACCTGAAAGAGAGTTGTAGGGTGTTATTGGTTGTAACAGCCTCAACGGGTGCATGAAAGTATAGTATGTCATGGACAAACAGTAAAATAAAAAGAATCAACAAGTTCTGTCAAGAATACAACCTAGTACATTTTCAAAGAAAAAACTCTGAGAGCATGACATAGCACGTTTCTTAGTGTCTGAGTGTTCTTTGTGAGGTTATTCATACCATCTGTCTTGAGCAGTGTGTCGCAAAACTGGTTACACTGCTGCTGTCTTTGCAGCTCAGCAAGGAGAAGGGCTTCAAACCCAGGCTTTTGGTAGCACCACATCTCCCCATTTACTGCAAAGAATGAAAAAGGTGAAGGTAAATCAGCGAAGATAGTGGATATCTTTATTTGGAAGATGTATGTATTTTCCACACTACTTATACATTCTCTACGTCAATCAGTAAACACTAATCTGTGAAATCACTACAATGGCAAAAAAATGAGCCCTTACACAAACAGCATACACACTGTTCGCCCATCTTTGTTGTATAATCACACACCTATAACTGTGGTAATGCAGCAAAGCAAACCAGCATTTTTCTTATTTTTATTCTTTGATGAACACAGCTACTGATTAGTACATAATGAAATCTTGTGAATTCCCAGGGTCGACACTGAAAAAGTTACTGGCTGGTTTGTGTTTTGTTTAAGTCAACCACTTTTAATGGGAATCCTGTATTAAACCAGCTCTGAACTGTTATATATGGAAGCGTATTGCATTCACTTGAAGAAAAACACAACAACTCAGGTTTTTCAGAGTAATTTATTCCTCGGTTTGTTTTTTGTGGTAATTAATTTTGTTTTTCTGATTAATATTCTTTTATTGGTTTGTTTTCTATTATAATTATTTCTGTTTTTATGAGTTATTTTTTGTGGTAAATAATTTTGTTTTTCTGATTAATATTTTTTATTGGTTTGTTTTTTGTTATAATTTTTTCTGTTTTTATGAGTAATATTTTTGTGGTAATTAATTTTGTTTTTCTGATTAATATTTTTTTATTGGTTTGTTTTTGTTATAATTTTTTCTGTTTTTCGTGGTATTTTTTTCCTCCTGTTTTTAGGAGTAATTTTTTTTCCTGAAGTATCGAGCTACTTCGAAATCCCGTGAGAACCTCCAACCTGCAGACACTTCCGTGGATGTGTGGTGACTCCTGTGTCCCGCACATAGGCTATATGCCTTATCCTTAATTTTGTACCGGTCTGTACCGGGTCAATAAAAGTAAGGTATTAGCCACACACAGGGTATAATACCCTTGTTATGTTTTCGACTTTATCCTTATATTTTATATAAGCCTACTGTTCAATATAATACTTAAGGAATAGGCGAAGATGTGGCATTAAAAAATGCATTGCTTCCACACTGGAAAGCTGGTAGAAAGTTAAGGATGAGGCATATATGTGCCGAACAGGATCTCTGATCAGTGCGGGACACAGGAGCCACCACACATCCACGGGAGTCGTCTGCAGGTTGGAGGTTCCCACGGGATTTCTATGTAGCTCCATACTTCAGGAAAAAAATTACTCCTAAAAACAGGAGAAAAAAAATACTCATAAAAACAGAAAAAATTATAAATAAAAAAAAAAACAATACAAAATATTAATCAGAAAAACAAAATTAATTACCACAAAAAAATTACTCATAAAAAACAGAAAAAAATATAACAAAAAACAAACCAATGAAAATATATTGATCAGAAAAACAAAATTAATTACCACAAAAAAATTACTCATAAAAACAGAAATAATTATGACAAAAAACAAACCAATAAAAAATATTAATCAGAAAAACAAAATTAATTAACACAAAAAACAAACCGAAGAATAAATTACTCAAAAAAACCAGAGTTGTTTTTTTTTTCTTCAGGTGAATGCAATACGCTTCAGTAGTTATACGGTGTGATTGATGTATGAACACCTGAAAATCTCCATCTTGGCCGTTCATAACCAAACACTTTGCAGACAACAAGGTCTGATTTAATCAAATCTCCATTTTATTCCTTATTTTTTTCTTGCACAATTGGTTTAGAAGGTGTCTGTTCTGTCAGTCTGTATTATTAAATTACTTTTTTACTCACTGAGGTCAGACTTGAACTCTTTTTCATGTGACGAAAGTTATTTTAAGAGGACAACGAGGTCAAAGTTGAGATCCTAGCACACCTGCAAGTTAGCATCCCTGCTAGCAGCCAGCTAATAACCCTCTTAAAACGAGACCATGAACCCCGGAGTGCTGAGTAGTTAAACAATTCACAAAATAACTATGAGTTCTGGTATACTGTACGTTAATTTAAAGAAACTTTTTTTTTTCATAAGTGGGAGCTGTACGAACTACTTTCTCTTCGCGGACCGTTACCTCAAGACATCAACGCGGGATGCTTCACTCACCCATTTTAAGTCTCAATCTCGCCTCAAACCCGTCTTTGCGTCAATGACACAACACTGATTTAAAAAAAAAAAAACAAATGTTTCGATATCAGTTTACCAGGGAGTCGACGTCTCTTTTACAGCTTTTTTTGGCTATTTTTACGGAGTTTATCCACGGGTCAGTGTGGTCAGCAGTTGCAGGTAATTCACTGTCATCTGTCATTCTGCCGCCAGGGGTCAGGAGAGTCACCACTCTGCGAGTGGTGCGGTACAATGGTACCAACTGGATGTGTAAAAAAAAAAAAAATCATTGTTTTGCATTTAACTTTTTCAACTTGTTGTGACTTACACTGACATTCTACTCTCCTTTGCACTTTAAAATTTGTAGTGTCTTTGAGTTTTTAACAAGTGCTATACAAACTAAATGTATAATAATAATAATAATAATAATAATAATAATAATAATAATAATAATAATAATAATAATAATAATAAAATGATTATTATTATTCTTGTTGTTGTTGTTGTTGTTTTTGTTCTTTAAGTATGAATATATATATATATATATATATATATATATATATATATATATATATATATATATATATATATATATATATATATATATATATATTGATAAACAGGCATACATTTTAAATGCACAATGTATATTAAATTAAAATATACAAATATGAGTGATATCTAAGTGCTGTAAAATAAACAAAAACATTTTCAAGGTGTGATTATATATTATAAATTATGTTATTTTCTTTTTGTCCATGGTTGGTTATTTACCAACACAATAATATATATATATATATATATATATATATATATATATATATATATATATATATATATATATATATATATATATATATATATATATATATATATATCAGTACTAGCCTAAATTATGTTTTAATGTTAGCTAATTTTGCAATATTTAGGTTTTTACATTTTGTACCGTTGTTTTTGTTGCAAACTGTAGAAAATGTCAGACATTCATGAAAAGTGTTTTGTTTAGTTTAACTGTTGTCACAAAGTTGGTATAACACTTTAAAAGTGGCACTGCATTACGGCTGAGCATACACCGTACTCAGACTTGACAGCACACAGCATTGTGTTTATTGGTGTCACCCATATCAGGTACAGTCTGGATTAGATCATAAAACTGGTAAACAATTTTAATGGGAGCTCTTGGTCACTGCCTAGTTATGTGAGTAAATAAATTAACAGTGTGCTATTTTAATCTACTGATATGTATACATAGAGAGATACAAGTGTACACTATTTCATGTTGATGAATTTAAAGGATATCACAAAGTCTTATTGGCCCTGAATGACTGACAGATGTTCTGGCATATTTTCTAATCTCATGCCTTTTAACATTTAAGGGCATCAGATATTAATATGATCTAATGAGAGTTTGTTTAGGGTTTTTGTTATTCTGTTAATACATTCAGAACACATGAACTCACAGTGGAAAGAGACACAAAGAATTTTTAGAGAACAAAAAACATGGCTTTAATGTTTTGTTTTGTTTTGTTTTTTTTTTTGGTGAGAACTCCACTGCATTAGAGGGAAAAGTAATAAAAAAAAAGGAAATTTGACACTAAAAGTATCTTTTGGAAGATTCCTAAGTGAAAAAAATCACAAAGACTACAGAATCCTCAATTCAGGATTAGAATATCTGTTCCAGCATTACCTCTTTTGTTAGCATTAGAAAACAGGCCAATACAGTGTATACTTCTTGCTCTCAGCTGTCTGTGCCTTTATTAAAAAAAACCATAAAAATAAATTCAAAGGCAGTTTGAGTGCCTTTACCGTGAAATATTTTTAAAAAATCCTTCTTTGAAAATAAACCTCTTAAAAAATCTACAGCAGCAGGACTGAATTGTAGAGGTTGTTGTATTTGTCACAAGCACAACAGGCCGTAGCAAACTGAGTCATCAAGAGGTTGAGCTGTACGTTCTTAAAAAAACATGGGTTATTTCCAGTTTATTTATAATCCACGGAGCTGTGGTCACAGGCTTCGATAATGAAGACAGACAGGACATATGTTGACTGCCAAGGGCATGAAAGGTCCAGACTGCCCTCGTCAAACCATGAAGAACGGGCGTAATCCACAGTGAGTCCAAGTGCTGATCTCCATAAAGAAAACAAACTCTCCCTGCAGTTTTGTATGCAACATTTCATATTGTCTCATTGTCCTTGTGAAGTTCAAAGAGGACTTGTTCAAAAGATGAAGAAGGAACTGGACTGAAACTCTTGGTAGGTTCTGTAGGGTCCTGATGGACTGGGCTGGGTCGTGGCCAGCGCTCATTGAACTTGACAAAGAAGAGTGGGTCCTTGAAGGGCCCTCCATAGATGATGGCCTGCATTAGGTAGACGAGGGCCACGACCATGAAACTGATGAGGAAGAAGGGGACGAAGGGTCTCAAGTGGTGCCAAGCTACCCCCAGCCCATAACCCAGACTACCAAAACCACTCTGCTTCCTGGTGTGGGAAGTGTGGCGGAGGGTGTCAGGGGCCGGAGTGTTATCAGGGGACTCATCGTCTGAATTTGAGGAGGGAGGACTGGAGACACCCATGAGTCCACAGTGTTATTTCTTTACTCCAGAGATCAGCTCCAGTCATAAATTGGGGAAAACTAGGCCTCACTTAATCTCCCAGAGGTGTGGGTTCCCTACCTTATCCCGCATGGAGTGTCTAATGTGGAATCAGTGTGATGTATCCAGCCATTAATCCCTCTCAGCATTCATTCCCGGCTCTGAACAGGTGATGTAGATTCCTTAGGTTTAATCCTCTCTAGATTTCCTGTAGATCTGACGTCTGGATTGAAATGCTGCTGCCAGTCTTGAGCTTGAGAGAGTGATCGTGAGGAAATGAAGAACAGAGGGGGAGCTCTAAATAGATATGACACCAAATGACGGTACACAGAGGGAGGGAGGGAGAATCTGCTGCGCTTGGTGGTCTCAAGTTTAATGCTGTGTGTATGTGTGTGTGTGTGTATGTGTGTGTGTTTAGACCAGCTGCACAGGTTACAGACATCACACACACACTGAATGACTAACACGTACATGCACGCACACTTGTCACTCAAGATATTCTCTCAGAGCATTTAGAGGACAAAAGCCTTTATGTTTCCCCGCTGGGATAATAAATCTACTTCTCCAACATAGAGTCCATGTAGTTTAGCAGGTTCAGCTGTGAGGAGAATATTAATGTACACTCATCATACATGACACATCTCACTGTAGCTAAAGCAAAGGTTTAAGAGGACTTGGGTCACAAATCCCTTTCTCCCTCCTCTGATGTTGTTTTTCATATTCACTGGAGGGGTAAATTCAAAAAAAATACCTAGAACTGCTGTTTTATCTAGTATGCAAAGCATGTACTGAGGCTATTGTCCTCCTTTGAGCACAGGGGTTGCTGGTTCAACACCTGGTCTAAGCCCTTTGCAATTTGGTGTCCCCATTCTGTACTACCTGTGTTTCCTGACTAATAAAACAGGAAGAGGAATGAAGCAGTGTAATGGCCCCCAAATTAGCTTGAAAAAATATAACACTTCGTGAAAAAAACGAGATTTTATGGAGATTCAGCAAAATATGTTTATCATACCAAATATTTTGGAGAATATGGGGGAAATATATTGTGCAATATAGATAACAACATTGTATGCAGAATAAAACCATTGTTTTATTCTGACTTTTAAACAAACATTTAAACTTTGATGATTCTTTACAAAACATTATTTTTCATAACTGTATTTTGAAGCAAGGGACAGCTTTTTAACTTGCCAAAGTAGAGCATTTACACTCTGCTTTTGCAGAGGTCTCTCTCTTTTACGCACACACTGCTTAACTATCAGTCACCTCATGATCCAGCAGGTGTTTCTCAGTCTGTGTGGAATGTTCTTTTTAGTATGTTATATGTTAGAAACATTGAGACCCTTCCATGTCCTCGAACAACCCTCGTGTCTTTCCAACATGTCTAGAGGGATACACACACACACACACACACACACACACACACACACACACACACACACACACACACACACACACACACACACACACACACACACACACACACACACACAGTTGCAGTTTTTCTGTCAGAATATGTAACCACAGACCACTCCCAAGCTGAGAATGTCAACACTCAGTGCTGCGGTGTTTGAAAGTTGCTCAGCAGAAATCAACACGAGACTCAGTTTCCACCCTCAAGTTTTTAAAAGGATTGATTAAGAGTCTAAGAATATCCTAAAACCAAGCCCTGGGAAAAATAAACATTGAGAAAGTAATGATCTACCCTGATGTTAGAGAATATCTGACATGGTGTCAAGTGTATGTTTGCCATTTGCCTTAACAAGAGTGCGGGGATGAAATTACCGGAGTGGCTCTCTTTAATTAGACGTGTTTATCTACACGATGCAGCAATCCCTCCTCACCTCCCCACACAGCCACATCAATCACAGGTCACCAAATGTTGTCTAAGAAAAGATCTTTATTTATAAAAACAACAGTGTTACCAGATACATACTTCACTGAAAATGCAACTTCTCAGAGCCAAGGCAGGTATGAATGGTACATTGTAATTTTACATGGATAGGCAACATTACAAATATACTGTATGTGGAGAGTAAAAAATAATAGAGTAAAACACAAAGATGGTTGGTCTCTTTTGCCTTTAAAAAACGAAGCTGTAACGGTAAAACTAGGACTTAAAAAAAAGTTGAACACATTGCATAATGATCTTATTCACTGCTGCCTTGCATACAATCCCCAAAGAAAAGTACAAACCAGACACAAAAAGAAAAATAAAACAATATAATTAAAGGGATAATAGACAAAAAATGTGCTTTGTCCACCTCCCAGATTGAATTAAGTCAGTATCTGAAAACTCCCATATTTAAAGTGTTTATTCATAAAACAGTACACCTCAAAGGCCATTAGAAAACAGCAAGTAGTGATTTTTTAGGACTACAAATTTAAAGCAGAATTAGTTATTTCATAGGAAGCCTCCTGAAGTGTTTGTTATTTTGTCTAAATTAAGAATGAAGCATAAAGTAACTTGAGTCTGTTGCATCTGAGCCAGGAATGATTTCTGCAGCAGGTGTTAAAATGTTGTAGTGGTTTAGTGTTTAAGTTTTCAGCTTCACAAGTCTGGACCACATTTAATGTGACCTGGTCAGTTAAAGACGCTGAAGCTGTGTTTTCTTCTATAAAGGGCAAAACAAAGGTTTGAAGTGTAAAACTTAAAAAGAGGCAGTCAGTATATGAAATCTAGGAGAAATTAACAAAAAAAAAAAAAAAACAACGTTCGTCACAGGAGCACAAGTTAAAAACAAAGACATGAACGAATAAAATTATCAATGTGGGTCTTATAGGTCTGGTCCAGCACACACACAATCACACAAAAAACACACTCACTCCAAGGTCCATATCCATTTTTCACACTCACACAGAGCCACAGGTTTACTGTATGACAAATATAAACACTCCTGCCCTTTCCTAACACCTGTGCTCTTCCCAACCGAGAGAAAATAACTCTAGACAGGAAAATAATTCCTCTATAAACAACATTCTCATCCTAAAGGGCGGTCCATCGCTCCATCCCAACAATCCCAGTTAAGGGATGATTTAAATTAATGAGCCAAAACTAATGCAGTCATCCCATTTTCTTTATATATACAGTATATACCCTACATTTAAGTCTACGTACAAATTCATCATTAGGATGCGGGTGTTGGCAAACACTTGTTGACCATGACAAAAATGACCAAAATGTTTTAGCAAGAAAAATTAGAAACAAGCAGGGTGACAACACCAGAGTCAAATGATTGTCAAAAAGGTGATTGCCTTTTCAGGAAAATTATAGTTTTTAAAATGGAATATATTTTCTGTTGCTACAGTTTGTAAAAGCAGGTGTGTACGTGTCTGTATTTGTGTGTGTGTGTTGCATGAAAAGCCTGCAACACAGCCACTTTCTTTGGATGCCAACCCTCATCTTGGAAATCCCATCTGTGTGTTGATAGAGAGGGGAGGGGAGGGAAAGAGTCTGTGCGTCCGGATCATCTCTCCTCAGTAGCAGTGGTAGGGCAGGGACGGCCCAGTCTGGGTGATGCACACAATCAGTTTTTCTGGAAAGGTGCAAGAGTGGATTTATATAACCTCAGCCAGAATTTAAGCACAAAGTATAAGCTTTGTTAAGTTTACACATTAAACATGGAGGCAACATGAGGACTTGATATGTGGTATAAGTATGGCACTCTGTACAGTAGTGCTATCACAATCGTCAAAACTTATTTAATATTTTTAAGTCACTTTGTTTTTTTTTTTTACAATCCAATGATCTGTGACAAACAGGAAAGGGCACTCTCTCAACTTTAGTTTAAAAATCTCGACACAAAGTGAGGCACATGGTATAAATGGGTTGTTGCTGTTGCTACTTTTTGCCAGTAGTTACTTTTTTCTCACTAAGTGCTGCAGATCAAAACAAAAATATTTTTTAATCAAAACATTTATTGGTATGAATTAAAATTACGAAGGGAATGTCATGTGAGAATTGGAAAAATGTTGGTGGATGATGGACATTCCTGTTCTTTTTTTGCACTGGTTTTGAATATTTTATTTAATTTCTATTTAAAATACAGTTTTCTATTGATAAACTTGTGTGTGGGGGAGGGGCATCAGTCCTTGGGGTTCATTTGAAACAGTTTTTCATTATGTCATATTTGTCTTGTAACCGCTACTGGATGCCTTGAGTTTCCCTCGGGATAAATTAAGTTTCTATCCGTCTAAACAGAATTTAAAGAGAACCCAATAATATGTTGAAATATCAAATTAATGTTTCATTTTAGTTTAAATCAATAAAGTGTTTAGACTTTATAAATGATTAATTTAAGTGACAAAGTTATCAGGTGAACATACAAAACGTCCTTGAGGCTCATGACTTTGTCTACACTCCGGCCTCTGTTGTTGTAATGCCCTAGATCAACACTAGAGCGCACTATAAGAAAAATCAGTGCTAGAAGACAGAACTACATCCCAGGACTTAAGTAGAAAACACATCAAAAACACTCAAGGATGTATAAAGTATTCTGAGATAGATTATGGGACGTTATATGAAACTCTTTTCTGTTTTCTCCAGCCAAAGTATTTATGAAGATTTTCACACTTAAAGAAAAGTCAAAAAACCCTAATAACAGGTTCATCTCTACATTGGCTAACTGGAGCAGTCTTGCAGCATACTATACCAGCATGTACACATGACATCAGGGCTTATTACACTTAGATATTAGTACAGAGAGCTGCACCAGTTATCTAGAGCAGCTTCCACAGACAGAGACCCAGGGTCAGTGAGGGTGTGAAGTTATAAGAGACAAAGGAAAAGAGCTGACTGAGTCCATGCAGGACGAGAGGTCAGTTGGACATACCATGCTGTTACATGCAGAGGGGTAGAAGGGAGGGGAGGGCTAACCATCGTAGGAGTCCAACAGAGGCAGGGAGCCCTTTCTGCCCCCATACACCCCTCGCTGAGAGACCACCAGAGAGAGAGAGAGAGAGAGAGAGAGAAAGGGAGTGAGTGTGAGAAAAGAAAAATGTCAGTAAAAGTGAAGTTTTAAAGGCTTCCAAACAAAAAAGGTTGAAGTCAGGAAATACTTAAAGAAGTGCAGGAGAGTGAGGATTAGTTAAGTGAGCAACCCAGCACATGGAAGAGCTCCAGACTAGTTTAAAGTACCGGTAAAGTGTCTGTGGTTTCATCCAGAGTGTGTCTCCTCTCCCTCTGGTCCAGTGTAGAGTAGGCCTCTGAGAATCAAACAAAGTGGACAAGAATGAGAAAAAGTACAAAATTAAATAATAAACAGATTAAAAAAAAACAGAATGATAGAGCTACTGACCAGGTCCAAGGTCGTTTAGTGGAATCACATCCCTCTTTTCTCCTGCAATAAAGCCAAAGAAAGATCCATGGGGGATTTCAAAGTTTGAAGAAACGCATCTTAAAAACCTTTCTACACATTGCTAATGTGGGTTGAAACTGATGCTAAAACCTGTTTCTGTCACACTGACCTCTGTCTAACAATGGTGTGGTGCTGTCTTCATAGGTGCCGTTGGCTCTGGTGCTGGGGCCGTTGGTGGTGCTGGTGCTGGGGTTGAGATTGACCATGAAGTCTGTCTTCTTCCAGCCGTCCTTCTCAAGAGGCCGACGCAGCTCTTTATGGGCCCAGACAAGCTGCAGCACCTGGCTGGCCCCTCGCACCTCACGCTCTGAGCGCTTCCTGTGAGACGCGCGGATGTTTTGATACAGGTTAGCAAAGTGTTTGTGTTTTAGAAAACACACCACAACGTCCGATCAGTCTGAACTCACTAATCAGAACAAACTTACCCGTCCTTGTTAATGAGCACCAGCCTCTCAATGCCCTGTGACGCACGGAGAGTCTTTGCCGCCTCTAGACTGTTGCCAAGCACCTCAGCGAGCGTGCTCAGTACAGACACCACTGTCTCCTCTGACAGAGCGCGCCCAGACTGACTCTGACCTCCTGGCAGGTTGGCCACAAGATGAGGCACTGCATGCAACCCTGCAGAGCAAACAGATAAAGTTACATCCGAAGTGAATACAGAAATCGATCAAACATCATTTACAGGAAAAAGACAAAACAACCTCCAGTGAAAGAGAAGTAAAGTGAAAAGTTCATTTTAAAACTTATCCTGACATCCTTACCAAGCAGTTCGCAGTTACGATTATCTATAGCGAGGTTCCTCAAGGCTCCAGACATTGCCCGGACCACACGGTCATTTCCATGAGCCAGCAGCTCTGCCATCATTGGAAGACCTTTCTCCAGGCGCACAGTGGCCCGAATATACCGACCATACTGAGGAGCAAGCAGGGAGAGAGCAAGGACTGAATATTAGTGAACGCTGAGAGCAGTTCCAATCAACTTAGGCAACTGAACTGCATGATACAGAGTAACAAAGCTTCATTTTTCAAATTCAGACTTTTAGTTCTTCAGAAATAGTACTAACAGTCCATCGGCCAGCACACAGGTTCTGGATGGCACCAGCAGCAGCCTCCAGGACTGAGGGGTTCTTGCTCTCTCTGAGCAGTGATGTGTAAACACGAACCACCTCTGGTTGGAACAACAGCTCGTATCCTGTAACACAAAGAGAAAGGTGTCACATTTTGCAGTGTAGCCTTTGTCAAATGTTCAATAAAACTAGTCTTGCATTGTTTCTTCATATGACTTTCAGCTGTAGATGATTTTTAGGGAAATAGACAGGAGCACCTTTGGCGGGTGTTGTCCTCTTTGGAATGTCAACCTGATCTCCACTCCCGTCGTCTCCATCCTTCTTACCTGCAGCAAGAAAGCAAACCAAGAAAGAAAAAAACAAAGATGTTTGATCCAAAGAAACCACACAAACTCTGTGAGGTGGGATGAGATGAGCAGTCGGTTATCTTTAGTTCTCTGAGATCCGATATGAGAAATGTGACCATGCAACAAGTGGAGTAGTCACTGTGAACATGCAATGCCGTTTGCGTGACATCAGATTATCGTGCTCATGAAATGGACGTGAAGTCAAAATTATTTCACATTCCTCTTTTTCTAGTTGTGTTTGTTTTCAGGGTTAACAAAAGGAGCAAAGACAAGAGTGCTCAAAGGTTACAAAAAGCTAAAGAACACCAAGAGGAGAATCTTACCTTTGGAAAACCACTCATCTAAACACAGCAGAGAAAGAGGAGGAAGTGAAGGCGAGTAGGAGGAAGAATGGGGGAGGTAAGTGGGAATAGGGAGGAGAGGAGGAGGAGGGAGACAGTGGTAGAGTGTGAAAACAGCGACAGGTGCATCTGCCACCAAGAAGCTCAAACACACCAGCAGCTTCCCACATTTCAACAGCAAATTTTGTCCAAGCCTTAGCTGTGAAATCTGTTTGACACTGACCTTTACCCTTTCGGGAGCCAAAACAGCCCCCCTTGTTTGCAGGGACCGGTCCCTGGTTGAGGGGCGTGGCCTCTGCGTAGCGCTCGCAGCCAGGGACTTCACGGTGGACGTGGTAGGAGAGATTTCGAAGGAGGCAGACACAGTTCTCAACCAACTGCAAGAGTAGATAAGTAAACAACAAAGTCAAATACAGACAGGAAGAGAAATACAATACAGCATAATTATATATACATATACATAAAGTGAAATGTGACATTGATACCTTGTTATCCACATCTTTGCGGTTGATCTGTGATTGGACAACGTACATGAGTGAATCCACTAATCCTGTGCACTCTCTCAGCTTCCGTCTGGCCTCGCTGCGTTCTGAACTCACATTCCTGTTAGAGAAGTTGAGCACATAATTGCATGTTTTCTTCTCAAAATAACTCCCATTCTTGACCCTTTGCAGTTTTTTCAATCTTCCATCCCTTGATCCCATGCATACCTAAGGCAGCCAGCAGTGTTGGTCAAGGCGGTCTCCCACTCCAGATGGCGCGGTTTGCAACTCTCTTCTCCTCCGTTGCTCCCTCGCTCCCAGCCAGAGTGAGGGACGATCACCTCGTCAGCCAAGGCGTGCAGGGCGTGGTCGACGATCTCCATCTTTACAGAGTCATGGGATGAGAGGTTCCACAAGGTGCCTGTGATGACGTGATAAACACAGTTACTACCACTGCAATAAAGGAGGCGTTTGCCTCTTCAATAAATCAAATTTAAACAATAAATCAGTGTTCCTACAGCTTGAAAGTAGTCTGTTCTTTGGTTTGGTTGATCCAAAAAGTTTATAATTGGAGATTTGATCTGAATCTTGAGGAAAAATGTAGATACCTGTTATAGTGTCAGTCAAGTCCTGGTCGTGGGTTTTCCTCAGTAATCTAATCAGAGCAGGAACTCCATCGCAGTTCTTAATGGCGATCTTGTTATCTTGGTCTCGCCCATATGAAATGTTTTTTAGTGCTCCACAGGCTGAGTGGTGCACATCCTTGCTGGGGTGATCCAGCAGCGACACCAGGGCTGGGATACCTTTCAGGCGACGCACTTCTGACTTAACCTAAAAACGCACACACACACACTTTTTCTCAGGCTTTGTTCCAGGATTTGACAAATATAAAGATACAAGCACATGAAGATAGTTATTTGTAAAGCTTATAATCTGGATTGGATTTTTGTTTTACCTTATCATTCTTAAACGTGAGATGCTGCAGGAAGGCGGCAGCGTTGGTCTTGACTGGGTCTAGGCGGTAGTTCAACATTGCAATGACCTCTGGAAGCTCTGGTTGTCTCCATGAACCAGGAGGACCCTTTCTCAGTGTGCTGTCAAGTGAGGCCATGCTCCCCCTCTCCATTGTCATGGGTGCCCAAGCATACGGGTCAACTCCTCCCATGTCCCCATCTAAAGTGTCCTCACAGCTCCTATGTGTCAGAGGGGAATGGACCGAAGAACATTGTTAAGATCTGTCTTGAATACTTATTGGATGTTTGACGGAGAAGATCAGTTGTATTTGAAGGTGGTCAAAAGAGAAGAATTTTTTTTTTATACCTAAGTCTTCGTCTGTCCATTCCTCCAGGGCCAGGTCCCAGGCGAGGCATGGTGCCATAGCCACCAGGGTGCATGGGTGGGGGCCCCATGCCGTAGTCGTCATATCCTACGCTACGCTGGTCATCCTCCAGACCGTAGGGAGCGTGGCCGTAACGCATCTCCATTGCTGAGCCCAGGGCCCTCATTCCCCGGCTCACCTGGGGCTGTGCTGCATACGGGTCGAGCTGCTGACGGCTCGGAGCACGGTAGCCTGAGTCCAGGGTCCTGTAGCCATCAACCGGCCTGGGAAAAGGAGGGAGATTATTAACTTCTGCCACAGGAATAACTTTAGATTTGGTGTAACAATGTACATTTTTGTCTTCAGAAACTATACTTTAACAGCACATTCTTCATGCAGATTTTTTAGCTTTCTTTGCCATAAAATATCTAAAATTTCCACTCTTCATTATTATTTCACAAAGTCTGTATTGAGATTATTTTTTCTCATATGAAGGTAACAGATTAAAAACAAATGGAGAACATTTACCAGTTAATCAACAGTGTCTGAATAAATATACTAACAACAAATTTTCAGGAAATGACACACTAGTAGTTCTAAAGCAGAGCCCCCATACTTATCATAAGTCTTGTATGATTCAATGAGCTGCAGGAACAACAGGATTAGTAATGGTTCTTGTGTCAATAAAAATGACACAGTTTAAATTACATTTCAAATGTTAAAAAATACTGGCTAGACTGGCATTTTTTTCACAAGTTTCAGTAAGAGATGAAAGTATTGAAAATTCCAAAGATATGCCACCAAAAAAATGAATAAAATAAAAATAATTTCAAACTTATTTTGTACCTGTAACGGTCATCCATGTGTGAACCCCGACTCAAGCTAGTGTATGCTTCTGATGGTGGGCCTCCACGGTAATCATCATAACCTCCTACGGGGCCATAGTGGTAGTTTCTGGGCATTGTGGCAGTGGGATAGTCGACTGCTGCAGGTTGCCTGTAAGGACGGTCTAGTGTGGCGCTGTAGCCACCCATACCAGGCACCGACAAGCCCCCATCGATGGACATTGATTCAGAGGGCAGAACTGTGCGTGAGATCGGTTTCTTCATCTAGATGAACATGTCCCCGAAAAAAAAAGGGTGACACAACTGAAATAAATAATTTCTGTAAAATATGATACTTTAAGAAACTTCACGTGTGATATCACTTACGCCATTATCTTGGCGCCGTGCCGTCCCTTCTTCAGAAAATACAGAGTGCACTTCTTGAGAGTCGTCCTCAGGTGTGTAGCTCTCATCTAGAGCGCCATGTGCAGGGTCCACCATTCTGTACTGTAGCAGAGACACACAATACACATATATTAACAAAACCACAGTGACTTCATGCCTTTTGGATGATAGAATATGAACGCACAATAACACAAACCTGTGTGCCGTTAATGTATGCGTCGCTGAGTTTCAGACGCTCTATGTCTGCATCCCCTAAACGCCCGTTCTACATTGAAAGAAAGAGAAACAGACATCAAAAAATTGCAGAAATTCTAGTTAGAGCATTTTTGCCAGCATATAACACAATCTAAAGGCATGCTTTGCAGTTGCTGTCCATTTCTCACAACCACCCAGATGATATTACTGCTGCTGAAGCACATTCAGTGCTGACCAAACCATCCCTGCTTGTTGATGGTCCATGAATCACTGCCAGACATGAGGGAGGACATTTTGGAGAGCAGCCACTCATCCTCACACCCTACTTCCTCCTGCTTTCTTCTCTTACATAACCATTGACTGTCACACTGACTGCATGACTTGGACACTTTCTACCTTACCCCGAGCAGCACTCACTTCCATGCAGTGAGGATACATCAGCTCCAGGCTAACTCTGTCAACTGAGAAACTCAGCTGAAATTTTCCACAACTGCTCCACAACCAAGAGTTAAAGCATCTCTATGATAGTTTTGTCAACCCCCCCCAAAGACACGATGAAATAAGCCTTAAGAGATACTGAATCCCACTTCATCTGCAGTATCATGCCTCACTGCACTTTATCTTTTGTCCACAGGGAGGCAGGTCTGACGGCATTTTAAAGCAATGTGTGTGCACACTGTGCTTTTAGAGTGAAAGGGGCACACTCCCTCTATAGCTGGTCTCTCCTCTGTTCAGTTTAGGAGAAATACATAAGAGTCTTTGTTGTACATAACTCAAGAAATAGGAGAATGATTCACACATACTTTATCTAAACCACAGAATTCTGCTTTCTCAGTCTCCAGCTGACACCGACTTATCAAATGTGTCACTTCCATGGCTTCAGAGACAAAACATGCATGCTAATCTATGTGAGCAGGCTACTTGGAATATAGTTGTAGTCACCAACATTTTGAAGTCCATGCTTAAACAAGTCCTTAAAAATTCTGAGCCCTGAATGTGACCCTGCCTGACCTCCACTGTGAGCTGAGGGCCAGATGATAATGGCCCTCCTTTAATTGCTCTTTCAGCCCCACAGGCACGGAGGCGAAGTTTTCACTGTGATAGTGAAGTCTTTTGATAGGGGCAACAAAAGGCATCAGTTGGGGCTTTGTTTGACCAGATAACTCAGTTTTTACCATAACTGTGGTGTGGTAGTGAGGGCAGGAAACTTGGTCCTCAACTATGAATCATCAGAGTTTCAAGGAAATCTGTGTAGAAACTGCTGCATATAAAAAACTAGATGATTTTCAACAGATCCATTTGAAAATAAAAGTAAATGCATTAATTGTAGGTGTGGTCATTTGAGTTAACTTTCTGAATAATCCAAAATGTTTTCCTAAATCTAGAGATCAACTGTAGATCTGTGCGTCAGACAAAACAAGTGACTCCCACTCAGAGATTGTGATAGATTTAACAATGTTTTCTGACCTTGTAGAGATTAAATAAGTTGAAACATAAAATTAAAACAAGTAGTTAAAGAACTGAACAGTGTGTCAAAATATGAGTTGATGCAGACCATGCCGTCAGCTGACCCGTTAGACATGTTAGCTATTTGAGATAATCGGCTGTAACTTAAATAAATAACTGAATGAGGCAGCATGCCTTGTTGGGAACAAACTTCAATCAAACAGAATTGCATGCAAAAGAATATTGAATCACAGAGATGAATTGAGGTGTGAATAACAATTTAAATTCAAAAAATCTTCCACAATGAAGAAACCTGGTTGGATGCGGGACTATGTGACACATGCATAACACGACCTCATCCATAAACACAACATGCCATGACAAGAGAAAGAGAATAACTGAGATTCCACAGAAGGGGCCATGAGAAGGTGTGTGTGTGTGTGTTTGTGTTGAACGCTTCCGGTGAGGGACAGTGAAACTGTAATGATGACCATCTCAAGCATGTTTAAAGGAGTAAAGGTATGTGCAGGCAGGAACGCGTGTTTGCAGATGAGGGCAGGTAGACTTAGGGAGCTGAAGAACAAAGACATCTGAAGATGATTTACACAAACACTCGTGGACCCAAACTCGCCGAGCGCTGGTGGAGACGAGTTTGGGTGGAGGAAGAGGGATGAATGACGGTTTGACGGGTGTCACATGGAGATATTTTGAGAGGAAATGATGATCCATGGGTTGGATGTAAATGAAGGATGAGGGCAGTTAACGCCTACAAGAGACTGATCAGGGAGGTTGGGGTTCGTTGGGGGATGTTACCTGTGTGTGAGGGAGGGGGCGACCCAGGGCTGAGGGGCTGGTGGCTGGGAGGCCCACTCTCCTCCTCTCCTCCTCCAGTGCCCGGGTCAGCTGTTCAAACTGCACCTCCTGCTCCCTGACCGACTCCAGCAGAGCCGCTGCACTCTCACACTGCTCCATACACACTATACAACCCCAGGGGGGGAGAAGGGGAGGGCGTTACACACATCCAAACAGCCTCCTATACATAACAGCACAGGGAGACCCTCCGGTATAAAGCAGAGTTGTGATGGATGCATCAGCTTGGGTAAAGTACTTTAACTTAACAAGTGTTGATGAATCATCATTTGGATTCTTTTTTTCAGTACAAAATAAATTTTTAATCAACGCATTACTGCAAAAAAGTTACTAACAGAATCTGTATGCTTTTCTTATATCATGCAGCAATATTTTACCAGCTCTCATTCATCTGGGGATTTTGTTTGGTGACTGGGATTAGATTTCCTTCTTGGAAGGTTTTCTGCTCAGTTGGGATTGTACAATACAGGATTTTTTTATGTTCCGTAATGATATTACAACAGTCACTACTGATAAGACATGTCTGTGGTTGAAACCCTGACACACAATTGCCAAATGACCCAGGGTTTCTGCGTAAAACCTGTCATGGTGATGAGTCATTCATTGAAGTTTTCAATCATGCCCAGACTTAAAGGAGGTCAGGATGCTCTAATCCCACACTGCCTCTAGTACTGTGTGACCATGTCAGCACTTAAACTACTTTAATCAGTCATGTCAATCAGTGCCAACAATGAGAGCATCAAAATATCATTCCAGGATAATTAGTAGGTACCCCAAAACAAATGTAATGTCATGTCACCTTTAAACATAGTGCACCACAAGCACTCTTTACAGCAGAAAATGATACATAAGAATAGGCCTGTCACGATAACAAATTTTGTTAGACGATAATTTTCCAAAATATTATTGCCTACAAACGATATTATTGTCAATATTACTTTTATTTTTTTCCATTTTTTTATTGATGTAATTATGATAAATGGGATAATAAAGTGAGTACACCATATCAAAAGCAAGAAACTTTAATTTCTTAAGAGTATTTAACTGTAATTAAAAGGTCAGGATTTTTTAAATAAAATAAATTAAACAAAAAATGTAATAAATTCAACACACAAGAAAGAGAAAAAAAACACAATGAAAATGAAAAGGACTCTTTTTTAGAAAAAAATACATGTCAATGAAAATAATTAATACTAATCAAAAACAATAAAACATAGACCCTGTCTCTAAAGAAAAAACGAAACTCCCCAAAAAAACACAACAATAAAAACTATAGCTGAAATAAAAGGGAGTTTATACAGTTCCTGAATTGTTTGTAACATGTACTTTTTCCCAGTCAATCCGTACTGTCTGTCAAACATTTTTAACATTTCTGGCTTTCAACCGTATTGAAGGGCTGCATTTCTTTGGCAATGTAGCAGTCTTTGAGCGCCCACCATTTGGCGCTTTTATTTCTATTTACTTTGCAGACCAAAAGCCTCAGTTAGAGCGGATTGTCAAAGAACAAGGCTCCGCTGCACCTACCCTTCTTCTTCTTCGTCGCCACTATTTTAAACAAATGCGACATATCAGCTCGTTGGTGTTCATGAGCTCACACTTTGTTCATTCGGATAAAAAAACAAAATATTCCCACACTGGGACTGTGGCAGGCGGCTTAAGAACCATATCTTTCGTGCCATCACTCATATTAGCGTACGTTTCCTCCTTACCCCTCAGGACGCTTGCTTCAGCTCTCTCCGTGTGTACGCGCGAGCAGCCCCGTCGCAAAGATGCCAAAGATCGCATTTTTGACAGATGCTCACCCCGCTATAAATTCGCTATAGAACCCATGCACCCCGATGTTAGGAAAGATAGACGTAGTGAGCCATCTTCTCATTCAGCCTCTTCAGGTCAAAAGACAGGAGGAAAACAAACATGCATGCACGTGTCAGTTTATCGAGGCTGGCAAACTTACCGAGGACGTTTTTATTTATCATTCAGTTAATTGATTTATTGATTATCGTGACAGGCCTACATAAGAACCTCTTTCCAGTGAGTAGACTCAGATGGCACGCATCAGAGTCTTGCTTGAAAACAGGATATATTATGGTTGAATGTCTCATCTATGACTTCATAAACTAAAAACCTGTGCATCAGCAGCGTTTTTTTGTGATACAGAGAACCACACAAAGAGGATTAAGTCCTGTTAAATCTACTGAGAAGCCTCCCTGATACTTTATCGAGGATAACAGGAACTACGGACACACACAGACAGGACAGAGCAGCACAGAAACACAACGCCAGGCTCATTTCAGGGGACATCAGAGATACACACCTTCACCTGTGGGCGTGGTTTGGTAGTAGAGGTGAGAGATCACGCCAAGGTCAGAGGTCGAGCTTTAGTTGCTCATGGGGAGAAGATCACAGAACCACCAAGCCCAGAAACAGGAAGACTGAACTGCAAAACATAAGGATGGAGAGGTTGAGGGAGGAATACATTGCAGGAGAAATGTTGGGGAGAGAAAGAATGCACCCGGGTTTGAAAAACAGCAACAAAGTGAGAATACCGTACATGTGTGTCAACAAGGTGGTGTTTGCTCTGTGTGCAGGAGAACAGCAAGAGACAGGGGCATACAGTAGCTCCAGCGTTTAGACACACCCTGTATTTACTCAACATTTGGCCTCTATGCAGCAGGCAGCTTGCTGTGGGAAGTGGATCAACCTGCAGCTCTTCAGGGACAGAGAACATCGACAGTCAGCAGAAAGAGAAAGCAGGTTTCAGAGACGGGAACATCCACACAGCAGCACAGAATCTTTTATCTTTCTTGTGCCATGTGACTTGCTTCTTCTCCCAGCGCTTTTCTGCTATTAGTCCTCATCTACCTCTGGCCCAGCTCTGTCAGTCTGTTGTTCTATCAACTTAGCCTCCACTCATCCCTCCCCCCTCTGTTATCTTGGCTGTACTCTTAGAGAGAGACACATTGTTATATCAGAGACAAACAAGTGGAGCCTTAGATCTTCTTATCTGCTGATACAACCTATGCAGCAGCAGCTGTAACACGCCTCCCCATCAGCACAAGATTTAAAAGTGAACAAACCCAGGCTTTACCACCCACACATACACCTGTATGACCGGTTAGACAAGGTAGAAGAGCAGGAGGGGCTTCCAAAGTTTCCCAGTGTCTCTTTCTGTCTTGCCAACATGCACAGACACTCCTGTGATCATACATGGGTATCAAACACAGACCTGCATTTACAACCAGGCAGCAGGTGTTTGTGGGTAAGATAGGTAGAGTGTTCCAAGAGCAAATACAAAGACAGGCAACGTGGGAGTGATGTGAGCAGTGAGGAGATGGTGATGAATGACTCGTAGTATTACCTGTACGAGGCTGTGCAAACAGAGAGGGGGGGAAGAAACTCAGACAGGATGAGATCACCTTTAGATAAACAGACTTCCCTACACGCTCTGCTGGGAGAAGTGAAGCCTATAGAGACCGTTCCTGCTCCTGTATGACTCTCAAACCTGTGACTAACACACACATGTACATGAGTTTGCTTATTTGACCAAAAAAAAGTCCCACACTGGGTGTGACCATCAGTGTGGGAAAAGAGGGAGTAAAGTGGGATGGCCTGATGAGCAAATGAGGAGTGGCTGAAACGTATTTCACAACACAAAAGAATTCAGGGGAACCAAAACCAGGATTTGCATGGAGGATGGAGCTGACTGACAGGAAGACGTGATGTCACATGTGCACGCTCACGTTAGCCCTCTCTTAGTGGCTGTAACCGCCCCTGAGCCATAACCTCCCACCTGAGCAAATCACACACTACTGTCCTGTCCCACACATGCCTATATATGGTCATAGCCAAGACAGGGCTGATATTATCCTCACAGACAGACAGACAGACTGACAGAGACAGCAGAGCAGAGCAGGAGCTGCAAACAAATAAAACCGTCTTTTAGGGGAGTGAGACAGAGGGGTCGTGAGACGGATAGATGTGCTGAAAACAAGATAAAAAGCTAATCTTGCATTCCTAGCATTGTTTTGTGTCAAATGAGCACAGCAGCCCACCCACTGACCCTGTGTTCAATGGCCTTAACATGACAAGAACTGAGAGAGATCTGTGTTTACTGAACTGTCGAAGCAGCCAACTGTAAGATAAGCGGGATACTAACACTGAAACTGAGAAGAATAGGAACTACTTCATCAAATCTTTTGCCCTGTGGCGAGATTTCATGCTAATTACTCTTATGTAAACATCGCCTCACTCCTCATCTTATCTCAGATTATCATGCTATTGAATTTCACTAATGAGTGCAACTGCCATTCATACGAGAAAAAATATAAACTGAGATTGATAATTCTTGGCAAATGTACAGGGAAATGTTATTCTAAGTTGCGCGTGCGTTGATGCGTGTGCATGTGTGTTGAAACCGCAGCCAGAAGAGGGAATTTGCAGCTGTCAGTTCAGGAGGTTGGTGGAACAATGAGAAGTTTGTGTGACCAGGAACGCAAGTGTAAGAAAAGTAGGAGAGCCAGCAGGACATTATCAGACATGTTTGGGTTTAATCTGTGCTTCTAATGTTCATGTCATAGAAAGTCACTCGTAACCTGCGTCCTCCACCCGTCCCCTCTTCTTTCACAACTGTTAGTTTTGGCCTTGAAAGCCAGCAGTGAGTTTCGTTGAACAATGCAAACAATCAGTGCAGGTCTGTTGCCACTCCCCTCCCCTTTCCCCCTGTTACCCACATCCGGAGAAACAGGATGTTATGGATTCGACATCAGAGAGAAGTTAAAGGGATGCTGCGGCTACTTAAGCTCACCAGAAACCATTTTCCTCTACAGAGCAGCCTGGCCACAGAACCATCTCAACCTATAGGATGGACACGTTAACAAACACTAGGCTGATAAAAGCTTGGCTTCCTTCTTTTGCGGTAAAAGTCCCCTACAGCCGATGTGATGATCACATGACCACACACTGCTTCCCATTTTGCTAATATTGTTCTGCATCCTCTGTTTTCTGTTCTGCTTTCATGACCTTTCAGAAGCAATTTATGTAGATCCACATGTCTGAATCATCACACAAGTGAGCAATAATATCTTGCTTTACACTGAATTCTGCTACTCTAATGATCACTGTTTCTGATCTTCCATGATTTCTGTGAACACAAAAGAACTAAGACCCTATTTTTTTCTCTGGAAATTTTCTATTTATGTTATCTTCAAAATTCAAACATATTATGGAAAGCTGTCAATGTTATAACCAGGGTTATAATAGTTTTGGATTTGTCATTATAGTTTAGTTTTAGTTAGTTTTAGAGCGGGCATTCTAGTTTTTATTCAGTTTTGATTTTTGCAACAAGGCTTAGTTTTAGTTTAGTTTTTTCATACCTTATGAACCAGGTGCAGGATTCAAAAAGGTCAGACTAAATATTTTGTCATACTGTTTATTTTCAAGTCCAACATAGTGCTCACTGCTCAGTCAATGCTGGTGCCGAAATGTTGGCTGCTGCCTTAAACACAGGAAAATAATATAAACTTAAAAAATATAAGCATCAGTTATATAAAATAATGTTGACATAAATTACATAAAAATAATATGAACATAAATTATAAAAAAACAATATAATATGAGCTTCAATAAATAAAAACTTGGACTCTGTAACAATTAAACTATTACAGATGCTCTAATTCATTGCTCCACTACGTTTCGTCGCAGCACAGCGCACAGCCAGTCAGTGCAGCAAACAAGCTCGTCCATATACGCCGCTATGATGGTGCTGTGCAGCACTGACAACTGCCTAAAACTTTCTGAAATTGGTTGGGAAAATGTGTCAGATTAATTTAAATCCTAAAGGCTATTAATATTGTCAAAAACTATAACTGAGGGAATTTTGTCTATCATTTTAGTTAGTTTCACTTAGTTTTGTGAACATAACATACAGTTTTAGTTTACTTATCGTTTTTCTTTTCTTTTCTAGTTTTTATTAGTTTGAGTTAACTGCAATGTATTTTAAATTTTAGTTTTCGTTTTTAGTTTCGTTTTATTTAACTATTACAACCTTGGTTATAACAAACCCATTAAATCGGAATCCATCCCATATGTGACTAAACTTTATGAAAATACAATGAAAACAGCAAATAAAAAATGTACATAAGAAAGGATCTTGGAATGGGCTTCAGTGTTTCTGCCCAGTGACTCTGTCGTTCTGAACAGACTGAAACAAATGGTCATAATGTCAAGCATAGTGCTCAGAGGTCAACATCACACACACACACACTACCCAAACATCTGATTGAGTCCTGACTCATCACGAGTCACATATCTCCATCTGATTCTGTAGCCGTCTGTCAGCATGACTCACTTTGCCGTGTCAGAAGACATCTGTAATCATACGCATGTAACAGTGCAACCTTTGTCGACTTTATGAAACTCTTGTTGATGAACTGGTGCCTACACCTGCCACAGACAGTTTCAGACCCCCACTGAAACAGCAGCTTCTCTGTCAGAATGCACATCTGTCCATATATGTTGAGGTTATTGAGCAAGTTTGCTAATAAGTTTGTCTGTATGATTCCTCGAGTGCTTGTTTAAGCTGAATGCAGCTTGTAATGGGATTGAAGCTTTAGCCCACTAATCCACTTACCTCCTAACACATACACACATGATGTTGAAGTGCACGCACAGATAGACACACAAAACATAGGTTACCCCCTTTGAGGATTAACCTAGACACTTCAAGAGGCAGACACAATGCAGCTGGCGTTGGGGGCATGCATCAACAATCAAACAATCACATGGAGATAAGTAGTTGGGGAGGGTTGATTATCACAAATGGGGTTGCTGGTGGTGCCACCTGTAGCCCTGACCTCGTTACTTATGCTGTTTATACACAAACAGGATACTCCTAAAACCCCAAGAGCAAGGTGCTTACCTGAACTACAATGTATGCCGGCAGTAAACCAATGTTTACCAGGGAATAGCTAGTTTACATGTTCACTCTTAGGCTGACAGTTATCCCCACCCAGCCGTTTTGCTACCATAACAAGTCCACACACGACCCACCCAACAGGTTCACAAGCTGGTGATCTCTAAACAAAACTCTGCGAGATACAGCACACCTGGGAGACCACCACCCTTTAAAGAAACACTTAAACACACAAAACGTCTCAACATTTTAAGTCAAATGATATGAAATCTACTTGAACTGATTACGCTCTTTACAAAGAAAATGTGCTTGAAATCGACAGCACTGATAAATGAGGACTAAACGTGTTTCCAGTGTTTTGAGCACGCGTTTAAACCAGCCTGTCAACTTGAATACTTGTATTAAAACCTCTCCATCCGAGCAGACGTTGTCGTGAACCATCTGGAGCCGCTAGCAGTGAGCTCTCTGCCTAACATGAATTGATTTGCTAACGTAATGTTGCGATGTAGGGCAGGAGCATGAAGAGCTTGCAGCGTCAGCCACACAACAAAAAGACATGAGTATAAAATGACTCTCACGAACAAAGAGTCGTGCGTTTTAGCACTAGTTACTCGGTGTTTGTGTTAACACCACAGCCCACATAAATGACAATGTTGAAGATCAAATCAGCTCACTTGGTTAGCGTGCTCGCTGTGCACCCGTGTGACCTGGTTTGGCTGTCTTGCTACGTTAGCATCACAATAACCCACATAGACTGCGAGCCGTGCCAAAAACCACAGCTAGCGTTAGCATAGCAAACAGATAAGCCGCGAGAGCTAAAGTTAGCGCTTGTCTAGCCAAGCACCCGTTTGGGCAATGTTCATTCCGTGTTTTATCCCTTAAAATCACGGGGTATTCTCAGGCGGCCATAACAATTTCAACCGCGGGGCAACAAAACCCTCGATGAACGTATGAACTTTGACGTTAGCACCGCTAGCTAACGTTAGCATTGGAGAGTCGTGTTGCTGATCTGTCGATGATGTGACCACTCCTTGCCAACGCTGCAGTGCTCCCACTATCTGTGGAGTAAAACGTGTTAACCCTGCTATATCATTCGCCTGCAAACATTTACTAGTTGACTCACCTGCTTTTTGGAAGGCTGCCTCGTTCCCTCTTAGACTATTCCGTTTTAAGTGTGTTTTCTCCCCTCTTTCCCCCTCCTTTCCTGGGTTCTGGGTCAAGCTCGTTAAAGACGAAGCGACATCACCGAGATTTCTATCTACGAGAGGGCGGGATCAACAAGCGGCTTTACCGTAAAGACGGCGCACACGGAATTCCTCCTCTCTTACAGGTGTTCTCTTCTGGCCCTTATGTTCAAGGATAAAAACGGGTTTCCAGTAACGACGATACACACATTCATAAGTCTACAAAGAAACAGGCCAGAAAGAAAATCCAATTCTACTGAAGAACTGTTTATAATAAATCGGCTACGTCCCACTGCCTCCACTCTCCTCCCATTTCTCCGCCTGTCGCTCCCTCTCCCTCAGTGTACACACACACTGATGTCATTTCATTGATTGCCCAAGAACAATAGACTGAGAGGAAGCAGCGTTTCTTAGGGAAGTACAACAGCATTCCTCACCAACTCGACAAAACTATTGACACATAAACCACTACCACTGACCATTGACACCCTCCACATGTCTGAGCTGAAAATGGGTTAAGGGTAAAAATAACCTGGTTTATATGAATAATGCTTGACTAATACTCAATTCAGGAATAATTGCATGACATCAACTAAGAAGAATTTCAGACTATGTGTTTTATTTTACTTTCCCATCAATCATGTTTAATCTTATACTTTCAAACCATGCCTACAAGTGCTTGTAACTTCATTTTAAAGAATCACTTAAAATATATCTTCCTGGAACCAAAGGTATTTAGTGGAATTATGAAACTCTATACTTGAGTTTGGTCAGGGTGGAAAGAGGAACAATGTAAGGAATTTCCCCTTGTTTCCTTATGAGCCCCCCCAGCAGAACTACAGATAGTACAAGAAAACCTGGGTCACAACATTCAATTGGAACATAAACAACAGTGCACTCTAGAGGCTAAGAATGACTTTCTCATACCAAGAAATTCTGTAGGAAAATAAATATTTATACACATTTTCAATAAAACAAAGAATTCACACACATTATTACTGCCCAGTAAAAAACTCTCTGAACCTACAAAAGATGGAGGGCTGCAAAGAAGACAACAGTAGAGGTAGCTTTTGCTTTCTTAATGAAACAAGCACACAATCTCTCAAAGAAAGCAAAAGTAAACTTCCCTGTCCTAATGACAGTAATCCAGCTTGGTTAATGGCAGATCAAACTTGTAAAAATTGTCCTGTATAAAATAGTCACACTGATGAATCAAAGACAGATGTTTCTTCAGTTGATCTGCAGCAGCTTCAGATGTTACTGTTAAAATCCATCGACCAAACCAAAAACCTGGACAAGCCACGGACTTAAACTACAAAACATTAACTACTTTCAAAAACTACATTGACATTTTAACAAAGTCAGCCTGCTCTCAGAAATAATACATGAAGGATCAAAGGTCTTATGTACTGTTGTTTTGTTTTGTTCTGTTTGACTTCTGTTCATTGCTTGTATTGATTTTAACAGTTGTAAAGTGTCTGAGTTCCTGAAAAGCGCTATACAAATAAAATTTATGATTATTATTATTATTATTATTATTATTATTATTATTATTATTATAATTATTATTATTATTATTATTATGTGTCAGTAAAACCTAGGAACTAGTTCATCAGCAAATAAAGTAAAAAATTAATGAAGCTAATTGAGACTTCTGCTGTAAAATTCTGTGACTAATTTTCTGATGATTCCTTTATTTTCTTCTTTCTTTTTTTGTCCTGTGTGAAGCAAACTGAGATGCCCTGTAACCCAAATGTGCTCTATGAATTGAGAGGCCTAACTGGGAATTTTGACATCTGGTTCAAATACTTATGCCAAATCTTTAGAGCAGTATTTTTCCAGCGTTAATGTGTGTTCATTTTGGCTTCTGAATACACATCTTTTGCATGTTCAGCCATCCAAACACAGTTTATAGAGTTCATCCTGTTGGGAAGGACCAGATGGCTCCTGCAGGGGTCACTTGTAATTAATGTAATTTAGACAATAAAGGCCTTGGCATTGAGAATAAGTTGTGTAATATGCAGACTGGGTCGTGTAAGGAGAAAAAACTGTTTATAAATAATTCACATGAAACAGTTATTCAACCCTAAATGATGCATGAAAAACAACACATTTTTACATATTTCCACAAAAATACTTGTCTCTAGCAAAGCAAAACTAGAAAAGACATCTTCTATCATTATTTCATCGATCAACATCCTTTTTTTTATAAGAAAGGTACCAAGATTTATTCTGGTTAAATTTTCAAAAGGAAGAGACAGAGACAAACTGCTACAGGCAGAAATGCCAAGACAACACACTGTTGTTCCTTTGTCTGATGCTAAAAAAATTCATGGTTTCACTCATGGTCAGAGCACTCCGTTCATGTTGTGTGTGATCATGTGCCTGCGCAGGTTGCTGGGGTTATTGAAGCTTGCAGTGCACTGGCTGCAGATGTACGGCTTCTCTCCAGAGTGAATCCTCAGGTGGATCTTCAGGCTGCCTTTCTGCGTGAAACGTTTCCCACACTGTGTGCATGCAAAGGGCTTCTCCCCAGTGTGTATGCGCATATGGATGTTTAATGTGGCCTTGTTGTAAAAGGACTTGCCGCAGAATGAACAACAAACTGGCAACTCACCAGTGTGTTTAGCCCGGTGTGCTATAAGGTCTTCCCGTTTGAGGAAGCGCTTACCACAGAAGCTGCAGTCCAGGGGTTTGTTGGGAGCTTGAGAGGAGGTGTTCTGCTGCTGGGGGAGCTGGCTGACGTGACTGAGCTGTCCTGTCCTACAATCAGCTCCTCTTACTGCTGGTTTTAAAGCAGGATTTGACACTGTAGAAGTTATCTGGGTGGAACTGTCTCCATCCAGTTGGCTTTGGTCAGGAGATAGAGAGCTAAAAGCTTGGAGCTGGGAGATGTTAAAGAGGCTGTTCTCCTGATGCAGGGGCCCTTCCCCTCGCCCATGAACACTCACAATCCTCAGCTCCATATCACTTTGTGTCAGGCAGGAGGAACTAGAGGGCTGTAAATTCCCTGTGGTTCCACTCCGGGCACTGTGTTCCAAGTTCTCCTGACCTAAATAAGTAAATAAATGAATAAAATAAGTGAATAAATACATACATATAAACAAACATACATAATCAAAACTTAGGACACATCTTGACTTTCACCAAGAAGCCAAACAATAACTCGTCAGAAAAACACATTAAGTGTAGCAAATTGGTCTAACCTTTGCTTGGTTCACACTCCCCAATGTCGTCTTCATCTTTGATAAGGATAACATCTGGGCCTTCCACATCTGTACACTGATGAACGACAACATTAGGAGGTGAGAAAACAGTTTCAAACAGAAGAATTAGTGACTGAAAGAATTTGGACTTTGTGTGCTGTTTTTACATTCACTTGAGTGTGAGCAGAGGTCCTTCTCTCTAACTGAGGAGACATAGAAACATCATCTTCAACGGTCTCTTGAGCAGTTGGTGGTCTGAGGACAGCTAGAAGAAAGAAGAAAATTCACTGTTTTTGCTATTTTTGTGAGATAAATAAGTCACAGGGGATAAAGGTGAAATTAAAAAAAAGTTGATAAACCTATCAGCAATTTAAAGGTCTGTCATCAGCACAGATTTCTGAAAACTTCACAATGACCCTGAGGAATCCAACAAAAATGACCCTGCAATAGACTGAATTATAAAATCGGCTTGAAACAAGTCATTTCAAAAGGCTTTTGTAGCGTTGCAGATAACAGACACTAACAATTATATAGAAAATGTGTTTATCAGTGTTTATTATTAGTACTTAACTGTTGTTGAGCAATCCAACAGTTAATTAGAGATGGATTTAATTATAATGGGAGTGTGTGTCATTTAGCCCGTAATAACACTGTAAAACACATGGAGATCTATTTATTTGAAAGGGTGATGTCTTAGTGGACAAACCATTGGAAGAAACAAATACGTGACGTAATACCACGTGATACAGGACAGCCGTAAACTTAAAGGTCTTTTAAGTTCAATGATTGTTCTTTTCATCGTGAAACATGAATGAATGCAATGGATTTAAGTCTGAACTATATTTCTACATCTGTCAGTAAAAGTTTCTTAAACCTGTAGCGTTACGTTTACTCGTGTGAGAAACACTTTTTGGTGTGATGGTTCACTCTACCTAGTGGTTTAATCCTTGGTTTGGCGAGGTTTCCTTTCATCTGGGAGAAGCGGCTGGCCGGTCGGTTGGTCCTGGTCTGCAGCTTCAGAGTGAAAAGCTCACTCCTCATCCCCTTCATCCTCATCCTCAGGGTTTCATTTTCCTTCAGGCTCTGGCTCAGTTGCACTCGGAGGGACGCCGAGCTCGTCGAGAACAGCTGACTGATTTCTGTCACCGCAGCTTTGACCAGCACGTCCATTATGGACAGGAGCTGGGACTCAAGGTCCAGACTCCCCGGTGGTACGTCTATAGACATGCTTTACTCCACTGCCGCTGAAAATTATGTCACAAAGGAAACGCACGGACGGCTAGCTTCTACAAAGACCAAACGGTTTTTCCGGTAGCATGCTAGCATGTCTCTGGTTACCGTAACTCATAGGGAACAGGCGCAGGTTAGGTTGGCCCAGGTTCACCATGAAACAAATATCAGCAGGTTTGTCTAAATTCAAAGTATCGAGTTGTGTCATCATCAAACACACAGCTACGCACTTAAGAGCCACTGTCCAACTACATGAATTGAATAAATTCAATCCAATTCAAATCAATGAGTACGTTCACAGTGAATTCAACAGTGCAATATAAAACATTAAAAGCTACACCACTCGAAACCGAGTAGAACAGTACAAAACAGCCACGCAACACATATCTCACACAAGGAGATCTTCAAAAACATTAAATCATCACAGGATGATTATACAGAGTTTATAAAAAGTAATAAATAATCAGTAATATGTACAGACATGGTTGTTAAACATTGTGTACCTTTATTTTGAAAGATCTTCAGAGGACACTCAAATACCTTAAAATAAAATGTTTAACTAATTCATATCTATTACTTGTTGCAGAATTCGATATCTACCTTTACCAAATCAGCCAAAAAAACAAAAATAAACAAACAAAAGCAAAAGAATCGATGCAAAAATAATGTTTATGATAAGAATTAAAAGAACAATAATAGTAATAATAACAATACTTCTACTTCTTCTATTATTTTTACTACTAATACTTAAAATAAGAATAGCAATATAATAATATTGATGATTACAGTTGTTTAGTTGTTAGTTTAATTTACTAATTATCTAATTTTACCAACCAACCTACTTGGCTACCTGCCAGTATGTTAGTGGGGTTTTATTTTGAAACCTTTTTTTTTTTTTTTAAACACCAATGTCACGTGATTTTCTTCCCCTCTTCACGCTCCCAACATTACCGTGATCTACCACTTATATGCGCAGCAAAAAATAATGCCCGTTGATTCGGATCAGATAGGTTAACTCACTATTAACTCATAAGTAGCCTGTGTTGATTATTAACCGAAGAGTTCATCACATGTGTTTGTTTCACTTGTGTATTCATCAATAATATAAATTTAAATCTTCTTTTTATCTGATCATTCCAACTCTTTTATTTCAGTTTTTCTTTGCAAACCTCAGATCAGTGAATGTGTGTGTGTGTGTGTGTGTGTGTGTGTGTGTGTGTGTGTGTGTGTGTGTGTGTGTGTGGTGTGTGTGTGTGTGTGTGTGTGTGTGTGTGTGTGTGTGTGTGTGTGTGTGTGTGTGTGTGTGTGTGTGTGTGTGCGTGTGTGTGTAGTGTAGTGTAGTGTAGTGTAGTGTAGTGTAGTGTAGTGTAGTGAGGTTTCAACTCTTTAGTTGGTTTAGAACTTTTATTTAAGTCATGTCCGTTCTTCCTCATCAAGAGAAATAACTCACATACGCAAAACATAATATTTTAAAAGCTGTTGATACTGTAACATGTCTCCCATAAAGACTTAACAAGTTTGTGCTCTAATAAACAAGTCTGTGCCTTAAAAAAAACTCAACTTATATCCTCTGTTTATTTTTAATAACAGGGTTTTCTTGCAAAAACATTCTCACACAGGTCTATTATTCAATCATTTCTCCCATTACACAGCAAATAGAAAACAGAAAATGTCTGCTCTGAGTGCACAGAACACCTCAAAAAATAATCTGAAAATATAGCTTATAGCAAACTTTTTAACATAACGTAGACATAACTGTAAAAACTTTGCCAACATTTGAGCTGACTCTCAGCCAGTTGTTCCTTCACTCTTTGACAGTAGTCAGCCCAATGACCAAACTAAGACTTACTCATCACGGTACATTAGCCATCGGCCTCTTTTTGGTCTTTTCACTACTTCATTTTTCCATCAGTATTTAATTTCGGACTCTGCCTCAACTAAGGATGCTCCATCTCCCTCCACCTCACTGCTACTGTGTGTTTTTTCCTCCTCCCCAGTTCCATCTGTCTCTGTATCCTCCATCTGTTTCTCCTCTTGAGTCTCCGTCGCCCCATTCTCAGTGGACTCTCCTTCCTCTGTCACTGGTGATGACACCTCTTTATCGTCTCCATCCTCTTTATTTTTCTCCTTTTCTTTTTCCTTCCTCTCTTTTTCTATTTTGGAGAGGTTGTGGCAGAGGGACTGGACGTATGTGAACACACACATGGGGTCAGGGTTGTTACCCATCATGATCATGTCCTCCACTTCCAGCAGAGGGCAGCAGTCGGCCAGGGACCTGACAGGGGACATGAAAAGGAAAACAGAAATCAACCTTACTTCACTGTTCAGTACTATATCCTTTCACTATTTTTTACTGAGAAAGGGTTTTTTGCCTCAGTAATAAAGCATTATAATTTTAGTTTATAGTAAAGAGGAGAAGCAGAAAATTAAAATATCCATACTCTGCAGTTTGGAAGGCCAGCGTGAAGTTTTTCTCCCTCTCCTTCTGCTTCAAGGAACTAAAGTCAAAAGCATCAGGAAAGAAACGATGGATCAGAGCACAGAACGCCAGGCCATCGCACCAGGATGACGAAAAGTTTTCTATGTTGACACCCTAAAACCAAATGGACAGGAAGATGTTAAATGAAAAGAAGACAATAAATGTATTCAAACCAAAGCAAATTGAAATTCACTTATAATAGTCTGTGTTCCTGAAATGTCATGTTTCTGCTGAAAACAGACAGTCATCACCTCATAGTTGCGAGTCTTGTTGCGACACCACTGAAGCATTTTCTGTTTGATTGAAGCTCCTGTTGCTGCAGCTGAAGACGACTTCTGAATTCTGAAGTTTCGTGGTATTGGTGTCCTAAAAACAGTTTTTCACAGCTTTTAGTGAAACCTTTATCAGACCAAAGTTCATAATCACTTTTTAAAGCTGAAAGCTGTTTGAGATGCTAGGGATCACACAGTGACTTACTCTGGAGCACCTTGCTGAAACTTGGCAATGATGTCATTTTTAGCAGCTGCCCTGATGGAGCGAGCTGAGGGCCTCGGCCTGGAGAGAGAGGAGGGAGGAGGGCCACTCTTTCTTTTTGGTTTTCCTTGCTTTTCCACGTCTTTACTCTGTCCTTTCTCTTTTGTTTCCACATTTACTTCCTTAACCTTTTCCCCCTTCTCTGCCTCATTTGCAGCTTTTTCATCCACGTCTTTTACGGCTTCTTTCTTCATTTTTTCCTCTGTTTCACTCTTCTTTTCCTCTTCTGTTTTATCTTTCATCTTCTCTCCCTCTTCCCCAGCCTCACAGCTCTTGACCTTTTCCACCTGCTCATCTTTCTTGTCTTCCTGACTTCCCCCGCCGTCATCTTTTTCTCCAATCATCACCTTTGGATCTTTGACTTCTTTCTCCTGTCCAGCCTCCTCGCTGTCTTCTTCAGTCTGCTTTGATGCAGTGAGCTCAGGCTTGTCTGTATCTTCAGTACTGGTGTTATCTACATCTTTATCTGTTGCTGAATCCTTGTCCACCATTAGCCCCTGACCTTCTGCTGTGTCTCCTGATGCAGGCTCTCCCTCCAGCTCTTTGTGTTCCTCCAGCTCTGGTTCATCTGTCTGGAGTAAAAGCATGTAGCATAGGGTTTATGTATGTTTTTATGCATTCAGCTAAATTATAGTGATGTGCAGGCTGAGTTACCCCTTGAACTGCCAAGGGGTGATAAAGATGTAACTTTTTTAAAAAATTTTTTAGACATTCTTGATCATCATGTAAGTCTTAACATTTCCTTCACAGACCAAAAGGATCTCGTCACTGCTCCACTTATAATTACTGAGTAATGCAAATTAAAGATTCCACTTTAACTAAACAATGCTGCAAACTGTTTACTCAGACCACATACTCTCATTTCATTCAAACATTAATTTATACACACTTGTTTACTGCTTTATGTTTGTTGAAAAAAAATCTCCATTGTCTTCCAGACCATCAAAGCATACTTTACATGCTTGTGTTGAGGGACCTTAAGAATAGAGCTTTTTATACTCTAATGTCATCCTGCTTCTTTCACCACAGAGTTACATTTAAGCCTCAGCTTTAACCAAATATGAAACTAATCTGGAGATTATGATGTTGGATCATTAAGCATGAAACCTCAGTGTGTGTGAGATAACATTATGTAATATGCACCAAAATAAGCGTCCTCTCATTGCTGTAGAGATGACACGGTCCCTGGATGTAGAGAGCAAAGCGTAACGTGAGACCCCCCGGCTCTGTGGGATTCGTTGAGTATCTGAATCATTTCAATGCTGTCAAGAGGTCAGACTTCAGATGGAAAATGTACCTTTTACATTTTAAAAAAGAAACTCCAAACTGACCACAAGGTCTGTTTTTGGGGGGAAATGTTTTAGAGCTTAAAGTATTTTTAGCTCTGCATTCAAAAGTCAGGAGGAGTCATTTCTGCTGCCATGAGAAACTCACCTGAGAAAGACTCATCAACATTATTAACATGAGGGTCACACACTCTCTTTTCAAAAATTTTAAATATTTTTTATTTTATTTTATTTTTTTCATATTTTAAGGTAGTGATGTCAGATCTTATCCAGGCAATCACTTTAAATCACTTCTGTTTCGAGATAGATCCACAGGAAAAGTCACACCAGGTCAGGCCCTATGGCGATGACTCATTCGAGAGAAAAAGAAACTCACTCTGTGTGTGTGTGTGTGTGTGTGTGTGTGTGTGAGTGTGTGTGTGTGTGTGTGAGTGTAATCATAAGCATTACTCCTCTTAGCTCGTGTGTCTCTGTGTTATGCTCTCAAGCCAGCAGCACAAACAGGTGTAGCACAGCCTCTTCTTACATGCTGCCCAAAGACAACACCTGCCATGGTCACAAACACACTCAGTGTCTATTATTGGGGCAGGTTGTCGCACCAGCCATTGTAGGTTCAACACATTGAAAATGTATTTTCTTTTTCTGTGTGAATCAAATAAATTGTTAAATTTACGAACCCGGTTGTTGTTGTTGTTGGTGTCAGTCTGAGTGTTACTGCCCCTGGACCCAGACGGCTCCTGACAGCTCAGCTCTTCTTCCATCTCCTGAACAGTCTGTGAATCCATTGAATCAATGGTCAAATCAGCCTTTCTTCAATGAACAGTCGTCCAAGACTTCCAGATGATCCCTTCCACCTTCTTGAGGAAGTTTTCAGGAGATCATCTTCACTGCAGCTCTGCTCTAAGTCTCACTGTCTCCTCGCCTCGAACCACTTGACTTTATGTCCTGTTCTTGTCTCCCTGTCTGCCCGTCTCTGTCGGCACTCCCCTGTGTCTGAGATGTGTGTGTTGGTTTGTGGATATCTTCACCCCCATTCACCCAACACCCCCACCCTCTAGTTAGTAAAGATTCCTGTGCTTCTTTATCTGACCTTTCGAACAACACATGGTCCTGAAATAGCCTCATAGTGACATAGGCATGGACCAGTGGGCCAGACAGCTGCGTCTGCTGTGGAAACCATGGCTGTATACACACACACACACACACACACACACACACACACACACACACACACACACACACACACACACACACACACACACACACACACACACACACATTAAACACATTGATTTTTACTGTCAATTATAAAAAGAATAGACTAGTGTGTTTAAAATAAGCTGCCCTTTGAGTTGCAGTCAGCTTTTTTTTGGCAATTTATTTCCCTTTCCTGCCAATAATTTTATAAAATGCAGAGCCTGAGGTGTGCACTCAGACACCGATCACACAGCTTTCCAACCTGAAGCACGATTCTGCTCATTCAACACAAAGCAGATGGTTGTAAAACAAATGTCTATCTTTACTTCCACTCTGTCATTATCTTCTCCAAACTCTTCCACTCTCTGTCTCCTCCCCTCTTCTGTCTTGGGGACTATAAATGTGTCAAAGCCTTCTTGTGTATCTATCCTACTCCCTCCTGGTCTCTATTTCTCAGTGTGTGTGTGTGTGTGTGTGTGTGTGTGTGTGTGTGTGTGTGTGTGTGTGTGTGTGTGTGTGTGTGTGTGTGTGTGTGTGTGTGTGTGTGTGTGTGAGATTGTTTACGTTGATAGTTGATACACACAAACACACTTCTGTTATCTGGTGACATGCTCTAAAGTAGTAGTCGCATCATCATGTTAGCTTTTTGTTCCCTACTGTCTCACTGAGCAAAATGAAAAGCAAACTTAAAACTCACCTTTCTAGTCTGGCCTTCAACTTAGTTTTATTTTTACATTTACTTATTCATCTATTTGTCAAATTATGTTTGGATCTTCGTCTTTTTAAAGTCCTAACTTGTAGTTCAATATATATTTATCTTTTTTCATGTGTCTTAATCTAACTATTAATCTTCTTATTTACTTATCTAAAGTTATAGTTCTACATTGTTTCTTTTTTACTGCTTTAATCTTGTAAAACTTTTTTTAATCTTATTTGTTTCTTTTATCTTGGTTGTTTTATTTTCTTACTGTGAGTTTAACATTTGACTTTACCTTCAGTGTTTCCTCATAAAGGTCTCCCGATAGCGTTTCCACAGTTCCTCAGGTCATCTGCAGGGATTTTAATAAACTGTGTTCACCTTGTGCACTAGGGGTGTGGGTTGGTGGGTTAGAGGTGGAGGGTTGTACACCAATGTGTTTTTAGTTTTTAGTTTTTAGTTTTTTTGTTTTTTGTTTTTTTTTTGTTTTGTTTTGTTTTGCTCTGTAAATAAAGTTTGATTGATTGATTGATTGAATGATCACTGTCACTTGATCCTGTGTAGAACTCAAGCAAAAAAAGACAAACCCAAAAGTTTCTGACCTATGAGAGAGTAGAATCATTTAACTCATTTTCAAACATCCCCTCCCAGCACTGGAACACAAAAGTTATCACTGACTATTTGCTTTTATCCTCTTTGACTCAATTTAAGAAGTTTAAATGGTTTACTCAGTCTGTTTTCTATAAAGCTCTACTTCTCAAGTCTGACTTCAAGGCTCAATAGTAGCAACTCCAGATCAGAAGGCTTCATGTTCAAATCACGTCAAGGTCAAACATGGTCTTGATAATCAAAATGGAACAATGACTACTGTAGAAAATCATTCATTAAAGTAAACAGTTGAAAACACAGTTCACTTGTAGATGATTAATGATACAACATATCAAGTTATGGCATCAAACATGAAGTATCAGTCAATTTCTCTCAAAATATTGAATTTGCCAATAATCATGAGTTTTTTCTTTCATCAGAGCGTCTTTACATTTCATTATTCATCCTGACCTCACTATCACTGAAGATTTTGACATCACAAAGCCTTCTAAACTGGAGTCAGACATGCTATCATTGTCCCACAAGGTCAGGAGTGTCTGGCAAAAGATCGGCTTTATGCTGAAAAATCTTGTTTTAATAGCAGAGCATACATACTTTATTTTTCTTTGTGCTTTTTTTTTTTTTCAATTATGAATGCTTTCTTAATGAAGATGTAAATTAACACATTAACACAGAAGCTGAATGTTTAAGCTTTTCAAAAACTGATCTACAGCTGAATAAATACCAAGATGTGAATATCCTCGCAAATGATCGTGTCTATGACCTCAGCATCTCTAAGCACATGTTTGACCTTGATGTGATTTGAACACGCAGCCTTCTGATCTGGGGTCAGATGTGCTACCTTTGCACCACAAGGTCAGATTTCCCCTGTTGCAGGGAAGCTTGACAGAGACTTGATTTTGCAGTGATGTAGAAACGTCTTCAAAAATAGAAAAGAATGTGAAATTTTGAGGCCAAGTTGCCTTAGTGATGTTTTTCCTCAACAATTATAATCTTCTATTTTTCTCCTTACCAATAGAATGGGAAAGTATCCTTACACACCATTATCAAACTTTAACACACTCCCATGGAAGAGTGAGGACACTTTGACCTTGACATGATTTGAACACACAGCCTTCTGATCTGGAGTCAGACGCGCTACCATTGCGCCACAAGGTCAGAAATACTTGGCAGAAATGGATCTTTATAGACAAAGGCTTAGTTACCAAGATGTGAATATCCTAGCAATTGATTGTGTCTATGATCTCAGCATCTCTAAGCACAAGTTTGACCTTGATGTAATTTTGACATTTTGACTTTAAGCCAGATGTGCTACCTTTGCGCCACAAGGTCATATTTCCCCTGTTGCAGAGAAACTTGACAGAGACTTGATTTTGCAGTGATATAGAAAAGTCTTCAAAAAGGGAAAAGTATGTGTAAGTTTGAGAACAAGTTCCCTTGTTGATGTTTTTCCTCAACACTTATAACCTTTTATTTTTCTCCTTACCAACAGAATGGCAAAGCATCCTTACACACCATTATCAAACTTTAACACATTCCCAGGGAAGACTAAGGATGCTTTGACCTTGACGTGATTTGAACACGCAGCCTTCTGATCTGGAGTCAGACGCGCTACCGTTGCGCCACAAGGTCAGAAATACTTTGCAGAAATGGATCTTTAAAAACAAAGGGCTCAGTTTAAAAATTTAAGCTTAAATCCTGGTTTTCACATGTGTCTTTTTCAGGAAAAAAATGAATGTTATTTGAATGAAAAAGGAAATAAGAATCAAATCATCAATGTACAATGAGAGAAACAAAACTAAGAGCAGGTGCTGGAAGAGTCCTTTGAAAAGGACAGTTCTCAGAGATAACACCGTGAATTATTATTTTCTTTAGTTACGAGTCAGCAAGTGGCAACTTGTTAACTCAAGTGAAGATTCTTGCAAGCAGTCAAATTAATTCCTTTAGATTACCATGATCATGTTTGACCTTGATGTCATTCAAACGTACAGTCCTCTGACCTTAAGTCAGATGTGATACCTTTGTGCCTAAAGGTCATATTTCCCCTTTTGCAAAAGGAAGCTTGACATAGAGCAGACTTGGTTTTGAAAGCACATCTCCAGTGATATAAAAAATTCTTCAAAAACTTGACGCCAGTTTTTTTCTGAGTGATTATATCCTTTTTATTTTGGCTACTACTTACCAACAATTTACCATGGGAAAACATCCTTACACACCATTATCAAACTTCAACACAGTCCCATGGAAAGCTGAGGACACTTTGACCTTGACATGATTTGAACACGCAGCCTTCTGATCTGGAGTCAGACGCGCTACCATTGCGCCACAAGGTCAGAGTTACTGTCTAAAAATTGATCCTTATAGACAAAAGGCTCAGTTAAAAAATCAAAGCTTAAATCTTGATTTTCATTCGTGTCTCTTTTAGGAACAACATGAATGTTATTTGAATGAATAAGTAAATAACAATCAAATCATCAATGTATCATGACAGAAACAAAGTTTATCTCCTGAAACTTATCATAACCATGACTAACCTTGACGTGATTTGAACACATAACCACCTGATCTGGAGTCGGACACACTACCATTGCACCACAAGGTCAGAATTTCAAAGCAAAATGGGAGCTTTATAAAAAAAAGCTTTGATTTCAAAAGATCCTGCATAATAATAGTTATGTTGTTGATTTTGTTTTGACAAGTGATATCAGCACTGGGTTAAAGAGTGACAGACCCCCTTTTGATGTTAACAGTATGAGTTTTATTTATTGGTATATTTCTTTTACCTATAAGTCAGCATGTCATCTGTTCACTTCAGAGATCATCCTTCCAAAGAACTCTACATCTTTAGCATACTAGTATGACCTTGATGTCAATTTTTAATAGTTAATTATGTTTATTGGATTCTTCTGTTTAAGAAAATGGAGATGTAATACATAGACTTACTGCACAAAAACTGAAAATGTTTCAGCATTTTTTTAATTATGAACTACAGCTACATTTAAAACAAAAACACCATGATGAGATTTGATTATTGTATCTTAAGTTTTAATGAATAACTAAACAGAAGAAAAAATTTGAATATCCTAGCCCTGTTCATCAAGACTGTGGGACACACTCGGCTATTTCGGAAAAGGCCCACGGCAGAGAGCTGTAATTAAGAATCTTGATGCCTAGTTCACTTGAAGGAGATAGAGCATAAGCAACACGGGAGTTTGTGTGCTTAGTCTTCATCCACTCCTCTACCAGATCCATACGATGTAGTTTTATCTTGATACCAAGATTCTCAAGAGCCACAGAATCCAAGGTGTTAAGATCTGGCTTGATGGTTCATTTGTGGTGTCACATCATCTGCTGGTGTTGGGCCTCAGTGTTTTTGATCAAATCCAATGCTGCATGAAGAGCAGCTGTTAGATGGTTACTCTCTCCTTATAAGATTTACAAAGGTGGTTTTGTTTCCCTTTTCAAGCACGACTTCATATCTGGACAGTACCAAGACAGGTAAACACTTTTCAGACAGATATCACTGCATTGAACACCCTTTAATCTTGTAGATACTGCAAATGTCAAGCTTGTATCTCCTTTTAGATAACTCAAACACATCAATACACTTGTTGGGAATATAGCTTTTGGTAAACTATAGATGTTAAGTTTTGAAAGGAACCAGCTAGTTTGCCAACATTGACACTCTAAAGCTACAGTTTTAGAAACTCAGAAGTAAAGAGTCATGACATTAAATTGCCTTTAGATTGAACAGTTCAGCAGAATTTTTACTCAGCGATGCCTTTTCCTTGAAAAAAGCCAAATGTTGAAACATGTCAAGGTAAAAAATACCTTTGTCTTTAAAACACTAGAAGAGTTAATAGCCAAATGTAGCTTCCTGGTTAAAATTTTTCACATATAGTGGCTGAATTTGTAACTCCACCAATAGTTCACAGTAAAGCCAGCCCAAACTGAAGTGTGGGGCAACCACACTAAACACTCAAGGATTCAACAGAGAGATTAAGTAGTTCAGAATCTTTTATTTAAAGTTCATTTATCTGCAGCAGGGAGCAACTTTAGAATCCCTGCAAGAGAGGAAAACACAATATGGTCAGCATCAATCCAAGCAAGGCAGCAAAAAAAAAAAAAAAAAGTCAGACTTACCTTTCCCTTGCCCTTGGGTGCAGCCACAGGGGTTTGGGGGACGTGGACACTGACCTCCTGTACAGTGTACTGGGGAATGTAGTATCTCTGGTAGTGAACATCTGCGAAGTTGTCCCTTCCTTGCTCGTAACTGCTGGCAGAGTGAGTGATGGTGCCTGGAGGGTACTGGCCGGTCATGAACATGTAGTCGTAGAGAGGATGAACACCCCAGGTTCCACCCAGCTCTGCGCCTGACTGAAGAGCGCTGGTGTATTGGTGCATAGCAGCCTCCTGCATCATTGGGCTAGGAGCCACGTAGCCGTGTCCTCCCATTTCCCCCATGGAGTCGCCGTGCTCATAGCTTCCCTCATAACCAGACAAGTCTCCTCCCTGGTATGCTGGTCCGTATGATGAATAAGCTGGTCCCATGGCCTCGGATGTTGAGTAGCCATCATTTCCAGAGAGGAAACTGAGTGGTTGAATAGTCCAGTCCACATCTGAAGACAGAAAACATTGTTAATGCAGAGAATGTTTACTTATTATCTTTGAGAAGCTCAGCAAAGATGGTACCTTGGGGGCCCTGCTGGTAACCTGTTCCGGACATAACCATGCTGCCTGGGCTTGGGCCAGCTACAGCTGATCCAGAGTAACCAACAATAGATGCAGAGGGTCCCTGGACAGCTGGTTGAGCAAAACCTTTATCAGATGCACCCGCAGAGGAGCCATGGCTGCTTGCCCCATATCCAGAAGGTGCAGCGTTGGTATGGCTGCCACCATAAGTGGGAGTGACATCAAATCCTGTGAACAAGAGTCAAGTTAGCCACTGAGAGTGTTCAACTGTTAAATCCTGCAAATTGTTGCATTTACTCTACCTGATTTAACAGGGATGCAATAGACATGCACAAACAGCATGGCAAAGAGGAGAGCTCTGCAACAAATGAGGAACAGAGACATTTAAAAGGTGAAATTAAGCAAACAAGTGGAGCAAAATTCATAGAAAGACAATCACTTACCCTGAAAAGACCTGTGATGCCATCATCTTGAAGCAAACCAGTGACGCTGGGCCTTGAAGCTGAACCTTGGAGGAGGACAGTGAAGCCAGACACTGATGTTTCAATGAGCTGTGAGGGTTTATATATGTCCCAAAACACCAGCCTGACCAATCAGGGCTTGATGAGTTAACACCAGACAGCTGCTGCTGAGCAATTAGTGTAACTCTGGACAGGTGAGAGCAGTGAAGGAGTTTGCTCAGAGTATTTGCAGAGGTTGAATTCAGGAAGAAGTTTCTGTAGGTTGGTACTCTGAGTTGAGCTTTTCCAGGGCGCCAATTTTTAAACTTGTACCACACAAAGTTGTTGCAATAATGAATAGATGAAGTGAACACACATGGCTGTTTTCCAGCCCAGATAAAATGTCAACACTTTTAACCAATAACTGGCTCAAAGGAAAAGATACACACACATTTGAACTGTCATAAATGCATGTTTACATCACAAAAACAAGTAATTTAAAGCATTTGTCAACATTATTCCTCTTCAACAATATTGTGTTTAAAGCCTGCTTTTAGATAATATGAAAACAATGAAAAGGTCAAAAATTGCCATTGTCTTACTGAATGTTGTATTTAATCACAGTGAAGGAGATATAAAAGATCAAGCTGTCATACATCTGTCCTCAGTATGAATACAAATTTGTGTATGTCTTATTTCTTAGATTAAATATAAAAAAATCATCACAGCTGTTTAAACCACACCTCTTTAAGAGAAGGGTTACCAAATTAGTCTGTATAGAGTCATGCATGTTTTGCATTTCTGTAGCTTTTATTTCAGACTATGAGATGAAACAAATGTATTCAACCAAAAAATTACTATGTACATTTTTATCCATCCTGGTCTACCTTGTCTTTATATTCATTTTCCCTCTATTTGTCTATAAATCTAAGGGAACTAACACTGTGCAAACACTCTGCTATTTGAGTCAGTTTGATATGATGGATGTAAACTTATCTTATTGGAGAACAACACCTCAGTGCACCATCCCTTGCATCCGGTGAAAGTGAAAGTTGTTCTGATGCTGAGGCTGACCGACCATTTTCCTCTGCTCTTTCCATATACCCTGTCTGTCTGTATCCCGTTACTTACTCGTTGTGTGTGAAATCTAGAAGGTGAGTTTGGAGATTTATCCTGCAGAAACTGGATGTTAATATTTTTTAATGTAGAAGTGCTGATTCATGCTTGATTTGTGCTGGCTGTATGACTCAAGCAGGATGATTCAGTAAGTTTGTGTGATACATTTGTGTGCTGAATGCAACCTTTTGTTACTTTAGCTTTAGCTCCTTTTATGTATCATGTATCATGCTGTATGCGATAAGAATATCTGAATTGTTACTCGATTTCAACATCTCAGTTCCAGAAAATTTTAAGTTTTCTGACAATTTTTTCGAAGAGTCAGGCTTTACATGGTTAATTAAGTCAGTGAATGTGCAACATACAGCAGTGCCTAAAAATAGAGCAAATAAGAAAAAAAGATACAATTAGGAAAGCTATGATTTTATTTGCTGACATTTTTTTAACCACTGTATTGCACTTCCATTGACAAGCCACATAGTGGCACCAATATACCAAACACCTCGTTTTCTTTCTTCTAAACAGAAATAATTCTCAAGATAGTCTCATGCATAATAGGGTGATAAGATTTATTGAGGTAATCGATGCTTCTTTCAGTATTGTTGTCTGCATGACGAGTCTGCACAGCTGTATCAAATTAAACCAATTTAAATCTACTCTGAAGGCATACACTCACAAAAAGAGGAGCCGTATGAAATTTCCATCTGACAGTTCCACATTGTTTTTCACCCTTTGTTACAATACTTACTGTGTAGAATACTACAATACTACTTGTTGTGTTTTCCAGCCACAGGTGGAATAAAAGTAAACATAAACCCCAGGTTACACTGATCAAGTACAGTTTGCAGCCAGAGCATACTCAAACTTTTGGTGCAAATTCATTAATTTTTCATTCATTTGTTCATTCATTCATTCTGTATTGTTTGGAAACCAGTCCCTGAAGTTTTGAAAGTTAAGTTTGTTTGGTTCTAGTTTGAATCAGAAATTTGGCTGCATTATTTGAGGTTTGCTTTACATTTTGTCTAATTAACACCAAACGTTTTCAATGGGTTACTTTTTGTGACAGCAGGCAGGCAAGTTCAGTATCATCTGAAGTGTGAAAGTATCTTCATGAAAAGGCAGAATAATTTGCTCTGAATTCTGTACTATACATTGTTCTTTATTTATGCACATTTTTTGTAGTCTGCCTTGAATTAACTCTTTGTATAGTGCAGTTTAAGCAGGATATGAGGATGCAGCAGTGAACAATGTTTGCTGACAATGATTTTTGAAGTGAATTTTAAACCCTTGCAGTGATTTCCACTACAAAGTTATAGCTGTTCTCAAGGCAGTGTGGTGGAGCCTGACGATTACAGCCATACAGCCATGTTCCCCTTTTTTTCAATAGATTTCTCCACAGTCAGCAAGAATTCAGTATGCCGTTTCTTTTTGGCCCTGTCAATATTTCTTAAATTTGTGTTGCATCAATAGATAAGATTTTTTTTTCCATACAACTTATTAAAATTAACAAGGTTCTTGTTAAAGCTGACCACCCACACTGTCAGTCATTAACAGTCATCTAAAGCTGAGTGCCAGATTCCGCCACCAGATGCCGCCATTTCACCCTCATGGCAGAATTCACAACATTACAAATGTTTAGCACTGGCATTTGATGTTTTTCTTTGTATTGTTTTCCTTCATATTCAGGGTGTATATTATTCTGTTTTTGTTAAAGTTTCACACAGAATCCCAACTTCAAGCATTGCCAATAAACTGTGAGTCAGTGACAGAGTTTTAGAGCTCCTCAGGGATCCTGATGGGTTGCTTCTGAACCTTTTTAACATTAACCAGGTCTTAATCACTGCGTCTGTTCAACCCAGTTGGGTAATAATACATAGATGTCTTCATAATCTCCTCATAAATGTATCAATTTAACATGTATTTCACATTATCCATGGTTTAATCACAGTCACTTTGAGTCAGTGCAGTGTGTTTTATTTTAAGTTCCTTAAAAAAATTCTCATTATTCACTTAAGCTCTCAAAACATCCCAAAATAATTAAATATAACTATAGCAACACACTAAATGAACAACACCATATCACATCACATTGCAAATGTGTGTAAAAAGCTATAGTTATAAAAATCACTGCAAGAAATGCCATAAATCTTTGACACAACATAACTCTTTAGGTCATGTGCATCATTTCTCCTTTAGATTTTTACTTCCTGTTGAAGATGTTTTAGAAAGATGAAGAAGTGAAAGAGATGGAGGAAGAGGGTCTTGTGCTTTGTCTCTATTTCTGAATCATTTTATTTAAAAAAAAAAAAAAGTAAGGTGATGACATCCCACCATAAGGCTTTTTAAAAATGCTAATGTGTGCATTTTCCTTTAAGAGGAAATGCGTGTCTGTTGGTTATGAAACACATGAATTTTCATTCACTGCTATAGACATTGTTGTTGTGACTACTTTCTAAAATACAACTGTTCCCTAACTTTGATCTCCATAACGTCAGACTTCATACCTGCAAAGTGGGTAAGACCACAGACCCCAAAGAACAACCAAGATCAACTTCAACTTTGTCCCCCTGAGATCATGACAAACAGACATTAAGAGGATTTACCTGTCGGGCATCAGCTTGAAAAGCAGTTCTTGGGGTCTTGATTTTAACAGATAATTTGATATTTTGGAATTATATTGCATTATTTTGTCATCTTACTGAAGGTTAAAGACTGATACAAACCACCTCTGTCTGATGGATAGGAGGATGTGGCTCACAGCAGGTGGACCTATTTTCATCCAACAGGATCAACAGAGTCTTTATGTGTCACACTCAACCCATTTATTCTCAGTAATCATGCAATCTCACGTCCAATCTAACTGTCATAAAAGAAATGAACAATTGGCTTGAATACCAAACTACTTCCTCAAAATATGTATTGTTCCACCAACATTGTGCTTTGATATCCTTAAACCTCAGGAGTACTTCACACGCTTGACAGAGATGTGCAAAAAAGAAGGATTTATCAAGGCCTGGGAAGTCAGATTTACTCTGAGGCATCCTAATCCACCCACATGCACTCTTTTAAAAAAAAATCCAACTTCATTCCTAAAACCAGCCTTGTTTCCTTCAAACAGCATTCACTGTTTAAATTACTTCCATATTTCGTTTTTCTACTTAGTGTTTCATGCTTTGGACTTACACCATAAATAAATTCAGGGTCTGGCTACATACCTGCACCATATGAGCCTTCAAGCAACAAACAGAAAAAGGTCAAAAGAAATAATGTGGCACAAGACAGATTGGTCTCCACTAAGGGTCTATTTTTGAGCTTGCTTTGAAGCTCCAACAATTGGTACTGGTCTTCATCACCAGACTGGATTGTTCAATCTATGCACAAAGCAAGCAAACATTGGTATCTTAGATGGTGGTAATCATATCAGTTCTGGACAGTAATTGAGACCCCCCACCCCCCTCCAAAAAATAAATAAATAAATAAATAAATAAATAAATAAATAAATAAATAAATAAATAAATAAATAAATAAATAAAAACAAAATAAAATAGAATAAAAACATATAAAAAATGAAAATAAAAAAAGTTGTGTCAGGGCCGCTGAATTGCATATTAGGGTATATTTCTTGTGGCTCTTTGTGTTGTCCCTGTACATAAAACGATGCCTGGAATATCCCCTCCAGACATCAGGGACTCTGCAGTGTGTGGTGGGGTAGAAGTCATGTGGCTAAAGACCTTTGCTGAACTTTTTTTGTAGTTGGTATCTCCAGGCTGCACACACGCATGAACAAATGTGGGGATGATGTTAATTCAGGGTCAGTGGTTTTAGGAAGTGCGTACAGTGGTTTGCGTGTCAGTGTGCATGCAGTAGCTCTGTCTTGTGATTAAGCAATGGTGTAACATATATTTTGGTCCCTCATGACTGTTGAAGTATTGCAAATAATATTCCTGGTGATTTTCATCTGTGCACTCAAATAGTACCAGCCTGGCTGAAAGACAGACAGACGGGGACAACGACCCACAAAATTCACACAGATGGAAAAAACAGACTGAGTTCCCTAAAGTATCGTTGCTGGCATTGTGAATCTCACATTTAACTGCTGTGAAATGGGTATTCATTAAGATCTTGTGTGTTAATTTTCTTTCAGCCCACCAGTCGATATACTGTTTTTTCGTCTCGTGCATCTTGTACTCTCAAACTTTTTACAGTCCAGTTGCCTTGATTTTAAGTCTTTAGGACAACACTCCTTTTTAGCATGTCTGTCAGTTCATGAGTTGCATGCAGTTAACACACCACACTGTTCAGCAGCTTCACTGTAGAGTCAGTCATTACCTGTGCAACTGTTACCTGGTCTGATAATCTCACAGCTGAGACAAAAATGGGCTTCAACATATTATTAGAGTAACCACTGGTGACAACATGCCCGATCTGTCTCACAGCTCCCGTCAGAGTGCAACCAGAAAGGCTCGAGACATTTTACAGTGTCCTTCTCCCCCTCTGGGTGGAAAATTAACTTCTTATTCTGTAGGCAGAGGTTTGGCTTTACAGAGACAAAGCCTCACAGAGTCAACCTCATATTAGATCTCTCAGGACATTACACTGGTAAACTTTGTTGGAGACTGTGATGATGACATTTTTTTTCGCAAGGTATAATGGGTATTAAAGTGTTTGTCATGTCTCAGGATGTGGTCACAGCTTACCTTAATTTTGTACCTGTGTTCTTATGTCTCTGAGTTTTATATTTTCATAGCTATGAGTTAGAATTTTGTATCCCATACGATCAAGTCGCCAAGTCGTGACAGCAAACAAACCAACAAATTAATCAACAAAAAAGCATTTTTTTCAAGTCAAAGACATTTAAAAAGATGACGTGCTTAATTTAGAACAATGTTTTTAACTTTTCATGGCCAAAATAGTAAAGAGGAGTCTCTCAGCACTCTTAGATACAACGTTTTTATTTCTCCTCTGCTTTGGATATACACAGCAATCATTTTAACACTGTTTTTACAATCAGATATGAAGAATCTCTGACCAGACTTCTGTTTAATGTGACCTTTCAGGGTCAGCTGGCTGTCAAAGGTTCAGTTTCTGTGTATCGGTCAAATATGCTGAACTCCTCAGGAGATAAAGACGACTCACAGTGAATATTTCATTCATCTGGGGAAACTCTTTAGCATCACGAAATGTCATGAGTTCCTGTAGCATCCTTTATTAGGAGAGCCCGTCTGTGAGTGATAACACCAATCAAGTGAGCTTTGTTCTTTCAGAGTCAGACATGGTAGCTGGTTTACATACAGTACTCACAAAGCTGTTTACTGGTTCAAGTCACATGACTCCTGGTCAAAAACATCTTGCCAACCCTAGCAGCCAGCATCCTGCTCTGTATGCACTGGTGTGTCTCATGGTTATACTGGCACTGCTGACCCACTCTGTGTGAATGCATGACTGTTAACTTAGTGCAGACACAATCCCACAGAGGAGAGGGAATGTTCTGAGCTTTTCACTTTCACGTCAGAGAAAGTGACCATCAAGGAGGGAAAACACAAACTTTGAGAAGGGAGGAGAGGGAGGGAACTAGTATGAAAGAGGAAGAAGCCGGCCTATAAAACAAAGGAGTGAGGGGCGAGCAGAGAGGTGTGGTTAAGAGACGTTTTGGGGGGACTTTCAGAGGTTCAACTGTGAGTACTGGAAATCAACATCACATCTTTAAAAAAGAGCAAGTTGTTTATTTTTTTATAGAGAGAGATTTGACCTTTTTGTGATTTTTTTTTAGTATTATTTGATTGAAATAGACTCACTGGTATCTCACTGACATATTTTTTATGTTGTGCAGTGTCTTTGTCCAGAAGTATTTTTTTTCCTTGACATTTTCATGGTCTGGATTGATTTGTGCAGGATATTTTGTGCTCAGATGTTTTAACTTGTCTTTTTAATAACATCATGCACTCAATGTTCTTTTTAAACTTGTAAATTAGTTTTTCAGGATGCATGGGACACTAATGATTCAAAATTAAAAATCTCACCATGCCTCATTTGTCCCCCTTTGTCTGCAGGTGCTGCTGAAGCCTCTTGTCTGCATGTGTGTGTAGGTCCAGGAAGGTAGTAAAAAAGTAGTTATTAAGAAGTCTGATTGTGTGTAAGTGTGTGTGCAGGTGTGAGGGGGACCATGGCGGGTTTTGGGAACACCATGATGCTGAAACGCGGCCTGACCTTTGCTACTGGCCTGTTGGAGTGTCTGTGTTTCGCTGGAGCTGTGTTTGGTTGGGCTTCAATTGTGTTTGTCCTAAAATCAGAGGGCTACTTCAGCTCCCTGTGTGTCAACACCACAGGACTCAATGGAACGCAGACCCTGGGTCAGTTTGACACCTTCACCTGATGACCAATGTCTGTAAAAGTGATATAATAAATGTTCTTCTTAAAATAAGTGAGGAGTGTTATGCAGCATGTCTAACCTTAGTCTCCTCAAACTTGGTTCAACTTCTTCTTTTTTATGTGTCCTCAGACTGCAGTGGACAGGATGAGCAGTTCTCGCTCGTCTTCACCATTGCCTCCTTCATGAACAACTTCCTCACATTGCCCAATGGTTTCCTCTTTGACCGTTTTGGAACCACAGTTGCTCGCGTTCTGGGAATGTAAGTCCAAAAATCTTTTTTTTAAAGAAAAAAAAAAAAAAAAGCAGATGATGAGTGGAGATTCCAAGGCTTCTGTGAAACCTTGGACAAAAAAACCCCCCATCCTGGTGGTCTAGAAATTTAATGACAACCACTCCCTTGTTTAGGTTCACGTAACAGAAATTTAATTCACAGCCTCTGTGTCTTTTAGCTTTGTTACAGCTGTCAGAACTCAGATCCTACAAGCAATATCAATTATCTTGTTTGTTTCTTATTCTTCTAAATTCTCCTCATCTACTTCTAAATATGTTAAGCAGAATTGGCAAACATAAAAAGTAAGAAGGTTTGTCTTTCCTGTCTTCAATCCAATAACAAAAACAGCTCTGCCTCTTCAATTCAAGAGCTACCTGTGTTGCAGACTAAACCTGTGCTTTTGCAATAACTTGAAGTGTTTTTAACACTTAGCATGAACTAAACATGTACTTCAGTATGTACTGGTACAGTATAATAAAATTTTATGATTTTTATTGTTCTGGTTCTGATATTCTGATGAATGTCTCATTAGCTGGGTAACATTTGTTTGCAAATCTGTGGTCTTATCATAACTGTCTTTGTTAAGACGTGTGATTCTGTCTGCAGTTATTGGCTCTTTCTCCGAATCAAAGACATTAATTGCAAGACGGAGACAAGCTCCTATCCTCGTTATGCTCCCAAATGACCTTGTGTCTCTCTGCTGATGGTGCTGACATGAGGGGAGACAATTTGATATAGCCTGTGTCTAATATTTCCTGCTGAGGGATTGACAGATGTGCCTATTTGCCTATACGGATAACTGCTAAGCATCACAAACTGAGGCAATTAAGTTTACTTTAAGTGGGCATGTGAGAAAATTGTGCATGGTCCTCTTGGAAAAATGAGGTGACAGAGGAATTAGTAGGGAGGAGGGGGTAGCAGAAGTCCAGATAGCATCAGATACATGAGTATTATCACAATACAAAGCCATAGGCCAAACACAAAAGTATGAGTAGGACTTATCTGTAGGGAAGTATCCGGAAGAGGTTAATGTGGCAAAAAATCTCCCAGCTGTGACTGAAAAGAAGAAAGCATGGAGAGTATAAAATCCTAGGTGCATTCAGACGCTGTAAATATTGAGTCAGTCCTTCTCTCTCAGAGCTGATATTTATCTTATAACATATTAATATATATGTTACTGCCTGGTTTGTTACAATAGGTTTATGTCAGTCCAAAATAACAAGCTGATGCTAAGCCATCCATATGTGATAGACTCAAGAAGGGTGTGGGAAAATAACGGTTGAGTAATCTAAATAGTTTGAAGAAAGGAGGAAATTAAAGTGGGAGAAAAGTTCTCCAAACAGAGGCAGAAAACTGAAATTTACACTCTTACTAAAGCTGAAAGTTATTTCAATTCCCTTTTTTATGAGCAACCACATTTCCATCTCAAACATATCCATCTGTGTAATCTGTGTGTTGTCCCTCCAGACTGCTTTACACCATGGGTACCTTGCTGGTGGCTTTCTCAACCCCTGGTAAGAAAACCATTTTTTTCAGAAAGAAGCATTTTGAAGAAATGCAGCAGAGCACGAAGATGTCACCACTGTTAACACTTGTTTACCCTTTCTGTTTTTGCTTCTGTCCTCGTCAGCCTTGTCCAACCTGCTCTTCCCAGCCCTCTCCTTCCTTGCAGTGGGTGGCATGTTGTTTCTAATCACCAACATGCAGGTAACAAAGCAGTCAGATCATGGTTTCTATCAGTCTGCCATTGATTCATAGATGACCCTGTGAAATACTCAGTTCTGAGAAATCCGCTGCACCAAGAAATAAACTGTTTCAGCTTCACAATCAGAATTTCAGATTCAGAGAAAAGATGAGGGCTGTCACAGATAAACTACATTGGTTCAGCTCTGTAAGGTTATTGTACACGGTTTAGACTTACAGAAGACAGAGCGTCTGTCTTAGGGTATGCTCTGCTGCTTGGCTTTTTCACGCCAAGTCCATGATCTTTTTCATTAAAACACAATGAAAGCCTCCGAGAGAAAATGTGACATTTGATTAGCACAGCTGTGGGGAGAAAAGCCGCATGCATAAATCTTAACAGGCGGGTAAATGCCAGCAATAACAGACTTAAGCATGAATAACAGAAGGGAAGAGGCAGGAAGACTACAGGCTGTGGTGAGAAATCTTTTTAAAAGCCTTTCAGTGCATCATGTATTTGTTTTCAGGTGGGAAACTTGTTTGGCTCCCATCGCTCCACCATCATCACCCTCTACAACGGAGCCTTTGACTCTTCTTCAGCTCTCTTCCTTGTCATTAAGGTATACATTTACAAACTTCACACATGACTAAATTGTACACTCCGTGAAGTCTAAACTCTTTTTTGTTCCTTCCTGCAGTTATTACATGAAGCAGGGATCTCCCTCAAAGCGTCCTTCATCTTTCTGTCTGCCTGCGGGGTCGTTCACCTGCTCAGGACTTTCTTCCTGCTGCCTAGAAAGTTCATCCCTTATCCGCTCCCAGATCACTACACATATGGGTACACATATTTTATATAAGTTTTCATAAGTGTCTAATTTCAATTAGAACATGTATAGATACAGATGTGTCCAATTTGATGTCTTTGATGAGAGGTGAGAAAAGTGGCTAGAGGGAGAAACTGGAGGTGATGTGCAGCAAAGGAGCACTCATCAGTTCTGACCCTGGACACCAGCTGTAAGGGGTCACCAGCTGATGCAGACAAAAATTAACAGCTTTGCTATAAAATATTTATTGATTTGACTGAGTCTGATTTTGAATTTGACATTACTTGTTCCTGGTTTGGGAAAACTCAGTGACTGTCTTAGTTTATTCATAACTTAGAACACAAATCCCTGCAACAACTGCTCAGAATATGATCACCATGCTCTCTTTCTGTGCTGCTGGTTGGGCCTAACATCCCTCTTGAACAGTTTGACATTAAACACCATCCTTGCATGATGTTATTCTTTAATACTGACACAATAGCTGATTCATACTTCGTCAATCAGCCGCAGACATCTCGGTTTTTGGGGAAGTTGCCTCGATGTTGCTTACACTCCCTTGTGTGAGACGTGAAGAGTTATGTCTGTTCTGGCCTGAATCAGGTTGGACTCTGTCTGAACAGAAGATCCTTCAGACAGAGCACGAGTTCCTGGGCTATTTTTAAACAATTCAGAAATCTGTCCGAACCAATTCCATATGAAAAAAAATCAACAGTCAAATGATAACTTCTGCAATGTTCCCCATTGTTATTAACTACTGTGACCTTTGACCTTTGTCAGAATAACCTGTGGAGTATCAAAGAGTTCAGAGCTGCGTACAACCAACGGTAACGCACGGAGGACTATTGAGGAACAGCCAGTCAACACAGTGAAACAAGGTGTGCTCGATGAATGCATCCTACAATAAAGCACGATAAAGTTTGTTTCCTGTTTTAACCATCTCTGTGGTTTCTCCTCTCGTCTGTCTCAGAGAAGAGTTTCCGGGAATGTTTCCTGTCCAGGTTCTTCTTGTGGCACCTGCTTTGGTTGTCAGTGATGCAGCTCAGACATTACCTCTTCATCGGCACCCTCAACCCCATGCTGCAGCGGCTGACCGCAGGAGAGCCTTCACTGGGTAAACTAACACAAACACTACATCATAACGCTGTCCTCAGCAAAGACCAGAGCTCAGAAAGTCTCTCCGTGGTATCTTAGAAGGATGCAATCATATGGTGTGTGCTTCCTGTGTGCCCCTACAGTGAGCCAGTACATCAATGCTTTCGCTATAACGCAGCTGTGTGGTGTGCTCTGTGCTCCCTGGAATGGCATCATCATGGACAGACACAAAGGAAAACCTCTTGCTGCAGGTGAGAGATAAAACCCTGATAATGACTGTCAATCGAACCCACAGGTCATAGTCGTGGGGTCAGAGTATCCTGACCTTCTCTACTGTCCCTTCTTTTCTCAGGCCGAACTGATCCCATCCCTTCGTCATAGCCAGTATATGTTTACTATCTAACAGCTTTTTCTTTATATGAATATGGTGAATATCTGTAAGATGCTGACCCACATGTTTCAAGGTGTGAAATACTTTTGTGTGTTATTTTGGAATTTCAGCCTCAGCTCTGTTTGCTCTGTGGGTGTTTTGCTCAGTCAGATATACGTGTAAATGTTTTTTGTGTGTGTGTGTGTGTTTGTAGGTGAGAGTGAGCGGGAGGCCGACCTGCGCGCTTCTGTCCTTTCTCTCTTCTTGACAGCACTGCAGTGTTTGTTGTTCTCCATCTGCGCCTCCACCCCGTACCTGCCACTCCAGTACATCACCTTTGTCCTGCAGGTGCTCAACCGCTCCTTCCTCTACGGAGGCAACGCGGCCTTCATCAGTGTGGCGTGAGTAACACATAGATGCACAGAAACATTTAGGCATGGGTACCGAATTAGGTACTTTTATAGGTAGCGACCAAAGTCTGTCAAAAGTACCAAGTACTGATTCATGTAAAATCAAAAAGTACCATGTTTAGGTACCTAAATGCATCCTTGTGACTGAGGGAGTGGAAGAGAAGCGATTTTCCATGCTGGACATGAATACAGCATTGCAAGATTACATGTTGATGAATAAAATATGTTAAGCTGAAAAAAATATATTTTCTATAAATAAACAAATTGTTATTTTTAACCACATAAACACAAAAAGTACCAAAATTTGGTACCGTTGAGTACCAATACTGATTGCCAGGTACCAGGCATCAGTACCATATAATTTGAAATGTGAAAGGTACCCATCCCTACAAACATTACACATGTTGCTGATCTTTGCAGAGAACTTTTGAGTATTCTTTGAGGATGCCAGCGCAAGCACATGCACAGCTGTGTATTACTATAGTTAGACTGTCTTAAAAACACTGAACATTTAGTCACAGCGAATAATAATTAAACAGAGGATGCATTTTGTATTCAGGCTCATTTTTATCTGCTGTTCTGATGAGTAATCGAAAGGTTGCCTCAATGACTAACTAACAAACAACAAAACATTCTCAGTGATAAAAAAAAACAAACATGAGAAAAGTGTCTAAAAAATAAAAAAATGAGACTGGGAGAACATTACAGTAAGAGTTCATACTAAGAGAAAACCTCTGGCAAATGAGGCCAGAAGTGCAGACACTGCAGTTCCTTGAGTTTCCACCAGAGGGTGCTTCCGTAGGGATCTCTATTAAGCCTTAGAGGAATTACAGGTCAACTTTTTTTTTTTTTTTTTTTTTTTAGAAAACCGTTTGTTTTGTATTTGAACAATTTCCTTTCTTCATACTCCCTCTGTCTCATCCTATGTGGTGTGTATATGTGTGTCCTGTGTCCTGTGTATGTGTATGTGTACGTGTATGTGTCTGTGTATGCGTATGTGTATGTGTATGTGTATGTGTATGTGTATGTGTATGTGTATGTGTATGTATATGTGTGTCTATATACAGTTTCCCGTCATGCCACTTTGGAAAGCTGTACGGTCTGGTTATGGCTCTATCTGCAGTGTTTTCAGTGCTGCAGTATCCATGCTTTGCTCTGGTGAAGGGAGCTCTGGGTGGAGATCCTTTATATGTGAGTGCATGACGAATACATCCCATCTGCTGTCTCTCTCCTTCTCCTCCTTTTAACGCTCTCATCTTTCTGACTTCAGGTGAACATAGGCCTTACCGTGCTGAGCCTGCTCGCCTTCATCCACCCGCTCTCTGTCTACCTGCACTGTCGCAGTCTGGCCTCCAAGAGAGCCAAGAACAAAGTCATCAATTAAAGTCCCAAACATGAGAGCATGGGCACACACTCAGTACTCACCCATAGGATTACCTCCTTGGTTTGTAAAGCATGACGGCTGTGTTTTCAAATGTGTGAGGTCAGGTTTTGTGCATGTCAGCAGCCCATTCACACTTCTAGAGCATGCGAACAGACAAACTGAATGAAGCTCCAAAGAGAGATGACTCTCTGCAATAAACTCGACTCTTTGAGATTTCCTGAATTCCATTTTAAATTCAGTGAGTGATGTTTGGGTTTTTAGCTTTTTCCTCATGAGGCTCAAGTTGCTTTCATGAAACCTACCTGACACAGCAATGAGCTTTCTTTGTGTATAAAGTTTTATTCACCCTTTCTTACTCTGTTGTAGTGAAAGCTGTTTGTCCGTTTCTTATTTCATGCACAAATATGATTTTATCTTGTGAATTCTTCATGTTAGTTATTTTTTTACTTGTATGTGTATCATTTGTTAACTATTACACTATTGTTTTGGAGGTGCACAATTGGCAATTTGTTTGCTCTGTATTTTCAAAGGAGGGTCAGACTAAAAGTGAAGCAAATGTTTATTGTGGAGTGATCACAATGTAAAGTGTGAGCACCCTGAGTGGTGTTACAAACGCCAAATGTTTGATCTTGTAAACAATCAATACCCATATTCTTTGCATCCAAAACTGCAACATACACATCATTTTGACTCCACAATATAATCATCCAAAAGAGTTTATCACAGGGTGTCACAGACAGGTCCTCTGCAGTGAAAGAAACGCTGGTTGATCATTTCACTCAAAGACATCTTGTCTGAAAAATGAATACATACCAAGCAAGTGTTGCTAGAAAGAGTGAATGGTGAAATTTACACAGGATTAGGTCACAGAAATGCTGGCCAACATTTTGCTGAAAGAACAAAAAAAATAAAAGCCCAAAAAATGATATTTATGTCCTGATGAAACGTTGGGGAAAATTAGAGGAAAGGCTACTGTTTGCTTCATTTCTGTCTGAACGCCGCTGAAGATAATAGAGATCATATTCACTTCATGTTATATTTGTGCATCTAAACATATTTAAACACAGACTAAACTGTGATGAATTTACTGACTGAATAAGAAATATTAAGGTGACATAATCAAATACACAATGTTTTACTTGCATGGCAAGAAATGAGACTGTAAATAACTAGAAATGTATATTGCATGAATTACCAACGGTCACCAAGATTTTCAATTATGTATCGTTCACTTTGATCTCTCACAAGAGCTTGTTACAATAAACTCATGAACAAACGCAAACTCTTTCATTGCATGTAATGTATCTATGTAAATGTGTATGCATCCCAACTTAAATAAAAATTAATACATTATTTACAGTAGTTATCACTTATGTCATAGTGGGCATTTATTTTGTCTTTCCGACCCTAACATCTTTACATTTACTGCCTCCCACGGTCGTCTTTCTCTCTGTCTGCACAGAGGTTTTTTTCACTGTCCAACATGTTTATTGATTTATGATTTCTCTAAAAATCACAACCATGTAGAATAACCACGTTCACGCTTTGCAAAGCAACAACACAGCTCTGCCACCTGCTTGTCTCTTCGTGTAAGTGCTTTTGTTAATATCTGAGCAAACCATAAACTCACAGTAAAACAACTTTTATTTTTTTGGAGTTTGGGATGTTTTGGATACATCAAATATAAAAAAAGATTAAGACATTTTAAAGGAAAAGAAAATGAGCCAATAAAAGAACTGGGAAAAATGTCAGGTTGACAACTCCAGTGCCAAGTGTAAAAAGACTACTGGTTAATAAGGTATGAAAAACTAAAACTAAACTGAAACTAAACTAAAACTAAACTAAAACTAAGCCTTGTTGCAAAAATCAAAACTAAATAAAAACTAGAATGCCTGCTCTAAAACTAATTAAAACTAAACTGTAATGGAAAATAAAATGTCAAAACTAACTAAAACTAAACTATAATGACAAATCCAAAACTATTATAACTTTGATGAGAGGGGAAGCATGAAAATATCTCTTTCTAGATCTCTCAAGTTTCCCGCTGTGTTTCTGCCAAATCTAGATTCTATGAAAAAAAGTCCAAATCTGGAAGGATCACAGTAAAGTCATGAAGCAGTCTGTTGTCTGTATACAATCTTACTGACCGTGAAGGAGAAATTAGAAACTGGCACAACTCTTCCTGGGGAAATCTCTGGCAGGGTTTAAGCCTGAAATAACAGAGACACTCCCCCACAACAGCCCCTCTCACGTTCTCTGTGCATCTGCTGTGCAACAACGCCCTGTGAATCAAGAAACACCAGGATAAAAACTCCACCATGTCTGTCACATCCAGGCTGAGTGTATCAGTGTGTGAGGAAAATGTGTGCACACTGACAGCTTCTTCCTTTGCATCTGCGTCATCATTGATCACAACCTCAGCATCTCACCGAATTAAAGTTACAGTGGAGGAGTGGAGGATAAAAATAAGCCAGTCTGTTAATGAGGTGATTTGGGTTGGGTTTTTTTTTAATCTCTCAGTGACTGAAGATGTCTTTATGACACATACATTTGTCTGGCCAAATAACTCATTTTTCTGTTCTTGTTATTGTTGCAACAGGAGGAAAAATGTACTTTTATTTTGTTTCATTATATCTCATCATGCTGTCTTCTGACTGGTGGAAGATAATTATCTGTTTTGGGTGCCAGCTCATAGGCAAGCACACCACAGTGTCCTGGACTAATGATGACAGTGACCTATCGCTGTTGTTGCTAATAGACATGGAACATTATGACAAACATTTAGGACAAAGTGTGCGGAAGCCATTGCTGGCTTTTGCTGAGAGGATTTTTATCTACTTGTCTCAGCTTGGTGACGACAAGTAGAAGTAATCCAGATAACCAACATGACCATTTCCAGATATCCATACCCTCCTAAGAATAAAATGGATACCTTTGCCACTGTATCACCAAAAAATCATGTCGGAAACTACTGGGTATGTGTCAAAGTGATCAACAATGAGCTACAGGAGCATCCTTTGGTTACATTTTTCATGGCAAAGACTCCCAGTCAAACGCTTGACTTTAAAAGAAAGAAAATCGACAGAAGCTGGGAGTTTCTCTCAGGAGAATGAGGGTTGTATTGTGAATTTCATTGACAATCTTTCACAGAGATATTGTCATGAATTTCTTGTGTTGTAATCTACCTCTGTTTTCTTGTTTTCTTGTTTTACTTTGTATACTGACTTCTTGTTGGCTTATTTCCCCCTCCGTATATCTTGTGTTTGGAAAAAGTTTTTAATTCTTATTTTTGTTTATAAGGGATCAATGTTAAGTGTCGTACACCTTGTGTTGTTTTTTGGCATTGTAACTTGTGTATTTCAAAGCCCATGACTGAATTACTTTATATTGTACAATAATGTATCAACTTAAATGCAAGTGAAATACTCTAAACATTGCATCTACAGCTAGTGACTCACTGTTCTTACAGTAAGGATACTGTGAAACAGTAAATTACAGTAGCAGTCTCATCAGTAAGTTACTATTATGTATTGATTATTCTTTATCAGCTTGGCCATTATTTATCTCTGCTTTCCAAAACTAAATACCAGCAAAGCACACATCTGTAATGAAACAGGCTAAACAGAACTACATCCCTGTGGATTTCTGTTGGACTGTTTTTGGATTCAGGTTTCTGTAACTTTTAGTTTAGTTTAGTTCTTTTTGTTCCTTTTTATAATTGAACACTTTCTCCTCTCCTTTGTGTTTTCACCCAGCATGTTAAAAAATTGTGAAAAGATATTCAGTATCTATCTTTACCTGGCCTGCTAAATCACTGGAAGAATGTTAGTTTAGCCAGACCAGATTTCACTGAAGATCTTCAGATCAGTTTTATCTTACTGTTGATGAAATCTTAAACAGATCAAAACTTTGTTTTTGAAAACAAGTGGTGTCAAGTAGTGCTAAAATAACCTGACATTTTTGTGGTATTGAGTGAGTGAGATGAGTAATAACGTCTTTGATGGCGTTTGCCTGAGTGTGATATTGTTATCAGAGCCACAACTTGGAATTCTTCCCACACCATACTTAATACTTTTAGTTTAAGTTTATCTTAAAATTACTTTGTCATATTTAGGGACCGTCCATTTTTAATTGGCAAATGTGAACTTCACACAAACAACCTCTTTGACGCAGTAACAAAATCGTTCATTTCATCAATCGTTTAGTCATTGTCTGAAATCACTGATATATTGGCTTGTCATTACGTTTCATCTCACACAGCATTTAATTTCTTGTTTTATTTGGCACAGAGACCTGTGAAACAAAAACTGAGATTCTAGGCAGTCAAACAGATTTTTTTTCCATGATGTGTCACATGACAGGCCGGAGAAATGTTATTTTTAGGGATGAAACAACTGAAGTGGATGGCTTTGTGAGATGGTCTGACAATAACAAAAAGTTGAAATGGAAATGAAGCATCAGAAACTTAGCAGCAGTCAGTCTTAGTGGAGTATCAGAGATCTAATTCTGGAGTTCCCACAACTCACACACTCAAGGTCCTCAGCACGATGTGTGAGAGTGTGTATGAATGTGTGAATGTGTACATGTGCGAGTGGGGGTAAGGGATGGACTCAGCACGATATTTAACACATTTTTTCAGGCTCAGGCCAGAGCCTTCGAACATGCCGTGTTTACACCAGTTCAAATGCCAAAGTGGCTGTGATTCACTGTGTGTGTGTGTGTGTGTGTGTGTGTGTGTGTGTGTGTGTGTGTGTGTGTGTGTGTGTGTGTGTGTGTGTGTGTGTGTGTGTGTGTGTGTTACATGCATTTATGCACAACACACAGACAGACATACACTCCCCCTGTCTATGTGGTGGACTGGCTGGCCCCAAGAGTGAAAACACTTTGCATGTACACAAAGATACACACACACACACACACACACACACACACACACACACACACACACACACACACACACACACACACACTCATACCCACAGCTTGTAGTTGCAAATGACCTCTCGTTGAGCAGGTTTTGGTGCGTGTGTGCTCTCTTGTGAACAGATGATGTGCATCATGTTGGATCTGGTCTTGACCCAGGGCTAAATGTCACAAAAGAGGACTCAGGGGTGAGTAAACACTGCCCACTTCTGTCATAACTACAGAGGATCTTCATGCCCCCATGATCCTTCATCTCCCACTCTCCTGCTGGGCCACACCTTCTCCAGCCAATGTATAAATGGATCCAAACAGTGACATGTCTTATCACCCAGTGTCCCTCAGAGTGTGAGCTGAGATCATCCTCCTTCACACCCCTCTGCCAAAGACATGTCGTGTTGCCTTTCTTCTGACAGTTTTAATACACGCATGACACAGCATCACAACATGGAAAGTTAGTAACATTTGGTTTTCTGGTACTCATCTCATCCTGAGTCCATGTGTTGCGTTGGATTATTCTCTCCCTACCACTGGGTTTTCCCTTTTTATGTTCATCTTCTTTGAATTGTAGGCAGCTCTCGGCTTATCTCCAACTTTCCTACACAAAATGAGATGATGCCTTTATGGCTCTGATTCCAAATTTTATCTCCTCTTGTTATCTTCCACCTCCTCCTCTTCCTCCTCCTCTGTACCTTTTGCATGTGCCGAAGTGGAACCACAACACAATCACTCTCAAAAGTTAGTCATCCAAATATCTCTGCTTTCAGCTGACTACTATAGATTATTGTTTAAGTCCTACAGAAAAAAGAAATCAAAATAGAGCTGAAAGAAAAAGAAAAAGGAAAGATCAACTCACCTCCATTCTTCATCACCAGCACTCTCTCATGGCTTTTAATCTTGAAAGACAAAATAAAGAATTATACCATGTATAATTCTTAACCTACAAAATACACAAAGTCAGTGTTTAATTACCTCATTATCAGTGACATTCAAGAACAACCTTTCTTTGGACAGTCTGTGACGCCTCAATGAGAACCTGCCTGCTCTGCCGCTGCCTTTCATGTCTCTTCCTGCGGAGCCCCTCCTCTCTCATCCTGCACTGACGTAGTAGGATCCTCTGCTACCCACGGCTGTGGGCGACCGGCCGGCCGCGGGTATAAACGGCTTCCCGGGACTCCTCCGCGTCACTGCTCGAAGCGGCAGCGACTCGGACACCAGAGCTGAACCTGAGCAGAGATAGCAGCAAGCAGGCACCTCCTCGCCGCGCAGGCTAACTCGCTTTCGGCTTTGGTTCGAGATGGAGACTCGTTGCACCATGAGGGGCTCCAGCGCCCGAAACTTTAAGAGTGAGTAACTTTCTTGTAATCTCGCACCTGCAGTTTGAAGGTTTTTCTGGGTTTGCTAAAACAATTCTTTTCCTTTTTTTTTTTTGAACAGCGCATCATTTATAAGTGAAACATAAAGATTTACCAAGTTATGTTTAATGTGAACTATAAAACTCATATTGATGGTACCAGCAGGATGAACGTCAGAAAAAAAATATTTAATCTCTATTTGAAATTGCTATTGAGGGTTTCCTCACTATTAAACAATTCCCTTTTCTTCCATAACAGAGTAGAGAGGGTAAGCCAAATGAACGCGCTTTTGGCACATTTTTACGCATGGCTTTGGACATCCATCACTTTATTTTTTCAGTGTTACTTTGGTGTTTGTTTTTTTAATTCGTCTGCAGTTCAAGTATCCATGTGATTTATTTGTTGCTTTTGCAAAGTTTAGCGAAACTCGTTGTCTTCTCCGTTAGGCATGCATGGGCAGCTACAAGAATCAAAAATGAACTAATGTCATAAATCTACACCGTTTAGCTCTGATATCAAATCGTCATTACGGTAAATTTGTTGTACAAAGACTCTTCTGCAGGATGATACTTGTTTCAAAATCTCTTGTTCTTTCTCGGCGTCAAGCGCACACACCCAGCCTGTTAAAAGGTCGTAGGGTCAGCAACTGGAAAAACTTGCGCACAGCATGAATAGGAAGTTCATAATTATTTCATGCATGTTATTTTCCTGTGGGGGCCACCTTTGTGCGCTGTTATCCGAGATGTGCCAAGAAACTGTTGCAATATTAAAAGAACCGAAACTAATCCGGGTCTGGTGTCCAGTTTTACGCGTGCACTCTGTGATAAAGCTCTCGAAGGAAACAACCCCTTACTGGCCTGAGAACTGGGAAACCAGGTTAATTAGTGCAGAAAAAGGAGACTCACGTTTTTGTATCTTAAATGTATTTGTCTTCTTTTACTCGATTTGTTGTGTTTTTTTTTCTTTCTGTTTCTGAAATTTTGAGTTATGCAACCCTGTCACAACAACCGTGGCGACCTATGTAAAGTGATCTGGTACATATTTCAGGTTGAATGATTCCTGTATTGTAAGCTGGTGAATTATATATGAGCCCCTCTGTTCTGGAAGCCATCAACAAGTCACAGGTGAAAGCACAGCAGTGCTAAAAACAATCACTGACATCAGAAACGGTTTGATGGACAGACAGCAGAGAAAGACTGAAACAAAGCTCCTTTCTTGTGTCTTTCTCACACAAAACCTAAGAAAGGTATCAGGAATATGCAATAATGGCCTTTTTCTCCCTACCTGAAGATCAAAACTGAGGTCAGGCTGTCATGAGTATTCACCCCCCTCCTTTTCCTGTTTCTGCATCTCCCTCCAGGTGGACTGACTCTGTGGCTAGTTCTTTGGCTGGTAGTGGTGAAGCCAGGTGGGGTGTCAGCATGCCCCAAGCTGTGTGTGTGTTACCCCACGCCTATGACGGTCAGCTGCCAGTCCCAGAACATCACCATAGTTCCAGCTGGAGTGCCATACAACTCACAACGTGTTTTCCTGCAGAACAACCGCATCACAGAGCTTCGTGCAGACTCTTTTGGCTTTGAAACCCAGGTAAAAAAATGGCACTGTTGTAGCATCTTTGTTACATCCCTACAGTAGTCTGGAGCATGCTTGACATGTATTTCTCACCCCTCATACCAAGATCTTGTTCTTTCTTCACAGGTGCTTTGGCTATATGGCAACAACATTACATGGATTGAGGCCGGAGCCTTCAGTAACCTCAGGGTGCTGGAGGAGCTGGACCTTGGTGATAACCCTCTGCAACGCCTGGAAGGTGGAGCATTCAGGGGATTGGAGAAGTTGCAGAGCCTGCAAATGCATCACTGCAAGCTGGCTGCTCTCCCCCATGACCTCTTCCACAAACTGTACAGCCTGCAGTTTTTATACCTACAGGTGGGGCGAACAAACACTCACACTTTAAATCCCAAAGAAATACAAGGTACATTGATAAAGCATGAGTAGATAAAGAGTTTATCATGTTAGCAGGAATGAGCTCTCACACTAAGTTTATGGATTAATCAGTCTTTCATGGACAGCATGCAGGCTGCACACCCACACACTCTTGTGTACTGCGCATGTTAAAAGCTGGTCCAAGCAGGTTCACTGAGTTCTACACAGACCGCACTCAGAAAAATCAACATGGAGAATATTAATGTGAAACCAGAATGAGACAGAGAACCAGTACAACATTCTGCACAACAACATCAGCGCTGGACACTATGTTTACTTTTTATTACTGAATTTCTACTCCAGTTTTGTCAGAAACTGGGTTGAAAACACTAGTTTTGAAGTCTCATCTTGGTCTTAACTGATGGATTTCAGGGCACAATGGACCATTTTTAGGGCAGGAGGTTGTTTATGTGCTGTGCCTATATTATTGATGTATTGACTTATCATTCACAATGCAGCTTTGTCCTTTGTTCCTTTTTTTAAACATGGATGTTTTTTTTTCTTAAAACATTCAATATGCTTATAAAGTATGTCTCAAAGAGATGTAAAAATCAATATTGGTCAGTTTTCCTTGTCTGCTTCTTCACAACATTTAAACTGATTCTTGTTTTTAACTTTGCTTCAGGACAATCAGCTCCACTTTCTGCAGGATGACCTTTTCTCTGATCTGGTTAACCTCACCCATCTCTTCCTTCATGGGAACCGCATCCGTGCCCTCTCTGAGAATGTGTTCAGAGGCCTGGTCAACCTCGACCGCCTCCTTCTCCATGACAACCGCATCAGGCAGGTCAACCGTCGTGCTTTCCGCGACCTGGGCCGCCTGACCATCCTTTACCTGTTCAACAACTCTCTAGCTGAGCTGCCAGGCCAGGCCATGAAGGACACCCAAGGTATCCAGTTCCTCCGCCTCAATGGAAACCCCTGGTCATGTGGTTGTGAGGCCCGCCCCCTCTGGGAGTGGTTCCGTGAGGCCCGCATCTCCTCCTCTGAAGTCATGTGTATCTCCCCATCCAAACGCCGCGGTCAGGACCTTAGATTCCTGCGAGAGTTGGACTTTGCTCTCTGTCCCTTTCCTGACCCTGGCTCTCTGGCTGGAACCACAACAACCACCTTCAGCACCAAAACCCGCTGGTGGTTCTCTAAGCACAAGCCTGCGTCCTCATCCAAGTCCTCCTTCCAGAAGAGCAAAGAGACAGTTAAATCCTTCCCTTTCTCCAGTGTCAAGCCCCAGTATCTCCCTAAAACCCCTGTCGAAACTTTCCCATCCAAGTATGAGTTATCGGCTGATGAGGCAGCGCTCCCAAAGCTGGACCAGGAAGAATACTGGGCCAACTACGGCAATGAAGACTCCTCCCTCCGCTGTTATGATATTGAGTGCTCTCCAGGCTATGAAAACCTACCGTACCCATCGTCTACCTCCTCAGCCATCACCCCATCTCTCCTCCACCTCTTCTCCCTCTCTGTAGTCATGTTCAGCCTCCATTTCTTGTTTGGCTGAAATCATCTTTCCTCTACATCTTTCTACCCTCTCTGATTCACCCCTGCTCTTTCCAACTCTCACTAAAACCTGGATCTTGATTCCTTACAGTCACTTCCTTGACTTTAAGGAGGTGTTACACAGACACAGGAGACAGGCGAAGCAGCAGGGAGCTGTCTTCGAATAGAGCTCAGTTGAGTTGACGTGAAGCAGCACAGGATTTCAAAGACAAAGTAGCTGCAGCTTATTGGTTCAGGCTTTAACAAGCAGGATCCCATCATGGGAAATGAATTTGATAGTGATCAATATAGATGTATAAAAACACAGTGAAGTGACAGAGAAGGAACATAAAATCAGCTGGTGGAGTCTACAAAGGTTTTGATATCATAACTGAAAACAGCGCAGGCGTTGTGACCCATCATCTACAGCTTTTTCTGTCAAAATGTGCTCGCCATTTAGTCATCAGTGTCCCTCACTAGTTTGTTCTTCATGAGTAAAAGTGGTGAGTGATGACAAGTTGTTTGGCAGTAGCAGAGGTGGGAGAAAGATCAACACAGAAACCAAGAGGCTTGACCAGAAAGAAAAGAAATAAGAGGCAGAAATGAAAAGAAAATCATTTCAACATGAGCAAAATGATCTCAAGATATTTTTCTGGAGGCACAAAACATTAGATCTACTGCCACGAACTCTCCCCTGCTTCAGATTCAAACTCAGATGCCAACAAACCACCACCCACACTTGTAGATAATGTCATCATCTGTATATACTCTCATCACAGACGGCTCTCACTGTCCACAAGCTTGATTTGTACACTTTGTTTTAGTACTCTTTAATTACTGACTGCTTGTGGAAATAGAGAAATACAGGTTGCATGTGAAAAGCAAACAAATGAAATGAGGAAGCTTCCCCTCCATATGTTTTCCAGTCTTGTCTATTCCTTTTTGGGGTGAAAAATCTAAAAAAAATCTAAAAAACTTTGACATCAGACTCATCAGAGCTTATTTTTTACATGACAAAAAGTAAAATGCTCATGACCAAATAAGGACAACTCGTGCTCAAGACACTGATCTGTTTGTGTGATTCAGTTTCTGCTGTGTGAGTGGGATTGAGCTGTTGACCTAAAATGCAAGTCCTTTACAAAACACTGTTACTAGGTCTGAAATGGGAGTCCATATGAATATGGCTGACTTTCTTTAACTTATTTCACTGTCTGAGTGTAAGACTGGATGTTTAAACTGACACAGCATGAGGAAAAAACAGTGAGACACTGCTATTTTGGATGGTACCCTCAGGTGACTGTCTAGTAGCTGGCTCCTACTGCATCACAATTTAACCTGCAATTTGTCTCCATCAGTGTGAGTGTGTTTATCAGTGTATTTATCAGTGTGTGTGTGTGTGTGTGTGTGTGTGTGTGTGTGTGTGTGTGTGTGTGTGTGTGTGTGTGTGTGTGTGTGTGTGTGTAGAGTGTGTTATTGAGATCTTCAAAAATTCAAAACCATCCATAAATTCAGAGATGTGTGCATCACTTTTCCTTTCAGACAAACTTTTGTTTCAGGAAAACGTGATGAGAAATTATTTCACAGATGCCAGTTGAATCTGACTCTGACCCGCATCACCTATGGAGACCATATGATCCTTGTCATGCCCTTATGTTCAAAAGTCTACATCAGTCTTAAACATGATCTTGTATGTGGATGTGAATGATGCTGTTAGCTCCTGTATGTTTCAAAAGAAAACTGGTTCTGACAGTGCTTCTCTTTGTTAAAAAATAAAGAAACAATCCTCACAGAAGTGTTGTGTGGGTATTTGTTGTGTTGCTCTCATCCCTAAGCACCATCGATATCACAAAAGAATACAAAAAAAAAAATCAAAAGCCACTGAGCAAGTGCACCATCACAAACACAACTGGGGTGGACATAACAGATTTAAACTTGTACTGATCAGAGTTTATAAAACTGACTCCAGCAGCTTCAAACTGCATTCTTCTATATTTTAACAGGTACAAACAAGTATCAACATATCACTCCTATGCTTGTCAGCCACACTGGTCGCAAGTTTTTCTTTACTATATTGGTTTTAGACTTGCCCCAAAATTATTTCAGGGAACTTTGACCCCAGTGTGCCTTGGTGTTCCCTCAGATCCAAGGTCCTGGCATGTAACCAAAGGTGTTCAGGTCCCAAGTCAGTGGATACCTCTGCCATTAATGATTGGGCAGTCCAAATCTTTGGTTCATTTAAAAACTTTTCTAAAAGTCCTCTTATTCTTTACTGAATCATTGGCTATTTTCCTGTCATTTAATGCCCTGAATTTAATCTGTCCTACACTGAGCTGTTTTGATTTACTTTCCCTTTATTTTGCTGCATTTTGTTATGAAGCACTAAGAAACTATATTTAAAAAAGTGCCATTCATGTTGCCCCCACATCCCCTCTCTATTCAGTTGTCTCATCAATAAAGACAAAAATGCCTTAAAATTAATATCAATCTTTCAGATTTGTACTCTTAAAGACATAAACCAGAGAATCATAAACATGAATACAGTTATCAGGTCTTACAATTTGGCAGCTTGAGCATCTTTGAGCAAAAAGTCCATCTGTAGGAGTCAGAAGCTTTCCTGTGGCTGTAACTCAAGTGTGAGAGATTCCTGTGTATGTAGAGATGTGGGAGGATGATCTGTTGCTACGTGGCATGCACATGTCCACATTCTGGGGCTCTGGCTGTGGGTGTGCGTTGAGGTATGATTCAGAGAAGGGGAAAACACCAGGATGAAAATGTGACAAGGTGTCCCGGAACCAGCACTCCTCCATAACAGATTAATTTGCACCCTGGTAATGATGGTGATGGTGATGCACACACACGTTCATGTGTTTAAGAATGCAGGGACACATGCACATACATAACATACATCACGTGTGCAAATCCACACTGGCACTCACACGTCGACTATTCAAAATCTGAAAAAGTTTAAAGAAGTTTGGTTGAGTGGCCTTCTAACCTCTCTTGTTTCTGCTCAGGAATGAGTCACAACTTTCACACTTTACTTGCTCTCACCTTCCCTTCCTCCTCTATGTTCTCCTTTCTTTTCTCCTCTCTGTGACGAACGATACTCATAAGTCATCCCAGCCCACAAAGACTGTAGTCTTTATCAGCCTATGCCAGCCTTGAAGAGTTCTACTAAAATCTGAGGAGCACTGCTTTTCAACAACTCACCATCTTCATCCACAGTGGGAATAATGTCTGTCAATCTCTCATGCTTCTTAACCAATTAATGCAAAGAGTTATGATAGTTTCAACCATTATCTCTCCCTTATCAAGAGAAGAGCATCATTTCTGCCAATCACCGCTTCCTCTGATAGTTGAAAAACAATCAATGGGTTACGCTCTCCCCATCATTTGTATAAGAAAGTTATTCCTTGTTGTTTTCCTACCAGAGCAGTGCCATTCCAGCTTTTGATAGACAGTTCCATGAAGGCAGAAAGATTGATAATACACTTGATTAAGCGGCTCTGAACTTTGAAAACAACACACAACCTTCATGATGGATTTTTCTTTCAGCAAAGCATGCAGATGGTAGCATAAAAAGTCAATGGATTCACAGCTTTTGTGAAATGAACATCACAAACTATAATGGTGACCAATACAAGTCCTCTGTCGCAAGCTGTAGTTTCTCTTCATGTTGGAGCTGTAGGCGTTTGTGCCTGGAAGCAGGGTGCTGGGCCATATTTACTGTTTTCTGCTGCAGAAGCACAACAGACCATTAGCAGGCCATTAGCGGGCCATTAACAGTGAAAATGTCTCTGAACTTGTCAGACTTTGATGCTGTGCACTAATCCCACACTGTTCCCATTCATTCTGCCCCAACTCTCAGTCCTGTTTTCTGCCTCTGCCTTACTTCCTCTCATGTTTTGTTTGTGCCTGTCATTCAAGCTGTCACTCAGTCTTTGTCTGAACCCCGTCGCTCTCTGTCTCTCTTCCTGGCACTCACTCTCCACACATGGTTATGCTTTTCTTGGCTAAGCCTGCTTGATCACACGAGTCGGCGCATTCATTTGTGTGTTATTGGCGTGTTTGCTGACGTACACTATCACACATGGCTTATTTGGAGAACTGGGACTCACACATTGACGTCAAAGGCTGCAGAAAATGAAAACTCTGAGATCTGAAAGGAATGAATAAAGTGACTTTTCTCTTCATTTTGGAGGAGAGTGTGTTTCTTAATAGAGTGTGACAAAAAGTGCTGCACATGATTGTTGACTGTGTGAAAACAAAAGCTTCAGTGCTGTATTTCTCTGAACTACCGACAACTCACCAAATACAGGACAAGTGATCCAGAGAGATATTGAGAAGAGATAACTTACAGAAAGACTGAACTATTCTCATATTCACACATACATCAATCTCCCCCAAAAGACTACTATGTGTAAATACAAATAATCAAAATCTTAGACCCAAGTTCACTTTTTTCCTGCAAGCCCAGTACGAGTCCAACATGAAGGCAAGGGTAGCTGACACGTGAATGCAACAATAAACATTTCAGGAAACTCTTCACATGCATGTGGGTGAGGTGATATCTGAGGTTTGAATAATTTTCAAGGCAAGAGCAGTGAAGGTGCTGTTCATTTGTCATTCAACAGAAAAGACTGTGATAGAGCAACTTTGGATTAATTCTGGGGATCAAATATTTCGTTGTTTGTCCCAGACAAAAGTAAAAGTCTTTTCAAGGTTGTTCAATTTTTATTTTCTCTCAGTTATTGCAACAGAGAACGAGCTTCACACTCAGATGTTCTTAGCTTTATTCTTGAGAACCAGGAGATCGATTTGATGTGTAGCTGTAAGCAGCAAACACACACACACACACACACACACACACACACACACACACACACACACACACACACACACACACACACACACACACACACACACACACACACACACACACACACACACAAAAGAAGACTGCTTTCTGCAGACGTTCTGCCTCTTTTCCTCTGCTTGCGTGAGCACAGAAATATCTGAGCAGTAATGACTGTTGGTGGGTATTAATGTGTATGGAAATCTGTACATCCGGTCGAGTCATCAAGAGTTAAGAGAGGAGAGCAGGGTGCAGGCAGGACACATCTGTCCGACTCCTACAGTCTGTCTGCTCATCTGAATGTTTGCGCAAATGGCTAAAAATACACTGCAAAGACAGATGGAGATGAGAAGAGCAGATTTGATAAGGCTTTGTGTCTTGTCTGTGTCACAAAGAGGGACAAACTGAGTGAAAGATTTAATCATATAGCAAAGACTTCAAGAGTGACGATGGCACAGCCAAGATGAGAGTGGGTTTGTAGTTAACAAGCAAACAAAAGAACAGTGTTTTGATGAGTCAATCACACCGCCTCGCTCTGGTAGGTTGTATGGCCCGTGTTTGTTGGCACCGACATTGGCACAGCTTGTGACGTCCTCTAAACAATTTGTCTGAGTGCCCACCATTTTATTGTTAAATACACAGGATTCTATGTAGCTATTCCTGTAACACAATATTTGCTCAGGAGTTTTGGACATTTAAACATGTTCATCTGAACTCCACAGGGTTTTTCCTCTCACTTTCCCTGTGTTTGTTTTGGATGCTGTCTTTCAGCCACACTGCTGTCATCTTCATGATGCAAACAGCAGGAGAAAAAAATGGAGCATTACCCTTGGGCCCTGCATTGATGTGTTTGTTTGCAAGGGATGTTAAACTGGTGTTCAGAATGAAAACACAGAAGAGGAAACTGATCTCAAATAATATTTGTATTTTAAATACTTCCAGACAACATAAATAGAACACCAAACAAAGCCCAACTCCCATGGTTTCGTCCTAAGTCCTGGCACACCATCTGTCTATTGAGAGAAATATCTCACTTTATAAATACAAAGTATTTTATTTTGTTTTCAAAGCACTACGGCTGCAAACAGTTGGAAAAATAAAACAAAGATGGAGAAATGAATTTATTTTTTGACTTTTAGCAATCAACTCAATCATTGTGTCATAGACGACCTTAGGCCTTTTAGTAAGTTAGCTACAAAAACAGTTGGTTATTAAAACATTACATGGAAAACGTATTTTTCATTTGAAGGAAGGTTAGAAAGAAAATTTAAAAAAATGGAGTCCTGGTCAGAAAATTTAAAAATCCCGGCTTTTTAAAATCTGAATAAATTCTTAATTCAGAGAGCGAAATTATATATTTTTTATGGGTCTAACCCATGCCATTTTTTTGGCTAGGCGCGTATATGTGGTTTCTGGATTTTCTGCCGCCAGCTTTAAGCGGATTTAGCGCTTCCACATGTGCTTTTTTTTCTCATCTGGATGATGCTCCTTGGTCTTAGCTCCAAAAAAATGGTCCCTAACCTGCATGAATGCGCTTGTTTTAAAATGGAAATGAATAATCAACACCTCAATGAATTCAGATTTTAAAGGTAACTTGATAATGCTTAAAAAGTTGGGCTATGTCAAGCAGCAAACTGATACGAGCAAAACCAGCAAACCTGTATGAATGCAATTTTTTTAAAATGGAAATGAAAAATCAGCATCTGAATGAATTCAGATTTTAAAGGTAATGTGATAATGCTTAAAAATTTGGGCCGTGTCAAGCAGCAAACTGATACGAGGGGAATGTGGAGGGATAAGCAGTACTCACCTTGCTTGTACAGCTGCAGGACCCATATGAAATGTATGACCAAGCTTAACATGTTTCTGTTCTTTTTTGCTTTGTGGGAAATCAAAGAATATGAAGAAGAAAGATGCAAGAGAAGGGCAGAGCGCGTAAACATGACGTATGGGTGGGCGGGACCTGTGACGTACTGCGGCCAGCACCAGCGATTGGCAGGATAAGTTTGGTTTGGCGCGCGAGAGTTGTGTTGCAGCAATGGCGTCTTCTGCAGGTGGGTGTGCTACCTTTGAAAAATAAAAGCCACAATATGTGAATAATCCGCATGTTATTACTGTAAACTCCATAATTTGTCCACATCTCCGTTGTACCTGTCTCTCTTTTTCAACCTTTTCGTTGAGACTGTATCTTTTTAGCTGCCACGCAACGAATATTGGCTAGCAAGCGTGATGGCTAAGAGCGAAACATAACGTCAAGAGTTGGAGTTTCAACACTTACCTGACAATGTTATGTATTTACAGACAGACGGGTGTTGCATGACCGGCATTATTAATTCCGACTCCCCTCAAACCTCACGTTGTCACTGACAGTTATGCAACCCAATTGCACGTTGATATGAAAACAAACACACCGTTGGTTCCATTTTCAGGGCGTCGGGGGACGAAGCGCAAAGCGGAGCCTCAACCAGAGGAGGCGAAACCACCCGTGGAGGAAAAGACCGTCAGAGGAGAAGAGGAAGAAGGCCAAAGGGTGATCATTGAACACTGGTGAGAGAAGTGCTGCCACACGTAAATACATTATATCCAGGGCTTGACATTAACTCTTTGCTCACCAGCCACTGTGGCTAGTGGTATCCCTGAGTTACTAGCCACTCAGTATTTTCACCGGCCACAATTTGTTGTTGGATAATTATGTTCAATATGATTAAAGCCAATGATAACATGCTAAAGTTTACTTAAAAAAGATTTACAACCTCTTTAAATGTAAATGACCCACACTCAAAACAAGACTACATCAATGTTAATATCCACGGGTCCTTAATCAGGTATTCAGCTCTGATAAAATTGTGTTTAACATTGTGCTCCTTTCATATGAAAATATGCAGTCTATTAAGACATAGTAATTAAAATAGTAGTTTGTTACTGCTTATGATAAAATGGTAAAGGGGATTAATTGAACTGATAAAAACTCAGCAAGAGACACTGTCTGCTTACATATTTATTAACAATTGTAATCAGAAAATCATTTATTTTTTCATGAGAATGAAAATGAAGAGAGGTAAATTAAATTTCCTCAGAGCTTTCATCATCAGAGTCATCTTTTTGCTTGTCTCTCTGCTCCATGTTTGAGATAAAATTCAACCCGCCAAAGTGGCCAGTGGGAGTGGCGGTGTTACCAGCCACTGGCGAAACCTACCTGCATTTGGCCAGTTGGCCAGTGTTAATGTCAAGCCCTGATTATATCACAGCAAGTACACGGATACTTAAACTGAGCTCTTTATCATTCATAAAAGTGACTAAGTTTTCTGTTATTTATTTAATGATTAATAATTTCAATTATTTACTACACTGATTAATGTGAAAGAAATCCTTTTATGTTTCTTAATTTGTATCCCAATCTCATTTATTTCTTTCCCTGATTTAGTTACAGTTGTACTACTCTGAAACCTCCTATGTCAACACTTCTTTTGTGGTATTTAAGTCCTAACAACACTTTCATGCAGAATGCTTCTCGTGTACTCTACAAAATTTCTTAGCAATGGCTCACATATGTTTCTTTAGCTACCATAATTTTGTGAATGTCTACTGACATGAGTTTCTGCTTCAACATGCTTATCTTCATAGTTTCTATCATCTTATGACCTGCTGATCATTTGGCTGCTTGCAGCAGAGTAACCATCATATATCTCTCCCGATGAAGACCTTAATGGCTGATGCTTGGCTCTGTAGCCCTGAACAAGGTTTTATAGTTAATGACCTGATGTCTGTCAAAGATCCCTTAAAGAGGTTTGAGCCTGGATCCCCACACTGAAGACCACCAAAGAGACATCTTTTTGTTCACCTGTTTCACTCAATGATTCTGTTTTTTGACTGCATAGCATTTGTTTAGGTTCTACACGTTGTGTGTTTTCTTTGCCCAATTTCAAATGATTGAGTTAAAATGATTCTTAAACCATCAAAATCTGTTTTTATTTCTATTTTTATACAGTGTTCCAAATTTTTGGAAATGAGGTTGTATTTATTGTATCATATGCACCTACATCATCGTTTCAATTAGTCAACAAAGATGTCCGCCTAAAGAAGAATCTTTTACTTTTGGCAGTAAGAGCTGACGAGTGTATGGGCGTAATGCTGAGGAGGTGAAATCTGCCCTCCTGGCTGCCCACCCTGGACTGACTGTGGTCCTCAACCCAGAGAAACCACGCAGGAATAGCTTTGAGATCTCTCTGCGAGATGGAGGCAAAGGTGAGGATGTCAACATGACTAAATCATACTCTCACATTAAAAGAGTATTACCATCTCATTTTTCAGCCTTTGTCGAAACACCAGAACTCAGTGTCTGTCATGTACCTGTTAACACTTAGTTGGGCTGGGTAATGAGATAAGAACTACTAAGATTAGTACTGCAGGTGAATCTTAATGTTCACAGCATGGAGTAATAAATGTGTCTTCATCCAAATATGACAACATTCAAGAACTGGGGAGAAAAGTGATACTGACAGAAAGGTTAACATGTGCATCAGGATTAACCAGATTTTAATTGGCATTGCGCTTCTGAACATCTGGTAAAGCAAATTCACATCACAAAGTATAAATTGTATTCACCTTTTACCTGGGGTAGTATGTTCACTATGAACCTGAGTTGTAACATCAGGTAATGAACAAAATGAAATCTTGCTAGAACGTGAGCCCAGGCTGAATGTTTCATCTTTAAGCTGCGGTTTGACAGTCAACGGGAGGCTTTGATTACTTGAATGAAACTCGAGGGGGGTGATAGAGTCTGTCGTCTCTCAGCTGAAGGGTTGGGGGTGACATCGCAGCTCCTGCAGTCTCAAGTCAAAATGTCTTTGGGAAAGACACTGAACCCACAATTTCTCTTCCTGTTGTTCAGTGGTGTGTGAATGTGCATGAATCAGATTAGCTAATACCACAGCAATCTCTGGTGGCAGCATGTGACTGATGTGTGGATAGGCTGATATGAATAGCAGTGTAAAAGAGCTCTGATTGGTCAGAATGATGATTAGAGCTCTATAATGATCACAAGTCTACACTGAAAGATAATAGTGTTGTTTTTTGAGGCATTATGAAGGTAAGTGATGACTAAACTTGTGGTCTTTCGGACTTTCCATTGGTGCTTAAAATGACATGGTTTTTCTCTGTTTCGTGTCTTTAGAAACATCACTGTGGACCGGGTTAAAGAAAGGTCCCCCCCGCAAACTGAAGTTTCCTCAACCTGATGTTGTAGTTGCTGCTCTACTGGAAGCGCTGAAGGCAGAGTAAGCACCTGGTGAAGGTTTGTTTCAATGAATTTCTTGACACTAAGTTTTTACTTCTGTAACTTTAATTTTGCTTTTAAATGTGAGTCCTCTAAAGGGGCCTTCAACGGACAGAGCCTGGGTCTGTCGAACATCATTTAAAACTTTAGATGGGAGTTTAGTACAGTATTGGGCTGACATTAACTCAGGCCCGGTTTACACAACAACATTTCACCCCAAAATGCAAAAATGCAGAGCAGAAAAATCTGCATTTACACAGAAATGCTGAGGAACTGAAAATGCTGTAGTTACCATGCCAGGCCTGTCTAATCCAGCAGCTTTTGGTAGATCTCCACCTAACCCATTGGATCCGAGGGGTTGCTTATTCATTGCCCAGGCCCTTCATTCTGACATCTCTCCATTTGGACATGTCCTTAGATTCTGTTTGTGCATCATGAATTTGTTGGCTAAGAGCTGAATTATTCCAAAATTTCTTAAAAGTTGAGCTTAATGTGACGTCAATACATTAAATTACATTTTGATTTATAAAAAGTTTCTTTTTATGTTTCCAACATAAACAACACTACTTCAGAAGCATTGAGGGTGTTCATTATGTGTCTGGCTTCCCTCATACATATTCAATTTCTCCACCCCCAGAGCTATGTGTCATAACCTTAACTCATCTCATGTCTTTACATCTTAAAAGTCACCTGCTGTGGAGATAGGGAAACTTCTTGTTAGTTTGAGCTCTGACGGAGTGTTAGCTGTTACATAAAAGCTTGCAGCCCTGTTATTTTACACTCTGAGGGCAGGCAAAGTTCTGTGGAACACTAGATATGAAGAAACTACCATTTGTTAGAAAAGATTTGACTGTTTGATCAATATTAGATAAGCTACTGCATCCCTGAGCTATGGTCGTGTCAATTCATGACTGGGTTTTCTGGCCTCTGTTTTCTTGAGAAGTTTTTTAAGTTGCTGTTCTTTTCTTTTTTCTAACATGTAGCCAAAAGCTCAAAGGATGTGGCCAATGGAGGCAAAATGATGAGGAGGGACTAACGGGATGCTCTCAGTCCCTTTTCTGATGATAGACGCTCCAACAGCTCTCATCCTCTGGTGACATGGTGACACCTGGTGGATTGTTTTTCCTTACTGTGTTTACCACATTTTGTTATATCTTTTTGTGTTGTTATATCTGTTTTTGATAAATAAAGAATTCAAAATTTTCAAGTTTTTGAAAGATTTGTTTTTGATGGCGTTTGTCTCTTTATTTTCCAGGGCTCCATCTTAAAAGGTAAAGGACTAGTAAAACAGCTCATAGAAAAATTCTTTGGCACTCAGTTTGATTTCTAAAAGAGGAAAATAATTTTGTTTTCACTTCACTAAGGTGATCTGATTCTGCATGTTACTTTTTATTTATTTTAAGTAAATTATAAAATTAACTGAAGTAAATCAGTCAACAGTAAAAATAACTGAAGTTGGCTCAATCATTACCAACTGGAATACTTCGGTGATACACACTGGTGAACCAGTCAAATCATTTTAACAATGACCTGTATTATGTTGCAAGTATTTTGTGTAATAGTGAGATATTTTACACCACATTTTGATGTTCAACCTTTATAGCTGTATTCTTCAGTTAAGAATGCATGGTTTTTAAACATCAGGCTACATCTTTAGACCATGTGCTTTACTTCATTCCCACCCCTGAAGTTGTGGTGTTGTCTTGTCCTTATTTAAATATGGGAAGGATGGAATTTGGAATTTAGCATCTTGCTAACTTTTACCTGTGATGTACTGATGGTAACAGTCAGCGTTTTTGTTTTTAACAGCAGATATTGATAACGGCAGGTGTTGATTTGAAATTCCTTTTGTAAAGACACAGAAAACAGGTTTTACTTTGGCAAATGTACATTGGTGAATAAAACATTTTGCAAGGAGGATAATGAAATTTGTAAGATAGATTTTCCTTTCAACTGATGGATCAAACTTTTTTTTTTCATTTAGTAATACCAAAAGTAACTTACGTAAATTAACAATAGAACACATAGTTACAGCCAGGGGCCAAGATACAGTAATACCCAACCAAGATGTACAAAGACATACACATAAAAAAAAAACAGTAGATAGAAAAATGAATAAAGAAAAAAGAATAGGCTTTTAATTTTAATCGTCCAGAACCGTGCTAGTTACCAAAGCTGAAGCATCGGACTTTTTTTTTTTTTTTTTTTTTTTTTTTTTTATTGAATCATTGACAGCTTCAAGAGTCATAACACAAATACAAATACAATAACAGACTTGACAGGAAAGTTAATAAAATGAAAAGGTAAAGAAAAATACAAAGAGGAAAAAAATAAAATAAAATATAATAGAATAGTGCGAGAATGCGTTTTATGTAAACAAGTTGAGTTCTTTGCAAATGTTGAAAGTTTTTAAAGCCTTAGTGTTTGTGGATTTGGAAATTGTCCTTATATATTGTTCAAGTTCCTTTTTCAATACAAATAACTCTGGTTTTCTGTTCAAGAATTTGCATTTGTGAATGTGGAACTTGGCTAACAACAAGAGGATATTTATAAGGAAGAAAGCATTACTGTCTTTATGGTTATAATAATGACAACCAAAAATAACGTTTTTATAATACAGGTGAAAATCAGAGAAAACAAAATCAGTAATAAACTTGTGGAAGTCCTTCCAAAATCTATAAGTGAAGTCACAGGACCAAAAGAGGTGAGCACATGTTTCAGGATGGTTTTGGCAGAAAGAACAGTTAATATCTATGTCGCTCTTAAATTTTGACATGTATTGTTTTGCAGGGTAGAATCTATGTATCAATTTAAATGAGACCTCTTTAACTTTGTTGGTTAAAAAGAACTTTTGTGGTAACGTCCAGACTTTTCTCCATTCAATATCAGACATAAAGTTTGCCCAGTAGTGTGTTGCTGATGGGATAGAAATGAGGTCATCCTGAAACAAGGCTCTTATCTTGAGGTTCAGAGTTTTGACTGATGAAAAGCAAACTTTACCAAGAGGACACTGTGACACATCAGGAGGATGAAATTTTAAAGGAGAGCTATTAGAGCACCTGAATAACATACATAAACCAGATGGAATAGCATCAAAAACCATTGAAAATTCTCGATGCGTTATTGGTACATTATATCTCGTTAGAAACTCAGAATAATTATATAACAGACCATCAGTTTTGAACAACTGACTTACCAAAATAATTCCATTGTTAAACCAGGTATCTAAATACAGTGTTTTGTTCTTATAAACAATATTGCAGTTGTTCCAAATGAAGCAACTCTGTGGAGAAAAATTGTGCTTGTAAATCAATGTCCATGCTAAAAGAGCCTGTCGATGGAAGTTAGAGAGTTTCAATGGTATTTTTGAAATGTTATAATTGCAGAGCAACAAGAAATTAAGGCCACCTAAATTTGAAAAAACACAGTGTGAAATAAAATTCCACAAAGATGTGGGGTTTTGTAAGTATTTTTTTATCCATTTTATTTTGAATGTATTATTAAGAGCACTGAAGTCAATACAGTTCAAACCTCCTTTGTCATAAGGACTTAAAGTGATAGACTTTCGCAAGTAATGAGTTTTATTTTTCCATAAAAATCTGTATAACATTTTATCAATTGATTTGCAAGTTGTATTATTTACATGTAAAGACTGAGCAGCATAGGTTAGGCGTGAAATTCCCTCTGCCTTTGAAAGCAGAACTCTTCCCTTTAAAGATAAGTCTCTCTGCAGCCAGTGATTTAGGATTTTTTGGGTTTTTTCTATCATAGGAGTGAAGTTTATAGAGCATCTGGAGTCAATATTCCTTGTGACTTGAATACCAAGGTATGTGACAGAGTCCTTTACAGGAATTCCATGAATCGAAGCCTCCAAGCAGTCTTTAACAGGTAAAAGTTCACATTTATTAAGGTTGAGGGACAGTCCAGAGGCTTTTGTAAAGGACTGGATATTGTTAATTGCCACTGATACTTGTGAAGCATCCCTGAGAAAAAGAGCAGTATCATCTGCTAGTTGACTTATAAATATTTCTCTATTAGCGACGATCATACCTTTCAGAGGACTGAGTCTGACATGTAAATTAAGGAACTGCACAGAAAGAAGGAATAGATAGACTGAGAGGGGGCATCCCTGCCTCACTCCACGCTTCAGAGAAAATCTCGGGGAGGTACCACTAGTGAGTTTTATAGAACTATTACTATTGGAATATAGCGTTTGGACTGCATTGCAAAAAGATTGACCAAAGCCAAATTTATTTAAAGCAGTAATAATAAAGTCATGTTCCAATGAGTCAAACGCTTTATAGAAATCTAAAAAAAGAATAAAACTGTCATCCTGCACTAATTCAGGGTAATCAATGATATCTAAAATTAATCTTATGTTATTTGAAATATGACGATTCTGCATAAATCCAGACTGACACTCATCAATGAGAGTATCTAATACAGGTTTTACTCTGTTTGCAAGAATCAGAGCTAGTACCTTATAATCATTGTTCAGTAAGGAAATTGGACGCCAATTATCTAAGAATAAAAGGTCCTTTCTTGGTTTGGGAATTAGGGTGATTAGGCCCTGACATAAAGTAGGAGGAAGTGCACCTCTTTCAATGCTTTCTTTGAAAACTTCTAAAAGAAACGGGGCTAAGCTCTCAGAAAACTGTTTGTACAATTCGGCAGTAAGACCATCCGTACCGGGAGACTTATTTACTTTCAGATTCTTTATAGCATCTACCACCTCATCCAAAGAAATTGTCCTGCCACAGAGTTCCCTATCACTTTCACTTAGCTGTGTGACATTACCTATTGAGTTAAAAAAATCTGAAGCAGCTTGAGGGCAATATTTGGACGAATAGAGATTACTATAAAAATCAGCACAGTGTTTTGCTATGATGTTCTTATCCTTAGAAACAGTTCCGTTAATGTTAAGTTGTAAAATGGAGTTAGTGTTGTATTGGTGTTTCTCAAGTCTGAAGAAATACGCTGAGTTCTGCTCTCCTTCTTCAAGCCACTTGGTGCGAGACCGAACAAATGCTCCCTCAGCCTTATGTTTATAAATCTCATCTAATCTCTGCTGCAAGTCAATCATTTCTGCCTTATCAGACTCACTGAGAGCCTCTGCTGGTTTAGAGGTGAAAAATGCAATCTTACTTATAACTTCAAGCTCCCTAGCCCTCCTTCTCTTTGCCAAATCAATGCTATACTTTCGAAAAAATTTACCAAGTTCATATTTCAAGAGCTCCCAGTTGTTACAAAACATATTTTCAGCTACAGCTTTGCTCCAATGAAGCCTTATCAAACGATTAACTTCAGTAACTACTTCATTATGCTCAAGAATAGTGCTGTTGAGCTTCCAGTACGACTGCATAGTACCAGAGGAGGGTGACAGAGGAACAGTTATATGAATGGTTTTGTGATCTGAAAGAGGTGTTGGACAAATATCTGTTTTGACTTCTTTCAGCTCTTTTGAGATAAGCCAATAATCAATTCGTGAATGGCTGGTTTGTGCCTTATTGCACCAAGTATATGTCCTTTGAGCTGAATGAGAGTCTCTCCAAGAATCAGTTAAATTAAATTTTTGTGCAAACATTCTTACTTTCAAGTTAGAGGAATCAAAATTCTTTGAAGGCCACCTATCTATGCAATTATCAGACACAGCATTAAAGTCTCCACCTAAAATTATAGAGGAACTTGGATATTTGGACAGCCAATGCAATAAACGCTCTTCCAACCTGTCAAAATAAAGATTATTCTCTGTTTGATTGTTGAATCCATACACATTAACTAAAATAAAAGTAGAGTGTGCAGCTTCAAGTATTAGAAAAATGTAATGACCATCTTTATCACAGTCAGAGATCAGGATTTTACCATTAAATTTGCTTTTCAAGATACAAACACCAGCTGCACGCTCTGTACCATGGGACATCCACAAGTCACCACCCCACTGCGACCTCCAGAAAGACTTGTCTTGTTCAATTGAGTGGGACTCTTGTATAAAACAAAAATCTGTGCTGAACTGTTTGCAAAACATGAATAAAGCTTTACGTTTGACATTGTTTCTCAAACCTCTCGCATTTAAAGAGATAATAGACAAAGACATAGGGGCAAAATATAAAAAGAAATAAAAACAGAAGAACAATAAAGACAAATATATGAAAGCTTAGACCGAAAAGCGGTGAAGTGCTTAAGTTGAAAACTTGTGGTCGCTTAAGAGAACTTAACAGTGAGAACTGCAAGCCCTGAACGAGAGAACTGTTCATTTGAGCCATAACAATAACATTTAATGTGAAAATAAAGCCAAAGTGGCTTACCACCCACCTTTAGGTATGTGGTTTTTGGAAGAAAAACAAAACCCTTTTTCTTAAAATATATTTATATATAGCTAATTCAACAAAAAAAGTTGCCTCTTAACACTTAGAGTAATTTTCAAAAAATGAGTGTTTAAGGTAGTATTTATGAAAGTTCAAAATCAAACTGGCAATTAAAACTAAGAAAAAAATAGCAGTTTAATTCCAGCTTTCTTTAGGGCACAATTAAAGCATGGAATCAATTAACCATAGAACAACAGTCAACAAAAACGATGAGTTAACACATTTGAACCAGGTATTACTACACTTTGTGCCATGTTTTACCTCAAAATAAAACATCAGGGTGGAAAGATTTCTTTCCCATTAACAAACGCACGTCCTCCTACAAAGAACGCCAGCTTGTTTTCCTTGCGCGCTTTCTCCACAGCCGGCCAGAGACGGTTCCTCCGGTCGCGGTCATCAGCTGACAGATCTTCAGCCAGTTTTAAGTTATTGTTTTTCAGGAAGGCTGATTTTTTGGCTGAGCGCCAGACAGCATCACGATAGATCCTGGACGTAAACTGCATGATGACTCCTCTGGGTTGGTTACTGTTGGGTTTCTTGGGACCTAGGCGGTGCACCGTATCCAGGACGTCTGGTATTTTATCTTTCGCCTCCGGTAAAACAGACTGGCAAACCTGGATCGCCTCCCGCCGCACATCTTGATTCTCATTCTCAGCTAGGCCGTAGAGTTTTAAATTCCATCGGCGCGAGTAGCTCTCCAGATGACAGATTCGCTTCTCCTGTGTTTCTGCATTTGCTTTGTATTTTGCAAGTTGTGATTCAACGCTGACAACTCTGTCCTTCACGTCATTTATCTCAGCACAGATAGCGTCAAAGGATTTTTTCATTGTTGTGATATGCTCAGTGTTCTCTAATACTGCCTTTTTCATCTCAGAAATCTCGACAGAGTTCCCACTGACCATTTTTTCGAGCGTATCCGACCTCGAGTTAATCAGCACGGTGAGTGATGAGAGTTGAGAGAGAACAGTAGTTTTCGTGTCTTCAACTTTCCTTTGCTTACCAGCAGGAGAGGCACATGGCGTGAAGGGAAGTGGAGGGAAGTCTTCTTCCATTAGGACACACTGTGATGGGTCAGAAACAGCTTCCAAATAGTCGTGCATGGAGTCAATAAGAGGGTTTTTAGTTTCAGTCGGTTTGTCAGGTGTAGAGGTTGTTTTCGCGGGCTGGCTGCGAACAGGTTTGCTAGCAGAGCCGACGATATTAGCTGAGGACTTCTTTTGTTCGGGTTTTCTCTTCTCCGGTTTATTCATTTTGGCTCGTTGGCGACAACTAAACGTGACAGCAGTAATGTTTTGCCAAAGGGCAGATAGAACGTATTTTGTTCGCCGTACTCAATACATAAAAAACAATTACGTTTGCAGAGCTCGCAGAAATACGACTGCTCAGAGCGCCATCTTGGCTCCTCCCCTGAAGCATCGGACTTCGCAAAGCCAGTACAGAGCTCATGACGTCATCACCCCGCGACCACACCGTGGGTTGATTTTTCTGCCTTGTGTCTCACTTAGAAAACTGTTTCAACTTCAATTCCAACTGTAAGTATTGCGCATCACAAAAAACACACTCTTTCTATGGTCCTGACAGTCTATGGATAGTTTTGTGATGGTTGAAGCGTTTGTAGCATTTAGCCGCTTTGTTATTAAATTAGAAAACAAGAATTCGCTACGGCCTGCTAGCTGCTAACTGCATTGAAACGACTGATTAGCTAAATCGTTTTCACCCTGTGTGGATGTGTTAGGGTGTTTAAAAGAAATTATGTTAACAGTAGCAGTGTTTATGATAAAAGTTTTTCTAATGGACAATGAACGGAGCACAGAGGAAAGTATCATTCGTGTCATTTCTATATGTCATCACGAGAGACATCGTGTCACGCTATTGTGTAATTGTATGGAATTAAATAAGTGACTTTTTCGTAGTAATTGTAACGTTGCCTTTGTTTTGTCAGCAATGGCGACAGAAAGTGTGGAAAAGCCGAGTGAAGATGCTCCAGCAACGGGAAAAGTCAGCACCAGGTTTGACCTGGAGAAGGAGACTGAGCTCCGGTTTGAGGTGGAGGCAGGGGAGGCAGCAGAGCAAGTAGAGCTGGAGCTAATCTCAGGCATGGCTGAGGTGTTTGGTTCTGAACTGAACAGAAACAAAAAGTACACATTTGGACCAGGCTCCAAAATCGCAGTTTTCACGTGGCAAGGCTGCAGTGTTAATCTGTATGGGAAACCAGAGGTGAGTACTTGAAGAGGAGCACCTACTTTTTGTGTTTTCCCTTACTTGACAATTTGTTAGAACAACGGGCTGTGGTATCATGTTCAATTGGTGTGGCTTTCTCTGTGTTAAAAACAGTCAGGACACCACTCTAACTCAACTTTCTTTAGCTATTGCACAAACAAGTTTTAAGTAAAAGCCCTTGTTGTGTTGCCTCAGGCAAACAAACTAACAGTCCAGCAGTAATAATGCTGATGTAGCGCCTTAAGTGAGTCAAGAAATGAGTTAAACTGCCTCTCTGCAGAAGATTCATGCCCCAGTGCCTTTCACTGCTACCATCTGAGACACTTGATAGAAAATACAGATAGAGATTTATTTGGTAAATCATATCTTATGATCTTGGCAATTTTGCAAGTTGAGCTGCATTTTGCAGAAACATCTTGTTGGATTCTGTAATGCCCAAGATTTGCTCTTAAAATGTTTTAGTATTTATTTCAAACTCCCTGCCTAACAAAGTTTTCACAAAGCCCCTTGAACTTTCTCAAAGCAACACATGCATTTTTATCTTAAGATTTATCTGTCCAGTAAAGTCTTTCAAGGGAAGGGAGAAGATAGCTAGTGTAGTGAAAAAAAATGTTCAACCAGTTGCTCTTTGTACCTCTGTGTGTTTTATTTTTTTTCATAAAGCATCTAGAAGTGAATTTTTTTCTACACTATACACTATTCCCTATTGTGAATTTGATGAATGCTCTCTCAGAATTTGGGCATTCATAAATCATCAGTGACTTTTCAACATTTTCACTCCATAAGAAAATATGTCATCATTATATCCCCAGTTAGATTTGACACACTAATAAAAGTGGTCATTATTATTAGTAAAATATTCCTCAAGTTTGTCCATTACAGTAGGCATAGTTCTGTGTGTGACACTTGATGAATGGCAGGCTCACAAGACTCACATCTCTCCTTTTCTGCCACAGGTGGCTTATGTGTCTAAGGATACACCCATGCTGCTCTACCTTAACACACATGCTGCCTTGGAACAGATGAGAAAACAAGCGGAGCGAGACAATGAGAGAGGGCCAAGGGTAGGTTTAAATAAAGAACTCCTTGATGAGTCGTTAAGTGCAACTTTTATAGTGCACCTATCCAACATTGAATATCTAAACCTCTCTCAGGTGATGGTGGTTGGACCTAATGATGTGGGAAAGTCAACAGTGTGCCGGCTGCTGTTAAGCTATGCTGTGAGGGTGGGCCGGAGGCCAACGCTGGTTGAACTAGATGTTGGACAGAGTGCGGTAAGATTAATTAGGGTACCTATAATAACCGTGCCTTCAACATTTAGGTGATAACTATGAGCCCTTTTTTTTTTCATTATTTATTATTTTGTAATCGAGACCTATTATCTTCACTTCAAGCAAAGACGAATTTAATCCTCTGCTCTTCTATAGAGGAGCTACAGTGTAACTCATTTGAGTCAAGATAGTGTTTCAGATTTGGAAAAAATGCATACTTATTTGGCTGAGTCAGAATCTGGCGACAGTTGGGCTGTCAACAATGTTCAGTATAAAGTAAAATCTACCCCTCAGGTGTCTGTACCTGGTACAGTGTCGGCTCTGTGTATCGAACGTCCAGCAGATGTGGAGGAGGGTTTCTCAGTCCAAGCTCCTTTGGTTTACCACTTTGGCTCCACTTCCCCAGGGACCAACATCAAACTTTACAACAAGGTAAGAAATGGGAGATTATAAGTGATTAAACAAGTTTAAAGCTAAAAGCAAACTGCCAGACTACAGGTGTAGAAAATTGTCATCAGTTTTTGAATTTGTTAATTCTCATTTTCATTTGCAATTTTCTACTGCAATGTAGCTGACGTCCTGCCTTGCTGAGGTGTTTTCTCAGCGCTGTGAGGTGAACAGGAAGGCCAGTGTGGGAGGTTGTATCATCAACACTTGTGGCTGGGTGAAAGGCTCTGGGTACCAGGCTCTGGTCCACTGTGCCTCTGCATTTGAGGTGGATGTAGTGCTGGTGCTGGATCACGAGAGGCTGTACAATGAACTCAAACGAGACCTCCCTCACTTTGTGAGGGTGGTGCTCCTACCAAAGTCTGGAGGTGTAGTGGAGCGCTCCAAGGAGTGCAGACGGGATACCCGAGATGAGAAAATCCGAGAGTACTTTTATGGCTTCCGTGGAGTGTCTTTTTACCCTTTCTCCTTTGAAGTACGTTTCTCAGACGTTCGCATCTACAAGATTGGGGCACCGTCCATCCCTGACTCATGCCTACCACTGGGAATGTCTCAGGATGACACACAGCTAAAGCTGGTGCCTGTGACACCAGGAAGAGACCTCACCTATCATGTGCTGAGCGTCAGCAGTGCAGAAGATGGGGAAGAGGGTTCTCGCAAAGGAATTGTGGAGAGTCCTGTTTGTGGCTTTATTGTAGTGACTTATGTGGACACGCAACTGCAGGTGATGAAGGTGTTGTCCCCTGCACCGAGACCCCTGCCAAGACATACACTGCTCATAATGGACATTCGATTCATGGACATGAAATGAGGTTATACTTAAGTGAGGAAGACTTGGACTTAAACAGTGAGGTTCAAGTTAATGAAGGCTTCAATTTGAAAGGTTTTTTTTGAAAGAAGAGCTGGATTTTGGTCTTGTTTTGGTCCTGTTTGTGCTTTTTAATGACAAAGTGAAAAATGTTGTGGAAGCCGCTTGTAGTTAGCCCATTGTACAGATGTTTTGGCAACTTCTAAAAAGGAACTAATTATTTTGGAATCATATTTTTGATAATCTGTCTGTTAAAACCATTTTTTCCATAATAAATGTTTTAAATTTACAAGATTCATGTCTTATGTTAATTGTGCAAAGTTGGAAGACTGGTATGCACTTGTAAAATTTTCATTTGACTTGCAGATTCTCACCCCATAGCTCTCATGCAAAACAAATACACAGACAAGAACATTGGCGTATCTATTATCAAGGCCAAGAAGAGTAGATATGCCATCGTTTTGAAAACGCTTTTCCAATATTAGAGTGTTAAATATCTGAAGTATGAACATTTGTCGAACCTTTTCCATTTTATTCATCCTGTTGTGTTTGCCTGTGTGTTAGTAGGGCAAAGGACGCCAAACCTGTGGGACATTACTTGACTGACATGCAGTACCACTATTTCAGTGACTGTTTTGTGTAACCATAATGTAAAGTCATTTTTTGTTTGTTATTTCAACACCTAACAGCTGATATGAAAGCCCATCAAATAATCTACAAGCTGACATGCTTATAATGACATAATTTAAATGGCTGTTTGTCTTTCAGTGTGAAGACAACAATAGAAATCAAAATTAAAGTTGTACAGAATCATCACATACTATTATTTAAGATTAAAACAGTGTAATCTGTGTGAAGCCTTGAAAGAAGTACTCAGTCTTTGTCTCTTTAAATGCTGCTATCAGTCTGATCATGGATGGAGGATGTGGCCACACTGTAGGTGGATCTGTTGTGGGCAATTTGAATTTATCATCTGTAATACAAACTTCACTTTTTTTTCTACAAACTACTCAGACACAGATTTTATTGTATACAGTCAAACAATCTTAATACCTACAGTTACACTCAATTTGTCAGTGTGTGTAACTACAATCAGACTCTGTGCTTTAGTTTATAACTACAGTCAGACTCTGACAGGCAGAATGTTTGTGCATAGCTACAGTCAGACTGTGTGCAAGTGTATCATCATTAAATAACACAAGAGTTGTAAGCATCACAACCCGTTACCACTGTTAATATTAAGCACCTTTAGTCTGTAAGGAAGTGACTAATTTATCAGAAACACATTCAAAAACAGAACATCACTAAACCCTCAAAAAACATTAACACTGACGTATATTCACAAAAAGTAGTCAATAATCTCACGAAAATTGGCCTGTGGGAGAATTTCAGAAATGTGTATTATTTCAATATGACCAGAGGGCACGTTGTTGGATGAGCTACTATGACATTATTTTTTTTATGTTGTTCTAAAATGTGGTCTTAATCTTTAGTCGGTGTCAAAATTGAATGAAGGTCACAACTATTTTTCTGTTAACAAATCTGATTAAAGGCGATGTCTGGGCAGTTTCAGTAGGCCACACCCCTCTCTCGCTCGGGCTCTGATTGGTTGTCTCAGCCCACCTGAGGGCCGTCGAACTACTTCCGGGATTCCGGTGTCGGCCTAGCAGGAGAGCTAACTGGTTAGCTAGCGGCTAACTCAAGGAGGACCGTAACGACCAACACCCCAAAGACAAGACAGCTCGCATGAGCGATATTAGGTACGTCGTCGTTGTCCTACCTCCCCCTCATAGTTAATATACAGCCGGACACTCACAGGAGTACCCAAATGATATCTGCTTAGCTAGTGTAAAGCTTCAAAGCTAGCCAGGTAATGTTAGCTCACTCTTGTAGCCGTGGTAAAGGACTGAGCAGTGTCGCAAAAAAAAACTTTCGTGGCTAGGTAAGAACTAACTGATTACGAAGTACAGCTTCCGTTATTACATGTTGTGTATTTATTTAACTTTTTTTTTAACATCGAACTCTAATGTCTCAGTGGTGGTCTATTAGTGGAAACAATAAAAGTGTGTTAATGAGGATCCTAGTTGTGAGAGCAGACAGTGGTAGCATTACTTGCCTTAACTGAATCCTAGCTCTGCTATGGCCTGTTGTTTGACGTCTCGTCTTGTAACCATATGATACAGAGATGTTATGATATTTTATGAGATTATGTATCTTACATAAAGAAACAACGTAATGACTGTCAGCGTGTCCCTGTTGTTGAATTTCGAAACATTTTCTCGATCATTTTCCTCGAAGATGAAGCTTGCTAGATCGTTACGGGGACATGACATACAGGGTTGGACTCAGAGCTTTTAGGATTAACAGCCATTATAGTAAGGGGGGATTTGCCGTGGGGTAGATGAGGTGATTAACCACAGACACACTCACACTCTACTTTGGGCAGCTTGGCATTAGTTGGTTATAATAATTGTTGAGAAGAGGGGTGTGTCCAAACTATCAGATTACACTGTTGGTCTGGATCCGTTTTCAGTGTGATCACACTGCACGGACGAGTTTTTCATCTGGAGATGAGGGAGATCTACCAACTCCCTCTCCCCCTCTCTGTGTACGCGCGTGCACGTGTGTGTCTCAAAGGCGTCCACCCTGATTGTTCAGATTAGATCGTTGTCTTCATGGTGCTCTCAATTTCCACTTGTGGGCGGTCTTTAATTTGACCACCTGAGGGCATAGAGGTGGCAGTTGTGTGTTTAACAACAACAAGCTGTTGAGCAACTCTTTTTATGAGTAATACTGAAATTCAAAAGTACAGATGGTTAGTCATTCTGATTGTTGTGAAATCTGAGGGAAATGCCTGCTTATCTTATACGAGCCCATCTTAGCCCAGCAGCTAGAGATAACATACTGTTTTAACAAGTTATATTTAAAACCACAATATCTGCAATAATATTGTTAAGTATTACAATTCTGACAGCATGCAATGAAATAAAAAATACGGAATGTTAAAGAAACTAATTTAAAAATGTACCTACAACGTGTGTTTGTCTTCTTAGGTTTTGTCCAGTTCAGTAAAGAGGCATCCACCAATTTACCCACAGAGCCAGTGATTGTCGGAGGACCAAAGTACAAAATGAGTGAAAGGATTAAGATACTTCCAGTGACATAACACTGCAGCTGTACATGGCTCTGATCAGGAGATGCAAAATGGGAAATGAGGTCTACCTGCAGAGAATTCGGAGGTGGAAGAGGTCTCTTCACACAGACCTGACCTACCTTGGAGACACACCTGTGACATACACAGAGCTTCTGTTTGGGATGAGTTGATTTTATCCTCACAAGAACTGAGGGGAGGGCTCTCAAAAGCTTCAGAGGACTCTGCTTTGCTGTTTGAGCATCTTGTAAAGGCAAGGCTTCACATTGTTTTGAAAACCTTTTGGCACATTTTTTAAAAGAAAATCCAGCTGGACTTTTTTTGTTTGATGTACAGCAGCTTCACACATCTGAAATTTGTTGGTTAGGTTGTTTTCCCCTGCTGACTTTGTTTATAACGCTGGACTTGTCCCTCCTGTCGCCATCCTCAGTTTCTTCCACCCACCCAGTGCCTAAATAAGCCCTCTTGGGACAATCACAGAAGTCATCAGCAGCTGCTGTGGTCAATCCTCTGCCTGTTCTCCTCTATGTGCTTCTGCTGTGAGCCTGCTGGCTTTCCACCCACTACCTCTTTAATTTTCCTGTCTTTTCTTTTCTGAATAATTTTCTTTGAGAGGTAAAATCAGATGTCAAGCACAGGTATAAGCATTTATGTAAACACTTGAGTTTAATGGACAGAGGCAAACCTCAATTGCTCAAGTTCTAGTTGGGTGTACGAGTGTTTGTGTTTTGATCTGTCTGTACAGCTCTGTGTAATGGTTGCACTGGTGCCAGGAAGCTTTTTAAGATAAGTTTTATTCATATTTTTGCACCAAATACGGTTACAATAAGCCATAAAGAGTATTTATGAATTACCTACACATATTTTTGTATCTCATTGCTTTTGTATTTTTTTTGCTTTTATTAAGCCTCTATTAAGAATATGCACACAAATTGAGTATTTTCAAACTGTACACATGCAAGAAGAGCTGTATATTGCTAAATTAGAAAATAATCATATGATTTTGAGTGATTGTACTGGTGCAGTGACACATTTACTAACTGTGCACAGAGAATCCTTCATGTGTCTGCCGAGTTGCTGCTTTGCATAGTGTGAGTTTTTCTTTCCCAGTCTGAAATGATGGTCCCTCCTAGAAATCAACATACTTGCCATTTTGACCTGTAGAGCACCCATAACACTAGGTAGACAGTAGAAATCTACCTCCCTCCCTGTGTCTTTCTCTCCCCCTTTCTGTCTCTGATGCCGGGCTTCAGTGGTGGGGGGGTAGGGGGAGGAGTAGGTGGCCCTGCCTCTGCTCCTCCCCGTCCATTTCGACCTAGCAGATATGTTCCCGTGTCTGCAGCCACCACGTTCTTGGTCGGATCCACAACACTTTTTTTCTGCTTCACGTGAGTACCGCTGCATGCATGCAACACTCAATGTCCCAAGGGCCTACGTGTATGTACAGTTGTGTTCACACAACCCCACATGTAAACATCAATGTGCTGTCATACCAAGACATCCAGTATTTTCAGACGTTATTTATTGTTGCAAAGTCTGCTGATTTGAAAGCATAATGCATCTTTGTCCCTCTTTCATTGGTCCAGGTGCCCGTGGTTGTCGGAGTATTTCTCCCCTGTCATTCCCATTTACATTGCTGTGATCTTCCTCTTCACCCTTGCCAACTTCTGCATGGCAACCTTTATGGACCCTGGAGTCTTCCCCAGAGGTAAACACGCAGTGTTTGTTTGCAGGCGTTAGTGCCAAAAAGTTATTCTGTCCTGATATATAATTAAAACAATTCCCTATCGCTCACCAAGCAATAACCTAATACATATGAAGGCAAATGAACTTATGATGTTTGTGTCACCTCTGTGTCTCTGTTGTCCGTAGCGGAGGAGGATGAGGATAAAGAGGATGATTTCCGTGCTCCCCTGTATAAGACAGTGGAGATCAAAGGCATCCAGGTGCGCATGAAGTGGTGTTCAACCTGCCGCTTCTACCGCCCACCACGCTGCTCGCACTGTTCTGTCTGTGACAACTGTGTGGAGGTAAACAGAGTTGTTGAGCTTTTTGAGGTCAAATTACGTTTAATTGAATCATTATTTATGATCTAAATGAGACTGGGTGTGTTATTATGACTTCTCTTTCATTATATTTATTGCTTTTATCATTTTTACACACTAATTGAATCTCAGTGGAACAAAAAAAGACATAATTGTACATCATTTTGTTGTTTTGACTTTTTGCTCTGTCAGGATTTTGACCATCACTGTCCATGGGTGAACAACTGCATTGGTCGGAGGAATTATCGCTATTTCTTCCTCTTCCTGCTCTCACTAACCACTCACATCATAAACGTATTTGGCTTTGGCCTTGTATATGTCCTGCACCACCGCCAGCAGCTGGACACGCCACACGCTGCTGTAACGTATCCTTTAACTGACACTCTGCTGCCAAAAAGATGCAGGACCTTTTTTTTCACATTTCACAGAATTCCTCAGGATTTTTAGCCTGAACTTTTTATGTACCTTATTTTCTTTTTATCTTTGATAACCTCCTTGACTTTCTCCCCCAAAAGTATGGCTGTTATGTGTGTGGCTGGTTTGTTTTTTGTCCCAGTTGCTGGCCTGACTGGGTTCCACATGGTGTTAGTGGCCCGTGGTAGGACCACAAATGAGCAGGTAAAGACTGACTGTGCACATCATGTTTTTTTTATTCTGCTGCTGTAAGCTGTGAGCTATGATGTCTTGTTTTGCTTGTTAATTTTTTTCCTCAATCTCCTTGCAGGTGACAGGGAAGTTTAGGGGCGGTGTTAACCCTTTCACCAATGGCTGCTTGAGGAATATTTCACATGTGCTGTGCAGCTCCCAGGCCCCCAGGTCAGACCACTCCCTTTTCTTTGCTACACATCTTTTTACTCCACTCTTTTAACACAGTGCTATCAAACTACTTTTCTGCCTCCTCTAAATTTTTGCTGCTATCTCCCCTCTTCCACTTTTTCAGCTTTCTCTCTTTTGTTGTCCTTACATTTTTGAGTAGTTGATGGAATATGGGTTGAGTTCAAATATGATGTGTTTCTGTGCATTTAACTTTCATTTAATTCAATCTTATGTGCGTGTTCTCCTCACAGATACATGGGACGGTGGCGAAGCCCCCAGGCAGTAGAAGTACAGCCTCCATTTTTAAGACCGCCTCTTACTGAAGCGCAGCTTGAGGCAAAAGTCCTGGACAATGGCATCCAGAATGACAGACACAGCACCAGGGTGAGTCATTTGTTTCACACTGCTTTACTTACATTTTTTTGATGGTGTTTCTGGATGAGTATCCTCAAACATGTTCTTTTTGGAATATGGCATCTGAATGATAGCATATGTGATAAAGCCATCTTGTCTTACTTGTGTATAAATGTGTCAGGATTTGAGATATCTGTGCCGTGTGACTCAGCGTGCACTTCAATGAATTAATTCTCCTCTCTAAACTTCCTTTAAAACTCTTTGACTGTGTGCCTTTTCCAGTCCAAGAGTAGTCTAGATCAGATGGAGAGCCAGTCAGCTGATGCAGAGCCTCCACCACCTCCAAAGCCCGAGCTACGATACCCTGGCCTGCCGCGTGCTGACACAGAGGGTGAGACACACACACACACACACACACTGAAACTCATAGGTAGATTCAGACTAATGGTTATGAGAAGCTAAGCATTAGGCCTCCTCAAAGTCACAGCTCTGGATGTCACTTTTGGTTTTTCAGAGAGCAGTTTGCTGACTGAAGCTCCACCTACACCGTCAATGTACAAATATCGACCTCCTTACAGTAGCCCAGGAAGGAACCATACTGCACTTTCACACCCAAACAAGGTATAGATGTTGTTTTTACCTGCATGAACTTCAGTAAACCGGATATAAACAAAAGTTTATAACTTATTACAGAGTGAAGTACACCATGTGTCTCTGTCTGACTGGAAACACATTTAAATCTATAAATATACTTTTTGTCAGTTGCACACAACCTTGTTGAAACATGTTTAAATACTTGATGAACATGAAGGGATGTTACTCATTTTGTGTAGTAGAAAGCAAAAAATGTCCCAAAGATTAATATGATAGATGGTCAGAAACACCCTGGCCCTCCTGATTTTCTTTGTGGTTAATACCATGCCCCTCTTTTTGTTTTTACTTTGAATTGATCATTCAGTGGCCATCGGTTGATCAGTAAGTCTCAGCTGGTGTCATCTGTGTGTGTGAGTGGATGTGTGTGTTTATCCCTTTGACTGTCTCTGTGTGTTTGGGTGAATCTATCCTTTCCCCTGAGACTTGCATTGACTGGTATGTGTAGTTCCTGTACCGTATGTAATTGTACTTCCATTTATTTGTTGACACACACACAGTCTTTGACATGCAGTGTCAGTGCTTGTTAATCCAGTCAATGTTTCCAATCCAGTAGTGTGATGATGGATTAGAGCACCGGTCAAGCATCTGATTTTTCCCCACCACTTTTATTTTATGTTGCAGTTTGTAGACAACAATTGTTTTTTGGTTCTATGTTATCCATCCCTGAGGTAACATGGTGTTTCATCTTTCTTCCCCCTTCTTTACTCCTCCCTCCATCTTCATCACACTGTTCCTCCCACTTTCTGTCTTTGGTCTGTTTCTCCTCCTCTCTCCTCTCCTCAGATGATCCGTGGGGAGAGTCTGGACTCTCCATCTCCCTCCATTCTTCAGTCCAGCCGCCAGCCCAGCTACCGCTCAGAGCCGAGCAGCCTGGATGGGGCCACAGTAGTTGGGGGAGGTGTAGGGGTGCGCAGAGGGGGAGGGGAAAGGGGTGAGGGCCCCGGGGGCCCTTGTGGGACTGCTGTGGGAATGACAGGGGGCATGTCTGGTCACTCCCTGACTGGGCGCTCTTACACCTCCTACCCATCCTCTCTGGTTCTGTCCACTGGTGGCTCTCGCTCTTCCAGTCTGCGCTCAGCGCATACGGCACATAACCCACTGGCCACGCTCCAATCAGAGGGCACCACAGACACCAGCTACAAAAGCCTGGCCAATCAGACGCCTCGGAATGGCAGCCTGTCCTATGACAGCCTGCTGACACCTTCCGAGAGCCCAGAGTTTGAGTCGGCTGCTCATGAGCTTTCACCACAGAAACCTCGAGTTCTGTTTCCTTCAGTGACTTTAGTCGGCCAGCCTGAGGTGGTGTCACCTAGTAGCTCACTGCAGGGCTACACATCGCCCTTCCTCTCAGCTCAGATTGCCCAGCAGAGGGAGGGGCAGCTTCTCCAGGGCTCTGCCACTTTCTCCTCTCCCCACAGGGCCTACTTACGTGCCGTCAGCCCACCCCCTCCCTCCTCCGGGCCTTCCGAGATTCAGCACCTGCTCCATCATAACCACGACCCTTCTTCCCGAGCCCCTCGTAACCCTTCCTCCTCATCCTCTTCCCCTGGGGCTCGCTCACTAGAGCCTCCTGTCTCCCCACCACCCCGTGGGCTCTCCCTTGGGAAGTCTCAGTCTTACACTGGGGAGGCGGGACCTCAGCACAAGCCTCGGCCCACAGGAGGAGGCACTGTGCTGAGTGGTGGGGGGGCCGGGGGAGGGCAACAGGCTCCACAGTGAGTAGTGATCCGTCCGCAGATCCATCTGCCTGCTACTCTCCCTTCTCCTTTTCCTCATAACCCTCTTCTTCTTCCTCCCTGGTTTGTGTCAGCCCTCCTCTTCCTCCTTGATCTGTGTGAGTCTTCCTTTTCCTCTTAAACAGTTTACAGTCTTGTTCGGTTATTTGGTAACAGTTGGATGTGTCTGAAAGTTGTACTGGTGTAGTTGATGTGTTTAAGCATGCTGGTTTGTGATTAGCCTGATAAAGCATGTCTAACCATGCTGCCCTTTGAATCTGTCCTTTTTCCTCTTCCAACTCACTCTGTTAGTAACCAAACCAAATGCCTTACAAGATCAATGGTAGTGAAATGTTTTTTACAGTGTGTGCTTGTTTATTGTCTTTTGAGATAGAACCACTCACCTCCACTCCCTTTATTCTAAATCCCAAATCCCCTCTCCCTTTTCCCTTTCTGATGGCTGTCCAATCAGATCCGCCTCTCGCCCAGTCTTGGCCAATCACACCACATCCAGACCAGGGGGCGGGGTGAAGAAGGTAACAGGCGTTGGAGGGACCACTTACGAGATATCGGTTTGAGCGACAGATCTCCTTCATGGTCTATCACGAGGGGAAGGAGAAAAAGTCTTTGGACTGCTTCTTCGTACATGAGCTGGATATTATTCACGGCCGCAGGACTCTGAGAAACAACTCTCTCTCTGCAGCAATGGACTCCAGGAGCAGGCCCATGCGGTACTCACTTTGGTATCTTTGTAAGCTTCTGGCCATTCTTCTCTGCTAGCTTTTCAGATTTGAACAAAGAGTAAAAGGGGACTACGGTTTATTTTTCAAAGGATCAGTTTGTCCCCATTCAGCCACTTTGTGAGCCATAGACTGATGTTACTGTATCGTCACATGGTACAGATATGTCAATACAACATGCATAACTATTCAATGAGTTGCTGTTTTACTTTGGTACATAGCACACAGAGTGTGGATCGCTGTGTTGGACACCTTCAAGGAAAATATGGTCTTTACCAAGTGGGTGTAGGGTTTTAGAGAGTGGATCCTGGACTGTAGACCAATAGAAACGTCTTCTTCTGTACTGTCTGAACGGACCACGTGACCTGTTAATCATAAAGAATCACTGAGAGAAGAGCCCGACCTTTAAACACAGTATCATTTTAGTTTTGTACATCTTTTTTTAAAACATTGTTTTATATAAATGTATGAACTCTTACAGATTATTATTGGGTCAAACTGTCAGGTATTGAAGGTGACTATTGATGATGGTGGCAGATTTACTGTGTGTAATTATTCATGAAAACGATTTCAAATCAGTTGCCTGTTCGTATTAAATGGCTGCATCAGCCACTCATAAGCTCTTGTTGGAGTCGACATCATCCAAAGAGAAAGAGAGTCCTTTGCTAGAGAGCGAAAGTGGCAAATAATCGAGCTCAACTTTTGAAAGCCACAAAGAAATTTCTGAATTGAGATTTCAGCACAAACATCTTTGTGGAATGTACGCTTATAATGTTAAAGCTAGAGACATTATGCAAAATTTATTCGTAGCTTTAAGATCATTGTTTGTCCTGTTGGTGTCATTATTTTTCTTCTTTTCTTCAATGTTTTGTCTCTCAGTCAGTCAAGATGCTAGCAGAACCTCATACCTTTAACAGATGGCCAGCCAAATATGGGCAGCGAGGGAAGGGCTTATTTATTTCACAAGACAAGAAAACTTTGTAGTTTTAGACACGATTTTAAAAACAGTCTCTACCTGTTTTATTTTTTGACATATAAAGGAACCTTGAATATTTTTTCTGAAAATGCTTTAAAGAAATTGTAAATGCTATATGCCACTGAATAGATTATTGAAGAGGGACAGGTCTGCAATGGAGATTGTTTTTCTTTTGCCTTGAAAAATTTTTGAGTGGTGCAAGCACATTTAAATTTCCACTAATTTTTGCTGGGTTTTTTTTTTTTTTACATTTTTCAAAGGAAAAAAAAAGAAAATTTCTGGATTGACTTGCTCATTTTTAACAATCTTCTGTAAAGGTACACAAATAGCCACTGAGAGAGTGCTAATGAGAGGATCAGCGGTGTGTATGCACATTTGTGTCTTTCAGGATTGGGCATTACATTCAAGCTTTCTTATTTATTTATTTTTTTATCCGCAAAGCCCACAGCTGTGTTTGCCGTAGAATGTTAAGGCTGGCTGAATGTAGCACGTCTTTGGGAGAAAATACACGCTTGAAGCACACAAGTATCGTCATTCGACCCAAATGACTGTGTTACAATTTTTCAACCCTTCCAGGCTTTGTCTTAGGTGTGCATGTGATTTTGTTTGTCATGCTGAATGCTTCACTGGCTAGAATACTTGAGAGAATATTGTCAAACATCCACCCGGTTCAGGTGTGGGTGGCAAAAAGAAAAGAAGCATCATTCAGGCACAAGCAGCCATTGTACATCGTACAGAGATAAAGAGAACCTGTGTTACTTTTCTTCCTGCTCTGGCCAACAGTGGTGGCCAGTGAACAATCTGATCTTTTCAGTATAGTAGGTATACTTCTGTGTGAGATAAAATATTGCTATTGTGGGCTGTGATGAATGGAACGAGTTTAACAAATATCTGTAATGACTACATAAAAACATTTCCAAAATGGCCTTATAAAGAATTTTTAAAAAGATGTCTTCTCAGAATAAAAAGGTCAAACTGATACAAAAAAGGAACCAGAATGTGTCTGTGCACTTCTTTATTTCGGATCCAATTTTTGACTTTGGTTTGAAAATGAGACATTAGCGAACACAATACAGGCAGAAAAAAAACGTTACTGAAAAAGTACAAAAAGTCTTTTTTAAATATGTTTAAGTATGTTGTAAAACAGCCTAAAATAAATACACATTACTTAAAGGCTAAGCATCATACCCAGAGGGAGCAGTGAATGGTGGTCCAGCCATTGTGGGTATTGATTTGACACATAAAAGACTTAGTGTAGAGTGGCTGAACCAACTTTCATCTCTACATCCACAATAATTTTGGACTTTGGCTGTAATGTAAGGCATTGATACATTAGATGAAAAGGAGACACTTCATGCAGCCTTTCTGAAAGAGATCCTCCTTGCTTACTGGTCTTTTTTGCTCTCTGTAGGCAGCTCTTGGTTGTTAGTTTCAGTATGAAGCTCATCGCTGCCCTCATATGGCTGAAAGTCATTCTGATCCTCTTCCTTCAAACCACGACTTTTGTTCAGTTTCTTGGCCTTTTGGAAGATCTCATTGAGGTTAAACTCCCTGATAATGTTCTCCTGGTGAGGGAAGAAACAGTTCTTGAATTAATATCTACCTGAGCATCAGTTTACAGAAAACTCCTTCACAGACATGACATACCTCATTGAAGGTCCAAGACACAGCTCTCCCTTTACTGTCCACCATGGGACGTCTGATCATTTCCCGTCCTCCTTGGAAAAGAATCAGAGTTGGAAGCTGCTTAGCCAGAGGAGACGTGCTGACCCTGTACCTGTTGAGACAGTAAATAACAGCACTCAAAAAAACAGTCAAAGAAAGGAATTGGTTACATGAGTGAATAAACTTCTCAAACACAGGTGCAGGTGGGAGAAAATGACTGACCTCTGTGACACCTCGCCATAGCGTCCGATGTCCACCTTCCCAAACCTGAGCCCAGCACAGTTGTACCTGAAGATGGACAAAACATTTAATGCTTGCATAAAAGCCTTAAAATAATATCAAACCTGATTACTTAGTGGGATTTAGCTACGCTAATGCATAGTCTAACAAAAATGGATCATGACTACTGATTCTGTGCTCCTCATAAAAAAAGTTTCAGCCCTCTTTTATTCATTAAATGAGAGTTAAACTTAAGAAGTCCTGAAACAAAGCATGATTTATAACAAGGATATCTTGGCCAATCATTCAATAGCTGTGCAGTAGCACTTCAGAAAAGATTTAAGATAACTTCATTATTTAAGATTTCACATCTGAAGATATCAAACACCATGGCTTTAAGGGTGTAACAGCTGATAGAAGATGCAATGTTGAGTCACTCTTATCTACTTTTCTGTCTTGTCATGAAGGCTGCACAGCCAATAATGAGAGCATTTGTTTCACCAATAACTTGTCAGAGACTCAGTTAACCTGGGCATCTGTTTTTGTCTGGCTTCACTGATCTCTTACTTGAGAGAAAGGTCAGCAAAGACTGGAGCAAAGGACTGGCAGTCAGATGACCAATTAGCGTAGAATTCAACAATCCAGGTGACACGACTGTCTCTCTGCAACTCCTCCTAATGATTCAATGACACAAAACTGAGTCAAAAAAAATTACAAAGATAAAGATCACTTTAATGTAAACCTGACAACTAAAAGGACAAGAGCACCATCAATTATAGGTCAAACACTGATATAAACAATATGAAATACAAAAATGATCAGAAGAGACCTTAGATTCTATAGTTTGCCCGAAAAATCTTTCAGTTAATGAAGGAAAATATAAGCATTTAAAACTGCATAATCTGCAGTGTCACACTCACATCTATGGTCTTGTCACTGAAGTACTTGATGTACTCTGGGCCCATGTAGAGGGGTGGCTTACAGGTCATAAGAAAGGCTGGAGAAAAGGCAAGTTCAAGTGAAGTCTACATTGAGGTAACAGCAAATAAAAACAGTAGCCTTATGCAAGTTTAACCAGAAAAAACAGTAAGACTCTGAGATAACTGTTAAAATCTATTATTTTATGAGGCTACGTGTCTGTAATAACTTGTCAGGTCACTGACCAACGCACAAAGCGAGGTAAAGGATGCCGAGCCGAATGTCCAGTCTGAAGAAGAGGATGACATTTGCCACTTTGCTAAACAGGAAGAGGTTGCCTATGTGCTGCTCCAGAGTGACTGAGACAAAGAGAGAAGAAAAACAATCAATGGAGCAGAGGTACAAAACCTTCAAACTGTCGTACAAGGTCACAGGATAACAGTGAAACTGTATGTTTACTAAACAACAAAGTTTAAAGTAAGGCTTCAATGGATGTTTCTACTTAGTTTAGAGGTTTACATGGTCATAATCAGATACACATTGGGTTGAAATACCTGCTTGGTTGAATATGAACTTTTTTAAGAGTCTGTATTTCTTATTTGTCTTAATTAACCTGAGCAATAGACCGCCACATGCTTTGTAGAAAGGCCACTTTTTATGATGTGTCTGTATATAGTGTAAATAGACATTGCCATGTATGACATCATACTGTGTACACATAAACAAATGTGTGTATGTGTCAAACGAGATGGTGTGGGGGGTTTCTTACTGGCTCTCCTGTTCTTCATCATCACTATTGCACTTAAAAACATGAGAATCTCCAACTCTCTCTGAAAACAGAAAAGGTGCAAAAACACGTCATAATTTGGTGAATAATTAAATGATAAATAGATCAGCTCCCCCATTTCAGCCCCACCATATATAGCAGCAGACAGAACAGCACAGCACCACAGTCCCCACCATGCTCCTTACCCAGTCAAAGTCGCAGGAGTTGCCGTCCTCACGCTGGGTCGCCAGGTGCTCGCACAGACCTGGAGCCTTTCGGACAAGCGGGAAGGCAACAGTCATAAAAAGTGAGGTGATATAATACGGTTTCAAAAGCCATTTGTAAATTTGAGGTAAGTGGTATAAGAAAGAGCAAAGTCCTGTTATTAGACCCATGCTTGAGGACAGAGTAGCTGCCTACGAGAGGCTTGAAAAGGAATGACAGCTGAAGTTAGCGACAGGACAAGGTCCCTCGATCGCATTGCGCTTGCGCTGCACAAAACAATTCCGTAGCTTCTGAGCGCTGCGACTCGCCGTACATTTGGCGGGCTCTGCAAAACGTAAACAGAAATGGCCGAAATGGAAGAAAGCGAAATGTCAACAACGAAAGAGACTGTTCCCAACGTAGTTCTTAAAGATTCCTCTGAAAATCAGACTACTGATGCGACGGAAGAAGTCACATCGCAAATGTCAAGCTCTGGCTCAGAGTGTAAGCCGTCCGACGAGACAGAGGTGAAGTTTAACCGGCTTAAACTGTTCGACAAAGTGATGCAGAAAAGCCTGGAAAGGTTCATCCAGCATGTCAGGTAACATTTTTGCATATCTTTATAGTGAATACGCCCCCCAGGCCTACAGCAATATACATATATGTTCTGGTTCCAGGTCGTAGCACTTTGACAATTTTGTTATTCAGCACAATGGATCTGAAATAGCCTAAGAGCCTCCCTTTGAGGCAAGTCGAGTATTTCTGATATCTCATGTTTTTAAGGCTGTTGATACCGATAAGCCATAGCAGAGTATGTCAAAGCTGATGTAAATGATGATTGTGTTGCTGTTAAAAAGGCGTGTTAATGTATACTTGTATTGGTTAAAGTGAGATTGCTATTCCTTTTTGTCAAAATACTCCACCAGCGTTTGTAAACGTTTCAATTTTAAGTTTTAGGAATTTGGAGAATTTTCCATACCTAGGTTCAATTCTTCACTTGTCAATGTAATTAGTCAGCACCTAAATATATTTGTTCAAATTGATATTCGTACAAACTCAGCAATTTCAAATATTGGTGAGGCTGTAAATTTGCAACCCTCGACATCTTCATCTATTACTTTACAGTTGCCTTGTGTTTAAAACTGTATTTGAATTGTGTTTTTGAGATCTGTTAAATCAATTTGCTCATTATTTGAGTATTTCACAAATTCACGAGGCCATTCTTTGATGTACACATGGCTGACATTTTGTTTACAGTTTTAAAAGATTCGCCAGCACATTTCGTCCTCTGTATCAGAAGAACCCCCAGAGAATGGAGAGCATTCACAAACAGTTCATAGAGGAGTTACAAGGAGCCATAAAGGTATGCAGTGCATTACATTAACATTATGTGTAAAAAAAAAAATAAAAAAAAAAAACATGTTCGTAATAGAAATCGGAATGCAGTTTCTGCTGTCTGCCAGTCTGTTTTTATTTGTTTAAATGAAAGTGGATGTATGTGTTTGTGTAGGAGGACATCAGCAGATTGATTGAGGAGGGCCGGTTAGAGTTAAAACTGAATGAGCTGGATGAACTGGAGAAGACAGCTAAAAACAACCCAGATCCAGCATGGTCAGTAAACTAAAGAGCATTATAATCTCTTCAGTTGAATGTTGTAGTAATTACACATCAACATTTTGATTGAACTGCGCAGTTTCTGTTGCTGAAAGCGTTCACATAACTTGACTCAAGAACCTGTAATACCCATTGCTCTGTGTATCTCAACAGCAATATTTTAATTTCACATTTAACCTGTGTTTTTAATCTATTAGGCGACCAAGTGGCATTCCTGAGCAGGACCTTTGCAGCTTTTTGGTACCATACTACCAAAAGCAGGAAGCCTACATGCGACTGGAGTTGAAAAAGATTCAGGCTGAGAATGCTGCTCTCGCACAGAAAGTTCAAGCAGGCCGGGAGAGTATCGCTCAGACTGATAATCATATTCATGCTGCTGTTGAGGAGTGGAAGGTGAGAGAAAAATAATTAGAGATAAAGTATCATCTGAATACTTGTATCTGTAGTATGTGTTTTCATTTATGTTGTAAGTTCTACATTATACATAAAAAAGATCACAATTGTAGTCTCACAGTCTTGATATGTTACATTATTGAACAGTGCTTATCCAAAGTTGCCTTTTACATGTTATAAATTTTTCACTTAAGTTTGGGCATCATTTTTTAGGTGAATGTCTCTAAAAATAATCTGAAAGAATAATTCATTCATACAGTATTAAGAAACTGATATAGAAAATCTGTCACTAGCCAAAAGATAAAAAATTTTTAACTAGTATAAATATTTAAGTTCATATTTAATTTGATAGTTAATCTCTATTTATTTATGGACGTTTCTTTTCCTTTCACTTTCAGGCATCGGTCACAGAGTTTGAAAGAATGGCATCTCCCTTCTGCACTGTTGATGTCTTTGATGTGTGATCTTTAGTTATTTGACCATGACATGTATGAACTAACTTTCTGTAAATATATTTCTTTCCTCTGTTATCTCTTCTATCATTAAATCACCAAATAAAAAAAAATGCTGTCTATCACAATCACACGTGTCATCGTACACAGGTCATTTTGGTAACATGCGTGTTTATGCCTGTCATTACGGTATCTGAGCCATGGAAATAATACCACAAAGTGAAGATCCGAGTTGTTGACAGTGGACAGATTCGTAGTGAGTACTAATAGGCCATAAGCTCTAAGACACCGGCATTTTCTTTTTATTTAAATGTATTATTCGTGATAGTTATGACGGAAATGTTTTCAACTATGTTCGGACAAAATGAAACTCAGGGACCGCCCGGCTCGTCGTCTCTCGGTTTCGGACCGGGAAAGCCACCGCCGCCTCTACCGCAAAATCAGGTCTCCATGGTGGGGCAGCTGCCACCACAGCTCGGGGATGAGGGGCCTGCTCTGCGAAAGCCCGCAGCCATGAATGAACCTTTTTACTTACTGCGGGAGCTTCCTGGTACAGTTGGGAAAACTTTGCTATGTTGTAATTATGTGTTACATGATATATGGCATTGCCTGTTTTTAGTTAAATATAAAAAGAGATGGTATTTAAGGCTGCTAGGCAGTTTGTTTACAATGCTAGCTAAAGTTAGCCAGCAATGAGTGTATAAAACACTATGTACGCTAGCTACAGCCTTTAGGCTGGGATAGGACTATGTTTGAACTGTTTTATGACACACAACTGAGTTACCTATTTTTGATCCCTGTTGAACTGATCCGTAAGTTTCAAACCTTGGCCATGAACAACCGTGGCCTGACCGTTTTTCTCTGGCTTGAAATAGCCATTCGGCCATATTTTTGGTGGAATATGTATTTTTCATTATGTCCAAGTTTTGATAAGTTAAGAAATGTAGCGCTTGTTTATCAATGTGTTGTAACAGTTTTAATGTGTTTAGTGGGGAACGAGTTAACGGGGAACACCAACCTCATCACGCATTACAACTTGGAGCACGCCTACAACAAATTCTGTGGGAAAAAGGTGAAGGAGAAGCTCAGCAATTTTCTACCGGAGTTACCAGGTGGGTTCCTCACTTCGAAAAACAAATGCGTGATTAACTTGGAAAAAGTGGTTCTTGCTTAGCCAGTGTCAAGGTAGCCTCACTTACGGGATCCCAACTTTTATTATTTAAGCCTTAACTCTGGCTATTGTTGATAACTTGTATTTTTAGGCCTTGCTCAAGGACTCATCAACTAAAGCACATGCACATTCAGCAAACTATACATATTTTCTGCATTTCTATTCAAGCTCCATCTACAACTTCAGAGCCTACAAATTTGATCATGACATAGATGAAGATTAAATTTGTGGCAATGACAATAACAGGTTGTAACAGCATGGCTTCATAGTTTTGCCACAAACCTGACTTTTCTTACGGAAAAGATGTCCATAAAAGTACATCTCTACCTCCTGGAGATGGTCAGACACATTAGTGTTACCCCTATCAATAACCAACGTAGGGATGCTGTGGGGGTGCAGGCTGCCCACCGTGGAAGCCAAGTTATTTTTATTTTCCATTTAGCCCCAGATCACAGCATAAGTAATATAGAGTTACCTCTCTCATAATCAGGTGTATACCTTGCTTTTTAAATTTAACAGCCACATGCCTCCATTTACACACACAGACAAGCACATTCCGTATACTGGGAGGGAGGGAGGGAGGGAGGGAGCTGGGAAGACCACTACAAAGAACATCTCTCATCACCGCACATGTAGAAGCAACATGAATTGTATGACTAGGCTTCCCCATAATGGCAAAAACATGTGGCAAGTGTCTTTATTGCTTGTATTTTGAGCTCTAACTAATTGCGACATGTTTCATTTTTTTGTGCCTCAGGTATGATCGACTGTCCAGGCACTCAGGACGGCAGCTCATTGCGCTCGCTGATTGATAAGCCTCCAGTGTGTGGGAACTCTTTTAGCCCTTTGACTGGAGCTCTGCTCACAGGTTTCAGACTACACACAGGACCGGTAAGTGTGAAATACACAACACTCCAACAGAGGAAGCAAGATAAAACATGAATTTAAAGCAGAGCAATGCAACTTTAAACAGTATTTTTTCAAACAAAGAAGATAATTTGCATCTAGAACCCAATTTTCTTCATTTTGTTATTATGGTCAACTGAAGACTTGCATGGTTTTGTTTTTGTTTTTTGTTTTTTTCTACAGCTCCCAGAACAGTACAGACTGATGCACATACAGCCTCCAAAGAAGAAGAGCAAACACAAGCACAAACACCACCGTCCACAGGATCCATTACCACAAGGTTTGACATCAATCATAGCAACAAATTTGCAGAGCATCGTGACATATTATCCGACCGCTGACCTGTTTCATTTTGATCCCACAGAAACTCCCTCAGACTCTGACCCCAAGAAGAAAAAGAAAAAGAGAGATGACGATCCGGACCGCAAGAAAAAAAAGAAAGACAAGAAAAAGAAGAAGGTAGGAGTACCTGCCTGTACTCTAGTAAGTCTGTTTGAAGCTATCAATGGGTCCCACTAGTGACCCTCGCCAAGTTTTTAGATAAGTCCTTCCTGCAGTGATCAGATCATGGCCAGCAGAGGGTGAAATTGTTCCAGAATTGCAGGTGGAACCCTAAGTTAATTTTGAAAAGTTACTTCCGTTTTGCCAACACTTTCAACTTCACTGATGTCTGAGAAAATAAACCTGTATACAGGTGCAAGTTTTCTTAAACTGGCAATAAGATACATCATCTCTATAGTAGACAGAATGTACATGACATGTAGACTCTCTGACAACCTCCTGCTTCATGTCAGCCAGCTCAAAACACTGATCTGCTTCAAGATTATGGTCTGTTCTGCTCTGCATTCTCAAATGTAAGGAACAGAAGATTTAAGTACAAGGTTTAAGTCCAAACTAACGTGTTCTCTTTTTCCCTCTCCAGAACCGCCACAGTCCCGACCACCCTGGCCTCGCTGGATCACAACCCAACAGCAACAGCCTCAGATAGACAGGAGCCCACTGTGTGCACACCTGTGTTTGAATGTGCGCGTGTCTGCATTTTGTAAGAGGATGTGTGTGTTTTCCAGATAATTGTATTACTGGCAGTATGTTTTAATAAGAGAGGAGTTAAAAGACCTAATGCAAGAGGATGTATGATGTATGTGAAAGTGATTGAGGCAGCAACTCTCTGGATGTGTGTGGTGATGTCAGAAATGTTACAGAACAGTGTATAAGACAGAAAGCTGCTGTTGGGCTGCATGGTGTTATGAATGACTGAGCAGACACTGTATGTATGTCCCTCTTTGACTCTGTTGTGATATCTTTTGACCATAATGCCAAAATCAAATAAACTTTGGTTATCTTTGTTTTTGTGTTTGTGGTAGACATGCTGTTGGAGTTTTCTCTTAAATTACTAGCTCTAGAAAGTTTCAGTATTCCACCTTAATCACTGGATAATCCTAAGAAATAAGTACTATTTGGACAATATGTGAGCATTCAAATATTTATTTATTTGTTTATCAAATGTACTAGCTGGATATTGTGATTCAAAGCAGCAAATAAAGATGTACATTTTACATGACATCAACAATTAATGCCAAACAGTAATAGCAAAAAAAGTATAATACATACAGAAAGAGCAGGATAAACTTCTTTCAGCCAGAGACACAGCTAATGTATTTGAGGGTGATTCACATTGTTTGAAGGAGATTTTAGTGGCTTTTGCCAGTTTCTTGAACTGTTTGTTAAAACTATTAAAGATAACTTTTACAGTTAAAATGAAGGACAAACTCTCACAGCACATATTTAAATGTGCTAAAAATAAGCATTTATACTCAAGTCAAAGTACTGAACATGATATTTTGACCAAAGTGGTGTTCTTTTCACTGTAAATTTAGCCGTTTCTGTTATTTCAATCCTGTTGATTCTCCTGAGTATCGACTGGCGCACAGTCTCTACACATGGCTTTGGTATACAAAGAGAGCTGTTTGGCAGAGGCAGTAATCCCACATTACAGATTGCATATACTCGTCAAAGGTACAGGCTTAAAGAAAACATTGTCCTCTAAAGCAAGAGAGAAAAGAAAGAACAAGCAGAACACGTTTTATTTATGCAGCACTTGCCCAAAAAAAACAAGGTGAGAAAGGAAAAGCTGTTACCGAAATCCAGACAAATATTTAAAAATGTATAATTACAACTGATTTCATACGTTAAAAAGATACTGCTGTAATAGTGTTAAAATAAACACATTCTGTTTTCAACTTTGGATGAAAGTATATTTCTGTGTTTGAATACTCAGCAGGCTGAACCGGTTCAAACTACAGTAAAAACTGAGTTTGAACACAGCATCAGTAAAAAAAAATTTAAACTGTACACACCCATACATAGTTGAGCAGGCTGAATATGTATCAAATAAAAACATCTCTGTTCTATTTACAAAAAAAATGGAGGTTTCTTTTCTCCAAAATCAAAAAGCCTAAAAATGCAAAAGCAGAATACACAAAAAAATCATCAAAACTTCATATATGATCAGCACACTACAAAAAATACAGAGACAAATGCTTCCCTTTTTAATGCTACTGCAGCTAGAGTATAAAAATACACTTAAATACATATTTTATACACACACTAGTTCATTTCTGTGCATAAATCAGTAAAAAGTGTTTCATTACATAAATACAAACACACTGTGTGTGTGTGTGTGTTTGAACCTTAAAACATCAGTCCTATTTTACTCGTGAAATTTCCATTATTGCTTTTCCTATTTATCAAAAATTCCAGAAATGTATGGGCTGAGGAACGTGGATGCATGAATGATGAACTGAAAAAAAACTTTTGGGAGCCATGTTTACTAAAATGGTCAAATCATGGATGGACAGATGTGGAATTTGGTTGCAGAGAGACAGTACAAAAAGGAAACAGAGGAGGTAGATGTGGTGTCTCTACAACCAGTCTATGTGTGCACATACATGTGGGTGTGTCTTTGATGAGACGGGCTCTAAAAATGCCCCAGAAGAGTTTTTATACACACCTGAAGTTTTGGTTTTTGGATATCCAGATGTTCTCTGAGATAAAACATCTGGTTAGATTTCTTTTCTGTAGATACACATCTACAGCTTTTGCTGAACAGATATCGATGAAGGTCAAGACCAGCGAAGCGTGCAGTTTTTCCCGATGTGTTCATAGTTGTCATTCTAAGATACAAATGCATACTTGTGAAATAAATAATATTCTGTCGGAAACTGATTTTTTTTTTCTCAAGATCACAAGAAATTTTTGGAGAATGTGAAAATGAGTGTGGTGGTTAAAATGAGCCTATACTTCACTTGTAATATCAGGTGTATTATCTTGTGTCAACAAAAGTCTGTTTTCTGAAGATGACCATGTAAGTGGCTCTTGAGATCCACATAGTGGACACAGAAAACTTGGCATGCATGGCTGTTCTTGGCCTCCAAAGCTTACAGTAGAACCAGCACAATATACTCAAAGTTTACTTACTTGAGACAAACCTTCCTGATAACTTTCAGCTGTTCTTTGGTGTTAGCAAGGATTGTCTTGATTATCAGAAGCTTTTAAAAAACTTTCATCAGTTTTTCAAGTACCGTGATTTCCGCAGTCTGACACGTAGGCCATACTAGGATTTGTGCGTGTGTCCTTTTTATGTGCGTTAGTGAAATCTATGGCTTTAAATCGCACAAGTTTGGCTCATGAGCCCAAACCAATATAAACAGCAACATGTGAAGATGATAATGTTCCTTTTGTTTTCAAGTCCTAATCTGTCACATACAACACAGGAGATCCTATTCACTGATTTGGATTGTTTGAAGGGCAGAATGTGAACCAGCAGTGACCAGAGCAGGAATACTGAAATATTACAACAATGAAAGAGTAGCTAATGGCTGCTCACTTTTAAGTACACACAAAGATAGATCCTACAGCTCCCCTTATCTTTGACTCTGCTGTGTTTAAGCCTCCACTGCAGCGAGGCCGTTAGTGTGTGGTTTGTAGCCGTTGGTCTCAGTGTGTCGAAGTGCCTGCATTTCCTGTTCAGCAGCCTGCTTGTCTCTGGCCTGCTTTTCCTTCATGAGGTGACGACGGTGGTAGAACAAGTAACCAGGCAACAGGAAGCCAGCAAAGGAGAAGATCAGCAGGCCGAGGTTGATCTGGAGGAAGAAAGAGGTCATTAGTTCCCTGTGTTATCGGATTCTTTAATGTATATTGTGCATAATGGGAATCAGACTGATCAGTTGTGCCAAAAGTTAATTATCAGGAACGTATGTTTGTTTGTCAGTAGTGCTGTCCCGTCCTGGCGTGATAGATGCAGCTGAACACAAATTGAACCCTCCTGGCTCAAGTTTGGTATTAAACTATGTTCTTACCCAGTATGGGTCTCCTTCCAGAGGTCCCACCATGGCAATGAAGAGTGGCTGCTGCAGGAGAGCAATCACAGCGCTGATCATGGACTGAAGGCCTGTCAGGGTGCCAAAGTGGTTGGAGGGGTAGCTGTGAGACAGAGGGGCATGGGATTACCAAGAGTTTATTATGTCATATACATCACCCTGAGCTGCAGACATGTGGAAAATGTGTCAAAGCATCACTGTATTGTTGGGTCTACGGCTATTAGCATTTAAACACTCACACAGCAGCATAAAGGCCTCCACAGCAGGAGTGGATGAAGCCTCGGACCATTGTGTGGAGGATGAAGGTCAAGATCTGAAGAGACAAAAAAGAAGCAACAGCATCAGTTTAGTTGTTTGCCCTTTACCTGTTTGTTTGTTCTCTTTCTGTGGTCATGTTGTAGCGATCAGTGTGTGTCATCATGAGTGGGTGTTACCTGTAGAGGCAGGTTGTCTATGAGGCAGCAGCATCCAAAAGCCAGCAGCAGCAGGTTGGTGAGAATAAAGGCTCTCATGGCGTTGGTCAATTTCTGGATCTTGCGATCTCTCTTGGGCGCACTGATCTGTCTAAAGACACACACACACACACACACACACACACACACACACACACACACACACACACACACACACACACACACACACACACAGGTGCTTTAAAATGCTGACAGCTCCTACAATATTAAAACTCTTCTGTCTGTCATATCAAACAAAACTGAAATCTACTCGTTTTGTTGATTATCTTCCCTTTGACTGTCATGATTCCCTCTTCTTTACCTCTTCTCTGTGGCTGTGGCAGTCTCGTCTTCACACTCTTTCATTCTCCAGTCCATGATGTAACCAATCAGAGGGCATGTGGCCAGACAGAGCAGCTGCAGTGTGCCGAATATGGACGAGTAGAAACTCACTGAAAGAGGAGAAGTTTGATTTAAAAAATGAAGAACCTAGTCAGATAAGACGACAGCTTCAATTATTTTTTTGTTCCATTGACTCACCGTTTTCCTCTGCCTCAATCACCAGCTGCTCGGACGCTGAAATAAAGAAACAAAGACTCATTTTGTATCTTCATCTGAAATAACACAAACACTTAATGAAAATGAAATGTAAATGCGGTAAAAGGCTGAATACTTACGATGTGCTTCACCGTGTGTGACCATGAACTCCAGCATCTTGTTCATGGCCCCCATGAAGAAGATGATCCTGAGCTGGGACATCCCCATGGTGACCAGACTCCACAGGAAGATGGCAGAGAAAACAGACCGCCTGAAGGGGATGGCATCTGAAGAAGAAGAAAGTCTGTTTTAGCTACATTTACATATTGTATAACATTCAGTGTATGAGATGAGGTCAGATCCCTCATCTGACTTCACAAGAATAGAGTTTCTCTTCAGAGGAACGAACTAAAGAAAAGGAGGCGTACTTATGTAAACCAATGAGTTCTGAGTGTTTTTGACTCACTGGGTGCACTGTCCTTTCCATCAGGGAGTTTTTCCGTGGAGTGTGTGACGGCTCCATTTTTCTCGCTCAGTCTTTCTGAGACACCTTTCTGGTCCGATGACGGCAGCTCTTGCAGCGTGAGGATCTTACTGTTACATAGAGACACACATCATGGTTTGAGTGACATTCTGCTTTAATGTCTCTGCAGACGTCAAAACCACAAACCACATCGCTACACTCACCTGTAGTCAACCTCGTCAGGTGTTGGAAAACCTTCAGCAGGCCAGTTGAGGAAGCAGTTGAAAAAGACAAACCCAGCAAGACCTGCCCACATCCACATAATCACCTGGAAGGAGACACCTGCGTCGTAGATCAGCTGGAGAGAGGAGAGGAAGAGAAATACTGTTTGTTTTTCATCTGGTTGTCAGCTTGAAGTTACTCACAGTATAACAAAATGCATTTTTACTGGTGCAGTCTTCATAATTTACCTTGACTCCAGGGAAAGTGACAGCAGAGGAGGCATATGAACCAATCATCAGAGACATAACAGTGGAGCTCAGAGCACCGAACATGTTGGGGAGCTGCAGGAAGAATGGAGAAAATAAGAATAAAACCACTTCTCAAAACATGTTGATCCAAACCTTCAGCTATGTAGCTCACATGGAGTCTGTATGGGCTGAGCTGGGACAAAAATGTGGGTTAATCCAGATGTGTAGAGTTTTGAACAGCAGAGGGCAGACTGCTGCTTTGTTTCAGCAGTTTGCAAAAGACTAAAAGTTCTTTAACTTTGAGATAAACCACCAAGAGTAAGCAAGATTCTGAAATTATAAAAAAAAATGTCAAAGTCGCCAAAACAGATCATTGTGTGTGAATGACTGAGTTCAGTCATTTGATTCAGTTCAGCAACAGCTGCTGACACCAGTTTTCCTCTTTTTAAACATTATTTGATTAGATCGATAAGATTCATTGTGATGAGAATTACCAAAGGTGCATCCAAAATAAATTTGCTTTCCTGCCTTAAAACACTGAGGACTAATCCTTGCTTTAAGTGGCACCCGGTAACACTTCTTCTTCTCCCTGCAGCGCAGACTCATTAATAAATTATTAGTTTCCATGTCCTAAGGAAACTGAACACAAAGTCATGACCTAGTTTGGCTCCGTCCCCGGAGTTCACATGCCGTCTAAGCTATACTCTGGCTCATATTCATCGTCTTTATTCTTGCTGTTTCAACATATTCTGAGGATTAAAAACTTGAGAGTTGATCCACAGCAAGCTCTCGATTAACTTCAGGGCGCCCGCTGGACGCAGCGTGGGAGCATACCTGACACACAGCAAAGGGGACGAGGTGGCACTAACACATCATATATTAGGTCAACCTATTTACGGTAGTAAGAAGCTTAACAAATACAACAATGACCTATTGTGTTGCCAGCGCACTCAGTGTCCTTTGATTGGAGTTTTAAATGGGTCAATAATGATTATATGATCACATGTTGGGGATTTTAAGAGAACAGCATTGCAAGCTCACCATTTTCCCTTAACAGTGATCACGGTGATGTTATTACCTAATATCACTCCACAGGTCAGAGGTCATCATGAAGTGTGAGTGCCAATGCCTTCCGTTTGCTCAGAAAGCTGCATGAGACTTATGACGTCAAGATAAAGAAGAAAAACAGGGGACCAGTAGGAGGAAATAATTGGGACTTATTTTAACAGGAATTACCTCCTGTGAATGTTTTAGCATTTAGCAAAGAACTAAATCAGAAAAGAATAAGGGCAGAGAAGCAGAAGCCATGAATGGATGCATAATGAAAGCAGTACAAGATGTTGCCTCCCGTTAGTTTCCCCACCACCGCCATCACCACCACCTCCACCACCTCCAAAAAAAGTTATTGTGATCGTGTTAAATGTCCTTATTCTGGGGTTCATGAAAGCTCCCACAGGAGAGCTCTACCTGACTGACTAACACACTCTTTGTGCTTTCTCCAGTGGGATGCAGAAGGTCAATTCAAAAGTTGACACATCTGCGACTTTGGCAGGTAAACAGGAAAAAAAAGCGCTTTCCTGAGGATGTTCCACAGAGCGCCTTATCGAGCGAGGGAAGAAAAACATCTCAGAGAACACCCGTCTTCTTTCAAAGCTTCTGAGAATTGAAATACTTCACGGCTGGTCTGTGGCCATGAGATCTGCAGCGCTGGACTCTCTGACTAGAGGAGATTTGTAGTATGTAGGCGAGAGGGCCCTCTGTGCACACAGCAGAGTTTGCATCTCTGACAAATGTTAAAGTAAAGATATTCCAGCCATGTGAGATGTTAGCTAACTTGTGTTTGCTTTAAAAATGTTGTAGCTGCAACCACTGTGTGCCCACCACATTTGTGTGAGAGGCGAAAAAAGAGAAAATGCATGACATGTGTGTCTGCATGTGTAAGTGTGTGCATGTGCCAGCAGCAGGCGTGTTTCCCACCACAGAGTTCTGGCTGCACTCATAAAATACATACTTCACGAAGAGCATCGCAGCACATGCTCTGCATGCTAACTCTGCCAGCTGAGGGGGGCGTAGACAGAAACACGTGACAGCGGGGAGGAACACACGGGTCAACTGGTGTCAGAAAGTCACACAGAAATGGGGCTTTGGCTGGTCACTTGCCATCACTAATCACTTCAGGCTCTGTTTCTGCTGTGCTCACTCACTTGGGTGTTGTAAGGCTTTGGCACTGAGATTAATTAAGATCCTAATCACAGCTAGAGCAAGCCAAATTGTAGCTTAATGAGGAAAAAAAGTTTGATTCAGCCGTGAACATTTGGAAAAGATGTAAATTGCATGAGAAAGTTGGGGAAAAGTGAATGAAACAGGAGGAAAGTACATAGAGGGTGTATTAAGATAACAAAAGATAAACAATGCAAAGAGAGGTAGTGGGACTAAGATTTCTGTTGTTTGATCTCCCCAGGGCCCAGCTGCAGTTTCTCTCTCTGTGGGGATCTCTGTGGGAAACATTAAACCACAGCTGAATAGCACCAGCTTCTTCCTCACTTCACTGCTGACCCCTCTCACTTGTCATAGCTTTTTGAATAATTCTTATCTTTAAAAGGCGGATACAGAGCTCTTTATCCATCTAGCTCAAAACTTGTTCAGCATGGAAGTATTTTAAAGTAAAGCCTGAATTTAAACTTTCTCAACTGAAAGCACAAAACACCAAATATGTAGTTTGCTTGAAGGGTTTAGGGTTAGGTTGAACAAAAAGCATCTTTCAGAGCCATCCCACAGGACGAGCCTCTTCCTCAAACCAAAGATAGCTCATGGAAGAGAAGACGCTCTCATAACTGCAGCTTTCTTTGGTAGCACGTGATCAGACAAGCCTCTGCAAGCAGCCAGTACTATTAAAGGACGATCCCCGCCTTTTTCAGTACGTGCAAGTCAAGCATTCTTCAATGACAGTACAACAAAGGTGTCTTACAAGCTTCTTAAAATACTCTACATTGTTTATAAGTATGACAACTGACAGTGGAGTCTGTAGGTAGCAGGATGACCTGTATGATTCTGGCAAAGGCAAAGCCAAAACTAAGTCCATTCGATGTCCTTATATGAACTTCAAAACCACAGGTGTGTGTTCAAACAGGTTCATGACACTACTCAACAGCTTTAAGACTCATGAAAAACAATGACTTGGTGTGTGACTTTTCAAGAAAATCTTTTTCAAAACTACTACAGAAAGATGTGGAGCTACCAAAACCGTGTCCTTGAAAAAAAATGTTGTAAATTTTCCATACACACATAAATCACATGTATATTGAAATAAATCTTGTTTTGCACATGATAGACCCTCTGAATTGGGGTATCATGTCCTCTACGGCTCGTTGGTGGTGGGGAAAATGTGAGGGCAGTGACTCATAAGAACACAGAAACATCTTGTTGTATAATCTGTTGAGTTATTATCATCAGCCACATGGTCTCAATCATGTGTGCGTTTGTCTCTCCATCCTCGTGGTTTGTCGTCATTCACTCCTTAGAACCACAACAACAGTGTGGAGGTCAGTTAATGCTGGTACACTCTGTCGCCCAACCACAGAGAATGAGAGACTCACACACAAAGGTCTAACAAGGACAGAGAGGAGGGGGGCGAAAGTCACTCATGTGTGTGATTGATAGAGTACAAATAGCACAGTGCCTCCATGTAACTTACGTGGGCATCTGTTTGTGGTCCATAAGCAAGAATAAAGCAGATACAGAGCAAGTTTATTCATACATCAAGTGTTTGATAGCAGCTGGATTGAAGGTAATGAGGTGAACAGAGAGATTTTCCAGGGAGACACAGTGGTAATGACAGTTTTGTAGAGCAGAAGGTGAGGTCTTAAAAGTAACTCTTTGGTTGTTTGATTGTTTAAATGGAGTCACACCACATTTGACTCATTTTGTCAGAGAGACAAACTGGCACAGGTCACAGTTAAAGTCACTTTTTTTAAGAACCAGCAAAAACAGATGAGTTTTTCTTCTCTCCTGTTGTTCACAGTCACCAGCTTTGATAACTGTAAAAAGGGTCATATCAGAGGTCATCTGTCCATACTTAGCTTTATTTGAACATCTGTTTCATGTTCACCTCCCTCTGTGTACATAAGCACATACATGAATTGCACAACCACGTGCAGTCGGTCATGCATAGTTGAAAGGTTCTGCATTGATTGATTTTCTGCTGAGGAGAGTAAAACAAAGTGTGAAGGAAAGGAAAAAGAAAGGATGTGAGAGCGCAGACATCAGAGGAGGGCTACTAAGAGCGGCCTTGAGCGTTCTCAGTAGAGGTGAGTGGGTCGAGCTTTGGGGAGGGTGTGTAGTCAACTCGACGCTTCTATTGGCTGAATCAGCGGTGGAACAGTTTCCATCTGGGAGATGTCATGTGCAGCTCAGACTCAAACACTTACCATATGAAATACACACTGCACCAACACACGACGACAACCAAAATACTTGGCAGGACACATTCAGGGGGCAGAGGCAATAATAAAACGCACTTGATAATGTTGGTACCAGCTGACACATCACACGCAAACACACATGCCTGGCGAGAATACAAACAAACACAGCTTCCAGTCACAACACACACTGTTTCCTCAGCTGAGACAAACAGAGACCCCAGCCCACTGGGACACTCAGCTACCAGGACTTTTCTGCTTGTTGGTTCCTGGAACACAACCCTTCGTCCTAGAATCACTGTTACATAACCACATTTTTTTGCATAAGGAGGGACATTTTGGTTCAACATCATGGGTTAGCAAACTTTTTTGGCTCATATTAAAGACTAAACTAACGTCATTTGCCTTGTTAAGACTTTGTCTAGAGTTATAAATGGCAGTGACTTTGGGAGGTGGTCATGCTCTCATACAGCTCAAAGTGTGAAAGCAAAGGCTGCTGCCAAACATTCAGGCCATCTAATTCAATTAGTGGTTTGAATTTAACCCAGCAAACATAAAAAGTCAGCTTCTCATTGGTTTTCCTCTTGTTCGTTCTTCTTTCTTTGACTGAGTTGATACCAAACAAAGTTGATATTTAAGCACAGGTCTGCTGTGTACCTGAACAAAACTGCGACCACAAATACAAAGAACCAAAAACAGTGGTTCAGCTAATTCAAACGATGTTTTACAGGAACTACACTGGGTCTGTTTTTGTCCAACTGACAACTGTAATTATCAAACGAGGGGAAGAAAACACCAACCATGGTCACAGGCATCAGCCTCCTCTTTCATTACCCACAACATGTTTTTTCTACTTCCTATTCTCCAGGACCCACTCAAAAAACATACCCTCCTCTGTGTGCTAATATGTAGTTGTGTGTCTCACCGTGAGTGAAGTAAAGGTCAGGCAGATGCCTCCAAAGCCATTCAGGGAGAGAGCCAAGAAAATGAGCGCTGATAAAACTGCAGAGAAAGAGACACAAAAGAAGAGTTAAAGCTCTCTGGAAGGCATGTATGTAACCCCAGACTCATAGGTTTTTATTTACTTCATGAATAAACACATTATGGTGTGTGTAGCAAACATTAATAACAGCCTAAGCAGAAGTGCTGAAAAATGCAGTTCATTAAGTGTCCACTTGAGGCTGACTTTGGAAATACTGGAAACCACATACACACCAAGTCAAAAGAGACGATTTTTACAGCAATAGTTAACATGTTCACAGCTTGGTACAAGAAATGACTCCTGTCTCAATAGCTAATCTCTCTGAAAGCACACACTGAGAGGGGTGATTCTTTTATCTGCTGTTTGGAAGATATTAGGATGACAAGTTTGCCCAATTGAGGGTACAGCTCAGCTGACTGACAGGTGAACCACCTATAGCTGTTTGTGAAGAGGCTCAAGGCTCACCCAATTTACAATATGATTCGAACTCTGTTTCGGAAACAGATGGGTGACATTGTGGCGACTTCATCCATCTATTATACAGTCTATGTGAAAATCCCAGTTCCTCCAGTGTACGCTTAAGGCTGGCCCTGGAAGCACTGGAAACCACATACACAAACATACTTACAGGCTTTAAGCTCGCCTCTGCCTCTGAACCTCAAACTAGCTCAGTAGGAATTATGAGGATTTAAGCATTTCCAATATGACACCAGATGACGACCAGCTTCAAAGCTCTGCTTCAGAAACAGGTGGATGCTGTCACAGAGACAATGTCCATGTGTTGTACAGTCTATGATTTTATTGAACTGACTGTAAATAACTGTGCTGTAAGAAGATTTCTGTGCAGACTGTCTTATCATGCAGAATGTTGCAGCTCCAGACGAACCATGTGATCTCAGCATACAGCCCCATATATTTGCCTTCAGCTGTCAATCAATACTTGCTGAGCAATGTTCAGACAAAGGTGGCTCCCACATAAATCATCAAAGCACAGAAGCATTACAGATCACTTATGTAACAGTACATTTAGAGTAATTTGAACCTGGCAAGTATGAATATATGCATTTGTGTCTGTACTCACCATGTGGGTCATATGCAGACACAGCCATCATTGCACAGGACAGGCCAAAACAAGAGCTGTAACAGAGTGAAAGATTATTTTACATTTCACACCTTTTCATTCACTAGGATGCAAATGTGGTTCTGAGTACTAAAGGAAGAGCCTGAACAAATAAGTCAACAAAAACTCTCAGGCAGCAACAGGTGATGACTCAGCAGTTTGTTAAAGTCTGAGTCACACAACAGTCACGATGAGTGAAAGTAGTTCACACGCAGTTAAGTAGGCGTAGATGTATTATAATATTTAAGAATAGACATAATTTTTTGGATGAAGTGATAATAGCTAAGTTCTACGCTATCCACCAAAGACTGAAGAGGTCAGTGATTTATATCTCCAGATAAACCTCTGACAGTTGTAGGGCTTCTTATGCTATCCATTTCAAAAAGAGTGAATGAACCCGTGTGTGTGTGTGTGTGTGTGTGTGTTTGTGTGTGTGCTGTATACTTTCTCATCACTGGGGACAGAGCTGGAAGTTTCTCTCTGTTCTGATAGCCCAGTGCTAAATAATTTTCTGGCAAACTGAAGTAATGTTCACATTTCTCCACACTCACTGACAAAGAATTTCACTACTTACTACTGAAAAATACACAATGACACACTCTGCTGCCCCACCCAAATTCATTGATCTGCAAAGTGAGAACACAAAGTCTTCACTCCTCCTACTTTGGGAATGTGATCCGTCTGCTTTCTTTTTACCATAAACTCAGAACTCTGTGAGGAACGGGAACTTCATTCCTACAGCTTTCACTTTAGATTCTCATTATCACAGCACTAATGTTAAAGTACATACACATACTTAGCACAGTTATTACAATGACAGTTAATATCTAGTGAAACAGGTTTTGCTGTAATTTAATATGTTGACTCTTCAGACACACGTTTCCAAACATTACCTGCCCATTAGGCGGATAGGACGTGGACCAAACTTGTCCATCAGGATACCAAGTGGCAGGGTGGTGGCACTCAGCAAGAAAGAGCCGATAGTGAAGCCCAGATTCAGCATCTCCTCCTGATCCACACAGCTGAGCCACTCCTCCACTTCCCCACCAGAGGAGTTACCCAAAGACACGACCACAGACTCGTTTGCTGCAGAGAGGGATGGCAGAAAACAAGCAAATCAGAACATGTGCCAAAAGACAAGAAGACAACTAACTTATGTCTCAAAATAATCAGACAGCTTGTATGAGATGATAAAGGAAACTCCTTTCTCTCAAAATTGTATGTATGAACTGTCATATATGAGGTTATTGAAAAGGTGGACATTCAAATATAAGTGTATGTTGCGTTATCCTGAGATGAGTAATTTAGAAGGATTGATTTTGTATTTTTGAGTTGCATGACAGTGCTGGATCCTGGATTCATTCCTCTGTTTTAAATCGTGCTTCATGGTTAAAACTTGAGCAGAGCGAACAAGAAATTTCCTTTGGCAGAATTTCACAATATCAGCCTTTGAAACAATTGCCACAAATTAACGGAAAGCTTTAAAGAACAAAGAAGCGAAAAACACAATTAAGCTTTCTTTCAAGATATTTCCGAAACACAAAAATTTGAGGGATGGAATATTGAGCTTCTGATCTTACCTGAGCACAGGTGAGAGTAGAAACCTTCCCTTTTCAGCATGATAAGCAGGGAGCCCCATCCCAGCAGCACAGCCGAACACAGTAAGTTTTCAAGCACCGCTGTCACTGCCATCCACCAGCGCCTCCTATAGGCCTGGACAAGAGAGGGCGCCATTGCTGATTCTCTGACAGAGGAGAGACAAGAAAGTTAGTACAGGTTTTTTTTTTTTTTTGTTAATCAAATGAGACAAGATCAGTGACAAGTTCACACACACCTTCAGATTTCTTCATGTATCTTATCAGCAGCCAAACAACAAACTCAACACTACTGAATTTCCTCCCATGTAAGAGCAGGAAACAAATATTAGCAAATCTTCACAGGAAGTTGGAGTTGAGAGATTTGTCAATGAACTAATGGTGCGGTGACAAAACACAAGGTAAAACAAGGTAAAAATGAGAGGAAACGACTCAGATGTTTAACACTGGAAAGCATTTTAACATATGATTTAAAATCTCTCTTGAAGGAGATCTAAATTCAGCTAGGAAGTAGGATCAACAGGATCCATTTAGTTGCTTTTTGTTACATGTTCCCCAGTGCTTTATGTTTGACAGGCAAAATTTTTTGCCTCATGTAATATTTCATGATCGAAAGAAAGTTCAAATCATTCAGGATTCTTTCACCGTCTGGTTTCACCTCGCACAGTGGCTGCCATCAAGCCAAGATTCTACTCATCTCTGGTTGGCGGCTTATTATCGTGGTACAGGGCATGTTCACACCAGTTATGAAAAGTACTTTAGCAGTCAGTAATGCTGAATGTCTTAGAATCCAAAAAAGGAAACAAGAAAAGTTAGTACCTCAGAGAAACATGAGCCTCTCTCATCATGGATAGACCAAGCTCTGTGGTTAAACTGTCTCATCTTAAAGATAATGTGCTGTACTGAAGGAAAGCCAGTGAGGTTTATCAGAGGTGGATCCGTCTTGTCTAAACAGTTGTAGGTCTCCTGAAAACCCAAGGTTAACCTGACGTTACCTCACACAGGTGAAGGTAACATCAGGCAAGTGGGACATGTGCTTTTGAGCCCAGTTTTGTGTTCATTGAGAATAATGGGTCAAAAGTAAAAAGTGATGTAGCTCTAATGTAAACATAAACAAACTAAAAAGACACTCATGACGTGTTTGACCAAACAGAGTCAGGTTAGTCCTGACCGCACGGAAAGTACACAAACAGAAGCACGAAGAACAGGCCATTGGTCACTATAGTCACACAAACACACACACACACACACACACACACAACACTTACATGTCTTGGAAAATAAAGACATGTAAGTTAAAAAAAGAAAGTATTATTAAAGAATCTTTTTCCATTTGAGAGCAAATCAAAAGTGTGGAGAAAAGGAGTTCATGACACTTGATTTGTGAAGGGGGGTCAGGCCTCTGATCAAAAACCTTTTCTGAGACTGCTAATGAGGACATGTTTCTGACATATATCTGTGTGTGCAGCACAGGAGCTGGTGGAGGGAGAATCTGATGGGGCTGATTTGTCTGCGTGTATGAGCTCATGAGGCGCGCGCGTGTGTGTAATGAGATTATCCATGGCCCAGTGAACTGGCTTTATGCTGAAAAGAGTTTGAAAGGGGGGATTTCTATGTAACTGACACCCCAGGCTAAAAACCCTTCACTACACACACACACACACACACACACACACACACACACACACACACACACACACACACACACACACACACACACACACACACACACACACACACACGCACGCACGCACACACACACACACGCACACACACACTTAAACTGGATTGAGACTAAATGTGTTTTTTTCTGTCCTGAAAGTGATTGGTCCCTTAAGTAAACATGATAATTCACTCACAAAATGTGCAGTGTGAGCACCTTTTTGGCTGGGGGTGTCTCTAATCAGAGGCGAAACACTATTTAACAAGGATATTAGGACTGCAACCAGCCATTGTTTTGATTAATCCTATTTTCTTAAGTAATTGTTTGGCTAATAAAACACTGGGCATATTAAAGTCTCTATTATGTAATACTGAAGCTCAGTGTGACCTCACCAAATGCAGGTTTAGCCTGAAACAAACAGTTCTAGTTCAGATTGTTTGACTTACTCTCTTGTAAAACAAAAAGGTAGCAAAATCTCACATCTCGCGATGAAATGATTATGTTTAGCTGCCAGCTTTGCATGAATGTTCAACCGTTCATTTTAGCTCCAAATTACAGATTTCCCATCATTGGTATGATTCTGAAATATTCACAGTTTATAATATTTTGCTATATGTGTGAAATCACCAAATATGCTTTACAAGCTACGTTTGATAGAAATGTAAACAACTACAATGGTTGTTTTTCTAAGCCACTGATTGAAAAAGTTACCTTGAATTCCTCATGAAATATGTCTTGTCTCAACATCACACCATTCATGAAAACTTGCTCTTATTTCTAGTTTTAGTGTTATAAAAAAGAGAGCCCCAATAGACTGAAGAGATTCTACCATAAAATTGTTGTGACAAAGAAAATTCATACTTTCTAACTATTTCAAGATGCAGTCTTGTGTCTGTAACATTTTGGATGTACGCGTAGACCTTGACTTAGCAGTGATATGATTCAGAAACAAGAGCTTAAAAGTTTTCTATTTAGCTTAATGTTTTTTCCCTTGTGTGTTAATCAAGCTGAGCAGACAGACCAACAGAACAGTCCCTTCAGCATGAGCAGACACACGCCATTAAAGGCCTAAGTATAGAGCCCTCTGTCACATGGACTGGATTTACGGGGCTGGGGCTGCAATGCACAATAAACACATATCACATTCACAATGTAGGGAGTAATTGCTCAGGAGACATAGTTTAAATGCAGTTGCTATGTAAGGGTTCAAATAGGACACGGTCACTTTCCCAGTGTAACCTATAGGAGCTCAGGGTATTTGACCATGTGTAACTGATGCAAATCAGCGACAGTCAAATTAGAATTATACTCAGACAACACTGTGCTGCTTAACCCATTTCTTCTTGTCTGTGTCCTTCCTGTATTGTGCCACGACATCTACTACAAAACTGGCATGTTGTCACTAAGCAGGAGCAGTTACAACTACAGCAAGGTTTCAACCATTTACAGGTAGTTGTGAATTCTTGACACAACTTTGCGACCTGGGACAAACCCACTCAATTCAAACAGTAGCCACTCCACTCCTAGTGTCACACTTAAGGTAGGATGGCTTTAAATGCTACTTTGTTGTAGGTTTTCAAGCAGTAGACTACTGACACAGGAAACTTGACCCTATTTTTAGGGCTCATCTTAAACTAAAATAAAAATGTAGGATGAATGGAGTGTTTGTTGTATTCTTAAGAGTGACCCAGGAAAGTGTCCAAAAGTGTTGCTTGTGTTTGTATGCAGGTAACATTTCATCAGCAAGAAACACCATATAAGGAAGCTGCTTCCTGAAATACCTGGGCACGAGCAGCTGAATGATGCAACAAACTCATACTGTTCTGGCCATGTGGAGATGTAGTATTTATAGACCAGTGAGGGAGTTGAGTCTCAAATTTTGGGGATTACTGTGATAAAAACTAACATTTTCACTTTTTTTAGTAAAATCTCACTGGACCTGTGTTTTTGCTGCACACGTGTAGGCACGTGTCCTGATTTCTTTCAAGTGTTTCCAAGTGCTCCAATCCAACTCTGCTCTTTTTTCCCCGGGGGGATGTTTCTGACCTTGACCAGCCGTGTTTATGTAGCTCTGTCGGACACAAAGGACCGCAGGCCAAACTCTTTATCCTCACAAGTTTCCAAGAAAATAAACCACGCACCCTGAGAGCCTCTGTTTCCTGATGAGTACGAAAGGAGGCTACCCCCGAAGCTGCCCGGACGGCAGGCAGCTGCTTCTCCGTGGGCATGACCTCACTGCAGGGTCCGGTTACCAGCGCTGAGCGCGGCCGCCTGCTGCGTTCATGTGCACTCAAAGATGTCGGAATTTACCTCAGCTAGCACAATGAAGTTGTTTCAATGAAACCAGTGAATTCAAAGATCTACTATGATTGTTAATTTGTCAAGAAAGAAAAAATCCTCAACATAATCCTTGAAAAAAAAATTCACTGGTTAACGATTTGAATAACTGGAAGAATGAAATAAAAAGTTTCTCCTTCTTGTGTTCTGATTGTGAATTTTCTGCTTTTACGACGGCATTGTCTGGTAAAGAAACGGGGCACCTCATTATGCTCGCCTTAACATTCAAGTTATAAAGCTATTATGAGTAACACGGTCAACGAAACGCGTTGTTCATTACATGTTTCTATTCATTTAGAGGCGGCTTGATCGGTGTTTCCACACATTGCTCAAAATTCCGATCAAAATGTGGTCACCACTTAGGCTTTAATTGAAGCTGTAATGTAGAACTTCATGTCAATTAAACACAAGGCCGTGATCAAAGCTAAATGTTAACAGGCTTACAATTCATTATTTACACACAGATTACTGAAACAAGAGGTGACCACTATATTAAGGCTGAAACTACTGTTATTACTCACTTCGGAAACAACCACATCATCTACACCCCTTCATTTTGTGCTTTCTACTTTAAATTTCCCACTTTCCATGAAACAATTAGTCTTTTTAGTTCGGAAAACACGCGGTAGTTGTAAGCGGTCTGTGTAAACAGTGTCTTTTGAATCAATGTAAAGTTTTGTAAAGTTTGCTGCCACGTGTAGCTTATCTTCAGCCGGTTGGTCCGCGTCATGCCGCCACTTTCCTTACACACGTTATTACAGTTAAGCTACAGGCCTACAACTTCCTTTAGCCAATAGAAGAGCATGGTTAGTATTTGAGGGAAAAAACTTATTTAGACTACTTACTTAAGTTGACTGTCTTCTCTGAGAATTAAAAAATACTTGAAAGATGTCCTTTTCTGCCCACGCTGACTTAAATGTACTTCTCGGTGAAAAGTAGGCGCTAAGCCTCTGAATTAAACCTTTTCCCTCCTCTGCTTCCTTCTTTTCTTATGGAGGTTTCGTTGAGGGATTCCACACTTCTTTCCTTTCTCCGGTTTCATTACAGACTCCCCCCTCTTTTCGTCCTAATTTGACTTCTAATTCCCTCCCTCTTTCTGTGACTTTCTGAGTCACCACCCTGCTGCCTTTATCCGCCACTCAGCAGGACAGATGTCTTTACTGCGCTCACTCAATGCAAATGTACTCCACGGACACAGCATGTACTCGCTGAGGGCTCCACGACCCTTAAAATAGCAAACTGAAAAAGAGTTAACGAACAGAGAGATGATTTAGCTATAATAATTCAATAAATAGATAAATAAATATAAAATAAATAAATAAATAAATAAAAGTTACAACAGGAACTACCTTACAGATGTTTGGTTAAGTTACTGCTACAAACTTTTTCCAAGACCACTGATGGGATTTAAATGGTTTGTATGTTAGCAGATATTTGTTTGCACATATGGTTAACACATCTTCACACCTTGAGTAAGCACTGTTTGAGTGGGAGACCATTCTACTAAAGCTAAAATGTGCAATGAGTGACAAATGTAAGGAAAATGGATAAGACACTTAGTTTTAAATCTGTATTCATCTAATGCTGTCCGTATTATGTCTTGAAAGATCAAGATAATTCATCTTCTCTGCCACGACCATCTGGATATCTCTCATACACAACCAAAACTTAATCTTCCTTAAGGTACCTTTAATCTGGCAATTTTAAAGAAGATGACTGACTATGTGTCACATCAAAATATTATTGTTTGTTTTGTTTGGGGGATGCATGCCAAGTGAAAGGTTTGTATTTCATGTAACAACTCAGGGCAGTTAAAAGAATGTGTGAGTTTGACAGTGTTTTACAAATCTACTTCACAAAAGTTCAGGGTCAAGAGGAAACAAGACAGAGACTGATGTTTTAATACAATACAAGTTATCAGTGAATGGGCAACACTGACATATCAGCACATATATCCACAAACAGTGCAACTTGCAAGTAGGGAATTGCTTTGAAATCTGTCAGAACACACGCATAGTCACCAGCTTAACAAGAGATAAAAAAAAAAAAAAAACATCAACAACACATTTAGGCTAATATCTAACACTGAGTGGTTTGAAAAGGGATTTTGTGGGAAAAAAAAAAAAAAAGTAGTTGGCTTTGGCCGATGTGTAATATCTTGAGTTCAACACCTCATCTATGTTAAAATAATCTCTTACATAAAATAGACCCCAATAAACAAACAGGCTTTAAGTAGATTTTACAGTGATCAAAACAGTTTGGTGCTAACAATTCTCACTTCAGTCTTATGAGCCTAATGACCAACAAGGATATTTTAGAAATGCCACAGCATTACAAATACACAATTTGTAGATGTGTGTCAGAATCTCTGGCCCTTGAGATATCTTATTTCAAACAAACTGGCCACACCTGATCTGTTGTCATTAGAAATTAAGCTTAAATCATCTTAAATGAAGAATTGGGTTCTTAAAATGGGAAATAGATAACCAACGACTTAAAAACTGAAATAAATTGATATTTTATAACATCAAAGGTTTCCTCTATGAAATAAATATTCAGCCCACATCTTCATTTGTTTTTAGAGTTGTGGGCTGGCGGCTCAGATAAAAAAAATTCTCCAGTAGTTCTTGTTTCTACACATAAAGAAAAATCCGGTTCCTGCTGGGCTCTGCAGGTTGTGTCTAGTTTTCCATTTCAAACATAAAGCTGTTGACCTTAACGTCACAGCTTTACAATTGTTCATGAAATACTTGCTTCAGCTGCAGGAGAAAATCCAGGTACTCAAGGCCCCAATTTCTTAATAAAATAATCCTGTTGGAATTTCTGTGAACCCTCTCCAGCTGTGGACAGCTGGAAACGTGACCTTTGACCCCACTAGTACACCACAATGTCCATTAGATGCGAGGGGGAAGTCAGGTCAGTTTATTCTCAGGTTGACAATGTCATGCTGTACTCATGTCCCAGGCTGTAAGAAGTATTAAACAGAGTGATTACACACAGAGTTAAAAACAAAGAGTATGGTCTAAAATTAGAGGAATCTCTTGCTTGTAGAATTTTATACTTACTGAATGCAAAGATGGCATCATTAAAACATTTCTCAGAAGTATCTCTCAGCTCACAGTAATATGTAAAATTTAGTAAAAGGGGTGTTTCCATTGAAGAAAAAAGTAAACAAATTTTCCCGCAAGCAATTTTTATTTGTACAGTTCTTGTTTAGTGCCTCTGAGTAAATCATAGGGTTTCCAATATGGAGAATGTCTTCATGCTTAACAGATGTTACTGACTTTCTGACACGCTCAACAGCTTTTACCTAGTTTGGTTTGTCAGACTTCAGTGACTATAAAGACTCCTGGGAGCAGTTAAGCCAAAAAATCCAGCCCAAGAACAACCTTTTGGAAACTCCATCATGATAAGTTTTAAAGAACTCATTTTTGGATTTTGGCCAGAGATGAACCATTGACAAATAAATAGACATCGTCTCATTTTCTGTCGTCCCTCTTTTTCCACATGAAGACAGGCACCGGCATCCACTATTTGGGCTCATCATCATGGTGAAGAGAGATGCACATCCCTGTTGCAGGGCTCCACCTGCTGGACAGTCAGCAGTACTTGTGACAGATTTGGGAATCAAATGCTAGAGCAGGAGCGGGAGCAGACATTATGACTTGGGTGCATTCAAACTGATGAAGAGACACTGGTGCACTGGCTTTGCATCTATGCAGTGATGTGAAGGCCTGGGGGCAAATATTAAAAAATCATTTTTACCACCCAAGAGGGCAGTTCATTATGTTTTAACCAGCCAAGGTTGTTTAGCATGTTATCCGCTCAAAATGGTAGATTAGCGTGTTTTGTCAACCAGGAGGACATTTTAGCAGTAAGATCAAGCCAACAGAGCTGAAGTCTAGTGTACACAAACCAGGCAGTTCAGCACCAAGGTCAAGGGAGACAGGCCAGGATCTACCACAAGGTGTCCCACAGCCTGAGACTGACAGCAGAGAGGGAAAGAGATGGAGCCCCACACCTGAGGATCTTGGGTAAGCCTTGAATGTGACCACCTCCAGCACTTTTCTATGTCTCCTGTTTCATTCTGTTTTGGAGGTTTTTCTGTGGAAGGCCACACAGCAGACGCTCACCAATCTGGGATGTTTGACAGCAGAGGTTGAGAGTTGTGGTCTGAGCCCCCTAATCAGTGGCATGAACAGACTTTTTGAAGGGCAGGGGTGAAAAGAAATGAAAGAGTTTATCATGTTTTGACCACAGACTGTATAAAATGTGGACACAGTCTCAGTGACATCACCAGCCTGTTCCTGATCCAGTGAAATGAAGCCAGTTGATGGACACGGCCATATTGGATATGACGTGGGCTTTGAGCTCCCTTTCTTACAGCTACAAGGCGTTTATCAGTCACATGAGCTGAGCTGTATCTCTCATTGGACAATCAGATTACCCTAAAATCTATTAAACTGCTGAGTCAGAAACATTCACGCCCTGTACAGTGTGTGCTGATAGCGAAATTAGCGTTTCAGGCCCAAGCTGTTTTTTGTACTAGGCTGGAAAAAGGCTTTTTAATACTGTAAAAGTCAGTTTTTTTGGCTTGGTGTGTACATGGTTTCTGGTCTTTCAGCAGCCTCATGCGGAATCTTGATGATCAACAACTTTTAGCACTTCCGCACAGACTTCATTTCTCCAAACCGGATGTTGCCCCTTGGTTTTAACCATCGAAGGGAGTAATGTAGTGCACATATTGGCTCCCAATTGGGCATTTTGGCACGTTTCTCAACAACTGGGCCTCGAAGGGAGGTGACCCTGTGCACACCACCGCCCCAAAGCAGGTAGCAAGATACTGATAAGGGGCTGACTTCACACAGTGGTGTCATCATGTTCACAGTGCTAAACATACAGGAGGTTTTATTCTTAGTCAAAGCGTTCTGTCTTTCTCATGCTGGATCTGTGACTATAATTTTGAATTAGAATAGAATAGAATAGAATAGAATAGAATAGAATAGAATAGAATAGAATAGAATAGAGGAGTAGAACTTTATTGTCGTCTGTTCAGTCTCTGTCTCCTGTATCCTGTCTCCTCACAGCAGGTGAAGCTCTTCCAATGTGGCGTTGGTGTCTGATGTTAGCTCTGTTAGCCATGTCTGTGAAAAGCATGATACTACTCTGACCTCTGGCATTCCCTCTGTTGCTGGGTTAGCACAGCTAGCTCGTCCATCTTATTGGAGATAGATCTTACGTTCCCAATAACGATGGATGGAAGGACAGGTCCATGTCGTCACTTCTTAGCTCACACCTGAGAACCAGCACGTCATCCTCACCTTCTTCTCCTCATCTTGTGGGAAGACATCAGGCCTTTCACCAGGTAGCGTTGACATGCTACAGGCTGCTAACAGCTGAGTTCAAATGTAAATAATGCAGTCATGGTTAGATGTATGATCTCCAGACAAACACAGGAGGAAAAGTGGTAAAAATATCACTGAACCCACCAATAGTTTGGTGTCCATGACCAACAAATGAGCCATACAAAGTATTGATCCACTCCAAATACAAAGATTACGAAAAAGAGACAAAAAAACGGACAAGGAAGAGAGAGGCAATGCCAGTGTTGTGGTTAGCATTCGCTTTCTGTTACTGAACTGTGGGCCATTATTTTAAAGGACTAAAATACACAAGAAAGCACTGCTACCTGACAGGGAGAGGGCTCAGTGTTGGGGTCAAAGTCAGAGCCTCTCCCTATGCAGGGTTTTGACTTTTTCCAACTGCAGCATGGGTGACGGTTTGGGAAAACACAGACTAAATTTATAAGTAAAGTTTGCCAAATATATACAGCAAAGGGGCATTACCTGGTTATGGGTTGTTGTGAGGGTTAGCAACACTGCTTCATATCAAAAGGACCCTGTGTGATTCCAATGTCATATGTACCCATGTGGGGCAGTAATCAAGCCTTCTCATGCTCACTCTAATTTTAAACTAGCATGAACATGATACATATAGACTGCATATATCCTATATGGTGAGCAGTGACAGGTGTAGTAGGTAGCACAGATGTAAGCTCCTGTTTAGGGCTTAGGTGTTCTGGGTTTTTCTCCATGGGCTGTAAACCACAGGGGATTTTTTAAGTTTGTAAACCTTATCATGTAAGCAGTGCTAGGCAGTGGACCAGTTCAGGGGGTTTGCAGTGAAGCCTCAGCAAAAGGTTCCTGGTTGAAATCCAGGCCAGAAGCTTGAGTAGAGTGTTTGGGATTTATCCCTCCGGAGTTTTGACCACAGATTTTAAAACCAGGGTGAAGTTGATAAATCCAACCAAGTATTCAATACACGTGGCATATTGGTGTAATGGTTGAGCTCTGACTTGGGTTACTGAGTGTGGAATAGGAATATTCTTGCTTTTGCCCACCGTAGTCAGGGCAAAAATGACCAAAATGTGTTTCTTACAAATTCAGTATTTCATTCAAACACAGTTGGTGTGAATCATTCTTCACACAGTGCTTACCATGCTTGTCAAAGAAGCATGGGAAGAAGTGTTTTGGGATGTAAAAGTAAATCATGGTGGTGATTTCCACTGTTATTTAGTCCATGGCAGGCGGTATCATTCATAAATAATTCAGTGCTGATTGTGACTCATGGTCACTTGTAAAGTATACCGACAATGTTACCTGAGAGCAGGTAAACTTGGTTTTAAATTAACTGAGATACAGTCATCAGGTTATCTAAGGGCTTCATATTTGTTTTTTCTTGCTCCTCCAAAGAAGCAAGAATCAAATAGTTGTAATCAGCAGAATTAGACTTTAGCAGTATTCAAGTAGAAATCTCAAATTTATCAACAACAGGAAGTAATGGTGGGTTCCTCTGTTTGCTCGCGGGAACATGGTACACACATTTTCTTTTAAAATGACCTAAATAAAAATAATCAATTCTGACAGCAAGGAACAAAAATGACAGAGCCACAAGAGAATAACCTCCTGAATATGCATTTGACAAGAATTTAATGAGCTCACCAAGTTACATTCAAGCGAACTTCAAACGAGCATTGATTTTCTGTTGGCTGAGCAGTGGTTTCTGTCTTGGTATTCTGCCATAAATTTCATTCGTCTGCAGTTTCTTTTTGTTGGACAACACATGAGTTCTGAGTGGAGCTGAACAAAAAAGAAGCCTGAAGGTCCCTGGACGCTGAAACTTGTTCTGTCTGACTTCCTGTTGGATTTTAAAACTTCACTCTTGGAGTGATTTTGGCAGCACAAGGACTTCTTGGATGATTCGGTATCATCTCAGAGTTTCTCCACTTACGCAGCATGCAGTTGGCTGGGATTCAGTGGAGCCCTGGAGTTTTTGGAATGACTTTGGAAGAATTTCCAGACTGACAGGCGTCAGCATCATCTCTCTGGAGATATTGAGGGATTGCATTTGATCGTGACTCAACATGGTTGAAACTTACGTGCTGATAGATTTTGTCTCATAGTTCAGGCCAAAGCTTCTACTGTCCAGCCTCCAAATCAGGCCTCATGTCTGCCAAGAATGAAGACTCAAGACTGCGTGATAGAAATTTAAACAATAGGCTTTGAATAATGTTTTATTTTCTTCAAACATCTATAATCAATCTTAATGTGAGGAAATTGGATGAAGGGAGCATTTAAAGGAATAGTTCAGGAAACTCAAAAGCTCAAAATGAACATCTTTTTTTTCTTTAGTGTAGGACAAATATTTATTTGACGCAAGATTGTCTTTCAGTTTTGCAAAAACTGATAAAGAAGTCGAAGTTGCAGTAGGTCATAGTTTCCCTTTGCAAAGAAAACAGCTGTTGCTGCTTTTTTCTTTTCTTTTGATTGATTATTGTGGTATTTTATATTTGCATTCATCATCTTGATGGTTTCTTAATGCCTCTTTTTTACCATAGAGTCCACTTTCTGTTTACACTGTTACAATATAAACAGTGTTTTTGGTTACTGTGCGTTAAAATCAAAGTATTGAACTACAGCCGTGGTTTAACTGGAATGTGAGTGCAGACCAACCCCTTTGGTTCACTTTTTAAGGTGAAAGAGTTTTTTTTGTTAGCATATGCATAGAATGTGTAGTGAAACCTGTTATATTTCTTAATCTGTAAACACTTTCACAATAAAAATGTACAGTAGTCTGTGCTATCACAGGCCTCATATTACCTCTTGTGTCTATGTATGTTTATATGGTGTGTGTGTGTGTGTGTGTGTGTGTGTGTGTGTGTGTGTGTGTGTGTGTGTGTGTGTGTGTGTGTGTGTGTGTGTGTGAGTGTGTGTATCCAATTGACCTGAAGTCCCTTTAATAGCAGCAGTGATGCGGCTGCTGTTTGACATAGTTAAGGAAATTCCATCCTATTAGAGTTAATTATCATTCTTCAATCTGTTTCTACTTAAAAAAAGGTCGAGACAGCAATCAGTGAACACACACACACACACACACACACACACACACACACACACACACACACACACACACACACACACACACACACACACACACCACCTCAATATGGTCCTAATTTTCATTAATAAGGGGACTGTTGGTGGGTTGGTAGGAGAGCGGGCGAGTCTCATGATACATGAAACATTCAACATATCTAATCCTATGATTCCATTAGCAGAAAACCATAACACATCCCTTCTCTCAGCTCAAAACTACACACAGGTGGTCAGACACACTCACCACTCCTAAGACGTCATGAACTGCTAATGGTAGCGATCACCACTTGCCACAGGGAGGCAACAGAGGCTTATAAAATTGCTGCACGCTGCTCTTTTTTACAGGAGAAGTCTATTTAACCTCATTATACTGTCCAATCAGTTAGGAAACTGTTCTCTGGGCTGAAACAAAACAGTTTCTAACAAGCTTATTTACCCCCTGGCAAGTTTTGGAGCTGCAGCTTTCTCCATAATGTAATCCAGCACAGTTGTAAAACGCTAAAAACAAAGCATGAACACATTTCATTTGACATATCTCTTTGGTTCCAGCTTCTTTTTCCCTCAACTTACTTGGATGCTCGTCTGCCACTTCTCAAACCTTGAGTCCTATAACTCGATCCTGTCCAACTTGGAATGTATCTCACCATTATTCTTCATTACACCAATTCTGCCCAATGTTTCATATGTTGCTTCACTGCAGAGCTGCAAACATCTTCCTTATGTGTGAGCGGTAATCAAAACTGTGAGATTAATGGTGTGACAAAAAATCTTTTTCAAAAGCTACAGTATGTCTTTTCGACACACTAATGCACACCTGCGCATATCATTCTTTGAAACAAGGATGTTCGAAGACAGAACGACTGTCAGAGGAACAGATGACTTTAATATATTTTCACAGAAACAAAGGCAAAGCAAGGCTCCAATTTTATTTCTTCTGCTAAACAATGAATCATCTTCTGTTTTTTTGGTTATCGGTCAAAATCAGGGCCCAAGAAGAAGAAGTTAATTTAATATTTCTTGGGCCCTGATTTTGACCGATTTAATATTTCTTGTGTGATTATGCCCCTTGACCACAGTAACTAACAATTTCTCTGTCTTGGGTATGGTCTGTGTAGAAGTGAATGACTCCACTGAATGTGTTGAATGTTTTTTTCTTTTACTGTCACACCAGCACGTTTGTTCACTTTTAAATACGAGCATGTAATGTTGTCAAGCAGACAAAGCCTGCACTCAGATTACAGTATTTACCTTTATATCAATGCCACCAATTTCACATTATCACCTGAAGAGTTGAAATAAGCAGGGACAGAATAAAGCAGGTTCATCATGTGCAGAAGCACCACACTGGATGTGCATCGACCACCTGTTGTGGGATACCTTCACTATTCACACATTAGCTTGCCATGACTTTTTGCAGGATTTTACCTGGAGGAAAGTAAAGTTGAGATGAAAATTTGTCTCCTTGGGTTCATGTGTGCATCTCATCCCAAAAATCAAAGGAAGTTTTCAGAAGTTGAGTAAATGCGTGAAAACAACTTTACAAAAAGATAATTTTGTGTATTATTGGTTGAACACAACAAGTTTGCAGGAGCATTGCAAATGTTTATCAACAAAGCTCAGGAAGCTAGTTAGCTTAGCTTCTAGCTGTGATTTTCCAAACAAAAACTAACAAGATCATAGTAAAAGTTGTAAAAAGCTACATGAACTACCTCTTGAACTAAATGGTCATGGTGAAAAACAAATAATGATGATAATAGTAAATCCCTTGGACTTTCCCATTTGTATTCATTAATAAACCCAGAAAGACCCTGGATCTTTGAGGCAGGGTTTCTTGGCTCTGTATTCAGGCATGCTGGCAGGAAAGATACACTGAGATTTATTATAACTAAATAAGACTTTGGTCAGGATTGAAAGAAGATGTGAAAACAGAGTCTAGCATGGCCTGAGTTAGACTATTGGGGGGGCATTTGGACCTTCAGGGCAGTGAGTGTAGGTCCTGATTACCATCCCTGCTGTTTCCCTGCATGCTCCAGCTCTGAAACTCAATGGGCAGAGCATGGCACCAGGCGTGCTGTGGTTCAGGGTTAGACTCCCACAGCGGCTCCTCAAATTGAAACTGCATGTTAGCAAAGCGCTAAAAGACAGATAATAAAATGTACCCTCTAAATTGCTAATGGTACATTTGTGACCTGTGGGGCGAGGAGGTGCCTAAAACTAATTATCACATTTATCATAGCTTTTACATCAGGGACTCCTGCTGTCTCAAACCACCAGTTGGAGCGGTGTAAAATCAAAGAGATCCTGCTGCCTGTGGAGCCTGTGAGCCTATCAGACGTCTCCCTCTGGATTGAGTTATGACATGAGGGTTTTTAAAATCAGAATATGAAGTCAAAGGAGCCCTGAGTGTGCATTTATCCAAGACAGCACCAGTCCAGGACAAGTATATTCGCATGAATATGAGATAATTACACGACAGCGTCACAACCGCCGGCGACAGCACATGATGGATGAGCCAGGGAAAGAAAACATGAACAAGGCAAGCGTAGGAATAGACAGGGCTACTGGTGTAACACAAACTGTGGTCGGAGGGATGGGAATGAAAAACAAAACAAAAGATGGATTGAAGGAGGAGGAGAGAATAGCGGAGGTCTGAGAGTCCTGGGCCTCAAGTATTACCCCTCTCCTCTTGCCCTTCTTCTATTTCTGCCTTTTAAGGAACTCCATAACTTCAAGTAGATAATGAGTGCCTTGAAGCAGGCAGGAGTAAATCAGACAGGGAACAACACAGGGAGAGAAAAAAGGTGTGTGTGTGTGTGTGTGTGTGTGTGTGTGTGTGTGTGTGTGTGTGTGTGTGTGTGTGTGTGTGTGGACTAAGCAGGGCAGAGGGAAATGGTGGAAGGAAGAAGATTAGAAGTGATAACAAATGAAGCGAGAGAGGAGCTGAGCTGAGTGGAGATGCGTGATAAGATCTTTGCTTGAACTTTAAAGCATACTTTAATAAAACTCCACAAAGAGCTTAAGACAGGGAGAGGCAAGGATGGGTCTCATGCAGGTTAAAAAAATACACATTTGGGTTTTTTGCTCCTAGTTTCTAGTTGTTGCTTCTCGTTCATGATTTTGTGTTTTATCCTGAATCCCCTTTTCATAAATTTCTCTAACAACAGTTTTAGGAAAGTTTCCTTCCTTTTCTGTCTTTCTTTGAAATTTACAGCAGAGTAAAGAACAATAAAAACTTTGGTCTTTTCTTCTTGTAGTGTTGTGACTTCGAAGACTCTTTAAAGGGCATGGCCTATTCAGGATTCAAGGAGAAGACGACCTCATCACTGGGTTCAAATCAACAATGATTGAGTCAACTTTAACCTTTGACCCTTATTGGAATCACATGTGTAAGAGTAAAGGCTTCAGTATGCTTCAAACAGAGTGCAGTCTGGTTGTCTCTTTACCATATGTCTGCTTCCATAAGTCCACTTTTACAGCTCCATATCCTCACATACAGTGGAATTAAAACAGCATCAGCTTACAGATACGAAGACAATCAGAACGTGCAGAAAGCCAGAGCAAAGAGCTGGGTTCAGTGCAATGAAGCATTGAGGCTTGTATTGTTTTCACCACCTTGTTATGATAAAACTAGTTCAGTTTGTCTGTGATGAAAGCTACGGTGGCAGCTTTCCCACGAAAACGAGGCTTAAACATCCAATAAAGTAGAGCTACAGTGGCTCTTAGGGAAAGGGGGCACTGAACAAAATGAATAAAATATTGAATAAAGAATGAAATGAAACAGGTTTTTCTTGGTCTTATTTCTTTCATCCATTTCTTGTGTGTTGTAAAATGTGAAATGCTATTCATGGTTCTAAGTCTTGTAATGAATTTTTGAACATTGTGAGATTGTGAACACTTCTTGATGGAAAAAGTCTTGAAAAACTACTGTTGGCAAAAATCTCGAGTGGCAGTGGAGCCACATTTTGAGGTGAAATAACATTCTAGATAAACCATTGGCTACTGATATAAAACCGCTACAATCGTTTTTAGCTGTCCTGATACGTCAGCTAACACTAGGAAGTGCGACTGAAAAGACTCAGAGTTAAATTATGAATTAGATATGTGGATCTGTCTGCAGCAGTTACAGTAAGAGCTGGCAACACAGTGGATTTACTCGTTCTTTAAGTGACTTAACTTGAACTTCCTTGCTGTGAATTTATTAGACAGAGAGTAAATTGGGATGTTATTTGTTCCCAGCTGTGGAAATCAGATCCTTCCTATAATAATGTGTATCTCCACCAGAGTAGCTGAAGTAAATATTATCAATTTGCCCAGACACAGTTTTACTTTATCAGCACTTGCAGATGTCTGTCTAACATGAGTCTGGTTCTATCCGAGGTTTCTGCCTGTTAAAGGGAAGTTTTTCCTTGCCATTGTAACTTGCTAAATGCTGCAGAGTCCTGTACTCTAGGCGGGTTAAGATGAAACAAGACTCCTTATCTTGTCTTGATGTTGGGATTCTGTTAATAAAAATGTATTAACATTTATGGGTCTAGACCTGTGAATGTTTTTGTAAAGTGTCTTGAGATAACATTTGTTATGATTTGGCACTGCACAAATAAAGACTGATTGATTGATTGACCTTTGTGGTTAATTTCAGGTAGGCCTTGAAGTCAAGTAAAACCCTCTGAGCCTCTTTAATATATATGATACAGTTATGTTTCAACAAGTTGTTGCACACATCAATGATTACAGCCCACAAATTTAGATAAAATGTGTTTCACATTCATATGAAACTAATAAATGAATGTGACAGATTGCCCTCTTGCCAGCATGCTTTCTGTAGCTGCTGCAGACAGTGACTTAACACTATCAGAGCATCTCTGTGGTACATTCAATTTCCTTCTTTTCAGTCACACTTCAGAGCCAGAAAGACAACAATCTGTTTAATCAAAAACAACAAATAGCACCCCAAGCTCCAAACAGTATTCTCAAGTGACGTCAATGAAAAAGAAATCCTGTTTCTTTCCCGTATTTCAGGGTCTGTCTCTGTTTTACTCTGTTTTACTCAGTTCCTCTATATTTTGCTTTGCCTTTCCTTTGGCTCTCTGTCTCCTAAACCATAACAGTTGTGGGAAATCAGTCCCAGCTGTCAGCACTTTGATTTGATCGTAGAATATGTCAGTCAAGCTGCAGCAAGTTGCACAGAATCTAATTCACTCATTATTTTAGCTCCCACTGCGCTCTTTTTGCGAGGGATTAACTCTGACTGTCATGCGGAGCCAAAGGGACCCAGGGCGAAACTGACCAGCCCATCTGATCTTTGTTCCATCCACCAAGCAAACCCGACATGAAAGCACAAACTTATTCAAAACAACTTGTTCAGGATCCCTTTGAATATTCTTGCTCCTAGCAGTAAATAGTTGCATGGCAGCTATGAGATTATTTTCTTTTTTAAATTTCAAGATGTGAAAGCTTTCTGGATTCAAAGTGCCAGCTCAGAGTCAAACTGAATCTCACTAACGTGAAACACTGTGGGAATCGTCCCCCTGAGTTTCTGTAGTGTTGTTGAGGTTCTGTCAAACATCAAACTGGTGTCAGAAATAGGACGTGTATCAACTGAATGAACTCATTCATCTGTCTAAAGAAAAAAAAAAGGATTCAGACTCCTTCTTTACCCCTAAACTTTACCTTTTATCTCACCCTCGTCTCTTCCTCCAGCAGGCAGACACAGGCATGCCTCGATGGGTTTACTTTGGTCCAGTCTTGTCTTATTGTTCTCAAAGGCCGAAAACAAATTAAAGAAAGGAGAAGCTCAGACAGCGTGACGGAATGAAGAATCACATTACCATGTTATTATTTTTTTTTAAAAGCCCAGTAATATACGCACTGTGTGCTGTGAAAGGCCTGGACCAGGAAACTATCTGGTTCTGCTTTTCCTGCATTTGAAATTTTGCATAAAAGCAGAGAAAGAGAAAACAGACTAGAGAAAACTCTGACCTGGTGTGTTTGTGTTTGAGGGAACTGTATTCAAGTAGTGAAAAAAAACACGCTGGTTAAGTTTGGTAGATTGGTTTGAAAGAAACCTCAAAAACATTAACGTGTGCTGAGGAATTTGTTTCATTATGATGTTGTTTCATTTCCATAGTTAAAATAATTTCAACATGATTAGAAATAATAATCAAAATAATAATACACCAGTGATCTCTAAAACAGAAAAAGAAAAAAAACATTTCAGACTCTTTCTGACTGTCTTTACTAAGAGGATAAAATATATTCATTGTTTATTCAACTTTAACTGGATTCATATTTTAGGTGGAATTGAGGCTCGGAGTTGTTTTAAACCAGTAAAAGCCGTGGGAAAAGACTTAAAGTCAGTGTCCTACTCAGTGACAAAACGAACGTGTGTGTGTGTGTGTGTGTGTGTGTGTGTGTGTGTGTGTGTGTGTGTGTGTGTGTGTGTGTGTGTGTGTGTGTGTGTGTGTGTGTCAGTTTGTGTGTGTGTGTGTGTGTGTGTGTGTGTGTGTGTCAGTTTGTGTGTGTGTGTCAGTTTGTGTGAGGGAGTCTTCCATAATCCCCTGTCTTTGTATCTCCTGCAGACAGTTTAAAAGCTTTGTATTTACCTTTCGCACCATTCTCCCATCTTCAGTTCACACAGGACAGAGTTAAATGTGCTTTTGCGTGCGTGTGTGTGTGTGTGTGTGTGTGTGTGTGTGTGTGTGTGTGTGTGTGTGTGTGTGTGTGTGTGTGTGTGTGTGTGTATTTTCAGTAGAAAGACAGATAAAGGGGGGAAGGCATGAGCACTGTTGGTGTGGGTGGACAGCTGGGCCAAAACAGGCGTTTTAGTCTCTAACAAACCGTGACACTTCAAACATGTAATGTCGACCACGACACGGCAAGACGTAAAATGCTTCATTGACTCTAACCTGAGGCCTCAGGGGGAAAGAGGAGAAAAAGAAATCTTTTTTGGAAACACACAACTGCAACCATTAATCTAAAATGAAATTTTTACGAGTGATGGGTATGATTGTCATAAAATGAGCAAAGAAATGTGCGGAGGGAAGTCCCCACGAGTAACTGCTGGAATCACCTCAGGGCAGCTTGGCTCAGGAAACAAAGGTGCAGAAATAAACACAGTGTTTGGATGTGTGTTTACTTCACTTTGCTGCCTCCAAACTGCTCCACAGCTTTCCGCTCTGTTTTAGATTTATGGCTTGATGGTTTGCCTCGATGCATGTCAGTTATCAGACTGATTAGCCGCCGTCAAACATGTCCTCTTTGTCTGTCAGCTGGCTCTGATTTCTTCTCTCAGTCTTCCTCTCTACTTTTAAGTAGCTCCTGCTTGTTTTGTCTTTTCATCACTCTCTCAACACATTCACAAACACACATTACATGCTAACGCTGTCAAACAACATGAGCAGGAAAAGAAAAGGCATTGAATATTACTTAAAACACACTACCACTGATTTTCAAGATCATTTGGATTCGATAGTGACTCATCTGTTCCACTTAGGCATTATAACATCAGGTTTTCCTGTAATATGAGGGGAGTTAAGAGACTGCTCATCCCATTTTAAGTCTCGGACCAATCTGAGCTGTCACACGTTCCTCGCTCGACATCTTTACTCAACATAACCCTGTGTTACATCCTCAGGAATATTTAGGAAAATCATTACAGCCCAGTTAGAGACAGAAAGCTCTTAAGCACCTTCATGAGAGCTGTTTTTCTGTCACATCAGGCTTCATGCTTCAGGCCATGATTGCTCTCACGTGAGAAGAAGAGTTTAAGGAGGTGTTTGATGCGTCTCCTGCACAAACAGGTAGAAGTTTGTGCAGTCAGTGTTGTGATGGCAAGCAATGACGGTTTTACAAGTTATTGTGGTAAAAAGCAGCAGTGCTGCTACAAGTAAGGCAGGAAGAATGCTTCAGAGAGTTTTTTGTTTGCTCATTGTACAGCATGAAAAACAACCAGAGCTTCAGTTTATTTTAAACGTAAAACACACTTTGTAGGGCTCCTCAAGTTTAACCCTTTAATGCCAAACATATCATATTTAATACATGAGTTTCAATGGCCTCTATCTCAGCAACATGATAAACAGTTTTCTTACAAACCTGTAAAAATGTAGGAGTTCACTTTTCTGAACAGATTTAAAGTTGGCTTCCCAGTTTGAGCTGAGTTATGAGTTAAAATATCTTTATGGTCAAAACAGCAGGTACAACAAAACAGAGAGGGCAAGTGTTTAAACAAGACAACTTTGTATTATTATCTTTGACTCTAATCTGTATAATATTTGGAAAAAAAATTAAAGGCCAAAAAATTTCATCATGTATTACCAAGCGGCAACCTCTGGTCTAAGAATATGAGGCAATGCGGAAGTGCAAAAATCTGCTGTTTCTCGAGTGTTCGCTTGAGGCTGGCTCCGGAAGTAGCGGAAGTCACGTATACTCTAAGCCAAAAAAAGCCATTTTCAAAGCAGAAATTAACTTATTTACAGCCTGGTTCAAAAAACGTCTCTTATCTGAGGCGCTAATTTTACTACCGGCACCCACTGTACGGGGGGTGAATTTTTTTCTAACATGGCCATTCAGGGGGTATTAAGATCGCAAGCCCCCCCAATAAGAGGCACAGCTGAGGGTCACGTGATCAACAAGCGCCCTATGGCTGTAGGCGAAGCGCTTGCCACTACCAATATGGCCGCGTTAGCCGATATGCTTCATTTTCCGTTTCAGAAACAGACGGGTGACGTCGGCGAGACTGTGTCCATGTTTTATACAGTCTATGTGTGTTACTAAAACTAATCTTTTTTCTCTAAAAAGTTAACAGTAAACTGCATGACAGAAGATTGGGGTCATAGAATTATTTGATAAATAAAGCATCTCAGGAATGAAGTGGCACTAGTCAAGGATATGAAGTCATACTGACATAAGGAGAATAAAGTCATAATATCATGCTGATAAAATCATAAATCTCATGAGAAAAAAGATCACAGTTCTAAGCAATGATAACCTGTATGACATTTTGAAGGATCATATTGGCAGAACAAACTGCAGCTGCACAGACCGAAGAATTTCAATACGGGCATTTTCAGTACATCAGCACCATGGTGTTGTGAGCAGTGTCGGGGAAGTTACTTTTAAAAAGTAGTGTTTGCTCGTTACACATTACTTCTTGAAAAAGTAGTCCCTTAGTTTACTTGGTTACCCTCTGCAGGAAGAAACTTTTTACGTTACTCGTTGCTTTTATGGTGCTCGACTTTGGGCAGAACCCCATCTTGTTTCCTAAATGTGTATAGTCTACATAAATTTCTACTATGGAGCACATAGCAGGTCATTCTTTTGTGCTTTTTTATTTTGAAAAATGCAATAGAGCACTTGACAAGAAAAACAATGCCATGAGGACTGACTGCTCTCTGCATGCTATTGCAAGTACCAGCCTCAGTGTGGAATTAGAGTCCCCAACTATGGCGCATGCGCACAGCTGAGGCAGTGTCGCTGTCAGATCAGTCCCTAGGAAAAATAACGTTGTGCCCAACTGAAAAAGGAACTACGTTTTGTTACCATAGTTTCTTGTAACACGTTACACTACTTTTTACCCAAAAAAGTTGTCACGTTACTGTAACGCGTTACTTTGTAACACGTTACACCCAACACTGGTTGCAAGTATTAAGATAGTGAATCAACTGTGCAACAAACCAAGTGTGTGATGAAGAAAAGCAAACAGGCAGCTTGTACTCACTTCGTCAACTACTGTTCATCCTCAGGTGTTGAGTTTAATTCACAAGATGATCCATGTCCCGTATTTTGAAGCAGGAGGCTGGCTGATGATTCGCTTCAAGAGATTCACTTTAGCCTCCAAGTAAGACTTCCATCCATCCATCCATCTATCCATCCATCTATCCATCATCCATCCATCCATCCATCCATCCATCCATCCATCCATCCATCCATCCATCCATCCATCAATCCATCCATCCATCCATCCATCCATCCATCCATCTAACCATCCTTTATCTTTACCACTTCCTCTTTTGGGGTCACAGAAGTCTGTAGCCTATCCTAGCTATCCTTCTGAAGGGTCAAATGTCAAAGGTTTCTGTATTTATACCTTGCGGTAAATTTGGTTTGCAGGCAGGAACTCAGCAGTCCAGACAAGACACACAGATAAACAACAATACAAAAATACAAGTGGTGTACCTGGACAGGTCACTAGCCTATCACAGGGCTAACATGCAGAGACATACAACCATTCAAACACACACTCAGTCCAGAGAGACCAGTTGACCTGATGAGGAAGCTCCTGCCCAGAAAGGGAATCAAATTAGAAATCATCTTGCTGTGGGACATGAACAGCATTGACCACTGCATCCCCATGCTACCCTTATTACGACTATAATCTCCTTCTAGTTTGACTTCTTTCACAAAACATTCAAATTAAATACTCACTGTTTTTACTGTGGCCTTCTGATACAGAGCTGAGATTCAACTGGTGGCTAAAAAGATAAGTGCCTGTCACAAGAAAATTAAGTAGGTAAAATGTATAGCACATCCACTCAGGGCTTCTGTTCTTAATGAACTTCTATTGGTTTTGGGGGTTAAAAGTGTGGGTAAGTGATGTTTGAGAAATTTTTCTGACAAAAAGAGGAAGAAGTTGACTTAAATCAAGGCTCTTTTCTGTGAGTTTGGTAAAAACTTACCTTACCTGCATTAGGGAAGAGTAATTAATTTTCATGGTGGGTTTAGTCTTCTGCAGGGCCTTCATACCCACACAATTACACTCAACATCCACACACAGAAGCCATTCAACCATCAGATGAATGAACACCCATTTTCTCCCTAATTACTTCTGAAAACATGTCGAGCAGCTGAGCAACACAGAGGATGACAGCTCGCAGTGTTTTCCTCGGGACTAAGTCAACAAGCACAGACATCGACATGAAAGGGCTCACACACCTCTGCGGTTTTGCTCACTCACACGGACGACCGATTGATTAACTCATAAATCAACCTCATCAAGGCCCCGGGCCCTAACCCCTCCACCTCCACCCCCACCAACCCAACAACAGTGTCGAGGAGCTGCGGCCCAACCCTGCGCCCTCCAGCTAAGAAAGAGGAGGCGGGATGTTCCAACTCATGGCAGGAACCCAGCAGGAGGGAGAGGCCAGGTGAGGCAGGTAAAGTGGGTGCTATGGAGTGAGAAAAAAATGGAATCAGGGTTGGGTCATGGAAACGACAGATGAAGGATTAGTGTGTGTTTTTGTAATGACAGGGAGGGATGGTGAAAGAAAACACAGAGGGGATATAAACGTGTTAAAAAGACAAAGGAGAAGATCGCCTGAATCAAACACTGTGTAGTTCTGCCAAAACGGATAGAAACAAGGGGAGACATACACGGACAGAGAGAGGGAGAGAAAACATAGAGGAATGCAGTAAATCCTTAAGCGACTGAACAATCCTCCAGAGAAAAAGAGGAGGAATTTTTATGTGCTGCAGGTGAGCAGAACAGAGAGGGAGAAGGACGAGGAGACAGAGGGAAGAAGAGCAAAGGAGATAGACAGATGGAAAAAGAGGGAGAGAGCGAACGCGGGGGTGGCCAAAGGGAATTTGAGGGAAGCGTGAAAGGGTCTGATTGTAGCAGAGAAAAGGGGGACGTGGAGTTTTTATGTGGAGGGAAAATGAAGCAAAATTGACATGAAGTGACACAAAATGGCTGCTCAAGCAGTTCGAAAGGCTGGCATGTGGCTGGACAGAGAGAGTGGGAAAAAAAGAGTGTGACAAAACAGAATTAGAGCAGATATGACAGAGAAAAGCAGACAAGGAGGAAAGAAAATCTGAAGAACAGCTCAACAATGCATCCGAGGTATGCATACCTTCTGGAAATGGGTCCTGATGGTCAAGAGTAAAATAACACTGACTTAAAACTACAGTAATCAAACACAACCTCAGACAGTAAATGATTTCCTCTGTGGCAAAGCTTATTGATGAATGTTAATGTTTATTCTTATTCTCAGAGCTTTGTTGTTGTTAAGAAAAAGGGTTAATTTTACTTGAATCAAAACATATGTGTAAAACTATAACAGCAATAGAGTGAGAAAAACAAACCTGCTGAGAAACCACTTTAAATGTGCAAAGAGTGGAATATGAAGTATAAAAAACATGTCATTTAGATATGATGACACATACCCCGTTCAGTGTAAAAATCAATGAACATATCGGGTACAACATGTGACATATATATATATATATATATATATATATATATATATATATATATATATATATATATATATATATATATATATATATATATATATATTAAAGTATATAAACACACACACACACACACACACACACACACATACATACATACATACATACATTCATACATACACACACACACACACTCATACATACAGACAAACACACATGCATACATACAAACATACAAACATACAAACATACATACATACATACGTATGTACGCATACATACATGCATACATACAAACATACATACATACATACATACATACATACAAACATACATACATACATACATACATACATACATACATACATACATACATACATACATACATACATACATTTATACATACAAACATACATACATACATACATACATACATACATACATACATACATACATACATACATACATACATACATACATACATTCATGTATAAGTTGCCTCATCTCGACAATGACTATTTCTAAAAGCTACTTGGTGTCCCACGTTGTTAATGCAGAGTTAAAACATTTAAAAAGGTTCATATTTTAATTCAATCTCGAGCTGATCCCCAAAGCCCGTCTAAACACTACATCACATCATTCAATAAGTGATAAAACAAGACACTGTATCACTTGACCTCCACAAGGGGAATTTCCAAAGATCTTTTTATTTCATCACTAAAAGGAGTTGAAGTGTGGAGTGAGGAACCCAAAAGGAAACAGAAGAGTTGCTCTTATAGTGCAAATAAAAGCTCTTTAACAAGCTGGCCCGTACATCAGCTCCTCTGTAGGCCATAAGTCTTACATCACATCCTTCCAATCAGACGGACAGGCCTGTAATGTTGATGCCTTGTCACTCACAGTATCTGTCAGGAGTGGATGACTTGGCAGCTGAGTCATACAGCGCGGGGCTCAGTGATCCTGTTGCGTATTAGTTACAGCAATTTGTCTCTGCTCAGCTGACAGACAGAGAGAAAGAAAACAGTGAGTGATGGCTGTTAGATAGCTATGCATGACAAGCCTCATTCCAACAGTCTGTATCTGACACATACATATAATGATTCACACACGTGCTGCACTCTCAAGCCCACACACGGGAAACAGTACACACACATACACACACTGAGGCCATACAAGGGTGCCTTTGTTGACTTTGTCGCCCCTTCAATCGATGCTTATGAGTATACAATCATACACAGCCTTTTGTGAATGAGATTATATGTCTGTTTGTGTCTGAATGTGTGAGTTGATGTGTGTGTTTTTACGAATGTCTCATGCCTGTGTCAGTGTTGACCCTTACCCCCAGTTATGAGGGAGTGTGACAATGTGTGAGTGACGACATCATAGACCCTCCCTGTAAGTCACTTCCTCTTTGGCTAATGCTGCTTTGAAGAATCATGTGTGCACTTGTTCAGTCCAGGTTTGTGCAGCTACAATGCGTGTGTGTGTCTGTGAGAGAGAGTGTGTGTGTCATTGAGAGCAGGTGTGTACCTCAGAGGACATTCCCATTGATCCTTTAATATCTGGCCTAAGGCGAGAGGGAGCCACAGAGCCGCTTACATGTGGGAAAAAAAGGCCATAAAGAGCAATAAAGCAAAACATAAAAGAAAGACAACAGGCGACAGGTGAGAGGATGATAAAAGAGCAAGCAAAGAAGGCAAAGGACTTTGCACAAAACAGTAGAAGTGCAGAGGCAGTGACATAAAAAAGAAAAGCTACAACATTCAAACAGACACAAGAGAAGGAAGGGTTGTTGGTGGGATTACAAGGGGTGTGTTTTTACCTGCGCCTGTTTGTGCTCATGTAAATCCCTCACTGTCGCAGGTCAGACGGATGTTTCAGGGGGGAAGAGGAGCTTCGTGAGATAGTGTGATGTGTAGAGAAAGAAAAGAAAGCGGGAGGAGGGAAGACAGAAAGATGAAAGGCAAGAAAGAGATCGTAAATTTTCACCCAGGACAGACAAATAAAAACTCTCTCATACCCCGCCTCTGTCCCGCTCTATTTTTTTGTCATGAATGTGAGCCAGCCTTTGTTTTCCAGAAAACGCCCGACCCCAAACTCCTCTCCCCTTGTGCCAATCACCCGAAACCATCCCTATAAAACTAAAACCATTACAGACAAAAATCCCATATGCATCTCTGTTGTTAGTCCCCCTCCCAGCGGGCTCCCAAATGACCAATAACACCAAGCTCTGTACAAAAGCAAGTATTTATTCTCTCATGAGTTACTATACAACATTTTCACACTGGAGAAAAATAAATAATCATCTTGTTCAATAAATATTTTAGTGATATGATCCAGAACCCGTTGCCACATCGTCCGAGGCACATTAAAAATATAGAACAACAGTTTTACTCTAAAAAAGAAATAAAGCAATCAGTAAATTACCAAAGAGAAGACAGTCTGATTTCTAAGAGTTAAAAAGACAACATGAAGAAAGTTTATCTGTTTATCTCATTCTCTATGAGATAAAGCCAAGGTCTGATACAAATCTTTAACCCATATGTGTAATTTATTATGGAGCCAGTGGTGTTAAATTAAGCTTAGCATTAAAACTGAAAACAGCAAAAAGCTGTTGGCAATACTTGTCCGTTTTGGATCTGACTTGTTGCCAAACCTGGAGTGACTCTGGTTACTTTCTCCCACTTGAACCAGCCCCAGGACAGCATCTGTTTATTGTCATTCTCAGTAAATAAATTATGTGTATGGAGTAATCAAACTAATCCAAACCTCCTCCTATGAAAATGTGGGATTTATCTCTGAAGTTTGGTGTTTGGTTTCTCTTTAACTCACCATCAGGACATGGCGGCTGTGGATCAGTGGTTAAGGAGTAATAAGAAGGTTTGAGGTTCAATCCCAAGTTGTGCTGTACGCATGGCTAAATGTCCTCAGGCATGATGCTGAACTTTGAAAAGGGGCTCCAACAGCTGTGTGAATGGGATTAGTTAATACTGATAAGCACTTGTTGGCCAAAACCCAGACACCCTTTGTAAATATGTGAGCTGAGATTTCAGGCTCACATATTATGTCACCTCTGGACAGAAACGGTCTGTCAGGGACCTTGTTCACAGTCTTAATGCTAAGCTTTGCTAATTGTCTGATGGGTCCATCTTCACATTTGCTTCCTCGCACACAGTGCACTCTGATTGTGAGTGTGATCTCTAAAGGCATGTTCACATCTGGTGTTTTTTTTAATTTTCAGATCAGAGCAGGGAAACTGTTTCTCCAAAATATAATCGATGGCTCAAAAATATGCCTGGCTGTGCAGTGAGATTATGGAAAAGGAAAACACAGTTTGTTAGAGGCCATAAGCGTGTGTGTGTGTGTGTGTGTGTGTGTGTGTGTGTGTGTGTGTGTGTGTGTGTGTGTGTGTGTGTGTGTGTGTTTGAGCATCTGTATGTATAGTGCTGTTGTTTCTGAGTTACCGTAACCGACCAGCCAACTTCTCATTACTCAGCAGTACCCCTCTGCCCGTTATCCCCTGCGCTCATCCCCTGACTCACGCCTCCTCCTCCTCCTCGTCTTCCTCTTCTTTTCTTTCCTCTTCCTCTCCTCGACCTCATCCCTCTGGCTATTTCCCCCACATCTTTTGTCTTTTGCCAGTTCAGACATTTTCTACCCTTCCTTTAGAGAAAATGAATGTTTGCTGATTCACACATCTGGGGTCACTGAATCAGCTTTCATTCAATGGATGCACTGTCCCTCTTGCTGGCTGTCACTCAGTCTGACCCCTCATGTGTGTCCATGGTGTGTGTGTGTGTGTGTGTGTGTGTGTGTGTGTGTGTGTGTGTGTGTGTGTGTGTGTGTGTGTGTGTGTGTGTGTGTGTGTGTGTGTGTGTGTGTGTCTAACCACCTACAGTGGTATTTCTGTTGATCTATGAGCCGTGAAGTCCGGTAACTCGTCCCAGTCTCAGTGTCTCACTGAATGAGCTGCTATGTGCATCACTGTGTGTGTTATATTCCATTAGTGCTTCTGGTGACCTGCCAATTTGTCCCTCATTCACGTATTCCAGTAGAGTATGAATGAAAGTGTTGACCATGAATGTGTCCATGTGCTTTTGTCTTTAAAACTCTGAATTTGTCTCTATTCACCTCATTGTCACAGTGGCCATTTTCCAATGTCATACTCAGGATGAGTGGTTCAAATCCTGGTACACTGTGCCTGTAACCTCAGTTTGTAGCTCCTGTATAGTAATCACTGTTTTTTTGATAATGATAAAAGGAAAAGACTAATGATTTGGAAAATCTAGAGAGAAATCAGACCACACTTCAGGATAAAAAACATACTCCAACATCTGCTTACTTCAATACTTTCAGTCTTCTCCATAGACTGTATAAAACATGGACATAGTCTCCCTGACGTCACCCGTCTGTTTCTGAAATGGAAAATGAAGCATATCGGCTATTGTGGCCATATTGGTAGTGGCAAGGGCTAAGCCTACAGCTATAGAGCGCTTGTTGATCACGTGACCCTCAGCTGTGCCTCTTATTGGGCGAGCTTGCGATCTTATTATTCTCTGAACAGCCGAGTTTTAAAAAAATCACCCCCGTACAGTGGGAGCTGGTAGTAAAATAAGCCACTCAGACAGGAGATGTTTTTTGAAACAAGCCACAAATAGGTTAATTTCTGCTTTGAAAATGGCTTTTTTTTTGGCTTGGTGTGTGTGTGTGTGACTTCCGGTACTTCCGGAGCCAGCCTCAAGTGAACATTTGAAAAACAGCAGATTTTAGCACTTCTGCATTGTCTCATATGCTTAGACCAGAGGTTGCCGCTTGGTCTCCTCTCTGCTAACATTATGTTAGCTAGGAAAGAAATTCTTAGCTATATATAGCTAAGAATATATATATACAGCTATCAGAACTTTCTGGCTAATGGTTATTCAAGATATTGGTTGGCTTCAAGTGGTTGTCTTGTGGTACTTAACAGGTTATCAATTAAGTTGATTTAACATGAAATCTGGTTGATTTCCCTCCAAAAATCCTCACACTGGGCCTCATTCACTAATAGTGTGTACGCACAAAGGTGCTTAAACTGTGAACAGACATAACTTTCTCAGACCATACGTACAAATAGAATGATGATGATGAACAACTCTCTCAGAGAAAGTAAACATACTTTTTTAACTACATCTACGACATATTTAAAGCACTTTCAGATTAAAAATAATTCCTTTAATAGAATTTAATAATAAATTGTGATTTGACTAAATGTATTGTATTGTATACACATGAAATTGACCCATTGTCACCCTTATCATATTTTAAATGTTAATTCTTAATTGAATAATGAGTTAACATTTTACAATATAACAATGAACCAATTTAAATTTAACATTTTTGTTGATGAGTCTGTCAATGGTATCTACGTGTCATGAACCCAATGGCGAGTTTGTGTTCACACTTGTTTTATTCACAAAGTAAAAACATTGTTGAATTAGTGAATGAGGCCCATTTTTTTTCTAGTTGATCAATCCTTAACTCTGTTCAAGGATACTGAATTGTAAAATATCTTTACCTGTACCCCGTAAGACTCAAAGTTGAACACAGAAGTACTCCACTGTCGTGTTCAAGCTTCTCACCAGAAGTATGATGTCAAAGGAAAATGGCAGCTGTGTGAATATGGTCAACTGAGTTCACAATGAATTAAAAATATACTCTCTTTGAGTACATTTGCTGTCAGAGTCTCAGCCTCGAAGTCTTTTCTTTAGACGGTTAAAGTCTTTTGCTGATCGCCACAACCAACTCTGTAGCTCTCGCAAAATCCAAAATCCCTCCACCTTTCTGGCAAAGTCGTTCATGGTTGGTCGCACGGATAGTAGCGAAGAGGAAGATGCAGAGGACAGGAGCGGAGTCAGAGGAGGCGATAGGAGTGAGGTGCCCCTTTGTAAAGATAAGGGTACAGGTTGAGATAGGAGTGTGTGCTCCTCGCCTGCTCTGAACTGGTAGAGGAGGGACAGGGTGGACAGCGGAGGTTGGAGCGTGGGGGAGATGAGGGAGCGAGGAGGCCGACGGTGACCATGGGACAAGTAGGTGACTTCCACATCTCTGTGCCTCCTGTCTTCAATCAGTGACTTGCTCATTTTTTCCACAATAAATCCATCTTCTTTTCTGACTGTGTATGGATGATGTGAGTTCAAGCTGTAGCTGTACTGGTTGTTGTTGTTGTTGTTGTTTACTTGGACAGCCGTTCTTTTAAAGGAGCCGGAGATTTCTGTACCAGTAAAAAAAAATTCTGCCTTTCCATCTTGCTCCTCTCCATCTTCATTGAAACTCAACAGCCTTCTCCTTGTGTCCCATCTCTCCACTTCTCCTCCTTGCCCAAGCTCTTCTTCTTCCTTCTCACCAACTCTCTCATCAGTCCATCTCTCGCTCTGGGGCTCTTCCCTCTTTCCTCTACCCCCTCTTTCCTTCCCTCTCGATCTGACACTTCTTCCTTCAGCTGATGCTCTCCTCCCCTCTTTCCCTCTCCTCTTTTCCATCGTATCCTCCCTCTCCCCTCTGACCACCCTTGTTCCACTTCTTCTTCTACTGTTGCGCCCAGACTCGGTCCTTGACCCACTTTTAGACCTGTAGAGGCTCTGACTCATCAAAGGAGCTGGTCCAATGCGACCTATCCCCCTCTGAGGGTACTGGTACAAGTCACCGCTGTTCCCTCTCATGTTCATAGACGTTGGAGGAAGCGAGTAGCCGAGGGTGGTCATCAGTGCTGATATGGAGCCCAGCAGCCCATCCAGACCTGTGCAGAAGTGCAGCAGGGAGGTCTTGAGGGAGGGGCAGAGGGTGGAGCGGGCCAGCTCTCTGACTGCAGCCAGCAGTACAGAGTAAGCTCTCTGGTTCTGGGCGAGCCGGGCCTGGTTCTCCAGGCCGTGCCACAGCTCCAGGCGGGTGGCGGCACTGGGCAATGACAGAGCTGTGCTGTTCGGCCGGGGAGGGGAGAAGTCTTTCTCGTTGAATGGAGGGCCAAGGTAGGTGAGCTGAAGGAAAGGAATAAAAATGAGGAAGATGAGATTTGCGTTTTATCATTCACGTCATTGCTCAGGCCATCATTTAGCATAACATTTTCCACAAACATTTATGAAACCAAAGAGCAGCTGAACCAGTTTTTCTGAAATGAAAGTAAGATCCAGTCATGTCTATTCCCATCCCTAAATACACGATAAAAGTGTACGTCTTTGAGTTCAGAGGATCAAAGCAAAAAATGTGTCCAAACTCGAACGAAGCTGAGTCAAGCTCAGCTGCTAATGGGCTTCAAAACTCCTGTACAGAAACAAACAGGTGACGTCACAGAGACTACATCAACATATTATCCAATCTTTGTTCTTTATTCAAATAATCCTCACGCGATTTACCAACCTATAGACAGGAAAGCGAGGTGAAGCCCAGCTAACAACTTCACCTTTGTGCCTCACAAGCAAACCAACTTCTGGCACTTCAGCTAACTTACTGCCAGACTTTGAAAAGGCTGGTTTCATTTGAATGAAGTGAAAAGTTGTGAAAACAAAGCAGAGCAGTAGCACCTTGTTAGAGGGTGATATGAATTTGTTAGTTTGCCGTAAAGGAAAAACACCTTTTGGGAGTCCTGCTTGCAGTACTGTGTGTTGTTGTTCAGAGCTTTCACTGAAAACAGCTGCAGCTGAAAATAATGACGACAGGGAGAGGAAGCCAAAACAATAAAGTTGCATGCCCCTCAGCTAAACAACCAGCGGATAAATGAAGCTCACTTAAGAGGAGCTGCAGATTCAGGTAATAATGCTTTATAGGTTACTCATGCTCATTGTCACATTACTTTTAAACTATCAGGGATTAGGGATGGGTCCCACATTGGGTGCTTTAATAGGTACCAGCCGAATTATGTCTGTGGTACCGAGTACTGATTCACGTAAAATCAAACAGTGCCATGTTTTTTAACTAAACACATCCTTGTGACTGTGAGGCAGAGGAAGAGTAGGCCTTTTTTTATACTGGAAGTGAACACCGCATTGCAGGTTTATATCCTGAGAAATAAATATGTTAAATTAGAAAACTTTGAGATTTTATTATCAAGCAAATTAATATTTATTACCCCATGAACACACACAAAAGTACTGAAAATTGTTGCTGTTGCGTACAGATACTGATTTCCAGGTACCATATTGTTTCAAATGTAAAAGGTAGCCATCCCTATCCGGGATACAGCCTTAAAATGAAAGTAACAGTTACAGCTGCTCTCATGGAAACTTCTGCAGCATTGTTTCTCTTTAGGATATCCTAAAAAAACACCCATTCATGGCTTCTTTTCACATTTATTCCATGTATGACAGTTATGTTTATTCAGGTTTACACAGAGTTAGTTCAACACAGAATAAGAAATCAAACAGAGCACAACAACTCACATAAATGTCCTTGATTTCCTTCAGCTGATACTCCAGGTATTTGGTGAGCTCGTACGTGCTTTCTATTGAACTCCTCTCGCTGGCCAGGCTGTGTGAAGAGTCCAGGGCTGATGCCACCGCAGCTGCTAACAGCAAGACGAGCGTTTGTTGATACACTGCAGAAAAAATTAAGAAATACAAAAGTGTGATTAAATCTCAGACAGCATTGTGTGATGTTACTGATATAACACCTACAGCACTTCATGGGTGTCCAGGTGATAATGAACACACTCTCCAGAGGTGTTTAGATTCAAAACAGTGAGCTGTAACTTATCTCTGCCGTTATTATCGCAGACATTTTCAGATTACTGAGCTCGGGAATTGGATTTAAAAGAATCTGAGAGTTTTTGAGCTGAACAAACACCTCCAGCAGCAAGATTAGCTACACTGCACTATCTCACAGATTACAGATATTTTGACGTTATTCTGGTTTATTTCTTTGTCTCTATAGTGATGGTTTCATCTAACACCGCCAATAAAACTCTTTCCATTTCCAATCTTAGTTGTTTCTGGCTGTCGGAGGTTTACTCTGGCTTTGGATAAAGCCTCTTTTAATGACCTCAGACATTCAGACAAATAGCTCATATGTTCAGTGCACCAGCCTGTCAGGCAAATAATCACTTACACACTCTTTCTCTCTCTCTCTCACACACACACACACACACACACACACACACACACACACACACACACACACACACACACACACACACACACATGATTTCTGACTGATATCCCAAAAACAAAGACATGTGGCTCTCTTTACAATCACAAACATGAATGTGTTTGTATCAGCTGTGTGTGGACTTGTTGTTTAGGTTTCTCAGTGTTTGTGTGGGTGTTAGTGTGTGAGTGTTTGGAGCCGTTATTATAGATGTAGATTAATGTCACATAGCTCTGAGGGTATACAAAGATTTTGTGTGAGTGTGTGTGACTGTGCAGAGAGTGGAGAGGGCTGTGAGACTGTGAACCTTTTAGTGCTCCTGTCTCTGGTTTCAAACAGAGAAAATTGGAGCTGAGAGGTGGTTTTTCGGTATTAAGGGACTTCATGTTCGTCCTCTTTGTGCTTTGTATCTCCTCACTGCTTTTTATTTCTCGCAACTTTTCTTCTTCTTCTGACTTCCCTGCTCTCTATCACTCATTTCCATCTTCCCATCCTCCTGACACCCACGGTAGGAAGGGGTGATTCATGCTTGTAATTACAGGTGAGGCATGCTGCTGTTCAACAGGTGTGAGATATGACTTACACGATACGTATCACCCTGACAGCTTCCTCTCTTTCGCTGTCTTTGTCTGACTCATCTCTGGCCTCTCGTTGCTTCATCTTTCTTAAATCCTTTCGAACAGGTCGCACAGCACTCAGACTTTCCTTTCTCCTTCAGCATACCGTTCTTCCCCCGCTTTTCTTCCCTCCCTCCTCGTCTTGACACTCTTATCTCTTAACTGCCTCAGGTCAAAATAACAGCAGCCAATTAACCCCGATTAGCTCCCTACTTTCCCTCTATTGCAGCATTTTTCTTTTACATTCTTTTACCTACAGCGACAGCCCCACAGGAGGAGAGCAAATTAAAGCAGAGCTCTTCAGCGTCTGCTAAACTTTTACCTTCAACATGTTTTCAGTTGAAAAGAAAACAAGCTCTGACTTACATTCAACACCTTTTTTTTCTTCTGAGTCAACTGCTTACATTTCTTGCATACTGTATACACGGCTAACTTGGGTAAGGTAGCAACATAATGAAGTTATACACTTTACACAACACAACACAGGAGGCATGTCTGTGCTTTACAACTTAGAATAAGAGTTTGTTTGAGTTGCAGTATGAAAGACATGGTGACCAGATGAGAAATGTGGAAAAACTGTGATGTAATTTTAAGATTTTTTTTCTTTCTCTGTGCCATTACCAAAGCATGTGAAGATCAAAAAGAAAACAGGTCATCAAAAAAGCTCCAAAGGGATGTGGACCCCTTTAATTTTGACGCACATTTAGAAAATGACAAGTTGCTGTCATACTACAGCGTGTCAAGATCCCTGGAGGAAAGAAAGGGTGATTTTATGAGTCAGATTGTGCTGAGAGACTGACTGACAGATCAGGAAACTGGCAGTTTCAAATTAAAACAGGAATAAAAATAGTAATCCGGGGTGGCGTGTGTGTGAGTGTGAGTGACATGGACAAACAACTCCCCTTAACTGCCTCTTTCTTCACCTGTAACTCCTCCACTATCTGTTGGCCTTGTGCTGTCGGCTCCATCAAAGCTTACCCTCACACTATTATCTTAAACGCAGCGGTTTGGCACGGGTAGCTCCCACACGCTCCCACACACACCTTGAAATCAGTCAACTAGGACTGCCCCCGTCAGCCAAGCCTACTCCGATCTACTCCACCGCAAAAGCCTCATCACCTGTCAGAAGCAATAAGCATCTTTCAGCGACGCCTGAACATTTGGAGCTCATCAAGCCACGGGGCTCCTCCCTCCGAACATCCTCCATTAGCATCAAAACAGCCTGCAATCAACGCAACTTTGTTGACTCCAAGAGTAAACAGCCCTGAAGGGAGAGGGCTGTGTGTAAAAAAGGGGAATAAGGAGGAATAAACAGGTACAAAAAAAGAAAGGGAGGGAAAGAGAGAAAAGTCTCCTTTGGCAAAAATCAACTCAAACTGTTTCCTTTCGTCTGCAGCCACATGTTGGAGATGATTGCCAGACGTGAAAGTCTCCTGTTGTTTTGATTGAGTGCTGACATGTCTCAAAGCATCCTGCATCGTGGCTTTAAAACAAACTGCTCTTTTGCACTAATGCACTGAGATAATTCCAATCCAGAGCTGTCTTCTTGTTATATAATAATGCACTGAAGTAACTGCGCTGCTGTCGGCGTACAGACAAACTTCAAGGGGAGCCCTGCAGGCTTGGGGCTGTGTCTGTGTACCTGGCAGTGGGAGCACACTCCGCAGGGCAGGGCTGAAACCAGAACATTCTCCGTGGGAGGATTGCATTACAGCAACACAGGGGTTCCCTACGCTGGCCGACCATGACCTGCCTCTGTGCACTTATGTGTGTGGGACTCTGTACATTTTGGCACACAGACCTATTAGGGTTACACATGCACACACAGAGGGGGTTACATTTTTCACAGCAGATCATATTTTTATCCACGGTTCGTTCACTCATGTAAAGTCAGATGTGGCACTCCAGGGTCTGGCTGCCATCTGCAAATGCAGAGCTGGGCGCCAAGCCTGGGCTCCAGAGCCTCTGAGATACACTTCTGAGTCAGATATTATCACAGAGTCAGGGTTCAAAGTTGAATTCAGTGGTTCAGTTGAATTCAGATTGTGCTCAGGCGCAAGAAGAATCTCATAACACTCTTGATATTTTACACTACAGACTGTATTTTGGTAAACCAGTGACCCAGTGTTTGTGGGCGATGTACCGCTTCCAGTCCTGGAGGACTAATATTTCATCTTTCCCAACATATACCACCATTTGAGGTTTCAAACAAGCACTAAAACAGAATTTGGTATTGTGGGAAACCAAGTGTAAGTTAACCCCTACAGTCTGGTCCAGGGAAAGCAAGCTCCAGTGCCAAAAGAGGTTGCCCTTCATTGCTTAAACCACTTGAAAGATGTCTTAAGCAGAAAGGAAACGTCAGTATGAGGAAGATGTTGTAAATCCAGCCTAAATGAGATGTTTGTCATTTCCACCTCAACTTTGAATTGATGACTAAAGTTGCATAGTTTTAGTCGCAGATACATCGTTAAACTTTAACACGATGAAGCAATATTTAGGCTGATTCAGGGGACAAAAGGTCTAACTGTGGAACCAAATCACGTCACACTCATTATTATTTCTAAACTGCTGCATGTACATAAAAAAAGCAAAGTAGATTTAGCCCAAGACCGCCTTGTTCTTTGTTGACAATGTTAACTAGTTACATAATTTTACTTACGTGAACGCCCACCTGGATATCTGATCGGCCAGTAACTTGAGTTATTTGATGAAGGATATCTTTGGATGACTGACAAGGAATCTGAGGTGAGGAATATTGGAAGACTTATTTCAAAAATTTTCTCAAAAGCCGCGTTTCCACCAAGCAGACTGGTTCGGTTCGTCTCGGTACGGCGCGCACTTTGTGGCATTTCCACTGATCTATCCAGGGACAGATCCCCCAACACCAGGACGAGCCGGCCTACTTTTTTGGGACCCTTCCGTATGGGTGCTGACCGTTGATTGGTCAAAGGAATCGTCACTCACCCCCACAGCGGCTACATTTCTCCTGGTGGCACACAGCCTTCTCTGAAACAAAGCTTGATTGCACTTTGTATCAAAGAGCTACATGCCAATCACAGAGAGGACGAAACGCTGCGTGTCTTCCATCTGTGCTCTTTGTTTACTGTGTCGTGTTTTTCTTCTTCATTGGATTTATTAGCGGGTTAAACTGTGTGGTGCTGTTACAGTGTCTCGCTATTGTTTAACAGCTGCGGCTTCCGGCATCCAGCTAACACGCCGCCCACCACGAGAGGGCACAATTTTGCTGTGGAAACCCAAATGGCATCAGGGCCCTGTTCTACGAAGCAAGTTCAGCCTAGCGAGATAGCCTTGGAGCTACCTCGCTGAACTGTGCGCGGTAGCTGGCGGTCTCGCTATACGGTTTTACGACGCTGGTTATCAACCTCATAAGTGGATCCAGCTAGGCAATGAGCGTGTGCACGCATATAAGGCGGAGCCCGCTGCATCTGACCAATCGCGAACATGGAGCAGTCTGGAGCGTCAGAGAAGGCCGGAGAGAGAAGGACCGCATACTTCACACAGGAGGAGCAGGAGGCGATCATGAGGAAGTATGACGAGCTGAAACATGTAATTAACGTTAAAAGCAACACCGTCGCCGCTGCTAAAGCACGGAAGGAGTGCTGGCAGAAAATTGCTGACAGTCTAAAAAAATCTTTTGTGCCATTATCATCCTGAAATAGCACTGTTCACCATGCACTTTTACTGTAACATGCAACATACCTAATTTATTTCTTAGATGAATTTATTCATTTGTTCATCGTGTTTACATTTTTTGTGTGATATGTATCCCATATGAGCCCTACATGAATTCCTGTTACAATTTTAATACAGGCAATAAAATATTGTCATGGAACAGAAGTGTTGGCATTAAAGATCTTATTACGGCAATGAGAGTTATTCATTCCCTTTAACTACCTTTAGAAAGTGTCATGTACTACCAACCCCTCCCTGGAAAACAGGTACCTTTCATAAAGGTGGTCTTCCGAAAAATTGAGTGGGTCGGTGCGGTCCCTGAAAACTCTTGGAGTGCTCCTCGGACAATGCGTGCTCCGATGTCCACGGGATCCTCTAAGAACAGACAAGCCATTTTTTCGTGAGAGTTCATTGGTCAGTGGGCGGGGTTTTTATAGCCCACGAGTTCAATCTGGAACCTAACCTACCCCGGAGCAGGTTAGCCGTTTGGCGTATGTTGCCATGGAGACTCGCCTCGCTGAGGAGTGATCCCGTGTCGTAGAACAGGGAATCCAGAACCTATCCTCAAAGCTACCTCGCTAGGCAGTAATCCTGCATCGTAGAACAGGGCCCAGGCTTAACTGTACTAAACTGAGCCAAACCGTACTGAACCGACCCGAATTGCTTGGTGGCTAAAGAGTTTCCTCTGACTTGAGTTTCAGGCTCACCAGGATCTGTGTTCTCTGATCACAGAGGACCTCTGTGTTCTTACAAAGCTTGGTTTGTTGTTGTTGTTGTTGTTGTTGTTGTTGTTGTTGTTGTTGTTGTTGTTGTTGTTGTTGTTGTTGTTGTTGTGATTTCCTTGTCACCCAACCTGGTGAGAACTTCTCCATCTGTCCTACTGTTTACCCTGAGCATAAACACACCTGTGTAGGATGCCCAGAGCAGGAACATGTGACGGCTGAAACAGCATAGGAAGCAAACAAAGACACACGTTGGACCTTTAGTAAGGTGAGTGAGGGTGAGAAAAGGGTGAGGGGTTTGACAGTCTGGGGTCAGGGTCGGTGTTGTGTGTCTGTGTACAGTTAAAGGCCAGATTTATGTGCAATCTGTACTCAATCAAATATGCATTCCTCCACTAACTCAGCACACACACACACACACACACACACACACACACACACACACACACACACACTCAAAGACACACATGCATCCAGATTGTGCAGTGGAGCGTAGATCCATGTATGCACAGACCTTATACTGAATAAATACTCATAAACAAAGCATTGTGTACTCAAGCACACAAACACACACTCTTTTCCCATCACTCGTCCCATGAGATTCCCTCTCCTGGAGTTTGTTCAGACTGAATTTAACACTGATCCTCTTGGCACTGGACACATATCCGGGTTGCCAAACAACATCAACGACCTCAAAACAAAGGCAAAAAGAAAACACTCATAAAAAAATCCAATAAAAATTGTGTTTATGCAAAGAATCTCTGTGTGTAACTATTTTTGCTCATCGTAAACTCCACATCCTCTGTTTAGTTCCCCTTCTCGTGCCGGTGCCTGTCTCTCCTCTTCACCTTATAAAGCCAATCCATCTCTGTCTTTTTTTAAATCAGTGGATTCCAGTCGCTCCAGGCTTTATCACCATGTTTGGTTTCAATTTCTTTGTCCCTTAATCTGTCCCCCTCTCTCCTTAAATCATCCTGAAATGTCAAACTTCCATTTTAAAGTTTCCTTCCTTTCTCTCCCTAATTACCGCTCCCCTCTCTTCCTTTCACTAATTGGCTCCACTTGTTGCCCGCAACATCTTTCACTCCCTCCTTGCCACTACTTTTTTCAGACCTTCAGTTTTTAATTTACGTCTTAACACCACCCCCTGCTTCTACCTCGTTTTCTCTCTTATAAAAACACCAAAAATGAGAATCAGACAAGAGTGAGCCGCAAAATTTAAAGAAGAAAGCAGAGTGTGATGTGTGGGAAGTAAGTTAGTTGAGTGCAGGGCAACTTTTCAAACAGTGATTCATTGTTGTAGACAGCAAAATTAAAAACATACTCTTATTCTGTTTTTGTTTTTTATACATGAATATTCTCTGCTGTCTATTTACCAAATCATGTGATGTAAGGGTTTCACAATTGTTGTTGTTGTTGTTAAAAAAGAGGAATTCAAAGATGTCAGCGTGAGATTTAGGAAATTGTGATTTTGAAAATTGACACAGTACTTTGTGCCTTTTTAATATCTTGTTTTATATGTCTGTTTTTTCTTATTCTGTGAAATGTGGCAGTACAGATATAGATATAGATATAGATATAGATATAGATACAGATATTCATTTAATCTGCTGTGTCCCATCTGAATGTGAAATATGAAAGTTAGTAATAAGCTCCAATTTTAGAGTTTCACACTGAGTTTTCTCTCAAAAGAAATCTACTTAAAAAGTTTTTCACTTTACAGGTTAGGATTTATTTGTTATGTCAATCCAGTGATGTAATCTAACCATTGATACAGACTCTGATTTCTGCAAATCAACATCTTATTTTCAGTGAAATGCTATTTTGGAAGTTAAGTTTTGAATGTATAAGTCTGAAAGTTGAGATTATTTTTACATACTACTACTGTATGAATCTGAAATTGGATTTTAGATTCAGGGGAGATACCACAGAGTGTTAAAGTACTGAGGCAGAAAGGAGGAGGAGGAGGAGGAAGAGAGGATTTAAAGGAAGGAGAGAGGATTTAAAGGAAGGAGAGAGGAAAAGGAGTTGGTGGAGGGGAGAGTGCAGGGGAGACTTTTCTGAAGCGAGGGGCCATGTTAATTTGGGAAAAATGTAAACAGCATGTGTAACTGTTCAAAGCGTGACCGACTCATTTTATATCATTCCTCCCCCCGCCCCCTCTGGGTGCTGCTAACTTCTGTCAATCGGGAATCTGCACTGCATTAACCCCTCTGCCACCAGTTCCTCTCTCCCCCTCTCTGTTTACTTTTATCTACCTCTACCTCTCTGTTCCCCTCTCCCTCTCACCCCCAACACACACATAACCCCCGCCTCTACACATCCTCCTGACATCCATGTATGTACCATGAAAAATTGAGGATGGCGCTGAGCGAATCATAAGATGTGAAAGGTTCAATTTTCCCTGTTTTACACATCCTCTGCTCTTTCTTTCTGTCTCTCCTCCTTTTGTTTCCTCCTGTTGGCTGAAGACTTTTAACTCATTGGTCCTACACACACCAAGGTTTTTATCTGAGACGCACTGATACTAGTTCAACCATCTCTACAATAACAGGCCCTGTCTGTATATGTTTATGTGTGTGTGTTTCGGTGTGCGTGTGATTGTGCATTCAAACAAGCAGGAGAGAGCATGACAAACATGGAGACGACATGAGAGACAGAAAGTAGAGAGTTCAAATGAAGGGAGAAGCTTGTTTTCTTATTTTAGTGCAAATGTGTGAATGCTCTTGTTTATGTGCACTCCTTGGGACCATATCTTGATAAAACAGACACACTGTGGGGACTGACCATGGGGGACATGATAGAAGTGTCTGTAATATTAAATCTAAAGGAGAAGACTCTGTTTAAATGTATTCTTTCATGCGTGTGCGTCATGCTCTTTAACAGCTTAATTTTTATAGTGTTTGGTTATCTGAGTTTCAGACAGGGTCTCTCCTGCACTCCACTCTGTTTATTGTCCTTCTAATGTTACACCTATTTTACGGAGGACAGGCTTTAAAACCGTCTGTAAGTGACCACCAAGACAGGATGAGTAGAGAAGAGCTTTGTGATCTTTCGTGCAGCGCATCATTTCACCACACAGACCTTTAGAAAATGCTCCTCTTCTTTCTCTCTTTCACCTTTGCTTTCTTTCTTTCTTTCTTTATTTCTGTCTTTCTTTCTTTCTTACTCTAGACATGGAGCAGCAGCCGCACCAGGCCTTCCCAAGGGGAGGAAAGAGTGTGTATGTGTATGTGCATGTGTGTCTGCTGAAATGTGAGTGTGTGTGTGTCCACTCACACCCTGACTAACGTGAATCATGTACTTTCTCATATCAGTGACAGCTAACTAGACAGGGGCTTTAGCTGCCTCTGACCCCTCAACCCCTGTCATTTTTTACTGCGAATAAGAGCCCGCACCAAGCCTCTCTTTCACACACACACAAACACACACAGTTTTGTACTTTCTCCCACTTTTCTGGTGTGTAAATCATAGCTTCCTCTCACGCATTCTCTTGGAAATCTAAAAAAAAACTTGAAAAACCTCTTTAATTCATCTGTATTTATTAATATTTATTTATATTCGCCTGTGGCTATTACTCCTATGATAACCTTAAAGGCCTCTGATGTGTAACGACATCAAATTGCTGCTCCATCACAATTTTTCTGCTCTAAAAACAAAATGAAAAGTGATTAGCTTTGGACTCAATTTGAATTTCTGAGAACACACTTTTGCACAAAAACTTGCAATGTTATTTTTTAAGAGATGAAATAGACAAGAGTGTGTAAAGGTCATCATTGTATTTTTTCCAATCTATCAGATTTTAGCAGAATTGAAATATTATGACGCATCTAAAATTGAGCACAAGTCTTAATATTCCATAAGAAACATTCAAAACTTTTCTAACCTGTGATAAAATTCTTAACTTAAAAAATGTCTTTCAATGAACAAATGACAGTAAAGTTGCAAATATGCTTACTGGTTGAAACAGTAACAAAACCGTTTAAATTAAAAGTTTTGTAACTTCTTTAAAAGTTTAACATGATCACAGAGCACCTACCTCTACTGAGGCTTTTCATTTTCTCCAAATCCTTTGACTCTGTTCAGACTTCTGTCTCTTTCTCTCTCTGTGTCTAAAGTTCATCCACTGGTAAATTGAAATAACCCGATGATGATGCCTCTTCTCTCCTTCGTTTAATAAAGACGAAAACTTTCCATCCTGTGTTGAGCCAGTGAAATATCCTCTGCTCCCTCACTAAAACTCTGGAGGTGATGAAGAAAGCTCGCAGGTGATTCCGCGTCTAAACTCTTTCTGAAGTTTTGCTGCTGATTTTAAATTACTGATTTCAAAGAGGAAGGGGCTGATGTATTGACAGCCCGCTGACTTGGTGCGTGTGGTCCGTGTGACAGGCTGAATAACGGCGGAGCCTTTTTGTACCTCCTCCTCCACCACCTCTTTACCCGGTCTCCTTTTCCTCCCCTCCTTTCCATCCCGCTTTCTCCTTCTTCCGTGGTCCTCCTCCTCCTCAGTGCTGCTGGTGATTCACCGGATTGACGCATCGCAGCTCAGCTTTGACAGAGCCGCTGATCCACGGGACTTGTCACAACTCATATCTGTCTCCCTCCGCTCGTCATCCTCATGAACTCGATGTGACTGCGGCTGTTTGATCTTTAATCGGCCTCTCTTTAATAAGGTGCTGGATCGGATCACGGCAGGCCAAGAGGACCCGGCGACCTCGAAACCCACAAATGATCCAGAAAGACAGGAATTGCATGTTCTCCTCTGTATCTCTCAGCCTGAAAATGTTTTCTAAATATTAATATTAATAAAACTATCTTCATCAAAACATTGATTAGGCTATATAAAATAAAAGCTGACCATAATTTTGGTGTTGCCAATTTAATTAACATAATTTCGCTTTGTTTAAAAATGCGAAAAATGTCTCATTTTATTTAAGAAGCCTCGTTTAAAGAAATTTAAAATAAAAAAGAGGCTGTATAGCTTAACAACATACCACATGTTTATGAAGTCAAGTAAGGTTTCCTCTATAAGTTGCCTCAGACGTTAATATCTCTCGACAGTAATATAAGGACTCCAGGGTCTATAAATTTGGAGGCCTCTGGTAAACTGCTGTGAAATAAAACACAGGTCGGGTCTATATCAGCAAGCAAATAACACAGACTAGCCCTTATTACAGAGTTCTTCGTCTGTTTTGTGTCTGTTTTTATGCCTGTTTCCGTTTTTGAAAACAAGTGTGCGCCTGCTCCTCGGCCTGTCTTTCTCCCCCTCTTCATTCCTCAGGTTTTGGTTTTTATTGACAGTAGGATTAAGGTGATCTTCTTCTCTCACCTCCACCTGTCCATCAGCATGCCAACAGCACGGCACCATTATATCACGCGCTTGCACAGGGGGGATTAGTTCAGCTTGTCTCGGAGAAAACAAATCATTTTCATTTGGCCTAAATATGAACTTTTTTGATCAGACGCGTCGACAGTCGCTAAAATAAGTGACAGGTTCGCACTTCTCCCAGTATGAATTAAACCGCTGACTCTTATGGAGGCAATGTCCTACAGGTAGGCTGTGGGTCAAGACTTTTCTGACAACTGATTTGTCAGACCTAATTATAAGACTTAATTATGAGACATTTGGAGAGTGAAAACCAATAGGCCCTAAAGCAAAACAGTATCTGACATCAAGAAAGGCTCAATTAAATTCTTGCTTCCTTCTTTCACTTAATGACAGATTGATTTTGCTGTATCCTGTAGTTGCATTAGCCTATTTCAATTAACCTCTGTAGCTAATCAAATTCGTATTAAAGAAAACCATGTCTGAAAAAAGAAATGTTTCTTGCTCAATGGGTAGCGAGATGATTTGTAGGGACCACGTTTTATAATTCACGCACAGTTGTGAGATTTTAGCTGGTCAAAGGTCTCTTCACTGTCAGTCCACTCTGTTTGAGATCAACGCAAAGTGGCTCTTCGGGCGCTTACGTTCAAGAGTGAAAATCCACTGTTCAATTTAAAAGAAAGGCTGGCCTGAGCAAGTTGCCACTCTAGACTATTTATTTTCTTCTCTGTGTAAAGAAAAAAAACTAGGAGAAATGCAATAACGATCCAGAGGGGAACAAGAAATTAGTTAAATACAGTAAAGTAAAAATAAAGCATACCAAATTCTATTAAATAGATGTGTTGTGCACCATCTAGTGGTGGTAAGGAGGAACTGCAATCTGGCTGTCCGCGTTGACCCTCTCACGCATTTCTGTTTTCAGAATTAAACTTGTGATAAGCACATAGAAAGCTTACACACGTTGCATGAAAACCTTAACATAAAACAGTAATTTTGTGTACTGCTGAGGAAAAAAACCTCTTAAGAAAATAAATTTCCCTCAGACCGGAAGAGAAATTAAAAATCCCTGTTGTTTCCTGTGACGTAGTGCTAGCTCCCGATGCTACACGCGGGAAACAAGCGAAGCCGTTCCTCACACTGACAGTAAGGCAGAAGTTTTCTAAATGTATGTTTGCTCTTCTTTTGAAAGTTACTCTGGAATATGAGTTTCGAGTCTGCAATGATAGTTTACCCACGGTTTCACATTTAGTTCTTACGTTTAGAAGAACAAACTGAATATCACAACAATTCTTTGCGCTGGCCTACAACTGTTGGAGCGCTCGATTTTATGCACGTCGTGCTCTCTTAGGGCGGATACATTTGCGCCTATCGTCAACCTGTCTAGGGAAACAAGTCAGTGCATCTTCGTGCAGTGAATTAAACGCACCCGGTGCAATTCAATGTAGCTAGGCTATCGTGAACGGCGCAGCATGGATAATTTGACTATTATTCAACATTTAGATGTATAGAAACGGGCAAGTCTCATCTTTAGCAACAGTTAACTTTGTGCTTAGAGAGAAGAAAATGGTATAAAATACTATTAAATCCGCTCTTTAAAGCGAAAACCACAGTTGACGATATTAACTGTGTGCTAGTTCACTTAGCTCTGAGCTACACTCGGTGCTTTAAGCTATGAGAGCGAGGTCTATGCGTCAGAAGTGAGAATATTACAAAATAAAGTTAACTGGAAAAATACTGTGTATTGAATCTACGCGACCACAAAGTGCCCTGAGAACCAGAGCAGTGCTGTAGGTATATCACTGTCCTTCTTTCATCAGACTGACTCAGTGCCTGGCTCAGTCATTGTGGGTCTGCGCAGTCATGTTGCCATGCACACTGTGTCAAACTTTTCCAGGAAATGATCAGGAGCTCAGACAACTGTGTAAATCAGTAAAAAGTTCAATTTTAAGATGTATAAATTTCAGAATTCCGGAGATACATTGAATGCTGTAATCTATAGAATATTTGTGTTGCTATATGTAATGTAGTTGGTTTTTTCCTGTTTGTAGCTCATCAGACATCGCCTTGAGCTGAGATGGGAGACACGCTAGAGTTCAACGAGATTTACCAGGAGGTCAAAGGCTCCTGGGTAAGTTTACTTATCAGTGGTTGTGATCGTGATGTGTTGGTTCTAATTCGGGAAAATAAATAACAATGTGGTTGTATGAGGTGGGAAACTACAAGTGAAGAGCGAGCAGGTGGTGTGACAAGACTTCAAGCTGGCAATATAAAAAGTCTTATAGTTCCCATCTGTAATATAAGAAGAAAGAAATTTAATCATTTTTTTAATAAATACTTTTAGTACTTCATTCAGTTTAATTCATATGAAAATAATAGAACATTTCAGTTTAATTGAGAGTAAATTACTCATTAATCAAAGAGTAATTTACTCTCAAAGAGTAATTGAGAGTAAATTACTCTTTGATTAATGGGCAGAGGTTATGGCTGTAAGTTTGTAGCCATTTATTCAGCAAAACATCAGACATTCAGCAGGGATCTCTGGAGCTATCTCACTGTTATAAGAGAGAGTGGCTTCAACTACCCCCCTAGAATCTGGCCAGATTTATTTTCCTGATGCATATTAAGGAATCTTTTAAAGGTGACAATCTGCCAAGTGGCTTTTATTCCTTTTTTTTCCCCTGAATTTCTCCTCAGGGATAAATAAAGTATAATCTGTTATATTCTCTGCTATTCAAATGACTCTTAATCTTTGCAGTCTGGCAGTGTCTGCAATTTCTTTGTCTGTCACCATTTCTTCTGCCTTATTTCTTATCATGGGTGCCCCAAAGTGTTTCCAGATGCCAGGTTTAAAAGCAGCTGGAGCGTACACAATATCAAATTCATGGTTCTGTTGTTGATGATGTCTGCAATTTTGGCTATACCAAATCTGGGACAGCAAGTAGAGTGCAAAAGATGATGAGCACATACCACTTTGCTTTACTGCAGCTAAATTATAACTATACTTTTGACCTTGTAATGTAAAATTGACAGTATTATCCCTATAAATGAATACTTTGGTCAGAGGTTGGACATCTCTGTGTGTTAAATGATGGATCCTAGGAAATACTCTGATAAGTTTACATACTGAATTAATGGTTTTAAGCGGTAATAACTGGTTAAAACAAACAGATTTTCTTATACAGCCTTTTTAACTGAAACATTAAGTTAAGGAAAATTACAAGAGCCCAGATTGACCGCTGTAAATTGCTTGTTGAGTCTGAAACCCAAACATTATTTTAGTATCATGACTCTCAAAACCATAAAATGTTCACATGGAAAGTAGTGGCGCCAACAGATGACTTATGGAGATGATGACTCCAAGTTAAAACCTCACACACATACACCTGAAGTAGATTGAAACATCAGTGTTAACACAAGTCCTGCTATTGTTCTTATTCACAGAATGATGGGCGGCTGCGGTTCAGTAAGCAAAATGTCGTTTATAAGAGCAGCAAGACGGGGAAGGTGGACAGCATCCCAGCTGGTGAGCTCAACCAGGCCCAGTGGAGACGAGTGTGCTTAGGTCATGGCATCAAGCTGGGCACCAGCACAGGACTCATCTACCAATACGACGGCTTCAGAGACACCGTGAGTGCTGTTTTATTGTGTTTTTCACATTTAGAGCAGTCAAATGGCACTTTTACAGTGCCTGAGATTCAGAAGGCTAAACAGGCTCATACTTCCTCCTGATTTTGTTCTTTTTTTTTCCAGTGGAACATCAATAGATCCTAAACCTTTCCCACTGGTTGCGTTTTCTGTTTCTGGGAAATAATTGTTACCTTACACGGAGGAGAACAAGGCCGCAGTGGAATATTACAGGCTGACACACACTGCTGTGTTGTTCAGCACTTTGTTTATAAAAAGTGATGTAACAAAAGCAAGGGCACCCAGAATAAACAACGTCCATCATGTATCTGACATTTTCCACTGGAAAAAAAATAAAGTAAAGGGCTACCATCTTGTGAAAAGGCCACTACCTGAGCGTGTATGTGTGGGTTGCAAACCAAAGCATGTGAATGAGTCGGCGCTTCTCTCCAGAGCTCCTAATGGGATTAATGAGGGAAACCAGCACTAGCATGTGTGTTCCATAAACAGTGCAATCATCGGCTCATGTGAGTCAGTGTTTATGTCGATCCACTGAAACAATTTGGCTCAGAGGAGAGACAAGGGAAAATAATTGCGGTTGTGCTTGTTTTTTATCACTGTGTTTTTTTTCTTTGCTCCTCTGAGTGTGTGGGGATCATCAGCACGCAAGTTAAAACACCAGGACTGAGGAGCGGGTAAAACCTGGAGTCTTGGTGGATGTGTCTCCTGGGGTTAATCAGCGTATTTTTTTCGTAGATGGAGTCTCTTGTCCTGGAGCAGGCTGTGATGTCATTGTTTATTATTCCACAGCTAGTGTCAGTAATCGGAAGTTGGCTGGAGGTTTGGCTGCTGGCGAGCAGCACAGAAGCTTTGATGCATCTGTCCTAATAAAGTATTCTTTAGCAAGACGTTGGCTCTCTACCAGAGAGAAACCGTCTGCTGGGGGAGCAGGGGATGTGCAGACATGTGTATGACTTCTCATGTAGTTTCCATGTTGAGTCAAGGATTGGCCCATGACACTGTCATATATATGGAGTGTGTGGCATTAATTAAGTGTGCAGAGATAACCCTTGAGGCTTTTGGCTGAAAATAAAATTATCTTATGTCAGTATTCTGTTCTGATTGTCATTTTTAGAGGTATCAAACTGTCCTTGACGAGGAGATCCTTTTTGATTCAAACTGCAATGGACGACAAATAATCAAAATAAAGATTGATACAATTTGATTTGTTGCCATTTGATTGAATGCAGATTGATAATTGATATTGTCACCCAAGCTATGTTTTACTTACAGTAACTAAGAGGAAATTAAAAACAAATCACTAACTTCATTGATAACAGAGTGAATTCAGTGGGTTCATAACCTGGTTTCTTGTTGTTTTTTACGAAGCAGAGAAAAAAAAATAAGGGAAGTAGAAATATTTTTCATGACTTTTTACTTCTGCTGCTCTTTAATCAAAAGGCTTTTGTGGATTTGTTTTATATTCTGACACAAAGGTGCTGAAAAAGCAGCGTTTCTGAGAGGGAACTCTGAAACTGATGAAGTAAGTGTGTTTGATGCCAGCTCTTGGGAGCAGGAGTGAGTTAGGAGGTGATTTTGTTGGAGTTGCCTGTTTTTTTTGTTTTGTTTTGGGTTTTTTGGTCTTAATGATGGTCAGAATCCTTCCCATTTAAAACGACTCTTCACGCCCAACATTTATGATCCTTGGTTAATTAAAAAGAAGAGCTTCTATCATGACATAACTAAGAAACATATTGTGTTTCCAGTATCTTTGTTTGTTTTAATATAAATATGAGTTTGATGTTAACAGAACTGGTTGCAAAAATTAGTTATAAATGCCAGTTGAGGATGTGTGTGTGTATGTGTGTATGGGTGGGTGGTTGGAAGAGGCCTGTGTTTATTACAATTAAATGAGCTGAAAAACAACAAATCTGCCAAAAACTGTAACGAGGAGTGGAGAAACACTCACCAGCAGGCCTGATGAGGACTCACATCCACACATAAACACAAACAGGCGCTTCAGTGTACTTTTTATGAAGTTCCACATGTGGTCACACATGCTTCCAGATCTAAACAGCGTTTTAATCCAGGCTAACTAACAGGCTGATGAAGTGCACTGCTCACACACAGACACACACAGACACATACAGCGACTCTCTGGGCTCTAATTGGCTGTAATAACCTTATGGACAGGCAGATATCCAGGTGCATAAACTATGTTCCCACAGAGTCTCCATCACTTCTCTCTCACATACTACAATCACTTCCACATGTGTGTGTGTGTGTGTGTGCGCGAGCATGTATGTGTGAGATCCTAGGACAGTGCGTGCGTGTGTGATTGAGCATGTGTTTGTCACACTGTGTGAGTGTGTGTCCTCTCCAGTTGTAAGCAGGCCTGCAGGATAAATAAACAGGCTGATTGTCAGCGGTGGTGTGGAGGGGCGGAGGACAGACAGGGTGGATGGATTACATTCACCTCCGCTGTTCCCAAATGGCCTCAGTGGCGGGCGTGGTTATAATTATGTTTTGATTAATTAGCCCTCAATCCCCTGGCTCTTTGGGAGGCTGTTTTTCTTAGCTCTGACCCGTGCTGTACCGGTCTAATACTGCCTCACTCATTTAAAGCTCTTACTTTTTACACTTCTTATTTCTCCCTTTTTCTTTTCATCCTTTCTTGTCGACTTCATTTTCCCCACCACCACCGCTCTACTGCGACTCCTACCTTTGATCCATCAGGACTTTGAGAAGATCTCTGAGTTTTTCAAGGCAAACTACAAGGTGGAGCTCACCGAGAAGGACATGTGTGTCAAAGGATGGAACTGGGGAACGGCAAAGTTTTCAGGTAAAGGAGAAAGTAAAAACACACACACCACTCTGGCCTCTGTGCAACATGATCAGACCCTCTCTCTAATAGTCTTTGTGGTTAATCTGCTCATAATGAGTAAAATCTCTCTGTCTGCAGGGCCGCTGTTATCCTTTGACGTAAATGACAACACAGCGTTTGAGATCCCACTGTCCAACGTGTCCCAGTGTGCTACTGGGAAGAACGAAGTCACCCTGGAGTTTCACCAGAACGACGACACAGAGGTCTCCCTCATGGAGGTCCGATTCTATGTCCCGCCCAGCCAGTCCGATGAAAGACAAGACCCTGTGGAGGTAAAGGACTACTGCCTCCTTCTGTCATCTTTTTTCTGTTTTTTTTTAATCCCCGTTAAAATGTTACTAAAAGCGTGTTTGTATGTTTTATTTCAGGCCTTCGCTCAGAGTGTGTTGTCTAAGGCTGATGTGATCCAGGCCACAGGAGACGCTGTGTGTATCTTCAAAGAGCTGCAGTGCCTCACACCCAGAGGAAGGTAAAGTATCTTCACCAAACAGGCACAAATGTCCTCACTCATGTTTTCTCATCAAGAGGAATGAACCCTAGAAAGATTTGAACAAAATTATTGCAAACGCAACTTTCTAAGTTTTAGTTTGGGTTACTTTTCTTTGTGTCCTTAAACAGATATGACATCCGTATCTACCCGACTTTCCTTCACCTCCATGGTAAAACCTTTGATTATAAGATCCCCTACACCACCGTCCTCCGTCTGTTCCTCCTGCCACACAAGGACCAGAGGCAGATGTTCTTTGTTGTAAGTATACTGTACTTTTACCCCCGAAAACGTGCTTCCCCCTGCTGCCTGATGCTCCTTCTCACACCCTTCCCCTCTCTTTATCATTTTGTTGTCTTGTAGATCAGTCTGGATCCTCCCATCAAGCAGGGTCAGACCCGCTATCACTTCTTGATCCTGCTTTTCTCCAAAGAAGAAGACATCAACCTCACTCTCAACATGAGCGAGTGAGTTTTTAGTGTAAAAGATGATGCCGTTTAAGCAACACAGTGCACTTCTTGATGTAGTGAAGCATATTTCCTCTAGAGGGAGCCAGAGATCTGAAGGAGTGATTGTCATGTGTTATCATTAGTGACAGAAGCCTCCTATTATTTTTTTTTGCATTACTTTTTACAAACACTCCAAAAAGTGTGAAATGATCAGATTTCAGGAATGTAAAAGCTTTTCTTGCCTCTTTGTGCCCTCCAGGGAGGATGTGGAGCGTCGTTTTGAGGGGAAACTCAGTAAAAACATGTCAGGTTCCCTGTATGAAATGGTCAGCAGAGTGATGAAGGCTCTCGTCAACCGTAAGATCACTGTGCCTGGAAACTTCCAGGGGTGAGTACCATGTGAGGTATATTTAAAACGTGTTACTCTATGCTGATTTACAGGTCCTGATCATTTGGTTTCAATCTCCCACAGCCATTCTGGAGCTCAGTGCATCACCTGCTCCTACAAGGCCTCTTCTGGCCTCCTCTATCCACTGGAGAGGGGCTTCATCTATGTCCACAAGCCCCCTGTGCACCTGCGCTTTGAAGAGATCTCCTGCGTCAATTTTGCCCGAGGAACCACTACAACGAGATCCTTTGACTTTGAGATTGAGACAAAGCAGGGAAATCAGTACACCTTCAGCAGCATTGAGAGGTGAGGAGACAGAAACTGTTCTGTAAGCACACAGAGCTCTCTGTGAGCTGTCCGGTTTTTGACGATGTGAAGATGTGGCATCTACAATGATCATGGTGACCTTATACCAGAAAACCTCCAACACGTTTATGTCAAGGACAAGTTGAATAAAATCACAACATGATTCACTGTAAAAATTTCCTGTGAGACTCAAAATTCAAATCTGTGAATGACCACTCTGACTTGTTGGTGCATCTTTAGTTGTAAGGGGGTGTCAAGCATCATTCTTTTAAAACTCTTTGAAGAAAAAAAGTCAGAAGGTATCAAATGAATTCATCCAGGCTCTGAGCGGACAATGACCTCTGTCCTCTTCTCACCTCTGCTCCTTTAGGGAAGAGTACGGCAAACTGTTTGACTTTGTTAACGCCAAGAAGCTCAACATCAAGAACCGAGGCTTTAAAGAGGTAACCAGTTTTTCATCCAACACCTCCCAGTGTGTGTAAGAAAAGACTTTTCTGACACGAAACTTCCTTTAAAGATATTGATGCTTGTTGCCCTTCTCCTGTGTGTCTGTCCTTGTACCTCTGTAGAAGAAGGTGGGTATGGTAATGGGCGTCATGTGTGGACCAGGTTTTGATTTTACCCGTGTGGAGTGATTCCTGCTTGCATGGCGTGCTGCTGTGTGTGCGTGATGCTGAGATTGTGTCTCATATCGGTATCGGTACAAATTGCAGTAAATTTGATAAATCCTGAGTAATTTTCGTCTAATCATGGGACATTTGGTTGAAGGGGTGCGAATGTGATAACTGGGTTTGTGTTTTTTTGCATCGTGCTGACTAATGTGTGGCCGGGGGGCTTTTGGTGTGCTTTAACTCAACACAGCCGTCATCATGACAGCTGCCTTAACATGTGCAGAGCTGGTTTGATTGGTCTTAATGCTGTCTGTTGACATGTACAACCTCCTGGTTTTGACTGAAGTCCAAACACCGGGTCTACAGTAATGTGGTCGTCTACTGATGCTGTGACAGGGTCAGCAGCAGGGTCAATGAAAACAAATGAGCCCACTTATCATTTCCTGTTTGTGTTGAACAAAAGCATCTCTGAGACACGTCGTCTGTGTATCCCACAGTCAGCAACGCTAACAAAGCATGGAGATTAGAAATAAAGGTGGCTTTTACCTCAGCAGGGCCCTTCATTTCCCCTTAAACTGTTAAAAGAAAAAGGTGGAGATGAACCACTCAGGATCATCAATCTGCTTCTTTGACACTCTTCTCAGTTGCCCTAAGCAGACATTTGGGTCAAAGAGCACCAGCTGGACATACACCAGGGTGTAACCTCACTTCTGAATCAGAGCTGAAAGTTTTTCACTGAGTACCAGTCACATTCAGGACCTGGTTTGGTTTTCTCTTAAAAAAAAATCTTTTAAGCCTGGGCTTCACTTTGCACCTGAGAAGGAGCAGGTATAAGAATAAGTTAGAAGGTCTCAGACCCAGCTCTTAGGGAATTTTTAGTAGAGCCCGACCGATTGATTAATTAATTATTATGCCTGTCACCGATTAATCAACATCGACCAAAATGTATCCGATTATAAAAAATTTTGGCTCCACGGAGATTCTGTCGCTTCTTCTGTGTGTCTGTGTGTTGGGCTGCATGCTGCCCGTTTGCCCGCCCCCTCTGTTCACCATTATGAAATGTAAGACTTAAAAGAAGGGGATTTTAACATCGAGTTAGTTGCTTTTTTGAGAGATAAACAAAGATAAATGGTACTGTTATTTCACACATCCACCATTGTCTAATGTAAGACTATAATACCACGTTTTAACGTCGTGTAAGTAGCTTGTTGTGTGTTTACAGTTTGACTTTCTATTCTACTTACTGTGTTTAAAGTTTTACTTCTTTATTTAATATTGTGTTTACAGCTTGTTCTTATTTATCATTGGTTTACACTACAGTTCTTGTGTTTACAGTTTTATAATTTAAGTTCCTTGTGTTAATTTAACAGCGTTCTGTCTCTGTCTTGAATCGTATGGGTATTATAATAATTTGTGTTCATATACAGTACATATCCTGTGTATGTCAATGAATTTATTATATATATCAGCCGATATATCAGATATCGGCTTGTTTTTGCCCCCAGTATCGGCATCGGCCTCGAAAATCCCATATCGGTCGGGCTCTAATATGTAGCTCTAATTGTGTTGAAGGTTGAACTATAATGTTGCAGCAATTAACTGTGGTTAGTTATGGACACCTTAATCTACATAGTAAAAAAAAATCTTCTTGCTCTTAATGGCAGCACCTGTAGACAAATAACTTGCCGCACTTTGTTGCACTTACTAAGCCTTTACCTTCTGTCAAAATTCTTGCTTGTGTTGTACGTCTTTTTGGACAAAAGCATCTGCTAAATGAAACTGTATAAGATTGTGAGGTCAAAAATTAACTGGATGGCTGCATGTAGCTTTTACAGGATGATGGATGAAAGTGGGTTAAGGTGAAAGGACTCCATGATCAGACTCAACTTAGTCAGCTGAATGCAGTGATTTTTGTTGTTGTTGTTGTTGTTGTTGATAAGCCTTGTTCCAAGTAACTCACAAGCTCTTTCCTCGATGGTGACGTGTTAGAAACAGGGTGCTCTCCTCTCCTTGCTGGAGCTGATTTCACTTAAAGTTTACACAAATAAGTTCTTGGATGCTGGGCGACGCGAGTGGCTTTAAAATGAGCTGTCCAAGGAAAAATGTACATACAGTTTACATTTTATTGTTACTGCTGTTTTAAGTATTCTAACAAAGAAGTTTACTTTCAGGGTATGAAGGGTAACAATGATGAGTACAGTGACTCCGATGAAGACCAGCACGATGCCTATCTGGAGAGGATGAAGGCCGAGGGTAAAATCAGAGAGGAGGGCAACGACAGCGATGAATCTGACGGTGAAAGTGGTGAGTCAGTGTCCCAGTTGAACCCAAGCTAATAAAACGGATTTATTTAAGAGATCAGGATGTTTTGATTGGCTGTTTGACTTTTCTTTTTCACTTATAGACGAGTCCTTTAACCCTGGAGAAGAAGATGATGACATTGCAGAGGAGTTAGTGACTTTTCTTTGTTGATCATTTCAACCGAGTTTTGGTTTCATCTGATGCAGATTGTCTAACAGTCCCCTGTTTCTTTTTCTGTGTTCACTTCTACCAACCAGGTATGACAGCAACGCATCTGCAAGTGAAAGCAGTGATGAAGGTGATGACAGTGAAAATGAGAGTGCAAAGAAGAAGAAAGTCAAAAAAGCCAAAGTGGTGAAGGAGAAAAAGGAGAGAAAACCACGCAAAGAGGTGAGAGAGTGAGCTGGAAAAGTAAACATGAGGAAATGATGTCCAGACAAGATGAAATTCAAAGGATTTTTTTCAAAGTAAAAGCCTCATAAACACATGCAGATGTATAAACCTTAATCAACCTTCATGAAATCTTTATCTGTAGAAGAAGCAGAAAAAAGACACCGGTGGCCCCAAAAGACCAATGAGTGCCTACATGCTGTGGCTCAACGCAAGCCGTGAACAGATTAAGTCGGAGAACCCAGGAATCTCCATCACCGAGATTTCTAAGAAAGCTGGAGAGATGTGGCGACAACTGGGCAAAGAGGAGAAGGAGGTGAGACAAAGTGGCTTTAGATTTCTAGTTCAAACTCTACTTTACGAAGTCTTTCATTCAAGTTATTCTCTTTAGGATTAAAAGACTGTCAGGATGTTTTACAGACTCTCATTTTTCTTTTTTTTCTTTTGAAGCGTAAGTTGAACTTATTGGATATGATGCTTCATGTTTTTTCTCTTTAGGAGTGGGAGACTAAGGCAGGAGAGGCCAAGCGTCAGTACGACAAAGCAAAGAAAGAGTACACAGAGAGCGGTGGAGGATCAACCTCCAATCCTAAGAAGTGAGACACCCAACATTTAAACATTTGAACTCGTGTTTTGTGTCTTGATACCCACCAGTCTGAACTGCTTGTTCCTCCCTCTTCATCTATTAGGGAGAGTAAAAAGTCTGGAGGGAAGAAGGAGGAGAAGAAGAGGAAGTCTGCCGGGGGAGATAAGGACAGGGATCGGGGCACCAACGACAGCTTTAAAAGTAAAGAATTCATCGAGACCAGCGAGGAGAGTTCGTCAGACTCTGACCGCAAGAGCAAAGCTAAGAGGAAGAAGGTAAAGCCAGTAATGATATCAAACGGATAATGGTTCCAGCAGGAGAAACCATGATGACATTGATCCTCGTCTGCTCCTCCAGTTCCACCTCATCAGTCAGGCCTCGTTGGCTGCTGTCAGCAAGTCTCTGATTGAGGGTCTCATTTTAATGCAACAAGAAATGCATTTAAGCATAACCACCTTAATGTTTGCTATAGAGACATTGATTTGTGTGGCGTTGTGGAAATAAAGTAGTCCACTGGGTTTTTTCTGATCATCAGATGTTACAGGACAGAATAGAGAGACACCTAAAGTGTGAAGCAGTGGTCTGTTAGTGTGACTAAATTATTACAGCAGCTTTGCTTAAATAAAACTACCGTACATATGAGATTCAAAGCAAATGGAAGAAGCTACTCATGTATCAAGCTGTTCTATTTTTTATTTTTTTGATCTCAAAGTGTTTCACGTCTGCATAAATCTAGCTGTCCAAATTGCTTTAATTAATTGGACATTCGAGAGGGAAAAGGGAAGACAGGAAATGGAGGGGAAAGAGAGGAGAATATGACAAGCGGCAAAGGTTGCCGAGCTAAATGGGATTTGCAGTGTGATGGTTGTAACCACTTGGCCATCAATGCGCTCCAAAGAGGAGTTTAGAGACAGTTTAAACTGGCGTGACGTGGAGCTCTTACTTCTTGGACTAAAAGATATCTGAAGAAAATACGAGGAATAGTTTCAGAGTGAGAGATAACAGAGGCAATTTCTGAAATGTACTCTTTCACTTCTCCCTGCTCATGACTGAGTTCTCTATCAGGAAGCCGTTCCCCAGTTAGCTCTAAATAAAACTCCTGGTTATTTAACTCTGCGTCTTCTGAAATGTATGTGCTGGTTGAAGAGCATACATAACTCTTCAAGTTGTGTATAAATCTTGATAAAACCTTAAAATGTTTCGTCCTTTGCCATTGAGACACTGAAGTAAAACCATCTCTGGATCGAAGTGTAACCTGGGTTTAAAAATGTGAATTGTTTCTCATGTTTAGATGAAGAATTCTGTTACAAAGCTGCTCTCGTCTGTTTCACCTTTCACATCTTTTGTACTTACCTCTTTTTCTTCATGATCTTATTCAGCAGGAGTCAGAGGATGAGGAGGAGGAGGCTGTATCCACACCTGCCAGCTCAGAGGAAGAGTCAGACTGAACACACACGCATACACACAAACACGGACCAAGGATTCATATACTCTGTGTTGATTTCACAAAAATGGACTGACAGAAGCATCCACAGACTTAAGTTGTTTTTTTTCTACATTTTTATAAATACAAATACATCTATTGGTTCTGAAGCTCACATTATATTTGATATCTGATAACTCTCCAACCATTGAAACAGAGGAATACTTGTGAAATTCTTAACCCATAGTTCTTGATGGGTTTTTTCATTTTAGCTGCGGGGATTGTTGTTGTAGTTTAATAGCACCGTAAGTGTGGGGACGACCAGGTGAATTAATGTGGATATGAAACGACTCAGTTCCTCCGGGTAGAGACTTTGATATACAAAAATAAGTGTAGTTGTGTTTTGACGTGTCATGTTTTCAAGCTCAAATAAATGTGTTTTTTTAAGAAAATTCTTGAATCGCTGTTTTTGTGATTTCTGAGCATAAAGTTGTACAGGTGCATCTCAGGAAGTCAGAATATTGTGGAAATTTTTATTTATTCCAGCAAAAAGTGAAGCTCCTGTAGGTTCAATACACAGTGTGATATACTTCAAGCTTTTATCCCTGATTTTGAAACACAATTAGAGTGTTAAGATCATGTTTTTCTGCATCAGTGTGGAGAGGCATGAAAGTGGACTGGTTGCTTTGAGGCCAGCCTTCAGCTCATCGGTTACAGGGTCTGGTGTCTCATCCTCAAAGTGTGTGCAGGTGCCAAGTCCTGCGTTGATTTGTAATCTACATCGACATGAGGCTTGTCAATAGAAAGATGCATGAAGGAATAAAAAATCCACTAAAGAGTAAACAGTCACGGGTACATCTATAACAATGAAATAAGGTTAAACCTGATAAATGGCTAGAGTTAGATGGATGTATGTAAAATTTAATTGTAAGGGCAAACTGTATGATAGGCTGGTTTGGTTTCTAAACAAAAGGTGGATTCGGGTTTTCTACAACAACAAAAAAACATTTTGTGATTTTGGTCAAATTCTTCCACGGTGTAAGGTCATGGCACCAGTTGTTCGACGTGTACTTTACAGGGTAGGGCTGCGCACCTGAACTCAACCCTACAATGTTCAAGAAATAAACCTAGAAATTAGTTTTTGGTTTTTTTGAATAACAGGTTACCAATTCAAATGGGATTAAGCCGGCTAAAGTCTAAATGTAGCATCTTGAAGTAAAGTAGTTTAAGACGTTGAACTGGGGTGAAATTTTTTAAGACTATTTCACTCGTTATTTTTTACCAACTTCAGTCTAAAGAGCTGACAGTAGTTTTGGTGTTTCGAATTTCTACAGGATCTCTTTCAACATTGGTGATGCACATCAGGCTAAAATAACCAGGTGCAGTGGTTTTGGAGTGTGTGTTATCAGGGAAAGTTAGATGGCAATGCTGGTCACTGTTTGTGGTTTCAAAGAGGAGGCCGAGGCCTAAGTACACCGTGGTTTGTAAAAGGGCTGCTATATTAGGGTCAGACAGAGTGGTTTTTAAGAGCCCAACACTCCCGGATGTGTGGCTCAGTCCCACATGGACAGAGTCGGTTTGATGTCGATGAGGTCTTATTCCTGAACCTTCTCCTACTGTAAGTCCAATAAGATGTCCTGAGCGTGACTCCTCTTATTTACTGGAAATGCTGTGATGGTCTTTACACTCTCCCTTGACTTTTGTAAGTCTAATAGTGTGTCCCAAATACTTCCATACTCAAATACTCAAAATTTTGAGTATACTGCATCAAAATGAAAAGCAGTATGCATAGTATGCAAAAAATGAGTATGCAAAAGTACCAGGATGATGTGCTCAAATCGGCCGGGATTTGGAGTATGCAGCTGTAGACACTCAACGCATTCATTTCCTCCTCTGGCGGAAGAGAGCTGTGGCCATTCGCTCAGCACAGTAAAAATACAAATAAACAATACATACCGGGACATCTTCAGCCAGTAGGAGGAGGAGATGTTGTTGGCGCAACAATTACGGCAAAGCAAAGTGCGATTGAAATTCATTGTAATTATAATGAAAGATGGTAAGATCTTGATATTTTGATCTTGTTATTAGCTCTATTTAATATACTACTGCAAAGGCTTTGAAAATTTGCGGGCAAATAGTGGCGGTATTTGGCGGAAATGCGCTGGAAGCCGGTCACAATCAGACGTAGAAGAAGAAGAGGTCGACATCATGTCGTCATTTTCGCTAAGTACGGCGCTCGGCAGTATGCGATTTGAGACAGCAGTACATCCTCAAATTCGCGCACTAAGCCAGTGAATATGTAGTACGCTTAGTACACTCAATTTGAAAATTTTGAGTACACAGAATGGAAGTATGCGATCTGAGACACACTGAGGCATGAAACAAAATGTGGTGCATATCATAATCCCCAAAAACAAATACATTATTTCCTGCAGATGTCAAATGCTTTTGTCTCTAAATTAAACTGAATTTGATCACAAACCTCTAAAACAAACAATGTATTTTTTATATGTAGGATTTTATGATGTGCTAGGCTAGTGGCAACCCCAACTATATTGTTTTACCTCAAAATACCCCCTGATGTTCCTTTGATTTCTTTATCCATTGAGCTTTAAGCTGCTCATCAATCCAACAGTTATGAAACAGAGTCTGAGACACCTAAATTGTTTCCATAGAAATACGTGGAACAATCTTGTGTACCTGTGGAGTGTATTTGTGATGTTTTGTCCATGTGGTCTTGGGATGTTTGTGTCCTGGTATGTCCTAAATGTGTTGGTCTAAGATGGACTGGGTGTGAATGTGTTTACAGAGAACTCTTCCTGTTACATGATGATCACTTACGCTATGGTTTCCTCTTTCCCTACAAAATCCATCCCTCCACTCCCCACTCCTATGACAACCAGTATCTGTGGACATATATAGGTTTCATGTTTTCAGTTACTATTACAGGAATGCTATCATGTTGCTGTGCGATAATGTTAGGATCATGTGCAGCCTGGAAGCTTTTGCGCTTGTTTGTGCGTCTAAAGCATGCACGTGTGCTCATGTGTGTCTTGTCTTGTCTTGTCTTGTATTAGATTACCATTAATTGACCACAAACATAATGGACCCACTTAAGAAATGACATAGTCTCTAGGCACATACATCTACTCACACACACACACACACTCTGTCACTGCATCATTACATTATCTCTATGATGTGAGAGGCATTAATGCTTGTGAGTGTATTGAGAAATGGTCGTATCACATGTCACATTATTGCAGAGTTGTCAGTAATGCCAGAGAGTAATTTATGACGGCAGTTTTAGATCCAGGCCTCTGATAGGAGCCTGTAGGTACAGAATTTTCTTTCTAGATTTCTGAGGCACCAAACAACAATCATAATGTCTCTAAGCTGTCACAGCAACAGTTCAGATTTTTAGAAGTTTCTTTGACTTGCTGCAAAGAAACAAAGAGCCGACTATGAAACATGAAACAGTCAGTCCTCTCCACAAGCAGCGTCTAAAATTAATGAATCTTATTAGAAAAATCACACTTTCCTGCCAGAAAAATTTGAAAGAAGTAGATCCAATTTCATGCATTCTGGTGCATTTTATCGTCTTTTTCTGAATGTACCCCTCTCCCTCTTACCTATCTAATGTAAATTGCTCCTTGAAATGAAAATAAGAATGAAATAATAATTTCATTATTAATGAGCACAATTTCACAGCAAACTTAAGGCATCTCAGATTATGCCTTTGCGATAGTGAGGCACTGGGCATCAGATGATTTTGAAAATACTAAACTTCCCAATAAGCCATGTGATATTTTCTTTAACTAAGTGTCACCTTTGCTGCACTCACCTCAACAACAGAGCTGTCTCCACTGCCCCTGCCTCTGACTCACTTTCAATCTCAGCAACCTTTATCAGGAGATGCACTGAACATTCTTTCATATTGATAATTGAAATGCTAGGCTAGGCGCCACCCTGTTGGCTATGTCTGCCTTTTGCAGCAGCTCTCTCTCCTTTGTCTGTTTCTTGTAATTCTTTGTCTCTATTTCTATCTTTGCATTTGGAGGGGATCATTACTTTGTATGGCTCATTTGTTGGTCATGGACACCAAACTTTTTGTGTCTTCAGTGATATTTTTACTACTTTTTCTCCTGTGTTTGTATGGAGATCCTACATGTAGCCATGGCTGCATTGTTTACATGTGCTGTTAGCAGCTTGTAGCATGTCAATGCTAACTGGTGTAAGGCCTGGTGTCTTCCCAAAAGGTGAGGAGAAGGAGGTGAGGACGACGTGCTGGTTCTCAGGTGTGAGCTAAGAAGTGACAACATCGACCTGTTCTTCCATCCATTGTTATTTGGACCGTAAGATCTGTCTCCACTAAGATGGATGAGCTAGCTGTGCTAACCCAGCGACAGAGGGAATACAAGACAAAACATCAGACACCAACGCCATATTGGAAGAACTTCACCTGCTGTGAGCAGACATGATACAGGAGACAGAGGCCGAACAGACTGCTGAAGAAGCTCAGTCCTTGACCCTGTGGAGGTGGAGGCTGGCTGAACTGGAGAATGATGGACAAGCTGTCATCATCTATTTTCTTATGGACCTTTTTGCACTTTCTATACACTTTCTTACTTTTGTTTTCTTGATTGCTGCTGTGACTTCAATTTCATTGTACTTGTTACAATGACAATAAAGTTGTATTCTATTCTATTCTATTCTGTTCTATTCTATTCTATTCTAAATAAGCTTGATGTAGATTGTTCATATGAAGATTTCTGTGGCGTAGCTGAGTCATATTATCAGCTGTCATGTACACATGTAGTATAGCAGCCTAATAATTATGTAGGCCAGACATGGGCAACTTTTCTAAAACAGAACTGAGCAGTTTGACTGCAACTTTCTAAATTGTGTCTACACCTGGGGTCTTATTTTAAAGATCGCTGATGGAAAGAGGAATAAAGTCAAGAGAGGAAAGAAGTGAGCAAGAAAGGCCCTAAATATGTTTAGAACTACAAACAAATCTCCTGTTGATTCTTGTTTTTTTAATTTCACAATGTATTTGCATTTTTTGAATTAATGGAATACATAGTTAAAATTTCAAGTAAGTTAAATAAAGTTTCAGGGCAAATACATTTAATTTCAAAATATTAAATTCAAGTTCAGATCATGCTTTTCAAATCCAATACTGTAAATCAAATTTAGCTTCCAGTGGCACAAATCTTAGCCATACTATTTATCCACAGTGTGGAGTATTGTCTTTGACATCACAAACGAGACAACATTTGATAACAGTAACAGATAAAGACTCCCTGGCAGAATCAGTCATCAGGTTAAATAAATAAAAACAATATTTGAATAGTTCAAAAGCATCATTTCATGAATCATCACCCATTAAAGGGTAACTTAAGGTCACTGACATCTCCACAGTTAACACAAAACATAAAGGAAACTATTGGACATAGGAAGGTGCAAGCCTTGCAAACCCTGAAAAGTTTTTTTAATGGGATTTTTGCTTGAGCTTGGGATGAATATTTCTTTAAATGGGGTGAATAATGAGTAAATAAATAACCATTATAATTAAACAAACAGCCAGCATCTTTATTTGGTTTTGTGAGAGGAATTTGCAGGCTTGCTGTGGAAATCAGATAAAAGCATTCAAGAAGTGTCAAACACCCGCTAAAAGGATGTCAATGGAAAATGGATGCTCAGTGAGTGGACTGAATTATTGTGCTGGTTTTCAAAGTACACGGCTGTAATATTCTGGAGTGGTAGAGAGAAAAGAGGCATGGGAGATGGGGATTTGTGGTCGGGACAGAAAGAGAAAGAGGGAGGGACAGGACACTCATACTTTCTCCTCTTGTTAATTTGAATAGAGGAAGGGGAGGTCCAGTCATTGGCATAAACCACTGGAACAAAGAGAGAGAAGAAGAGGAGAGAGGCAAATCAAATGCAATGACACAAGATAAACACAGATCACAGCAAAGAGTGAAAGACAGGAGCAGTGTGAAGCTTTAGATCACATCTTCAAAATCAGGAGCATCGTCTACATTTCAGCATCTTTACCTCAGTGGCGCCCTGAGAGCACCTGTTGAAGCGAGAGGAGCTGCACTTTCTCCAGACTCCAGAAGACCTGACCCGTCTTTGATTCACTCTGCCTGATAGCTATGGGCTCCATGCTGGTGAGCTTTGTTACTGACTTCTTCACCTATGAGACCACCAAGTCTGTGGTGGTCAAGAGCTGGTCCGTGGGCATCATCAATCGCATCGTTCAGCTGCTCATCATCACCTATTTTGTCGGGTTAGTGTGACAGATTTCATTATTTCTTCAAATTTCCAGGTTTCTGATCAAGCACTCTTTGATTTGTCTCACCACTGCATGTTGTCACCCAGTTTACATTTATAACCATTCTTCAACCCATCTGGCCATAAAGATAGACTTTGTTTCATTATGCCAAAACACAGGATATCATCCTCCTCCTCTTCTTCAGAGACTTCTGCCTTCAAACTATCAACAATGAAATTTATGGCAAGATTACATTTAAAAAATCAATATCGGCTTCATTTTCAGTCTTCTGTTCCCCCTGAACTGCTTTCAGGGAAAAGTGTTTTCTCTCACAGCGCTGCTGATTCAGACTAAAGAGTCAGAGAAAGGATGCATACTGGTACAAAGTGAGGTACTCTTTGGTTTAGGGTCAGGATACATGAAGTCAAAAGAAAAAAAAAATCAAACCCTTCTTTGGACTAAAAGGATGGAGGGTGTCAGGGCACACTTCTTCCTTTGCATTTAGAGTATTTCAAGTTTTTATGCGTCTCATGATAATATCTCTTTAATTTGATACTGCTTGATGTAACAGAGAAGTGTTTTGGTGTAATCAAAGCATCATAAACATATGAGCACATAGTGAAGAAAGGACGGACGTGTGTCACAGCATAATGTGCAGAGTCTTTGCCAAGTAAGATGCATCAACGTAACAGCTGCTGATGACTGCTGTTTTTTTTTGTATTTAGATGTTTTTTCCTCTGCAAGCTTTGATCTTTGAGAGGAACTTTTGAATCTATTTGTGTTATTATAAAGTAAAGAATATACTTCATTTAAAATGTAAATGCAGATATCAGAATTAATCAAATACCAAGCAAACTTTAAAAATCTCAACTTTAAGGAAATGGTAAGGTTCTTCGGAGTAATCAGAAAAGTCATTGCTGACTTTAACACGTGTCTGCTTTGCAAAAACATCTTGATGTCAACTCTTTGTCTTTACCCTTAAAGCATTTCGGTGATCAGACTTATCTCTGCTCATAGCTGGTTCAGCTAGTTTTAAGACAGTTACTGCTGTTAAGATGTCTTCTGTTAAAGCTCAGTCATTTAAAACTACATATAAATACTCTGTATCTAGAATTTTTTTTTAAATGTTTCCATCCATCCACGACATTCATTCATTTTCTGATATGCTTTTCCTGTCAAATGACATATCCTTAAAAGCAGGGGTCTCCAAACTTTCCCCCCGTTAGGGCCAAATAACTTTTCCCTCCTCTGACAGGGAGCCAGGGTCAATTTGTAAAAAAAAAACAGTGTGATGATCACAGAGGTGTCCAAATCTAAATATTTATTGTTTCCCGGAAAGCCACACATAGTAACCAAATATTAATAATCCTTTTTGGGATCTTGACAGGAAACAAATCAGAAAATAAATAATAACACTGTTAATGATATATAACGCTATTTATGAAATAAATAATAACTAAATAACCCTTTTCAGGTCTTTCACAGAAAAGAAGAACATGAAATATTATCTTTCTTGTAGACACCACTGTTTGCAGCTCTCTCTCATTAACTTCACTGTGAAAACCAGAAAGCAAACAGGCTAAGAAACCAAATTGAAAGATTCAACATCTACTAGCACAATACATTTCACTACCAGTATGGTTTTATAACAAGATTTTTTTTTGTTTATTTATTTTTTTAAGGTAGGGGGTTTCAGATAGGGCACAAAATGTAGAAGGTTGGTATAGAAAGTTACGTTCTATGCATGTCTAAGTCTCGACCACATGGCCAGACTGAAAAACAAAAAAGAAATCACAATGCGGCTCTAGTATTGTTCGGGGGCCGGGCAACATGTGGAGGTGGGCCGTATCCGGCCCCCGGGCCATAGTTTGGAGACCACTGCTTAAAATTATGTATCTTTACAGCACTTGTAACTCTCCTTCCTAACTAAGCATGTTGATTTTTGTGCGAAGAGGCCAAATTTAAGCCTCTTACCTTTACCTGTTGTTACATCTCATGTCCCTCGTTGTACAGATGGGTGTTTATCCACGAGAAAGCTTATCAGGTGACTGACACGGGCATTGAGTCGTCTGTGATGACCAAAGTTAAAGGCTTTGGATACCAGAACAATCGTGTGATGGATGTGGCCGACTACGTCCTCCCACCACAGGTGTGTGATCCCTTTAACATTCAGTCAAAAATATTAAAACCTTTGGCTTTAATACCACTGTGGCCATCTAAAAAAAAAAAAACACTGTCTTTGGAAATAAAGCAGATCATATCAGAGGTTTTGTGTCAGACAAGCTGCAAATACAACTTCACAGAAGTGGAATTAAAGGTTTGAAGAAGGTCTATGTTAAGAAAAATCAGTTTGAAGTTACTCTGGTATCATAGTATCAAGTATTGGGGTCATAAAAATGTCAGGTGAAAAGGAGTATTTCATTTTTTTACTGTACAAGAAGAATCTGCTAATTTTGTGTGGTGTCTTTAAGATCCCTTTAAAAATGAAAAATCTGTCTATCAGTAGATCATTCATATTTTTTCCATCCGTGCGGCCTAATGTGATCACTGTGTAGCATCAGATCATTTCTTTCATTTTTCTTTTCAAACTTTTATCCATTTTCTTGTTTTAACTTTTGTTGAAATGCTTTTAAACTGTGCTTTGTACGGCGTCCTTGAGTGTCTTGTAGGGCGCCTTGATATAAAATTTATTATTATTATTATCATTATTATTATAATTAGGTGAGTATAAAGCATAATATTTACAGTCTGTTGTTCTGCTTTGTTTCAGGGTTCAGGTGTTTTCTGCATCATGACCAAACTCATCATCACTGAAAATCAGTTTCAAGGAAAATGTGCAGAGGTGAGGAAAAATGACCCTCAATCTGTAGTGCAACAGCTCAAAATGTCGATGTCTTTGGTTTATGATTGTTTATTTGCTTCCCAGCTGCTCCCTCCTGAGTTAGTGTCATCAACAATCAGCTTTACTTCACCTCTGCTTGCTGTGTCTGAAGAGAGTGACTCTAAATTCTCTTTGGTGGTTATATAAACTCTGCACGAGCCCGTTCGTGGACTGCAGTGTGTGAATTTATCTATTTCTTGTATGCATATTAGAGAGAGGCAAAATAGATTACAAATGTCTCCATGTAACCTGGTATTTCTACTCATAAATAATGACATCATGTCAAACTGCCCCCTAATCTGACAACATTTTAATCTATGAGAACATGTCTCTCACATCTGGGTTTCCAGGGTTTACTAGAAAATCATTCTTACAAAGCATCAATTTAAAAAAATCACAAGACTTGTCAATTCATTTATTCACTTTATGTTTACCATTGCAATGTTTGAATATCATCCAAAAGTGCTGCAACTTAATCACTGTAACACATTATTTTCTGCGTTCCAGACTGGGAGGAGGTTTAGTTGTGAAACCAATGACAACTGTACCGAGCATATAGGTTCAATCCTCTCTAACGGTGAGTCTCACCTTTATACCTGGGAATAAAAGAGGGATATCATGTGGAGCAGAAAGCCATAGGTGGCAAACACGTGTTTTGAGATGAAATATTGTGCACATGATTCACCGTGTGAGGAGTTAGTGAAACTTATGGTCAACTGAGATAGCTGCTTGTTTGCTCATTAAAATATCCCCTCACCGTTTGTGTGACTTCCAGGTGTAATAACAGGTGTTTGCCTAAAATCCTCCACTGACTCCAAGGGTATGTGTGAGATTGAAGGATGGTGTCCAGCTGAGAACGACAATGTTAAAGTGTAAGATTTATACACGAACACAGATGTACAACAGCATTTTTCCCACATCAAGTTCTCCACTCATATCTGGACCTCCTCCTTTTTTTTATCAGAACACCAATGCTGAATGTGAGCAAGTTCACCATCTTCATCAAAAACAGTATCCGATTTCCCCTTTTTAATATCACCAGGTAGGTAGCATATTCACACACTTTAAAAATATTTCAGATATATGAGGAAATTTTAAAAATCCTTTAAAAAAGGATAATTTAAAACTTATCTGAAATCTTTTTTCTCTCAGAGGAAACTTTCCCTCTACAATGACATCCGAAGAGATAAAAAAATGCACCTACCATCCAGAGACAAACCCTTTCTGCCCCATCTTCAATGTGGGGGACGTGCTGAACTACACCGGGCAGAGTGTGGAGAATCTAGCTGACAAGGTCCCAACTCTGTGTTCCTCCCCTTTCTGTCACCTCCTTATGCGTTCATCTTTTATCATCCAGGCTGTTTTAATGAGACAGAAATCTCCTCGCAGAAATCAAGGACCTGGCTGTTTTTCCCCATCATTTATGTATTTTTTTAGTTACTGTAAAATCATGGAGAGGGCATGTTTTCAGACAGTTCAGACAAGAATCATTCTTTGAATGAGCTGTGTAAAAGTTAACATAAGATGCTGATATGTTTGCTGAGTTTAGAGTAAAGTGGTGCTTAAAGATCTGGTTACCTATCCCTCAAAGTGTGCTTCTCTTTCCTAACTCATCTCTTTCAGGGAGGAGAAATAGGAATTAACATTGAGTGGAAGTGTAACCTGGACCTCGACATTGAATATTGTGTGCCCAAGTATTCTTTCACACGGCTAGATGAACCATTTGCAAAGAATGCTGTCTCCAAAGGCTACAACTTCAGGTAGTGATGCTTTTTCTTCCTTTCAGCATCTGCTCAGTATTTCTGTTTCTGTTCTCTCATGGTCACTTTTTTCCTCTTTGAAAAACAGATTTGCAAAGTATTTCAAGACAGCGAATGGGACAGATTTCAGGACACTTCACAAAGCTTATGCAATTCGTTTTGATGTTATGGTCACTGGCAATGTGAGTGTCGTGATAAATTTTTTATATACCAGACATGTTTAAGATTTGTCTTTAAAATCATAATCTGTAAACTTCCCCCCTCTCTCCCTCTCTCCCTGTCTGTCTCGTTAGGCCGGAAAGTTTGATACGATCCCGACTCTGATCACCTTGGTTGCTGCTTTCACCTCAGTTGGTCTGGTAAGAATTTCTGATGAGGGTTAAGATAATGATAATGTGTTTTTTGTGCTGCTGCCAGTGTTGGTGATATATCATCGGTGTGTCGACAGGGTGCGGTCCTCTGTGACCTCATATTGCTGAACTTCCTGAAAGGGGCAGATCAGTACAAAGCTAAGAAGTTTGAGGAGGTACTATTTCTTTTAATGGAATTGCACTTCATAAACACTGACTGTAGAGTGACTCAACCTAGATTTCCAGTCCAGGTGTGGTTATATTTCAGAACTTGGTCACAAGATTGTAATGTTTGTCCTTCCAGGTGTCAGAGGCCCAGATTGAAGCATCCATTGCTCCAAGCCCTGGCAGTCCACTGTCACTGAAAGGAGGTATCAAGAGCTCTTACGACTCAGGCGCCATGTCCCTAACCACCTCTGACCAACAACTCTGACTGACAAAAACAACAACATAACAGCACAAATATTCCTCCATTTCTGTCTCCTATTACCTCCAAGAATAAAGCTATACCTTTCCTGCTGTAAGTTTTGGTTTTTCAAGTTAGTGACATTATGTAGCACAAAATCCTCTTTGCTGCCATTTTCAGTGTCTGAACTCGAAGTGGTCGTCAGAGGAAAGTGATGTGCAGCTCTTGTGTATGACCCTCAGCCTTCTGGTTACTTACACTCAGGCAATTTCCTCTGAGAAACACTTAAACTGGCAGACTCCTAACCACTTATATTCAGCTTATTTAAAGCAATCATTATACTCTGAGGAAAGCATCTGGTTGTGAACATGTTATTTATTGAAATTATTTTCATTATAGATCACCAGAGCGCTGATAAATTGCATTCCCCTGTTTGTTGCCATCATATTAAAGCTGAAGTTCCCTGTCTTCCTTGTCATGTTCACACACACTCACACACTCGCCAACTGCTCTGCCTCTCCATCCTGCACAAATAAAATCACCAAAGAGTCCCCAATGACATAAAGACATGGTTAATGATAACATGCATGAAAAAAGGGAGCATTGGGATTTGTATGTGTGTGTGTGCGTGCGTGCGTGCGTGCGTGCGTGCGTGCGTGCGTGCGTGTGTGTGTGTGTGTGTGTGTGTGTGTGTGTGTGTGTGTGTGTGTGTGTGTGTGTGTGTGTGTGTGTGTGTGTGTGTGTAAAAAGAGAGAGAAAGTGTCAGGAGGAGGCAGCAGAAGGACCAATGTACGTTTGTGTGGCTTGTGGTTTGCAAATGGACCATTAATCGTCCATTTCTGAGCGATGAAGTACAGCAGGGGAGGTTACTGTACTGACTAATGGACTGATGTACTTCCTATTTTATAAATAGTCTCCATTTGTCCAAACGATCCCAAAATATTGTTTATTCCTTCGTCATATACCCACTTTCCCTCACAGACATTTACATAACTCTGTTTCTTGCTCTCTCAGTCACAAACATACTGTAAATTTGAATCATTCTTCACCTCCTCCTTCTCTTCCTCGTTCCACCGTTACATGGGCACTAACTGAAGAGCTGAAGAGCCTCTTTATGGTTCTTATGGGGATTTACAAGAGAAGATAGCTGTGAAGTCACAGCCACTAAAGAAATCAATCAGTAGCTGGTCTCATAAATCAGTTTTTATCTACGTTGTGTCAAACTTATTCATAGAAAAATATTATCTAAAGAAATAAGTGGATCTATAAGTAATCTACATTGATGTCTTTCTGTCTTTCAAGCTTGCTTAAGATAGCTTCTTTAAAAAGTATAAGTGACTGTCATCTACATATAAGGGAAATTATTAATATTATTATAGTACAATATTAAAATAGTATTTCCTCATGATACTTGTGAGAGGCAGTACACACTGGGTGAAAAGAACTAGCCCAGGCCCTGAACTCAGGGAATAACCTTTGTGCACACACAGGATTTATTGTTATCATTAACAGACAGAAATCAATCTGAGAAATAATGTTCAAACCAAGTTAAAGCTGTTTCTGTGATGGCAGTCCTCTGAAACAGGATGTGGTGGACAATCGTATCAAATACAGCTCAGGACCAGCACAGAAAGAAGACCTCTGTTTAAAGCTATGAGTGGATCGTTTGTTACTTCCAGCAGGGCAGTCTGCAAAACTGCACTGCAAAAACTGAAATCTTATCAAGTGTTTTTGTTTTATTTTCAGTAGAAAATTCCTTTTTAGACTCAATGTGAGCCAAATTCACATGACCAATCCAGAAAAATGTCTTGTTTAAAGTTATTTAAGGACAAAAATGAGGTCTGAATTGCTCGTAACCAGTAAAAAAAAATCTGCCAATGGAACAAGAGAAAAGTTACTTGTATTAAGACATTGTTCTAGTCTCAAGGAAATTTTCAAGCAATTTTTTCTTGTTCCATTGGCAGATTTTCTTACAGGTTACAAACGATTCAAACCTCATTTTTGTACTCTGATAACTTGAAACAAGACATTTTTCTAGATTGATAAGTTGAAAGTGGCTCATATCGAGTATAATAAGACAAATTTTACTTAAAAAAAGACAAAAACACTTGATAAGATTTCAGTTTTTTGCAGTGTGTGCTTCCATAGGCTCTAAACCCAAACAAAAATCCTCAATAAACTGCTAAAGATAGCCGCAGAGATGATTACCCTCTCTTCTCTCCGGGATTTTTTTTAAATATATAGTGGGATAGACAGAAGCTAAAACTGACTGAATCAAGAGTGGGCTTAGCCAGAGAGAAACTTTAAATGCCTGTCGGGTATGCTAGTGATGATCATTGTTTAAAGAAGTGCTAACTGGGAGAAATTGGTATCAGGTCAGTGGTTTGGTGTGAAACCATTGAATGTAGTTCAGGAAAGTGAATAGGTGAAAGAAAGTGTGGGTATGTATTAAGTCTGAAAACAGTTCAATGATTTTTTTGAGTTTGAAAAATGCTCCATGTTTTATATCAGTTAAAAAAAAAGAAATTCTCATTTTGACCCTATACTTAAAATTTAGCATCAGGGAAGCTCGAAAAGCCATCACTGACTGCTAATTGTGGTTTTAACTCTTTTATATCAGGGAGTCAAAGTGGTGGGCAGCTCAGTAATGTTTACTATGACTGTCTTGCCACAGAACAAACATTTCTGTTGTTTTAAAGGAGAAAGTATAGAGACATATCCTCGCTCATATTGTTTTCATTGATGTACTTTTAAGAGCTTTTTATTTTTTTTATGGACAAAGCATTGAATCTAAAGCAGCCATGGCAGCAATTAGCCTAGACTAATTTAATCACACACATCAATATGATGCATGTAATGGAAATATCATAATATGATACACAGCACAGATGCACAGTGGAGTACTCTGCCTCTCTGGATCACGCCTCTGGTCTCTCTCTGAGTCTGAGGAGAATAAATTTAATGGTTTCTCCAGGTTTCTGAACACTGTTTGGACTGTGAAACATTAAGAATGGGTTAGTGGTTTTCAGAGGGAGAAATTAATAAAGGCAAATAAAAGATTTATAAACCTGGAGATCGCTGTAAACTGTGCATGAATAATGAACGCTTTCACCACATTTTCCAGCATCTTGTGAAAAGCAAAAAGAGAGGATGATATTTTAAAAATGAACAAAAAGACAAAAATCTCTCATCTCTGTTTGAATATAAAGGCAAACAGTGAAATCAAAAACTCATCAGCGCAATTTTGAACACTTTTGCTTCACACTTAGGTTTAATACAGGTTTGTGTACCTGACTTCTTCTTGGGCACAAAATCCCAAACAGTCATGTGAGTGGTATCAATCTTCCCAACTGTGAATGAGAGAATTTCTGAGAAAAAAAAAAGTTACCTTTTTTATGAACCTAATACCTGATAGCTTTGAATGCCATTTTGATATCAATGCATGATCTAATATTTAGGGATGAGAACCCACTGGATTCTGGAGCTGTTACTGCTTCAGCTCTAAAACCCATTTCCTCCCTTCTCTAGGGTTTATTTCCTGGATGGACAGACAATGAGCCATTACACAGAGACAGAGAGACCAAGTGTTACAGACAGACAGTATGCCTGATAGTTTTAAAAGAGAGAAATCAGAAGATTCACTCCAGACAAACACTTATTGAATCATTGTGACACTGGGAGTAAATGATCCAGTCTGCACAGACAGAGGAAAAGCATGGGCAACGAGACTAGAAAGTGTAAGAAATCTTCCATCAAACTAAATTCTGGTGCTTGAAGATTGAGGTTTTTATAGGACCAGACCTTTAAACCTGTGGTCAGTTTTAGTCCCTAGTAGCTGGAAAGGTCTGATGTGCATCCTTAAAAAGTTTTCCCAACACAAAGCAGTGGCAGTGCATGGTAGTTTTGAAGGCACAACATTATCCAAGCACAGCAACAGTCCTGAGAAGGCACACAGTAGAAGAAAATCTCTTTCTGAATGCTTGAGTTGTTTTAATAAGTCCTGAATCCTTAAGCATTGAGGTTGTGACGTGTTGAATTACTGTGATACTTGTCGCCTGACTTATCTCTCTGTCAAACATCTTCATCAAAGGCGAGAAAGTCTTTGAGACAAACCTTTTTTTTCACCCTATCTGTGCTTCCTCCCAGTGTTCTTCCTCTTCAGAGCCAGGATCCAGGCAGGCAGAGCAGGCCGGCGTGCTGGTGCCACCTCCTCCATCCCTCCCTGCTCCACCTCGCACTCCACTGAGTCCTCCTCAGCTTCAGAGTCTTCCTCCTCAGAGTCTGAAACATCCAGATCCATGTCTGGAGGTGGTATGGTCTGTACCTCCTCTGAGAAACGAACACGCCGGTTCTCTTCAACTCGTCTCTAAACCAGGGCGGGATGATCAAAACAGAAATTACAAAATGAGTGTGAGAAATTGTTTGTTACATGAGGACTTTTTAATTATTTAGGTTTTTTTTTTTGTAATGCAGTAAATCTATAGAAACCTGAGTTTTCTGCTGCAAGTAACCTTTCTTATTCTATTGGAGTTATATATGTGAGTAATTCACTTAAAATCAAGCGTTCTTCAAATATTTGGCATACTTCATGAGATAAGGACAGATGAGGAGAGACTGAGCTTAAGGAATAGTGATTGGGAAAACATGCAGTGAAGGGCTGGGGTCTATAATAAACATACAGCCACTGCTACGAGGACTCAAGCCTTATGGAGTGAACGCTTTAACCTCTGACCTGTGGCAGCCCACTTCAGTTCACGCTGGTTTTGCGTCCCTGAATACTAACATCCTCAAAGTCAGCTCTGATTTGAGGCATGAATAAGTGATGTTTTTCTACCACAGGGAGGCAACCTGATCCACAATTATCAGTGCTCTTTATTTGTACTCACCTTTTTTTTCTCCACTTCCATTAAAGACTCTGAATCCTGGGATATGGAGTGTTTGAGAACACCCTTGGGTGGAGCAGAAGAAGAAGGAGACAAAGGCTTTAGGGTGTATAAAGGGAAGGTGTTATGGTGTGATGCCTCTCCTGTTTCCTTCATCATCCCAATGTTAACAGTTATGGATCCTTCTCCTGTATGGAAACAGAAAATTAGACTGAGTGTTGAACTTTTAAAAGGACACCATTTCATCAATAATGAACAAATATTCAGAACTCTGAACCCAGAGTGTTTAGCTCCACTGATCTCGACCTGATGCTTCTCCAGCACTTGTTGTCTGCAGCCCATGATCTCTCCTCCCTGCAGACTGATGCTGCCTCTTTCTGTTGAGCAGGCCTCTGCTTTTTAATGCAGAGTTGTCCAAAAGATCTGAAGGCTGCAGATACAAGAACAATGGGATGAGAAACATTTTATATAGAATATCATTTTAGATATTACTTTAAAAATCTGTGTTTTCATTTTGGCTCTGTCTTCTAAAACAGTTACTGTTAAAATTGTGCAATAATGCTTTTTAATGTGAAAACCAACCCTTAGAACCGAGGTTGGCCTCTGTTGCTGTCCACTTCCCTCTGACTGCATGTCTGATTGGTTATTTCCATGCTCCATTGGCTCAGTCTGACCAGCCTCCCTGTGAATGTCCTCCTGCTGCTTCCCTCCTGAAACATCCATGCTGACAGGCAGGATAACATCTGGTGATGTCTGTGCCATGCTCACGTCAGGTGTTGCTGCAGCACAGCCAAAGCTCCACTGGTTGGTTCCAGCTTTACATTGGTTTAGGTTTACTGAGTCAAGATGGTTTTGTGGGGTCAGGAGCTCCTCTGTTTGTCCCTGATTGGTTAAGGCAGTTGGCTGGTTTGGGTCTAGAAACTTGGCCCACTCTTGACCCGTGACGATCTCTTCCAGTAAACTGAAGGAGCCCAAGCCGAGATCAAAGTCTCCAGTAGACCTGCCACAGAATTTGATTCACTTCAGCTTTATACACTATAGTACTAACACAGTACAAATACAGGACCTGCAATTCTTATCCTACTCAAGTTCCCGAACACGCACAAAAACATAATTCCAGGAAAAACATTAAAGAAAACCAATGTTTCACTGCTTAAAGGGCATAATATTGAAGCAATTTTCAGGCCAGTGGGTGTTAATTTATTCTATTCTGTAGTCTTAAATGAGACTTGCTGATTTCTTTTCTCTTTTTTTAATCCCTACAGGTTAGAAAAATGGTTGGCATGTAAAAAAAAGTTGATTTTGAGAGTGATGTTAACTTTAAAACAGAAAGTGCTGCTTCCATAACCTGCATTCAGTGTAATGGATCTTCTATCTGGAGCATCACTGATCATATTACAGTGATGACGGATGGTCTGCATAGAAAATAAATACATACATGTAATCCATGTTTGTTACTTAAATGCTATTTTGTGGGTATTATTCCAGTCAGTATGGCTGTTAAGTTGTGTAATATTTCCAAGTTTTTAGTTATGCATATTTCACAGATGATGCTTCCTCGTAACACATGTTTAAGAACTCATGTGAGACTTATCTCAGAGCTCAAGTGTGTCTTACAAGGTGTGATGACAGCTGCTGTCAGTGGCAGGGGTGTGTTCGGCTGATTAGGGCGAACAAATATGAGCCCAAACTAATATCCCAGCTGTGGTTTAAGACATCTCAGAAATACTTCACATATCTCACTGTGTGTTGCTTTTGGCTCGAGATGAAGCAGCAATAAAAAAAAAAGACAGACTGAGACTCTAAACCTGTGTCATTCTGATATTGGTGCTGGTTTCGGTTTATCTGAGGGCCTTTCTTGGTTGCTTACCTCATCCATCCTTCATGGTTGCTATCCACTGTTTGCGCAGGAGAAGTTTCACTGGGATAACTGCTGTCTAGTGAAGGAGGCATCCTTTCTTCCCCTGTATTTGGTATGTTGATGAGTGTTTCTGCTGTCATCAGCTGGTTGTCAGGTAACATCTGTGAAGTAAATAAGGTTCAGTTTCACTTCAAAATGTTTTTTTCTCTGATAAGTTGCCATAACAAATATCAAACTCACTCCACTTCCTTGCTCCTTCTTCTGATTGTTTCCTCCTTCTTCTTCGTCTTTTCCTTTTTTCCCAAAACTCCCCTGCCTGTCCCTCCACTTCTCCTTGATCTTCTGAGTCCATCTACTCGTTTTGTTCCCTGTTGTTCGTTGCTGTCTTCTGGAGAGGCTGTTTGTTTTCCCTGTTGAAATGCCCTGTAAGTCTTTTGCTCCGAAACCTCCGTTCCCCATGTGTAACACTTTGTCTGCTTGACTACCTGTGTCAGTATTTCCATCTGCAGGGTTCAAGGACCACGAATAGACTCTGGATGTGAAACTCTGACCATGAACATGACTCTGTCCTGTCACAGTGTCTTTATAGACAGGGACTGCAAGACTCTCAAAACTCTCCCTCTCTTCAGCAGTCCTCTCAGAGGAAGAGATACCCACATCCTTGAGTGAAACAGCAGGAAACCGCTGTTCTGTTCCTTTTGAGATCTTTGCATTTTGTCCCATCACCCTGATCTCACCCGTCTCACTGTCAGTGTTTTCTTTCTGGGTGGGGAAGGAAACGAGATGGCTGTCCCCCTCTCTGACAGGACATGCTTGTTGTTTCTCTGTTGCAGAGATCCCAAACTCCTTTATGGGGACGCCATTAGTACTGAATTCAAATCCATTTACAGGACTGCTGTTTACTCCCTGGAGGTCAGACCCTCCTTTCTCTCCATCCTGCCCCCATGTGAGAGCACTTGAGTTAGGTATAGGTGAGTGCAGGTGCACCTGACCCTCTCTCCCTGGCTGGAGTCTCAGTTTCTGCAGCATGGACTGCAGCAAGGCCTGAGTATCTGAGGGATTACGTGGCTGTGACATCTAGAAAAAGAACTGTTGTGTATCAAATCCAGAAAAACATGAGAATAACAAGTGCGTGTACACAACACAATATAGTCCTTGACACCAGGGTGGATTACTCACAGACATTAAGGTGTGTAAATGTTGGGTTTAAAAAAGCCAGGATGAAGTGACAGATAACTGATCGATAACATCGCTGCATTGTCCAACTTGTGTTGTTAAATCTCATGTGATGGTAGTTCCCTTCTTTTTATTTCCAATCCAATCTCTTTCCATTTTGACAAAACAAATATGGTTTACTCCAAATGTAAAGACAGGTCCATCTCTGGGATTTTAATTCCTCGGCTTCTTTTATGTCGTTGTACTGGTTAAAGGTTTTGCAGTTATACCTCCACTTCTTTATAATCCTTCAAGGTTTTAGCAGCAGTTCCTCTCTTCTTCACAGACATCTGACTTCTTTCTTCCTCTGTTGTCTCAAACTCTCTCTTTCTCCCCAGATGTCTGTGGTTTCAGCATACAGAAGTCATTTTAAGTCACTCCCTTCCATAACAGACATTTCTATCAATGGTAAAGGGAGGAGAGACGGTGCAACGTCCTTACACCCTAAAGCAGATGAACAAGAAAGACCAGTGAGGTGAGATAATTGTGTACTGACAGTTTCTCTCTCTCTCTCTCTCTGCCAATCTTTCCGTTTGCCCTCCCTTCCATCCCATTTCTCTCTCTATCTTCCTGAATGACACGTGCACATGCCATCTCTCTTCCCACCATGACCCATGAGTAGTAATTACAAGGCACTTTTTCTTGCACAGCTACTATTTTTGTCTTCATACTCAAAAAAAGTTCAGGATACCCAGAAAAGGCTTTAGGGACACTCAGTCTCAAAGGATCTTAAAAAGATGTATACAAAATGCTCATCAAGTTAGATGCCTGAATGAAACGTAAAGTCTTCCCCAATGAATGAAATAGACACAGTTTCCACACTTGATTTTAACTATTTTTTTCCAACCCAAATTCTTCAATATTCTCCGGGCTTTTTTAAACACACATTTTAGTTCAGATAACTTTTGAAAAACACATAAACTAACTTATAAATGTGGGGGAATGACAGGGAAATCTGTGGTTCAGATCCGATATCAAACACCCTTTCATCGCAGTGAATGAGCAGCTCAAAAAAAAAAAAACGGCAGACCTTTACTGCGCAAGCGTTGAGCCATAGCCACGCCCTTCGACTTCCCGCCTCTCTGATTCGTTAACACAGCGGAAGCGGGTAATGGCGGCGTAAACAACGCGAAAGCTAATGCACGCAAAGTTTCTTTTCAACAGCGATGGAAATAATACGCAAAATAAATGTATAAACAAATGCTAGAAGTTCTCATAGGAGTAAAAGTAACCATTAACCCCAGGATTTATCTTTGGTGGTGTCAGTCGTTGGTTTGGGAAAACCTTCAGCCTGGTTTGGTTTAGAGGGGTAAATAAGTTTTAACAAGAAATGGACTGCGTCGTGACGGGAGGAAATGTCAAAGGTAGTGAATCATATCCGTCCATATTACCCCTGTCTCACCCTAAACATGAGTTTGATATAATGATCGGTATACACTAACAGTGTCTATGTTTATGTACGTACCGTCCAGTGCTGGCCAAAGCCATCCATTCTCTGTCCAGAATCGGTGACGAGCTGTATGTCGAGCCTCAGGAGGATGGGGTGAGAAGCTCTGTCGTATAACATTTCTTCTTGCCATGCATGCAGAGCTGTTGCTTCCTGTTGGTGTAATCTATGATAAACACTGATGTGGGTTTTTGTCTCTTGTAGCTGGCCCTGCGGTCTGTGAACTCTTCTCGGTCGGCATATGCTTGCTTCCTGTTTGCACCACTCTTCTTCAGCAGGTGCAGACTGAGTGCGTGTGTATAAATGGGTCTGTAATATAAGTGTGTGCATCTGTGGTCAAAGAAGAAAGTGTGGGTTTTTTTTTTCTTATTTTGTGCTATCTTATGTATGACTTTTAATTTAGTCTGCCCTCCCATATTCTTGGCAGGTACGCCATCCCCAGTGGGCATGCCTTCCGCTGCAAGATGGCAATAAAGGTTTGCTGAGAGGATGTTTGGTCCTTCTAATTGTTTCAGCTGTTTATATAGTTTTCCTATTCTTTGTGCATATCAATTTTTTCCCACTCCTGTGGTCCTCTTTGTGTGAGCCAGAGTGTGCAAGCTGTGTTCAGGTCTCTGGCATCTCTGGAGAAGACAGTGGAAAAGTGTCACATTGAGCTGCATGAGCAGAAAAGTCGCCTTACCTTCACTCTGCACTGCAAGCACGGTATCTCTTCTTCATTTCTTTTTTAGGTAGTTCACATTTTTTACATAGATGATTGCAAAAGGATGACATAAATCTATACTGACACATATTTATTTCAGCACAGCACATCGCACATTCATTGCATTGCTTTTGTGGCATTTTCTCCGCAGGCCTCCTGAAGACACATAACCTGTCTTTCCAGGACAGTGAAAGCTTACAAGCCGTGTTTGATAAGGACGGCTGTGCCAATGAATTTATGTTCCAGCCCAGGTTTGTAAATCTTACTGCATTCTTAAGTCATTCAAAAATACATCTCTTTTGTCACTGCCACCCTTAAGGTTTATATAAACAAAACAACCTAGTTTAAACTTTTGCCTAGTTTTGGTGTTGAAAATATGTGGGGCAGAAACAGGTGTGATGAGAAACATGGTTGATATAGCAACTAAATCATTCAAAACAAAGGCCAATTTGAGGAAGTTATAATGTGTAATGTAGCTGATTTTAAGTAGGGTGTCAAATTGAGGCCTGTGAACTCTCACACCTTTGGCTAACTGAGCCATTCTAACACCACAAAACACTTTCAGGTTTTTGCTTGTCTTGGTTCTGTCCTTTCTCATGACAGCTGAAAATATGTTGCTCTCCCTTTCACAGGCTGCTGGTAGACTCTGTCGTTCACTTTCCTCTGTCTGTGGAGGAGGTGAATGTGTCTGTGAGTGATGAACGGATGTGGATTAGGAACCATGTGGAGGAAGAAGCAGGTGACTGATTCATCTGTTAATTTGTTTTCACTTTTTATAAGTGAAAGTAAGTTAGTATAACTGTACTCATTTAAATATCACTCTCAGGATCACTATTTGGGGTGTAACATATAAGTTTGCATTGATTATAAAAAGCAGTAAAACCCCAAAATAAAGGGTATAGAATCAGTTTAAAAAACTGTTCAAACAAATCTACAAGTTGTTTTTTGTTTATACATGTTCTAAAGGTTTGGAAAAAAATAGAGTTGCCATTGTGTTATTGATATTTTATAAGCCAAGTGAATGAATATAAGCTCAACAGTGCCTCTGTGTGGCTGAATAGCAAAACAGCAGAATTTTACTGTGTCATATTTGACCCCATTAGCACACAGAATGGGATTTTCTAACTGCTTACTTGAAGCGAGAAAAAGCTCAATTCCAGAGGGTTAAAAACATAAGTTTACACTTGTCTTTCCTTTTTTTACTCTGTTCAGTCTGATTTTTCTTTCTCTTTCCCACCCAGAGCAGTCCAGGGTCATGCTGACAGAGTTGTGTCTGGCCTCAGATGAGTTTGACAATTTTACTGTCAAAGCCCACAACAGTGTCACATTTTGTTTGAAGGAGTTGAGGGTAAGTAAGACAACAAAAGGAGATTACAACAGGGCAACAATTAAGTCAATGGGGAGACGAACTTTGTCGGAAAGGACAGCTACTAGGTCGTTTGTTGGTGGTCAAAACATGCAGAGGTTGAGGTTTAAATAAAATTAATGTAGTGTCTTAAATGTAATAACTCTTGGAGGAGACTTGTTGAGTGAAAACTTTATTTCATTTCTTCTTCAGGGTTTGTTGGTGTTTGCAGAATCTACTGGTCTCCCTATTTCTATGTACTTTGATGAGCCAGGCAGGTGAGCATGCAAGTTGTTTGCTGATTGCATGGATTACTGGATATCAAGGTTGCAGCTCATGTAAACTCTCATTAGAGACACAATTTTTAAGCCTACAGAATAATGAAATCTCAAAGTCCAACAAAAATAGAGGAGCTACAGCCCTGAGCAACACATTCAAAAAGTATTATGCTCAAATCCCCAAACAGCTTTGGTCGAAGATGAAGTCTGGTAACACTGAAATCAAAGAAAGTTTTAAAATGATTTTAAAAAATGGTTGTAATTTAAGCTGAAAATAAGACATAAAATCCCAAATAGATTTTAGTTTTTGAAGTTATATTTCATATTTAAGAGGCTTAAACAAAAAAATTTTCCACCTGAATTGCCAACAATTCATGTGTGTATGTGTGTGTGTGTGTCTGTCTGTTTATGTCTGTGTCTGTGGGTGTGTCTTAGCCCTGTGGTGCTTTCAGTAACAGACAGCGTGCTAGAGGGAAACTTTGTGCTGGCAACACTTTCTGAGGATTCCAACCATCATAAGAACAACACTCGACGGTAACTCTCACACACAGCCCAGTGAATGATGTGTGAATGAACCAGGGGTGACTGTTGTCACAGGATTCTTTTTTTTTTACTACTGTGTAGAATGACGTGTACAAATATCAGACAGTTTGAAAAAAAAAGTTCTCAATAAGAAAACAGCACTTTTCCTTTTATCCAGACATTTTATTTAACAACACAATAGACAGAAAACCCTTGCTATCTGCCCTGCAGTGTTTACACCATGAGCACAAGCTTGTGCATAGGAATTAATTTGATTCTTTTACATATTTTTCAACATAGTGATTTAAACCTCTTTTGAACTTCTTTTCTTCATCTGTGGACACATTTCTTTAACTTGTCTTTCCTTGTTAAAGGTTAATGACACAAAACAGGTCTGTCTCCCTCTCCACTTTGGTCCATGTGTCAGTGGGCTTCTCTTCAGCATAACAATGAATGATTTATGTTCAGAGCAACAGTTAAACCTTACAGGAATACTTAAGGCAAACATGAATTCATGTTTTACACCTCATGCTGTTTTCTCTCAACAGAGACGTCCTTTGTGAATGCATACTGAGTCATGTTGGCGTGTTGTGGTTGTTTGTCATGTTTGTCAGGCTCATTATGCGATCAGACGTGCCCTTTCTCTCCTGCATACTTGTAATATTTGTCTTCCAATCATCTCCTCCGTCTCTCAGAGCACGCACACCGCCACCACCCCCTCCTGATGACTTCATGAATGACGACATGGACTCTTATATTATTGCCATGGATACCAGCATGGCACCAGGTCCCTCAACTGCGGGTCCACCCACACGCCCCTTTGATGAGTCTACGTTATCTAAACAGACAACTGCAGCCAGTCACAGGATGAGGCATCAAAGTGAGGAGGAGGATGATGAAACAGACGATATAGCAAGACCACCTCATAAGAAGGTACACATCATGGAGTCAATGATGAAATAATAAAAGATTTAGATTAAGTGGGGAACCGCTATATGAATATTAAAAGTAAAAAGACGAGATGAATAAATTAATCAAATCTTTATAAAACAAAAACTTTGAACACATCAAACCTATTCAAAGATATGTGGCCATAACTAATAAAACAAAACTTTGAATCTGAAGGTCATGAAATCTCATAATGGGAAAACTGTTTGACAGATTTGTCCTGCAGAGATCTATGACTGGAGCCAGCGGAGCTAAATTTATGTAACGGGTTACCATTAGTGGCATTTTGTATCTGTGCCTGAGGACAGGAGTCAAACTAGCAACCCCAGCATTGATGCTCTCTACAGATAAAGCCCTTTCTCAGCAAACTGAACTGAGTGGGTGCACATTACTTCCTGTTTTTGATATCATTGGAAACTGCTCACTCTCCCACAAAGACTAATCTACTGGCTGACCCAGTCACAACTGTTTCTTTGATATCATGTGTCAGATCTTCGACATTTTTTTCTCATGGCAAAAAAACATCAGAAGCATTCCTGAGGGAACCTGCAGGATAAAACTTGATTTGACTGATCAAACTATTTAAGACATTATCAGACTAGAATCACATTGGTGCATCCCTGTTCAACACAGAACACACTCTTATAATACTCTGTTACTCTGTGTTTTCTCTCACAGTTCTGTTCCTTGTTCTTTGGGTCCGTGCTCCCCCCACCCTCTCAAATGGCGACTCAGCCGGTGACTAGTCAGGAAGTGTTGGCCAGTGACAGCGATGACGACTCTCAAGCAACATGATAGTGAACTGGAGGAAGAGAGGAGAGAGCTGGACTTTCCTGAAAGTGTGTGTTATCTTTAACACTTCCACACCCTGCAGCACCAGAAAACAAAAAGACTTCCTGAACTAATATTTCCCACCTTTGCTGAGCAGTGGGTATTTTTCCTATTGACGTGGAGAAAATCAGAGGAAAGTCTCCAGTACAGAACAGGATAAACACTGTTCCCACTTTTTATTGAGCTGTTTTGTTACAGGTGGATTATGTGAAGCTGGATGTTAAGCACTTCTTGTTTATTTGGTTCAGAGACTATGCAGAGGTGATCAACGTGAAAGGAAGTCTTTGCCGAATAAAAGACACATATTTTGAAAGTGTCTGAAAGTTATTTATTAGTTATGTACATGTCAATAAGTTCAAGTATCAAAAAATGAGGATTAGGGATCTCAGCACAACACATATTCCAGTCAATAAAAAGTAAAACACCTCCCGTCACTTGATATTACAAGGATTTGGTTTTGTCAGAAGTAAGCTTCAGCGTAAGAAACAGAACATCTTAGCGTCTCTGAGCCTGTATTAAGTGGTACACCACGGCCCCCTCTATCCTTTTCCCCTTGGAAACTTTTCCCTCTTGTCTGTGGTTTCTTCCTTCCCTGATCCCTCTCTTTTTCCAGCTCCTTCTCTCTCCTCTTTCTCAGCTTCTCCTCCTCTTTCTCCTTCCTCTCTTTCTCCCTCCGCCTCCTCCTCCTTTCCCTGGAGCTCAGTTTCTCCTGCCCCTCTTCTTTAACCAGCTTCCCTATCCCTGTTCCATCACTGAAATCCTGTATCAGGATTTTGGGCACCTGAACTTTGGATGTTTCTTTCTGTTTGGCCTTGTTGGACTGCTCACCTCTGAGTCTGCGGAACAGACCAAAACGTTTGGGAGGGTCTAGCAGCTGCTGCTCCTGCTGTATGGAGATCCTTTCAGTCACTGCTTCAGGCAGCGCTGAGGTGATTTCTTGGGGTTCGGTTGGGTCAGACGCTGCAGAACTGGGTTGTTTTTCAGTGTGTGCTGCATCTTGGTTATTTGGGATGAGTTGTGTTTTCTGTGGCATGATGAAGAGATCTTCAGACAACCTTCGCCCCAACCAGGATCTACGTGAGCTGGAAGACTTACGAACACAATCTCCAGAAGACCTGCTGTTGTGACGCCCACAGGTTTTTGCCTGGCTGTCATTGCTGGACTCAGTCTGCTCTTCAGAACGGTCAGAGTCTTTCTCCTGGATTTGGAGGGGTGTTTCAGGATTTGGAGGCTCTGTTTGATCTGTAGGGTTGAAGACGTCATCCTCTACCGTGATTTCCTCAACCTTTTCTGTCCTTTCTTCCTCTATAGAAACCTCTTTATTTGTTTTTTCAAATGCAGTTTCACCAGAAGTTTTCACTTCAATCAAACTTGTTTCCTCATCAGGCTCAGGACTGAGATTAACTTCTTCACCCTGTGTTCCAAAGAGGTCCTCAGTCTCCCTGTTCACCGGACTTTCTGCTGGTGTTTCTTCTGCTTGTATGTTTTTGTTATGGAGCTGTTCCTCTGAGTTTGCAGGGGAGATTGATTCTTTCTGTGTAGGTTCACATGCTACAGTATTACATCCTTTCTCTGAGGACTCCTCAGATCCTTCACTGTCTGTCACTGTCTCTTTTGCAGCTGGTATTTCTACTTCAGTGTCTGAATCAGCTTCTGAGTTAGATCCAATGTTTTCTGGTAAACACGAAACTAATGTTTCTGCTTCTGTCTCTGAATCTATGTGATCCTTTTCTTCCTCTGGCTCTAGCTCCTCCTGTGTGGCTTTTTCTTCCTCTTGGGTCTGATCACTTTCTGTCTCTGCATGAATGAGAGCCTCTTTTATCTCTGTTTCTGCTGGTGGTTTATTCATGTGGGGCTCTGCTTCGGATGCATCTTCCTGTGAGTTTTCCTCTCTCTGTGTGATCATATCTTCCTCTTGCTTCTGTGGGTCATCAATAACTGGAGCTTTCACTTCATTGTCCGTCTCACTGGATGCTTCAGAGATTTCTACAACTGTTTCCACTTGTGTCTCTTGCACATTTATAGTCCCCATCCCCTCCTCCGGTTTCATGTCAGCTTGATTTAAGCACTCCTCACTGAGGTTGACACTCTCTTCCATTTCCACCTCAGAGTTTGAATCTGCGTCAGCATCATTCTGTGTCTCAGCAGGATCTCCCTCCTCAGCAGCTGGTTGTTCACTTTCTGCTGTTTGTTTTTCTATGTCTTTCATTTGACTTTCCTGCTCTCTGCTTTTGTGTATCTGTTGCTCCAGGACATCCTGACTGTGGGATGTGTTTTCAGGAAGATGTAGAATATTTTCAACACTGTGAACTTCAGTTGGACCCACTGGCAGTCCCTCTGTCTCTCCTGATGCCATTTTCCTTTGCTCTGTCTCTTTGAGTTGGTCATTGATTCTTTTTGCTGCTTGTTCACTCTCTTCTCCTGACACCACTATTTCTTCCAGTTGCTCTGTTTGTATATTTTGACTTGTGTCCATTTTTTCAGGTACCTCTAAAAGTTCTTTCTGTTCAGTTTGCTCTCCCAGATTCAGCTCAGTTTGTTTTTTACATTCGTCTGAATCCACAACATCGTCCTCCTCCTGAACCTCCTTCACCTTCTTAAAGTGAAGCTCCGTACAGCTCCTCCAGTCCTCACTTGAACCCATTGAGAGATGCCTGACAACTTTTCGTCCACCTTCCCATTCACCTGAGCTGGCTTTCCCCCCTTTCCTCAACCTGTGAAGGAGGGATGGAGAAAGGGAGAGAGTGGAAGCTGAACGAGTGAGGGGGACGGACAGGTTCCCTTTCTCCCGTTCCCTCTTGTCTCGTTCTTCCTCGGCGTGTCGAGCCCTCTCCCACGCCATGCGATACCCATGGCAGCGGCCTCTGGGGTCAAAAGTGGATGAGGGTCTGTCTTTCCTCCACTTTTCCAACTGCTTCTCTGTTTGCTTCTCCAGATCTTTGGCCGAAAGTTGCACAGAGCAAACCTGATAAAGAAATAAACATTTTTCTCAATTTTCAGTTTTGGAAGACTGCCTAACAATTTACTGTCCCATCAAACACTTCTGTGTCTCCTGCTTTGTTATGATGCTATGGATGCCAAGGTCTGAAGTAAAGAATAATGCACAATATCAAGCCAAAGGGAAACAACTGGGAGTTTAAAAATGACTGAAGATTGTTCAGGCTTGGTTAAAATGGTTTTAACGTTGTTAGATCTAAACTGATAATGCACCTTCATCATTGTGCAACGTTTTTTGGAGTCATTGCCCCATTCTGTGGATGAAGTTGTACATCTCCTGAGTAAAAGACCAGTCTCTGTAACAATACTGCTATCTGAAGTCTGTGCAGCCGACTTCGGTGCCAGAAATCGAGGCGGTAACTGAAGTTTGAGCTTTTGTGTGTAAAATATTTTTTTTTTTCAGTTATATTTATAAAGCTAACTGAAGGCTGCTGTTTGTCCAGCATGAAGTGATGGCCAGTCGTTTTTATTCTTACCTCTGCTATGAAGGTGTCGTCTACCTCTTGGACCTGATCCCTGACGCCCCTCAGCCTCTCCAAAGTCTCCATCTGGCCATCACACTGCCTCCTCTGCTCCGCCCTGCCCAGAGCCCGACGCACAAGGACAACAGCCACCTGGAGCAGCACCCGCACACCTGCAGCAGAGGACGGCAGATGTCAGGCGTGTCCTATTATCCCCTTTACTTGTTAGTGTAAATTACTTTATATATCAATAAATATTATTGTATAGCTATTCTAAGAAAAAACAATACAAGTTATGACACACAAGAAAATTGAATTCTTCCCATGAATAAAATGTTTTAGTGCATACCAAAGCAGAAGAAAAGGTCCCAGACTCTCAGCAGTGTGTTGAAAGGCAGATGACGAGTGAAGAGACACATCAGCCAATCCGTGGCAAACATGAGCGGTTCCACGCCGTGCTGCTGAAGATGTTTGTGTGCAGCTGGACACGTCCTTTTTAAGACCCAGCTCAGCATGGCTGCATCAAACAGAACTCCCTCCTAAAGAGGAAAGCCAGAGACTAAAGTTAAAAGATCGCAGCTGACACAGGTTTGGTTTATTATCTGCTTTAGGGTTCAGGTTTTTTACTTAAGAACACATGCATGTCAGTTAATTAAAACTGACAGAAAAATGCTCCAGTTTGATAGTTCAGCAGTGTACTATGAATTGCATTCTTTTTTTATTTTAAGTAAAAGAAAAACATTTTAATGAAGCTTTCTTAAAGATTGAGAAAATCACGGCTCTGTAAATCAAGGACCACTAAGTTCATGCCCATCATACCCACAACACCTGATGGGGCCGTGGGTATGATGGGATATAAGATTAAAAAAATTGGTGCAGTGTCAGATAAATGTAAATGTTTGCATGTGTGTGAGTCCTCACCAGCAGAGGGCTGTAATAACCTGGCAGGTACTGCTCACTGATCTGCACCAAACACCAGAACGCCTCCTGCCAAGGGTCACATGAGGTGACAGTTACGGTAAAATATCAACACACCAGGGTGAGATGCCACAGCAGCTCACCTATTTTAAAAAGCATGGTGGGTGAGGGGAGTTTCCCAGTGTGGTTGGGCTCTACCTCAGCTGGCATGTTCATCAGCAGTACTGCTGCCACTGGCCCCTGTGCCTGACAGTAACCCTCCTCTGGTTGGTACTGAGTATAAGCTTTCAACACTCGAAACAAACCACGCTGCCTGCAGACAAACAAGCCATAAGTTCAAACATCAGTTATCCTCACTGTTAAGGACAAGGGACTGCAGATGTAAATTAGCTACAAGCTAACTCTGGTACAATGCATCAAATAGTGACATTTATGTTAAATATTGTACATGATCTCTTTATAAACAAATTGAATAAAAATAGAAATAGCTTTTGCTCGAGGATTTAGTTTTAATCTCCTTGGCAACAGAAAAACAAAGAAATCAGCAAAACAAAGATGAAAAGGTTGTGCAGGTGAAGCATCACAGTTGGCGCTGTTGTTTTTTGCTGTCAGTTTGTATGCAGAAAAAAATCAGAGGTCTTGTTTCCTACCCATGTCCATCCTTTGACAGGAACATTTCATGGAAAGGAAACTGTCGATCCAGGTCTCTCTCAATCACATCTACCCAGCTCTGCAGTGCAGGCTTTGAGTCCAGTGACTAGCAAAAATAGATACAGGATCAAAATAACAAATGAAAAATGTGCAAACCTAAGACTTAACCATCTCATGGCATTAATAAGCAGTAGCAATGACCAGAATAACTCCACCTATTGAACTAGAATTAAAAAAGTCATTTATTTCATTCAGTATTTGTATGAAGAGTTTAAAAATCCAATGCACTTCAAACAATATCATCACACATCATCTAGTTTCACAAGTAGCTACTCAAGATAGCTCAAAGAGACTGTGGTTATGTGTAAATATTTTCTGTCACACCAAAACAAAAAAAAGAAGAAAAAAAAAGAAATAGAAACATTAAAATTGGACTTCTGGTGTCCTCCCACTCTGTTAGAAATCCTCAGACTTGTTTAATAACCATAGGACACAGAACTGAGTCTGACTTTATTCACACTGTAAACTGGACTGCATCATACAAATGTGGCTGCACATCATCTGTGGTTACTGTCGATCTGAAAACACAACCACAGTAACACTGTTAAAGTTTTTACCTGGTAGAGAGTTTCGTTCTGTTTCATCCTGTCAGTCGCTCCACACAGCAGAGGCCAGCACTTTGCTCTGAGGGAGGCTGGGATGCCTTTCTGACACTGGACTTTGACCTGAAACAGACACGTCAATTATTTGATCCCAAATGTCACCTATCATTCAGTTTCAAATTTTTGTTTTATGATCATCACACACCTTACTAGCCTTCTTAAGCAGGATCTGATCCCACTGGCTGATGATGCTTATCCATTTGGCCTCCCTCTGCCTGACCAGCTCAGGAGCTGGACCCACACTCCTGAGAAAAAAATGACCAAGCCAAACAAGTATTTGTGTATTTGAAAATGAAAAATCAGTGTTCATAGATCTGATGTATAACACAAAAAATAATTAAACTGGAGGCCTTTAAGTCACCATGCAAAGCTGCTGCATGCACTTGTTTTCATCGTTGAACACTGCTTTCAAAACTCAAGACAGGAAACAGGAAAACCACGCGTTTGCAGTTTAAAGTCACCATGGCAACAGGTCAGGATGTTATCAATAGGGAGACACGTATGGCAGCTAGTTAAACCAGTCTAATCCTAAATTTAAGCCACTTTGTTGAATTCATCTCTGAAGTATTTGGCAAAGTCTCTGACAAATATCATATATTATGTGGTATTTTATTCTTTCTTCATGAGTATACGTAATGAATATTGTCTCCACTGATTTTCTCATAATGTCACAATTTTGTCTCTTACTTTGGGGTTTGGGTCTCATTGGACATTGAACAGACATATCTTTGCTCTCTGTTAAAACTATTTCTCCTGCTTCATTTCAAATTCTGTTTCTTTCTCACAAAGCTATTGAAATAAAATGGTGATACCTGGACAAATTATCTTTTTACAGTGTAATTGATTTGCTGTTTTATTTTATTTGGAAACAGAAAATCTTGGTTTAAGGAATTCTCTGCAATGTTCACTTTTTAAAAAAAGACAGAAACTTTTACTAATGTGTTAGTGTTTTGGGGAATGAAACATCTTTACTTCTTTATTACTGAATCTCAAGCCACAAGTAGTTAGATGAAAAAACATAAATCTTTTTTTGCCATTGATAGCTGGTAAAAAAAATTATATAATGCATTCAAATAATGATAGTAGTTGTTATTATTATTAAAATATGTATTTATATTTTAAACACATGTTGGCACACTGTTGACTGAGTACAATATGTCATGTTTTCTATCACATTTGACACCTTGTAAAAGCAACCTGTGTTCCGCTGTAACAACTAAATGAATTAAGTATGGAATGAGAATTTTTGGATAACATATAAGAATGTTAGATTTCTGCTTTCGAAAAACATTTAAGAGGCTCTAAGTGCTGCTCCTGTGCTGTTCTTGATTTAGTAGTTTCCTGTTCTCTCTTCAGGGAGCAGATAGAAACCTGAGGAGGCGTATCTACATTGAGATCCAGACTACTAATTACAAAAAGCACATCAGATTTCTTTGTCTTTCTCCTTCAGAAACTATGTTAATACAAGCACAAATGTGGAACTTCTTACCCAGCCGTGGATCCATTGGTCAAAATGAAGCCAAACCGGTCTGTCTCAGGTTCCAGGCCAACCTCTGTATCAGATCCAGAGCTGTCCTCGTCATTGACCCTCTTCTGGGCTGGATTTGGAGGGCTCAACATCTTACTAATGGAGACGTAAAGGGCACTGAGTGATCTACCATGATGAAGCTGACAGCTTTGCCTTTGTACTGTGATAGCTCACATTGCCTCCTGCATGTCAGCAATAGGCTGATGTTTAATATCGTAAATCAATCCAAAAACTGCCTTGAGTGCAGGGTTTGTGACTGCAAAGGAAACACACCTCTTGATCTTTGAAATAAAAACATTCTTTTCTACTTGGGTCGTGTCAATGTAAAGTACATGGCTTACCTGACTGAGTCAGGTAGGAGAGGGTTCTATCATCTGTTGCCAAGTTTTGTTTTGTTTTTAATTATCGGTGTATTGGATCTTAATTTAATGTTCTTTCCAATCAAACACAAAAAATAAGCAGACACAGTTTTTAAATCTGAGAAAATATGAGTATAGATTTATTTACCTTCAAAATTTCCGTCATGTTTGATCTATAGTTGAGGGTGGAGTGTGAGAGCCCCAAGAGAGAGGAAGACACACTTCCTCTCTCTCTCTCTCTCTCTCACTCACACACACACACACACACACACACACACACACACACACACACACACACACACACACACACACACACACACACACACACACACAGTTTCCTCTCTCTGTGTCCTTTACACATAACCAGCTTAGTCATCTCCCAATTTGATAAAATATGAATATTAAACATAAATATTTATAGAAATATTTGTTAGCCGGCATGTATGCGACACCCAGTTGCTTGTAACCAAATAATAAATGAATAAATAAATATTAAGGACTTCGAAAGATACGTATCTTTCAAAATCCCTCCGTTTTTATGAAAAGGTAGGTATGCCAATGCTGCTCATAACTACTTACTGTAAGAAAAACCTCAACAACATCAAAAATGCTGAATTCATTCAAAAAAACTATCATACTTTTTCTCATAATAGCATCTTTTTTATAGTTACCACATTGAGAACGGGAATTACGAGCGCCACCTGAATGCAACATAAAGCCAACTGCGTAGTTCATTGCCCGCTTTCCTCGTGTTATTGCTCATCCCTAAATTTGTGACAGAGGTAAGTGTGGGAGAGGGTGTTTGTTGAGACAAACTGGTCTTTGGTTTAAGTCGAGCCACAAATAAGTATTTAGCTTTGAATGATTTTTTTTTATCTTTTCAATGTGCAGCTTGGGGGTCAGGGGTTAGGGTTCAGTTGTTTCCTACAATAAGCCTATATTGCCATAAGGTATGAAACCGTCATAGACTGTAAAAACGGAGAAAAGCACCAGCACTAACAATCTTAAGATTTGGGTGAATATAGATTTTTAGCTGGTCTATGATTTTCTGCAAAACACCCTAAAATTAAATTTGTTTTACCAGCAACGTTGGTGAGAAACATGGCCATAAAATATTTCCAGAATAATAGTTCATACCTGGTAATATTAAGAGACTAAATGACTCAATCACCTTTGGCTGTTAACGGAAACTACACCATGATGAAGCAGATTTCAGCAGTTACTTAACTGTTAAAGGGGCGTTCACGTGGTATCTTAATTATTGTAAATATTGGTTGCGTAGCAATACGTACATTGTGGATGATTGCTCGCTCGCTCACAAACCAGTTACAATTATTCAAGACAGATCCAACTTTTTTCGATAACGTATGCAGTTGGTCGCCATTTTAATCCCGTTTAATATGCTAAAGCTCGGCTAGATTTGCTAGCACTCGAACAATTCAGGTTATGACGTGACTGGATGTTTTCCCTGTTTCGCCGGCATGCCGTGAATGTGGCAAACCGCTGACGTAAGCGGGGGGATTTGGGGCTCGAAATCAGGCCTTCAGGATGCCTGTGTCCAGTGAGCTGTCTGCTTCCCTCACTCCTCTTCTGTGTCAGTCAGTGTAGAGCGGTTACTGTGTTAAAACGATGAATGTTTCCAGTAACTGTTGTGGTAAAATTCAGTTCCTCAAATAAGGAGGCTTTGTCAGAATGTTTTCAATTGTCCTCTCTGCAGATGTCTGCTGCACTAAGTCTGCGTGTCCTTCACTGCTACTCAAAGCCAGGTACTGTCAGTAAAGATAAAATTCCACTGGCTATGTTTCTATGAGAAATCTACACAATGGCAAATTACTTTTGTGTGTATTTCAAGGCACCTTTGGATATGGTCCTGGTGTCATGCGGTCCTTCAGTCTCAGTGTTCAGAGAAACGGCTTTAGTAAGTTCTTCTTAAAACTTGTTCAATGTGACAAACCTTATGCTGTTTAGATAAGATATTCCAAGTGGATTTACCTCACTTTTGACTTTATCGAGCTATTTACGCTCACCTCTTTTTTGCTTCCCTCACAGAGTATGTGAATGCACAGGAACTGTCAACGGACCTGAAGTCCATCACTGACAGGGCTGCTACAACCCTCCTTTGGACTGAACTCTTTAGAGGTCGCACTAACATATGATATATAAAAATACATTCAAGCACATACAAGATGTAAAGATATAAAGAGACAACAGATATATATCCTACAAATAAATACTGTCTATGTAGTTATAGCCCAATATGGCTCATTCTTCTGTGCCATAGATCTCCAAAATCATGGTAAAACTTGTAAAACAAGAAGAAAAAAAAAGGGAAGGCTTAAATTCTTTCAGGTCATGCCAGTCATAAATGAGCTTGAGCCCCAGCCCAGAAGACGGTGTGAAATAAACAACATCAACAGAGGTCCATACAAATTTGTCATAGGTTCTTTTACACTTTTGACAGGTTTGGGGATGACCCTGAGTTACCTATTCCGTGAACCTGCCACTATCAACTACCCTTTTGAGAAAGGCCCTCTGTCTCCACGCTTTCGGGGAGAGCATGCCCTCCGTCGCTACCCTAATGGAGAGGAACGCTGCATTGCCTGTAAACTGTGTGAGGCCATTTGCCCTGCCCAGGTAAACACCAACACAGTCGAACAAAGAGATGGATTTCACACTGGGTAATATAAATGTTGTTTGCATCAAAACTTTTGTTTTGTTCTCAACACTTTTCTCTATGTTGAATCCAGGCTATTACAATTGAAGCTGAGACACGAGCAGATGGCAGTAGGAGAACTACTCGCTATGACATTGATATGACCAAATGCATCTACTGTGGCTTTTGTCAGGAGGCCTGTCCTGTTGATGCCATTGTTGAGGTAAGAGGACAACGCTGATGATTAAAATAATGATAAAAATTCTGGTTTATCTCTGTTGCTTTAGACTTGCATTTTCTTAAATGTCTACTTTTCTCTTCCTCAGGGTCCAAACTTTGAGTTTTCTACTGAGACTCATGAGGAGCTGCTGTACAATAAAGAGAAGCTGCTCAACAATGGAGACCGATGGGAGGCAGAGATAGCAGCTAACATACAGGCAGACTACCTGTACAGATAAACCTGCTGTTATCTGCGCACACTGCTCCCAAAGATGTGTAGGCCATCAAAATGATATAGTAAATATCAATAATATCATGCCTCAATGTTTCAAGAGATTATTTATAGCTTTAAAGCAATACTTAAAAGTTTTATATGTAAAATTTAAGGTCTTATTCTATTGTCAAAATGATAAGTGACATAAACACGCACAATTGCTGTTTCTTGTATTGTACAGATAAAGTGAGTCAACCTGTGAGATCAGTCTGTTACCCACAATGCACTTTCCATTATAGACCAGTTTCAATTGCATTTAAATGTAAGTTTTTCCTTGATTTAGTTGTACACTGCCAAGGCTTTCTGAAATACTGAAATAAATGTCTTCAAACGTCACCAGATAATTCTTTGTTTTTGTTTTTGTTTTTTTGGTATGAGAAAAGAGTTGAATACAACACAAATAATGAAACAACAAGTGGTGAAAAAGACAAAACAAGAGACTAAATATTGCAAAAAAAAGGAACGAGTCATTTGATTTAAAAATGACATTCTTAAAAACAAACTTAGTTCATAAATGTTAATTTTCGTTTTTTTTTCCTTCTGAAGGAAAATTTAATCTGTATAACAAGTAGAAAATGAATAAATTTTACGGTATACAAACGTATACTTTAACAAAGATAACAAAAGAGTAGAAAAAATTCAAGTTGGAGTGGTGATGCGACATCATGTTTCTGAAGGCCTCAGTTCATATTCTGACCATTGCATTTTACCGCTGCGGTGATCACGTGATAAGGGCGGAAACTGACTCATAGGCCACGCTGAATCTCCCGCGAACGCAGCCATTTACTTCTTTCCTCTCGTCGCAGTGACACCGGTGAGTCCCTTTATTATTCTGTCCTCACAGACCATCCTTCTTTCCAGGCTTTTGGTTTTTGGAACAGTCTGTTAAGAATACAGTTAACTTACAGGATTTCTTAGGGTTTGTACTTCGTTCATGTGTAACCACGTGAAAGGTGAGCAACTTGATTAGGCCTCTGATTTTCTTGCGCTAACTTAGCCTTTAGCTCTATGAATAGAATGGCTTCCATGCTGTGCGAGCTAGCAGGTTAGCAAGCACTGCTGTACCCCTCTTCGCTGCTTTGTTCTTGTCATCCACTCGTATTTCTTTAATAATTGGTATTATTTGTTGTTGTCAATAACAACCCTTAATGTGTAAAGGCAGGTTCATACGTTGAATGCCAGTTTTGTCTAGACTCTCAGCTGACTGCATCATGGAACACATTAGATGGTCGTGTAGACCGATTGTTGCAGTCGAACAAGAAAAAGTGCGGTCGCGCGTCGTATGGCGCACTCTTGATATCGTTGGTAGCTCGTCCGCTAGCTAACTGGCGCTGAAATAGAGTATGAGCTTAACTTCATTACGGATTCAATACTGCAAAAACGTGATGATTACATGGTATATCAAAACAAAATGCTTTGGAATTGAGTTTTAGAAATCACAACGTCAGAGATATCTGAACGGTAGCACCCACGGTTTAGCCCGTTAGCTTGGAATAGAAAATGCTAGATCTAGGATTGCTAGGAAACGGGCTGCTGGGTCTAACGGCTGTCTGCCAAAGCGTTCAAAGCCCCAGAACGAGGTTATTGAAAGCACTGTTTCAGGCTTTATGTTGCTATGTCTGAATAAGTAGTAGCACAATGGCTGTTTATCGTGGTATTCAACCCTCTGTCTCTTTATCTTCAGGTAAAACATGAGCGAACAAACGTGCGTGGCGACTTTCAAGGTAAGTCTTCGTTGTTAACTTGAATATACGCCATTCGCAGTCGTCATGCTGAGAGTGGTGGTGGTTCTCCTTGCGCTTGCTGCGCTAACCGTTGGTGTGTTGAACCAGTATAAACCAGTCTAAACTAACTTGCTGTTTCTCTCAGCTGGTGTTGGTTGGAGATGGAGGCACCGGGAAAACAACTTTCGTGAAGAGGCACATCACAGGAGAGTTTGAGAAGAAATATGTCGGTGAGTATCTCTTACTATGAAGTGACTGACGTAAAGATATGTGGAAGATAAAAATTGCTCGAAGATGCTGTGCCAGAGCTGAGCACATCTACAGACACCTCCCAGTGTTCTCATACTTTGGTGATGCACACTGCAGCACATTCTAAAGTACGACTGCATATAAAGATGCCAAGCTAGAATTTGGGCTAAATATATAACTAAACCCTGGTGAAAACTTATCATTTCACTTTTCAATTGTTAGCATTAACTTTTTTTTTTAATATCAGTAAAGGGGTCAAGATGGGCAAACAGTTCACCTTGATTTTATACAATTCTTAGTTTCTCAAGAATAATTATCTATCTAATGAAACTTAAGTACTGGTATAGCTATGATTAAAAGTTCTTTCTTTGTCCATGCATTCAAACTGTAATCCACCAAACATGCGTTGACTCAATGGTGGCTTAAAAAGGGGTGTGCAGTCAAGTCAAGATGTTTAAGTTCTGAAATTTTTTTAAATATATGTTGACACTGACTATGTTGGTTTATTTAGTATTTAATTCATATCCAAAATATATTTTTTTATGCTTTTTTTAAATTATTATTTAAGTTTTAATTTTTAATATGTACTGTATTCCTTGTTCTCATCCTTCTCAAACTTCATGTACTTGAAGCTACCCTTGGTGTTGAAGTCCACCCGCTGGTTTTTCACACTAACAGAGGACCCGTCAAGTACAATGTGTGGGACACAGCTGGACAAGAGAAGTTTGGTGGGCTGAGAGATGGCTACTACATTCAAGGTGAATTTCACAACTCCAAATAATTCTGTAAAATATATTGTTAAAGTTTGAGTAATCACTTCCAAATTTTTAATCTGGTACTTTAAAAGGTTAACTCTTTCCTCCTACCTTTACAGCCCAGTGTGCTGTCATCATGTTTGATGTCACCTCAAGAGTCACCTATAAGAACGTACCCAACTGGCATCGTGACCTGGTCCGTGTCTGTGAGAACATTCCCATTGTCCTTTGCGGAAACAAAGTGGACATCAAAGACAGAAAAGTTAAAGCCAAGAGCATTGTGTTTCACCGCAAGAAGAATCTGCAGGTAACGACAGCTTGGTTTGGGGTGATTTAACTCAATAGATAGAAAGCAACAAATTCACTGAATTGTTATTTTGCTTTTGTAACTTCCATGTATGCTTCTGTTTCTAGTACTACGATATTTCTGCCAAGAGTAACTACAACTTCGAGAAGCCTTTCCTGTGGCTAGCAAGGAAGCTGGTTGGCGATCCTAATTTGGAGTTTGTGGCAATGCCCGCCCTTGCTCCCCCAGAGGTCCAAATGGACCCAGTCCTTGCTGCAAGATACGAGGCAGAGCTTCAAGTGAGTAATATTTCAAGGTGGAATGCTTTTTTGGGTTGTTAAAGAATGTATCCAGTGTTGGCATGTTGTCCTAAAGAAGCTTTGAGTAAGACTAAAATGTAAAGCACCAATTTGCAATATGACTTCAGTTATACTTTGTCCCTCCGTTTAGGTTGCATCACAAACAGCACTCCCTGATGAAGAAGACGACCTCTAACCTGTTACCCTGCAGTGTCCCTCTATTCCCCCCTCAACCTTGGACAGAAAGTTGTTGGAATTTGCCCCCTTACTGTAAAATCCCCCTTCAGATTTTTTTATTTTTGAATTTTTTTGTTTTGGTTTTTTGTTTTAAAACTAAGAAAAAGAACTTGGTGAAAAAGTTGTTGTTCTAATTTCACTGTTAAAGACACACCCATCCTAGTGTTGTCAAAGGCATGGCAACGTGCTACTCTTCATCGTTGAGCAACCACCACTGCACTTACCCAGCTCACATAATGCTGTTGTATGGTGTACTGGAAGCACTAAGTGAAGAAAACTTTGAATAAAAACATTCTCAAATTAATATGTCTGTGTTTGTATTAAAGATATTAAATGGGTTTTATAAAGGCAGGTGGTACTCTGCCAGTGGTTATACTTACTGTCACTCAGGTCTATAGTAGTTCTGCTGTAAACTTTTACCAAGAGATTTAAGTCTACATATAACTGCATTTCATTCCCTGCTTTTTTCTTCGAGACTGGTCACCTACATAAATTTGATGTAAAGTTGGCAAGCCAGCATGGTTATTGTTTAAGGTCCCTTACAAATTTTGATGATTAAGATTTTCAGTGCAGTCTATCAAAAGATGAAAATCGATTTGTTGTTTTGGGACCAGATCTTGATAAGATTTTTCCATAATTGTTTATTTAAAAACACAGGAAAAACCTGAATATGAACAAAAGCATCAATGTTTTCACCAGCTCATGTGAGCTAAAAACCTTGGAGTGGCAAAGTTATCAGTTAAAGAGAAACTTATTCATCAAATGTTGCTTTTAGTATTTTCTTTTTCTTTTTGGGGGGGCTGTGATGTCTGCTGTTTGCCATTTTTCTAAGGTGAAGGTCGTGTATTGGCACTATAACAGATGATCGCACGGAAAGAGTTACAAATCTAACCATACAATGGAAAGAGCTCAATATGTTCAGCACGCATTTAGCCAGCAGGTGTCAGTGCCGCCTTTCATTCGGAGCTACGTGGACGTCGGCAACATCATTACGTAACAGTTCATTAGTAGTGCCGTCTGCCTCCGACCAGTGTACTGGGTATTCAATTTCGGATAATCACAACTTCCTTTAAAATAAACTTTTGGGATGAACCGATTCTAAAAACACAGGGGGAAATAGTTTAAATATTTTACTGACTATGATTTCAGTTATCTAAAGTTAATTCAAAATAACCTTTTGTCTGCCTCCAGCCACTCGCAACCCTGAACATGAGAAGCGTTATGGAAAATGAATGAATGATAAATGAACGTTATGTCTGGTAACGACAAGATTGTAGGTTTGATGCTATTTTTTCTATGGCAGATATGAAACGTATATTTTAGGGATAAAATTGTAAAGAGCAACTGTTATTGTGATTATCTTTACTAACTACTTTCAAAATAGGGAAACCGCACGACAATAATAGACAATAGGAAAGGGTTTAAACTTAAACCGAGTACTCGAGGCTTGCTACCCTTTGCCCCACCACCATACACCATATACCATACACCAATGGTACCATATCAATATACGATACATTAAATGACGACTGGGAAATAAGACTTTTCTCCTTCTTGACAATGACTACATAGTGTTAAAGACGAACATAAAATGGCCTTTGAAGAGAAGAAAACATATAGACTACCCATTAATTCTCAATTCAGTGGTAGTGTACATTGCAAAAAATAACGATTTTTCAATCACTTCCCCAAACAGGGCAATGTTAAAGATGTTTGACCAGGCTCAGTTTTTTAAAGATATTATTCCTGCAAACACCTGAACGCAGCATCGATGCAGGTGGCTCAGGCGTGGCTTCATATCAATGGAGATGGGCTTGTCTGCGCATGCGTGTGCCAGAAAAGTGCGTTTTAGAATGATTACTGGTGGCCAGCGCAGAGACAGATTATACAGCTCTACACAACTGTTGTTTTAATCCCCCGAGCGAGCGGGGAGATTTAGCAAGGAAAAAACACTGGCTTTAAACCCAGCAGCCATATTGCATGGAAAAACGACGGAAAGACTTCTGTGCAACGAAAAAAGTAGTTTTCTCAGACACCTGTGTCAAGACTTCTGGGAAGTTTATCTCCTTTCTTACTGGCTGTGTGGATCACTCGGACAGCTAGCCTTTCCAGCTGGCTGAGGAGTTCAGGCATCTGGTTTTATTTGAGCGATTTTACACAGTGCTTTGGTTATTCAGTTGATTCGAAGGTGTACGACCAACAGTTTAAACGATGAAGGACCGATTGGAGCAACTTAAAGCGGTAAGTAGATTCCAGGAAATGTTCATTTGCAATACAGCGTGTTTGTCTTCTCCACTTTTATCTCTCTCCACACTTTACCTGCCTTTCTGTGTCTCTTGGAGTTGGAACAGACGTTTCTAATGCTTCGGACTGAAATGCCTTTAATAGATCAAAACCGTCATATGCCATGTGATAACATGATAACACAGCAGGTGTAATGGATGATGCAGAAAGCAAGGTCAGGAAATGATAGGAAATACTGGTGTTAGGTCAAAGTGATCCAGTCATTCAGACATCATGTAACGTTATTTCATGCTGTCATATTGTGTAGTGTCAGATATGGGTTGATGTGCAGTAGAATTGAATGTGTGAGAACTTCCAAGTCAATTGTTATACTAGATGTTATTTCGTATGTATGATGTAAACAATAGTTTCCTTTACCTTCATTTGAAAAGACAAGGTTACCTGTGGCCTTTCTGAAAGGAGGAAAGTGATTTCATAGAGCCTTCCTTAATGTATGACTTAATAAGTATTTCCTTGTAGCTTTTCTCCTTATATTTTTCATGAAGAGATTTTGTAATAATAAAGTAGCCTACATCCTTTTTATGGTTCCAGTACAATACATTAAAACAGGGTCCACAACTTCTGCCCCTCTTGATGCTGGGACATAATGAGAAAACTCATTTTTACTTACAGGACCCCTAAAGCAGCAAAATAAATTCATCTTTATCTTTTACTCCTTGTATTACCAATAAAAGGGAATATTCTCAGCCCAGAGTCCATGGGAGTGAGACTTTGATCCAGCTAAAACCTAAGACGGGATGTGTTTCCATAGCTCCCTGAAACTGCTGGCCAAATATTTGCTGTGTTTAAAGTTGTTGAACTGTTGTCGGCTCTTCCTCCAGGCGTCTGTGTCTCAAACACATCTGGCCTCTTTTCAGGGTAAGGAAGTACATAATGTCACTGAGGTAAGCTGGTTTGTTGCTGAACAGGTGACAGAGTTAACACTGGTTCAAACTAAGTTCTCTTTGCCACTTCTTCAATACTTCCCCTGCTTTGTGTTGTGTGTATTAGAGATATAACATCACAGGATAGTTTTACCACTGTGAACACGCGCTGTGTTTCCCACACAGACAGTTTTTACAGAAACACCAAAAACTGAAGCTGATGCTGTCTCTATGTTTGTAAAATGCCATCAGTGGACTGACAGGATGGTGTTGAGGATATTTGTGTCCATCTCGAGATTGTCAAATGTGCTTCCAGTGGATGTCATGGACTACATGTGAAAACTTGTGACAGAAATAACGTGGCTGCCTCTGTAACCTGACATGTAGTTTTTTTAATAAATCTCATGTCAGATTTGAGCTTTGCATTAACACAAGTTGTGGCGGGAGCTTTGGCTTCTGTCACTGTGTTAATGTAAAATCTGACCTGGGGTCTCTTCCTTGCTGATTTAGGAGCTTACAGATATTATCTGACAGCACGCTGTGAAAAAAATCCTGTGCACAAAGATGTTTCTTAAATCCAAAGCTTATCTTAATATATTTTTATTTGTTTTTGGTTTTTGTTTATAGTTTTTTTTAGGTTTCTTGGGAAAATAATAAGGCTTATCGATCCATCTGATATTCTTTTGAGCTTTACAAGCTTCACAAATGTCATTTTATTCTATAAAAACTCTTGTCTCCTTACCTCAGCTTCTTTCTCAGTTTATTATGTGTCATGGGTCAAAGTCTAACGATAAATCACCTCCCTGTTTCTTAGAGGAGAGGGAAGCAGAGGACAGATTTGGGGGAGGGTAGGATATAATATGAAGTGAGTTTATGATTATTTGTATGTAACCTAATGAAGATTAGATGGTAAGAATTTATTCTGGTCAGTTTAGGCTTCTTTTTTTCTTATATGAATATAGATACATTCACCAAGGTTGCTGAAGTAATGTTGTGAGTAGGAGGAGTAGCTTAGTCTTTCTATTTGTCTTTATTTTAATGTCAGGGCATGCTTTTTGATTTAATATTACACATTGAGCTTTGTTTAATGAAACTGTGTTGACGGAGCTTGTCAATATGTTGAATTAGAGACAGAGAGGATGGCATTGTCAGCTTGCTCCAGAGTAAAACCTCTGTCTAGCCATCACCTTGAGAATTATGCAACTTGGCATATGGTGTTTTGCATGCAGAGCAAGAGTAATAGGCTGATTTGAATAAAGAGAACCAACCTGCAACCAAGCTAACATGTCAATCACATGTGCACCCATATGCATGTTTAGGTGGGTTTAAAATAAGATAACATAAAATCCACTTTACTAATCCTGGGGGGAAAGTGTTTAGTCAAAGACTGCACAATTTTCTTTTGTTATGGAAGCTTCACTTTTTTATTTTGGAAAAAGGACAGGAAATCTACCAGCTTATTCATGGTTCTCTCTGCAGAAGCTACAGACTCTCTGGAGGGCTCATGAGTTTAATGCCCTGTAAAATGTTGGACGAGGACGACACCAACACAAATAAGTAAACAATGAAGCTCAGTAAAGTGACTGAATATAAGTTAGTGTGTGAATCTGACACACAGCTGTCAAACATCAGATATCTCACAGTTTGTTTTTTTCAACAACACCACAACTTATCAAGATGCATTGCACAACTTCCCGCCCCACTGATTATTCAGAACATCTAAGACTTTTGTTTTTTGAAGTGATAGAGCTACCCCGTGTTTTCTGACAGCTACAGTGTGTCATGGGATGTGAGGTAAATGAGCAATTTGTAAAAGTTTCCTTTATGACTTTGATAACAACACTCCCCTCCAATAGTATCAGACTCGTCCAACACAGAAACAAGTGCTTGTACTTCTGTGTGGCCTTTTGTCAAAGCACTCGTTACACATATCAGTTCCTTTCCCCAAAACGTTTTTGCTGAATGTGAGACACTGGAAGGAAGTCAGCGCCTGCTCTTATCTCTCTCTCTGAAGTGTTGTTTGAGGGAACAAAATGTGTCGGCCAGAGCGCTACAGCTGTGTTTTGAGTGAATTATTCACTCAGAGTTGTAAAAAAAAAAAAAAAAGTGTGTCACTTTTTCCAGGGAGGTCTGCTTTCCAACTTGTTGTTAGTAACAGAAGCCTTAAACAAATAGTCTCCACCAAATTTACATTTCAGATTTCAGATGATAGGAGAATCACTACAGAGCGTCTTGGGCTTAAAAAGTCAGTTCTTAGTAGACTAAGATTTCTTTGTTGTTTTAGACCCCGAATTAAAAGTAAAAGTTGTAAAGATTAAACTGCTGAATTTGAACTGTACAGCTTCAGATAAAGCATTTCTAAGGATTGTTCAATTCTGCCAAAGAATAAAAGATCACTTTACTTTGAAATGCTTTCAGCAAAAGTAGCACATTTTCTGAAGTCAACATAGGTTTCCTCAATTTAGCATTTATCATTTACGCAACTGTAATGAGATTTATTTTCCGTATCATATAGTCTCTCACCTTAGAAAAACAAAAAATCAGTTATTGTATCATGTTACCTGTTAAATAAACCAAGGGGCTGTATAACTGTATTTGTACTTGAGTGAATGATTATACGAAGCTTTTTGAAAAGAAGTTTGTTTTTGGTGCTTATTGGGATCATCGGGTCAGAGATAGAGGCTGTTAGCTGATATGAAGGAGCAGGTTTGTTGTCAGGTGTGTTTTCTGATAGTTTCCATAATGCGACTCTAACACAGGTTTTAAAGGATTGTTCACGCTCTCACAGCATAGACCTATCTGTCTCCATATTTCAGGTGTTTTGTGTTCAGACACAGTTGCATTTGTGAAATGCAGAAGTAATTAACAGTAAGGGAACAAAGTGCGTGTCCTGTCCCATGTTCCCCCTCCTTCCACTTCCACACCGTCACAGCACCACCTTGTGATGTCTGTTTGCCCTCGGATCACGTGAGCTGTGGTTTCTTTGTTGGCACTTGGGAACAGGTTGAGTTCCTGGAGCCTGGCCCTCGTCTTTCACAGTGTAAATATTCCTCGGCTGCTCTGAGGTCTTCACCCCGACTTGAAGCTCTGGGTTCTGTTTACCAAGTGCCCTGTGTGACGTACTGATGACTTCAGAGCTGGAGAGCTTCCTGCTGGGAGTGTGACGGATGTGGGCTGATCAGGGAGGAGACAATAATTCTACCTCATGTGACACGCATGGCTGATAACAGGAGAGCAATGTTATTACCCAGCATTTGTTCAGAGAGGGTGAGGAGTGAAGGAAATCAATCATTACTTTGTCACACAGAAAATGTCAATTTAAAATGCTGAGGACTGGAACAGAATATTGAGGAAAGCTGATGAGATGATGGAAATTTTGAGCACAATAAATCAAACATATAGCACAATATTGTATTTGTGACAATATTTTTATAGAGAGGAAAAGAGCTAAGTGTCTTATCGTGGTGATTTCCTGAAGGATGTTGCCTAAAATTGATGGTTAACAGAATTTTGGTTATGCATTTGCCTTTTATCTTCCCTAAATTCCGAAATTTCAGTTTCAGCCCTCAACATAAGACTGGTATCTTTTATACTAACCAAGTCCACATGTCGTTAGTTTGTAATGAGCAGGTAGTCATAGAGAAGACATTTTAGGAAATCAGAAATTGTTTTTCTTGTTGGGGATGAGAGGATAAATTTGACTATCAGGTCTGTACAGTAATTATGAAACCCATCAAACAGCTGGTTAGCACATTTTGGTCGAATGTGCACAAAATGAAAAGTGGGAAACATGTAATAATAGTTTTGATGTGTTCATTGGTCACAAGATCCGCCAGCAATGTCTCAAGCTCATGGATTTATACTTTTTTTCTTGACCGTTTTACAACAAAAGCTGAAACAAATTGAACCCTCAGAACTTCTAAAAACTTGGGCTCCACTCGACGCTGAGTCCAGACGGAGCAGAAACTACATACACATCTATTCTATGCAGAAAATCCAAATAGAAACAAGTTTATGGGTATAAGATTATTTCAAAACTCTGCTTCAGAAACAGATGGGTGACGTCACAGACTGTATCCATGTATTATACTGTCTAGGAGCAGGACAGACTTCAGCTAACAACAGCAAATGAGGTCGAGGTGCCAAATTTCTTAAATGAGTGTGCAGGTTCTCTAGAGAAAAACAAATGTTTGCTCTTCTGGGTGACTTGCCTTTTGCCTTGCTGTTCCTCCCTGAATCTCATATGAAACTGAAACAGCTGGTTTGAAGGACAGAGAGAATTCATTAAGTGTAAAAGGACAAAATAAACATCAGGCACCAGTACTGCCTGCAGCTGTCTGATGAAGGTCTTAATGATTGTTAAAAACGCAGGATGTGTTGGTTCAGTGGCTCAACCGAGCTATAGTCCTTGCCACAGAGGCTGCAGGTTCAAATCTTGGCCTTTTGTATGTCTTTCCCCAGTCTTCTTACCCATACCTCCTGTGTCTCTTCAGCTGTCATGTTCAAAAAAGATGAAAAATCATTCTCAAATAACTGAAAATAAACTAATAAAGGACAGTAATCCTCACACTTTGATTAAATGCTCTGAATTACAATATCAGCTATTTGCCCATCTTTAACTATTGGATGATTGATTTTTTTTCCCTTTTTTTTTTGTTTTTAAACAGCGCTTCACAGAAAACATAAAAACAGTAAAATGAGACATACAAGAAACACAGTATGATTAAAAAAAGAGACTAATTTTAAAAAGGATGTAAACAGATTAAAAGGGCGTGAATATAAGCCGCCTTTACACGCACCCAATGGTCTCTGTCCCTCTGTTATTTACCACGATGAGCACAATAAACATCTGAATGAACCTTTAATCCCAGTCTGTTGATGACTCTATACGCTGAGCTTCAGAGAAGCATGTAATACCCTGCACACGTTTTTCATGAACAGCTCTTCTGATATGCCCTTTATTTTACTCCTGGCAGACGTGTGATCAAGATGACGATGAGGTGGAGATCGCTGTGGACAACGCAGCCTTCATGGACGAATTCTTCTCTCAGGTCAGCTGCACCTTGGTGTATTAGTACACTTGTTTTATCGGAGCAATGGTAAAATCGTCATCATATCTTGTTTGTTTGTGAACACCATGCTGAGACTAATGTTGTGATTGTTTCAGATTGAGGACATCAGAAACAGTATTGATAAAATTGATGAGAATGTGGCTGAAGTCAAAAAGCTTTACTCAGTCATCCTGTCCGCTCCCACATCAGATCAGAGTAAGAATCTTTAACACTCTCTTCTTTTCTTCTCTTTTAAAAGAAGCTCAAAGAAAACCCCAGACAGTAATCATTTATGAAGTCATTCTGCATGCTATGTATCGTCTTGAACACCGACAACCATGCTTTTCTCTGAATCAAATCTAATGAGGTAATGGGTTAGTTTGTTAGAGTATTTGTTGCTTAATATGTCTGTATTTTTTAGAAACACAGGATGACTTGGAGGCAATTACCAATGACATCAAAAAGATGGCCAACAATGCAAGAAACAAACTCAAGAGTGAGTCTCCCCACTATTAAACTTGAAATCACTTAACAATGATGTGATGTGCAGTCTGTTTTAAGCCAAATGTTTGGGTTTCTACTCAGCCATCGAGAGGAATCTGGAGTCTGAGGAGCAGGAGAGGGTGTCAGCTGACATGCGGATACGTAAATCACAGGTAAATGACGTCCCTCTGAAGTTTCATTTGGCCTCTTGTAAATATTTAACCTTGTTTAAGGAAAAACTCCTTTCTATTGTACAATGTCAGCATTCTTCAAATATGTTTTAACTGTTCAATTTAAAGGGCTAGGTGTTTGATTTTGTTCAGATAAGTTACCAAGATCATAAACAAGAGAACAGAGCAGAAGAAAAACTACAGGCTTGTGGGTGTTTATCTGATGCTCTGAAAAGAGAGCAGATTTCTTTTAAAACTGGATTATTGTCTTAGCAATCTCCCACCAAGACTGCGCTAAGATTACCTCTCTGCTGAATCCTTTTTTTTCCTTGTTGTCTCCCAGCATGCAGTGCTGTCCAGGAAGTTTGTGGAGGTAATGACAAAGTATAACGAAGCCCAGGTGGACTTCAGGGAGAGGAGTAAAGGACGCATTCAGAGACAGCTAGAGATCAGTGAGTGACACCTTCAAACATGTGTCCATAGAGCCGTAGAGTTTGAGGTCATTAACATTTTTTTCTGTTTCTCTCCAGCTGGAAAAGCGACAACAGATGATGAACTGGAGGAGATGTTGGAGAGCGGTAACGCCGCTGTGTTTACTGCAGGGGTAAGAGCATGAGTGTGTGTGTAGGCATGCGTGTAGCACTGTTTATAGTCAGGTAACTTTTCCGTTGCCTCAACTCGATCATAATGTGGTAAAATTGGGAGGGAAAGTCAGGCTCCTCCATTAAGGGTTACCTGGTTAACGATTAGCTGTTTGTGATCCGGTCTGTTGGGCTTAGAGTCAGTTTGCTTTCTTGTTCCTTTAGAAATTTTTCAGTGCTACCTCCTTCTTACCTTCTGTCTGTTAAACAAAAGGAAATAAGGAGGTCAGACAGAAATAAGAATGGTTTGCTTAAAGTGAGAATTTCTCTTCTTTGTGATTTGATCAGCTAGGGCATATCAAACTAAATAAAATCATGTCAGAGAGTGCTATTTAATTTTGATTCATCCAAAAAACACCAGAAAAGCATACATACAAAAAATATTTCAAGTGGTGGTTTCCTGTGAAGATCCAGAACATTTCTGTGCATGAAGATGCTCAACTGGTCCTGGCATTTACAGGTTTGATAACGAATAAATGTCTCATACAAATTCATACTGATTCCATATTTTGTGAGTGTTATTGAAAAATGTTTTAAGCAGTGATGAGCTACAAATGAAAGATTATGTGTAATAATTTAGGAAGCCTGTTTTTCTTCCACAACTATACTGCAGAGCCTTTAAGACAGCTTCAGTTTTTAAACATTTATACTAAAAATAAAATAAATAATGATGCAACTTCCTGTTTGAAATGTAAATTTATTAAATGGAATAATAATCTGAACTGGCAAGCACACAAATCAAGCAAGAATTGTATTAATATTTTTAAATGTTATATTGGCTGCAGTTTTCTCATATTATAGAGCTGATTTGCCTCCAATAATTATTATTTGCAGTGGGTGTGGTGGGCTAACCATGTGATACTTCAGCCCAACCACCAACCTGTAGCTATCTGAGTGTTTTCATGGTCATGACTCATAGTTTAAATTTAAAATGTTTTATGGTTAATGAGTGGCCATGGTATATGAAAACACTGTCATTTGATTTTAAAACAGAATGTTTATGCATGTTTATTTTCGTTTCTCTTAAAGAAGCACTTCTATTTAATCTGACCCAGGCCAAAGGTGTTTGTCTTTGCTGATCCTGAGGGGTAACTATAAACTTCTCCCCTTTACAGATTGTGGACTCTGGCATCTCTAAACAAGCTCTGAGTGAGATTGAAGCCAGACACAAAGACATTGTCCGCCTGGAGAGCAGCATCAAGGAGCTGCACGACATGTTCGTAGACATTGCCATGCTGGTGGAGAGCCAGGTATAGTGTTTTTTCCTCCACCTTCCCCTTCACTTCTTACACCATGTAAAGTTAAGGAGCTTTGTGTCTGTTTCATTCATTTATCCTCTCCTTTCATTCATGCTAAACCTTTCTCATATTCCTCCTTCACACATTCATTTCTGTCTACTGTAAATCTTTTCCTGTCTCTGCTGTGGTGTGACTGTCAAACTGTTTCCATTTCTTTTTCCTCTTTTGCAGCTTCACGTCTTTTTCTTTCTCTCTTTACGCTCCTTTACCACCAACACCTCCATCTCTTCACCCATCATCCGTGGTACCATTGCCATACATTGAGTAAGATGTACAAAAAGCACATGTGTACACATTACAGCTGACCTCACTGACTTAAAAGAAAATATGTCAAAAGTTTAATTGCGTATGTCTTGCTGCTTGCACCATGCTCTCTGAGGGAAAGCCTCACACGAGGTAAGGGTCTCACTCCTGCTGTGTTTGTTGTTTCCTCGGGAAACTCAGGAAACTTTTGCAGCTGTAACATTTAATTTCCATTTCTTAGTATGAAGAGAAAAAATATTCACCTTGAACTATTTAAAATCTACTTTGACACAAAGAGAGTTTTACTTTTTAGCACAATTCGTTTCCATCTGAGCAATATATATGAATCTCAACCCTGCTTTTCTTCCACCCTGTTTATGATTGTTGTTTGTGTTGTTTTTCAGGGTGATATAGTAGACAACATAGAGCAGAATGTATCCAAATCAGTGGATCACATAACAGTGGCACAGGAACAGACCAAAAAAGCTGTAAGGTACCAGACAAAAGCGCGTAAGGTAAAGTAGCTCTTCTCACTGCTGCACCACTCTGCCTGTGATCTCTTCTGTTCCTCTGCTGTATTTCTATTACAGTTTGACACATATGAACCACACAGCGTTTGGACAGATCACACACCCCTCACAGGACTCACACAACCCCAGTCACACTCAACTGTTGTATCCTTGGTTGTTCTCTTTTGCTTTTGTTTTATTTATTTTTTTCTTTTGTTGCTCCTATTACATCTGCGGCCCCATGTTAGGGAGGAATGATTGACAGGATTGAGAGCAACATGGACCAATCAGTGGGCTTTGTAGAGCGAGCCGTAGCGGACACTAAGAAAGCTGCAAAGTTTCAGCAGGAGGCTCGCCGTGTGAGTGAACACAGACAGGCGCAGCAGTCCAGTTTCCCACAAGCAGCTGAAATTGATTTGTCATTCACTACAGGATAGCACTGAGCCACAATGCAAAGGCACTCCATTGGGAGAACAAATATATGTAAGCACACAACTTGGTTGCTAAATTTGTAACATAAATGCCTTATTTTTATTATTTCCTTTTCAATTACATCAAGAAAGGACATAAATGCTTATTATTAAGATAAGCTTTGTTGGAGAGTTATTGAATTCTGAATGATGCCGTCTTTTAGAATCTGATAATCTCTCAATCTTGGTCATCTGTCACTTGGACCTGATACTCGAGATTGGATTTTCAGTTGTTGCCAGGCTTAAAACAGCAGAACTTCAGCCTGTACGGGATGAAAGTAAAAGAAAAGGATGCTTTTGGGAAACCGGTCTGTAAACAAGAAGATTTCTCCCACCATCAAGACCCTGAAGGTTACCCCTGCCCGTTCTTTTCCTGAGTCCCTGCTGCTCTGTTGCCCGTGGACCCCTGTGCTTTGAAACCCACTGACCCGCCTGCTACTAACAACACAGCCCCTCCAAACCACTTATACACACAAACACACACTCATACATCAGCATCCACACTCTTTTCTTTCTGACTTCTCTTCAGTTTTTAACTTTTCCTACAGCTAGCTCGATGGAGATAAACAATTCTTTGTTCCTGTGTGTGTTTGAAGATATTACAGGTTAGCGTGTAGATGTGATAGTGTGTGCGTGAAACACTGCTGTGCCAACAGAAAACTGGATTGTCAAACTTCAGATTGACTTAGAGTTTTTGAGGTTTCAAAGCGATGAAAACAATTCTTTGATATATGACACAGCTATTGTTTCTTTGTGCTGCCTCTATTCTCTCGTACTTCTGTATGAGGAAACAGAATTCACTGTCATATTAACAATGGATAATCTTGTTTTGTTGTCAACTATCCTGATGTTACTGTGTGCACGTTGTTGTCCCCAACAGAAGACGGTGATAATAGTGGTGGTTGTGGTCATCTTACTGCTCTTGCTAGCTCTCATAATCGGTTTGTCAGTGGGATTAAATGGAAGCTGATGAGCTATTTGAACAAGAGGAGAGCTAAGGGTGAGTAACTGTGGAGTAAATAACTCTTGTGATGCCACAATGGGTGGGTGTGGGTGTATGGCTTGCTTTGGAGGACGCTTTGCATGATCTGTCTCCAGGCTCTGAGTGTTTGTGTATTTTCTTCCTCTCCAGAGGGTTTAAACAAGGTGTGTTTGTGTGTCTTTGAAGTTCTTGGGTGTGTGTTTTTCCTCCTATTCTGCTGCACTTGCGCCTGGTTGCTGCTGAACTAACAAAGCAGTGCTAGTGGTGTGTTAATAAGATTAAAGGTGCTGGTGTTAAGTTTGCAAGCTCATTTCACTCTGTCATTCAACCATCCTTGTGTTTTGTTCCACTATCTCCCTCTTTATAGAAAATGATCACCATTGGAGCAGCCTGTGCTGTGGTTATTCTCGTTGTCCTCATCATTCTCACACTTCATCAGTATGTTCGTCATCCACTTCATTTTGTCCTCCATCATCCAGCCCATCAAAAAGAAAGGAAAACCTACAGATCACTCCTCACTGGAGGTCTAGGGCAACATATGACCTCTGGGGAAAAACTCTAAAACTTTGTGACCTTTGTCAGAAAAGACCAGCCCCTCCTGTTCTTTGTGAGTCTATTCGACTTCCTCATGTGGCCCTGACAGTTTAAGGATGCTTTACCGCAAATGGAGACATGAAAGTGAAGCAGACCCAAGGTGCAAATGTCTTTTGTATCTCTATGGAGAGAAAAGGGATCATAACTCCATTCAAATGTCGCCAAACAAATCAGTCTGTGCCTGTTTCACCATCTGAACTTCTTGAGGCCTCATTGAGGCACCTTCTTCATTGTCATTTTATGCTTTTCTGAGCCTTCTCACTCTGCGTGATCGAAATGCTAAGTAATGTTTGTCACTGTATTTGGGTTTGTTGGTTTTAGGATGTTCCAGCACTTTCACATTTCAAAATAAGTCCCCTTCTGTAATTAAGTTTGGGTAGTAATGTAAATATGTGTAATATTGTTCGTATTTTGACTGTATTTAGCACCTGAATATGGCTCAGAGGTTAACTTGGATAATATTTGTACGTTTGAAGCTAAGATAAGCAAACAAGCACAAAGCACAGGTGGGTGGGGACGTTATTGATCAAGCTGCAACATATGAGAAAAATGCCAGAGTATCTGTTTTTATGGTTTAAAACTACAACGCTACAATGTTAGAGACTTTTTATACAAAGAGGCTGTAAAACAAATGTTTTTAAGCCAAAAGGTGTCAAACAACACTATCCTTTTCTTGTATGTGCCAGATTATCTATGGCTGATGTGTTGCTGGTAAAGTTGCACAAATAGAGATATGTATAAAATGACACTCCATCATGCAGTCAGGTCGCTCATACTGGTAGCTCAAGACAGATGGAAGTTTATTGAGTTTTAATATCTGAGGCCTTACAGTCTATCACAACAGCTCTACAATAAATCCAACTTTATAATCATGAAGGTTTTAATGTGTCACCTTTGCCTAGACAGCTTAAGAGATCTGTTTGTTGAATTTTATTGATAATTTAGATGGAGCAGTATGTGACGCTTTTGAATTCCCTAAAATCAAAGAGCTGTTTCAGGTAGAAAATATAATGTGTTTAAATAAACAAATCAACTAAAGGTGTTAAACTGAAAACTCTACTCAGTCAAATTTTTGCTGTACAACATCACTTGATTGAATCTTAAGGGGAATTAACAGGTTGCACTTCCACTGAGAGAAGTGGTAGTTTCTGTCAGACCAGAGTCTTGATTGTTCCCACAGTGCTGGTTGTTTTGGTGGCCTCTTGAAAGTGAGAGGCCTCTCTCAGCTTGGTTTTGACCACATAGTTGGCTCAACTGTCCTAATGTTTCAGTTAAAGCCCCGTCCTAATTCACATCAGTGGGAGGAAGCATGGGCTGCAATAGGAGGAGATGCTGAAGATGTGCAGTGTTAATGTTAAATTAAGATACCCATGATTGAATGGAAATTAAAGATGTTGTGTTTTAATGACTGACTGGCTTTGTGCTTCTCTACCCTGCTTCTGACAGATTGTAAATATGTAACTGAATGTGATACTTTTTGATGACCTTTTGTTAAGTAAGAGCTGTGTGGCTGTTTTTAGTGGGATGATTGTAGCTGTTGTCAGCAGATTGTTTACCAAGCCTGTTAACCACTGTGCTGCAATGTAAAACTTTTTATGGGGTGACACAAGTGCCAAAAGGGAGGTAAGTTTGTCTCCTCTCTCTACACACACAAGAACACATATCCCAACCTTTGTGACCCACCCTTCCTTATACTCAGTGTTTTTCTGAATCCTTCTTTTCCTTTAAATGTTAAATTACTGTGCAGTGGGTGAGTATGAAAACTTCATTTCCACTGCTGTCTCTCACTTTAGTCTTTTTTTGATCAAACCCACAGAAAAAGATGATGATTACATTGTGCTGTGCCATCATAGGGATTGTTGGGTTCTCCTATCTCTACAGCTTCTTCTCATAAAAAGGTTTTACACAGGTAAAATCACCTGTTTCTTCATATGACTCTTTGAACTCTAGTGGCTGTATATTTTGGAATGATAAATAACTTGTTTTCTATCTGTCTTTGTGCAGCGCTCCTGTGATAAGATGATTAAATGAAAAGAGGACATTTCCTGAGGTGCTCCCCATATTTCATTACCCTAATTATCATTTGAATCTGCATATTAAGTATACATGGAATCATGATCAGTCCTGTGTTACCCTTTATTTGACCATTTAAAATTTGACAATTTGTGTATGGAGTGTTTTAAAAATGTGTTTTAACTGTAGATTTTCTCAGTCTGCTCATGTAAAAACCAGATGGTTCAACGTGAGTTTTTTTTTTCTTCAGGTTTAATTTAACGCCCTCTGGCGGCGCTTAAGCGGAACAAATATATACAGGTGTAATAATTGTGGGATGATTTTCGAGTTTATTTAAGTTCAGAGTTGTATTAATGAATTATTGTTTTTTGTTCTGAAACCCAGTTTGCATGCAGACACTTTGTTGTGCTCTGGTAAATAAATAAAAAAAAAATAGGCTGCAAGAATATATAGATTTTTCAGACCTGTCTGTTGTCAAAATTTGATTACGTTAAGTGTGATTTTTGTTGTATGTGTGATGTGTTCGTATGCTTATTGGCTGCAGAAATGCATGTATTGATGGTGTTTTCTTTGAATTGCTCTCTGGCTGTGTGTATACCCACCAAAGCCTGTTATGTAATAAAAGAATTCTGTGCGTTGTATCCAGTGTTGGTCGTCTGTTTCGCCCCTTGTGTCCGATGTAGGGACTGGGACCTTTCATATCCAGCTTTCCACCAAAGAATACCTTTTGCATTTACAGCACCATCCGTGTTTAAAGCCTTTATATTTAGGGGGTGTAATTTACTGCAATTTAATGGTGATGTGCGACTGAACATCCAGCTTCCATGACCTCATTTCATCCATCTCGCATTTCTTCCTAACTAAAGCAGGCCCTGCCCATCAACACCCCCGGGGCGGAGTCTTTACATGGATGCGCTTGTTTCACTGACTCTGGGACGGGGACAAGCTCAGATAAAACTGGGATGTTCTTTATAGTATGACAGAATAATAATGTAATTTATTGCCGAGGTCGCTGCTACTTTTATCTGCTAAACTAAGAATAGATCTATTGTATTTTTTAATATTTACAAGGACATCACAAAAGACTAGTGTCATACTTGTGTGTAAAATTATTCTTATCTCACCATCAACAGTGATACTGACATATTAATGCTGTGATAAACTCTAAAAGTGCTCATGCATGATTTTATTTTTATTTCACCTTTGTTTTTCCAGGAATATTTTTGCTATGCTGCAAAATCTTGCTCAAAATGGAGTCCTGGACTAGGGAGCAGCATAAGAAGTTTCACACAGAGCAAGACAAAGCAATGGGCAATAACCAGTAACAATGGTCTACATTGATTAATTAATTGATCAATTTTAATAAAATAGAGTTCGACAGAGGCTCATTGGATGATATAATACAGTCTATAGATGATCCTTAATGCTTGATGGAAAAAATCCAAACAAAGTTATTCAGCTTAGGGGAATTTATAGTCTTTGATTATTTTTAATGAGAAATGTTCCCATTTCAAGTCCATTAAGGTGTTTTACTGGAAACCAAAACGCATAAGCGACCCGCCCTCCTGCCGTCGAAAGAGGGCAGAAAAACCAAGTGTACATGAATATTTACATATTTTAATGTCGTTTAAATAGCACACGTCGTGTCCAATGAGAGGTCCATATGCTAATATGCGGAACAGTGGAGTAAGGAGGGGGCGGGTTGTGTGTGTGTATGTGTGTGTGTGTGTGTGTGTGTGTGTGTGTGTGTGTGTGTGTGTGTGTGTGTGTGTGTGTGTGTGTGTGTGTGTGTGTGTGTGTGTGTGTGTGTGTGTGTGTGTGTAGGTATTTGTGTGCGCGTGCGTGTGTGTGCGTATATGTGTGTGTGTGTGTGTTCTCTGACCAGCTGAAAATGGCGGCTCGAAGCGTCGAATCGTTCTAACTTTATCGCACAATAATAAACATAACAATATACACAGCCGTTATCACATAACATGAAGACAAACTTAACCGAGAGGCCTCGGACGATCTAGTTGGAAGACATTACGTTGACCGGCCCGGCCAGAAGGAGTTAAACAGAGAGGTAATGTTAAAGAAGCTTTCAACTGCCGTCTACAGGCTAATGTCAACCAGCTACCATAGCATTAGCGTTAGCCAAAGACTTGTGAAAGGGCTAATGTTAGTTTACGAAGGTTTGTTTCATCAGTGAATTGACTCCCCGGTTCTAAATATTCACGTAAGAAGGTAACTTCTGTGCATGTCTTCTTGCGGTGACGCATGTTAAACTGAAATGTTTGCAGTAATGTTTGGGGTGCTAACCTTAGCCTGTTACTGATGGCTAACGGTAGCAATGGCTATCAAGCTAGGCTGTGTTTAGAGAGGGGTGTGTGTTAATGTCCGACAGATTTAAAACACACTCTAATATTTTATCGCCATGTATTCATTTCACCCGCGATGCTTTATATTTCTCTCTAAACTTTATTTCTCTTCCAGAGACTATGGAGGATTCTCACACACGGTACAGCAAACGCCTGGTAAGTAAGTTGGGCAAACTGTTAGCATCCCGGAACACTTGATTTATGTTTACAATCTATCAGTGAGCTTTCTCTTATTTGTTTGTTTTCCTTAGTCAACCTGCCTGATATTGCATTCAGAAATGTTGTGAAGTCACAAAAATGTATTTGATTGCGTTACTCCACTCATGTTTGGCTACCAATGTGTCGGGAGTGGGTGTTTCTCTGTTGTGTGTGTGTGTGTGTGTGTGTGTGTGTGTGTGTGTGTGTGTCAGTTTTATTACAGCTATGAACCTGTCTAAAGACTTAAGGTTCAAGAAAGGGTCAAGTTCAGAGTCTGACCTGACTGCACTGTGCTGTGACCCTGCTTCACCTCTTCACAAGCTTATCACTTTGCTGTAAAATAATAAACATGGCATAGTTTGAAGCACTCTGACCAAAAATAATAATGAATGAAGCTCTAGCGAAGAGGCGTAAATGATAAATTTAAGGATTTAAAGACCTGCTTTTGCTTTGTTTGTTAACTTTTCCTTCTATTGTTGATAGGTTTCAGCTTGTGTCAGCTGAATTATTGATTATTTTAAAATTTAACGAAAGTCGTAGTGAAATCCTGCCTATTTTGGGATGATTGATTCCCTTGGTCTTTTTAAATTACATGACCTGAAAAAAGTGTGAGTTTGTTCTATAATGTAAGATTGTGTTCAATTTGCACTTACTACATGTTGTGCGGCCTCTCGTTATGGAGAGGCATAGGATCAGAGTGTAGATGATACCACATTTGTGAGAAAGAGATGGGGGTGGGGAAATCTTAGTGCAGGGGTGTTGTGCTTTATCCATCTGTCTAGCCAAGCAGTAGTGCATAGGGTGAATGGCAGGAGGGGAGTAAGGGGAGGGGGGCAGTGTGTGGAAGATTAACCCCAGCTTTTGTAATGCCGTATTGTTTGGTTCCCACATGAACTGATTTGGTAGTCGGTTGGCTGATGAGCTTGAGTTGAATTGTTGTGGCATTTTGATCTTTGTGTTGGTTTATAAGCACAAATTTAATTTGTATACTAGTTCATGCATGTTAGGTTTTGATTCTTTGTACCATCGACATAAAATTGACAGACATTGTGTTCTCTTACTCAAGTTTTGAACATTAAATTGTCAAGTAGTGCTGCAGAGGACTTGTGTGCTCTTTGATTTACTGTTTAACACCTGCTTTTATTTCTGCATCAGAACAAAAAACCCTGGTATAATTTTACTGCAAATGATTTTGTCTGTCACACTGTGTGCTGTAATCCCGCTTTATTCATTTCACTGAATGTCACAGTTAAGCATGTCCCATCTTTCTTGCTGGCAGTTGTTTCTTTTGCTGACTGAAAAATCCAGAGTTCACTCCTGACATTGAAGTTGAAAGAAAACATTTTCTTGTCTCAGCGTACAGGCACACGGCGGCGCTACCAGGACGATGGAATATCAGATGATGAAATCGAGGGGAAACGAATGTTCGATCTAGATGAAAAGTTGCAGTGCCACAGATTTAACTCTGACTTGATCAAACACATGGAGGGTAAAGGTGAGAGGCCTGACTACTACACTAAAAAAATTAGAAGTTAAAACTGACTAGTACCTAAACATGTAAGAAGAGCTAATGTGAAGAGCTAGCAGTTTACTGCTCTGTTGACCAGATCAATGGCATCTCGGGGTTTATCTCGGAGTGAAGCTTGTTTGTAATTGGTAAATCAGCTGAGTCTAAGTCTGGTTGTCTTGATAAATGATCAAATAATTGTGTGTCTCCTTCCAAGATTTCACATTTGAATACATCCAGAGAGAAGGGCTCAGGGACCCCATTGTCTTTGACACAGCTGATGGCCTTGGCCTACAGTAAGTCACGATATTTTACTGTTTCATAACTGATAACTCCTTTTTTGTAAACACACACTTAATCCCTTGCCAGGATAATATAAGATAAACCTCTTTGTATGTGTTTATCATAAAGAAAATTTTGTCTTTCAGAATGCCGGACCCTGACTTCAGTGTTAGTGATGTCAAGCTGTTTGTTGGTAAGTTCCCATTTTATTACCTTTTGAATAAACTGCTCAGGGCTTGATTTAGTGTGCTTGACTTAATTTAACAGACATCCGTGTTACTAGTAGAGCTGGAAAAGAAACATGCTATTTTTGCATATAGTTTTGTTAAATTGGTTTAGATGTTAATACTTTGGCGTAATACTACAAAAGTGAAATAATGAGTTAAATGAGAGCTTTTCTATCAGCGAGCATAAGAAAGTTGAATATTTAACTGTAAAACTTAAAAAAAACTGTTTTGTTGGACAGTGTGATTGAATTGGATATCTGTGGTCTCAGTTGCTGAACTACATTTTTTATACTCTTACAGGTAGTCGACGCATTGTGGATGTGATGGACGTCAACACCCAGAAGGGAATTGAGATGTCAATGGCTCAGTGGCGACGCTACTATGAGACACCTCCGTCGGAAAGAGAAAAGCTCTACAATGTTATAAGCCTGGAGTTCAGCCACACTAGGCTGGAGAATCTGGTCAAACGACCTGCTTCGGTGAGAACATCCGGGACATCACACAATCCCACTTTAATCATGAGATTTTAGAGCTTTTACTGGCCAGGTCTGGAGACTGCGACCAAAATGGTCACGTTTGACCCTTTTTCCTGTGTGTGCGAGTAAGAATTTCATCTGGTCCCATTCATGCGAGTGCCTGTGTTGCGATGCTTCCTCAGTCACAGGCACTGTACAAGACATTGTGGTCTGAATTCGCCCTCTTTTCCACTGGCTTAGTCGGTCTCCTCCACCTGCACTCTCTCTTGTTCTGGGGAGTGAGTGCCGTCATGTACAAGCATAGCGCACATGTGCCGAGCATGTACATGACGGCGCATATCACACCCCGAAGACAGGCAGAACTTGACGGCAACAAGGGTTTCACGATTTGCCTCCTCACTTTAAGATTCACGCAGCTCTAAATTCTCCTTATCGAAGAGGAGCTTGTGTTAGATAAGAAATCAGGGATAACCACAGGATGAATCAACCTTTTAACCAGTCCAATAGGGATGGGTACCGAATTCGGTACTTTTATAGGTACCTACTAAATTTTGTCTGTTGTACCAATTCAGGTAAAATCAAATAATCATCTTAAGGTACCTAAACGCATCCTTGTGACTGTGAGAGGGTGGACCAGTAAGCGATTTTCTATGCTGGAAATGGATACAGCATTGCAAGTTTATATATTGAAGAAAGTTTAAAATTAAAATAGAAAAACTTTGAGATTTTATTGTTAAACAAATTAATATTTATTACCACATTTTATTGAGTTTTCAATAAAAGGCACAAGTGCAGGACTTGATTTGACTTTGAAAAAATATTAGAGATCACAGGACCATACTTAAAATAGGGGGATAATTGGGAGAAATTACGAGTCGGAAGTACAGCAGGGGAAAGGGTCAAAAAGTGAGAGACTTCCCTCCATATTCAGGAGTGTTGGCAGCCTGCCAGCACTCCTGTTAAAAATAGTGAGTATATGTGTGAGACAGATTGACAAAGATGAAAACTAGACGTTTTCTCCACAATTTTGTATTATCTTAGTTAGTTCTGTAAACTCACAGTGCAGTTTTAGCTAGTAATTGTTTTTTGTAAAGCCTCTATTCTTTTAAAAATTCAGCTAACGAACATGTTTTTTTTTAACTGTAACAACCAGGACATGTTAACATATGAATGTTTGTTCGCAGTGAAATATTTGGCAAATATCACAACTCAAGTTACTGTCAATCTTTACTTGATAGGAAACTACAAATTAAAACGGCTATTTAACGGCATGCATGCTCATGTTGTACCCCCTCAAAAAAGGGTGCAACCAAATTTTGTGCTGGTGTGACCAACTGAGAAAGTTGGTAGCGCCAGTGCTACCAGTAGAAAAGTTAGTGTTAGTTAGTGTAGAGCCCTGCTGGATCCTACCTGCATTTTACAAAATAGGGCAAGAAATGATATACTCTGTGTCATGTGATGGGGTTATGAGTTTGGCCTGTTAGCACATCTTAATGTTTTATACCCACACAGTATATGTCTGTCAGATAGAGACCTTTGCATCATTTTGTATCTAAATTTTATGTTCATACCTTTTCCAATAATTAAGGTGGACCTGATTGACTGGGTGGACAACATGTGGCCTCGTCATCTCAAAGAAAGACAGAGGGACTCCACAAATGCCATTATAGACATGCATTATCCTAAAGTACAGAAGTAAGTTAACCTAAGTCAACAAGCTTTGTGTTTTCTTTTCAACCTTTAATCTTTCACAAAATGTTCACTGTATTTTTCTTCCTCGCTTTGCCCTCATAGGTACTGTCTGATGAGCGTGCAGGGCTGCTTCACAGATTTTCACATTGACTTCGGGGGCACCTCAGTCTGGTACCACATCCTGCGAGGAGGAAAGGTCAGTCTAGATCTGCATTTCTGTGCTTGTACAGAGGTCATGCTTGAGTTGTGTTTTAGGGCAGCCATGTAATCAGCCACATTGTCAGAATGAAAGTGGTCTTTCTGGCTTACATCAGTCTTTTGACAGGTCTGTATGGATGTATTGATATAAGTCTACTTGTATGTCCTTTAACCTGTCCTCCTTGTAGGTGTTCTGGTTGATTCCACCCACGCCACAGAACCTGGAGATGTATGAGAACTGGGTATTATCTGGAAAACAGGGAGACATCTTTTTGGGTGACAAGTGTCATGACTGTCAGAGGATAGAGCTGAAGCAGGGAAACACCTTCATAATCCCATCAGGTTTGTTTCAGTGACACCCTGGTGATGCACACAGACATGAAGCATACAAAGATAAAAAAGCTGTTTCTGCCACTGCATACCTTTAGAATCATGTTTTTTTTTTTTTTTTGTAGGGTGGATTCATGCTGTGTACACCCCAGAGGACACTTTAGTATTTGGGGGTAATTTCCTCCATAGCTTTAACATCCCCATGCAGCTCAACATCTACAGCATTGAAGACCGAACACGGGTGAGCAGCATCTCTCTTTTGGCAAAGACATATCTCAGCCATTGATACAGAGCTAGCTTTTTTACACTTTTGCTAAGTGCCTTCAAGTTTGAACCCTTTAGTAGTATAGTAAAACTGAAAGGGAAAGTCTTAAGGTAGGAAAATGTTTCAAAGACTGAACTAAACTTAAAGAATTAAAAAAAGACACTTGCAGTTAATTGTCTTGGTATTAGGGAGCCCCAAAATTCTAGGCTGTCGGATAATACAGCACAAATCTCTTAAATGTTCTTTTCTTCTTTGGTGTAACAAAGCACGTTAGTCTATGTAATGCAGTCACTAGAAATAATGTCCTTGTTAGCAAAAATATTGATCCTTTGTGAGACAATGTCAAGCTTTTCTGTATTCAGATAAAGCAAAAGTGTAGTTCCTCTAAACCACACACTTTTCAGAGACTGACAATGTTCAGCTGTAGATGAAGCAGGTGTTCAGTTTGCATCCGTGCTTTAGCCGCTGTAGCTGTGTCATATTTTCCTCACCTCCCCCTTAGCAGAAATTCAAACCACAACAAAGATGTGACAACACAGAGTCTTGCTAAGAACTGCTGAAGAGAAGCAGAAAATATGCACTCAGTAGGAAACAATCAATCAGAGGACTATAGTATGTATTGTATTTACACCTACAGCATGGTGTATAAGTATAAAACAGATGCAGTACAACTTACATTCATTTCTGTCCTCCTCCTCTAGGTGCCAGCAAAGTTTCGCTACCCATTCTACTATGAGATGTGTTGGTACGTCCTAGAGAGATACCTCTACTGTCTGACCAACATATCCCATCTCACTCCTGAGTTTAAAAAGTACTCCCTTGGCATAGGTGAGGAGTAACCATCTCAAGAAATATGGTTGACCCATATTTTATTCTCTTTATTCCACAAGTCAATCCATTGTTGACGCAAGCCTAATCCTCTGTCTTTTCAGGGCTGACCCAAGCCGACCTTGAAACCATGGATCACAATGGAAATGGTACTTCGAATGGGGTTGACAGTGACAGTGAAAACGGAGGGACAGAGATGAAAGAAGACGATGCCTATGAAGAAAAGACAGTTCGAGATCTCAAATCTCAGCATGTGCTCACTGCCTTTGAGCTTGAGGGCCTGTGTAACCTTTTGGGGAAATTAGAGGAGCTGCCTGCCCACAAAAAGTGTGTCCCTGCAGGCATCAGGAACGCTGCAGCTCTGCTCGAAGACATGAGGGTGGGTGTCTCTTATCCCTCGAGTTCATGCTTCATAAAAACTTATTGAAGTGAAAACACCTTCTGCTCCTATAGGTTTAATGGTTACAGTCCAAATTTAAAGGTGAAGAAGGGAGCTTATAAGTCATTTCAAAACAACAGTAATTTCAGAAGAACACTTTCTCAGTGCTACAAAAAGTCATTAAATCACATCATTTTGACCCACTGGTCTTAACCAATCTATTGAGAATCACCTGCTGAAGACTATCAGGTTGTAATGACAGAATGTCATAACCTTTGCGGGGGGAATTGGCTGAGTGGTTGTATTTATCGTTTTCTTACTGGAGTCAGAGCATATTTGATTTATTTTTGGTCTTATCACTCCTCCCTCCCTCCTCTTTTCCAGGTTGTTTTAAGGAATCACACCATTGATAACCCTAAACTGTCCTACACAGGAGAGCCTATTGTCAAATGGCCAGAAAGGGTGAGTGACTAGAGATACAAATATGTCTATTACTTTTTAATATTACTTTTTTGATGAGCTCTTTGATTGCTTTTACAATAGTCACTGATTTCTTTAGTGATGTTAATATTTGTGAATCAGGCTCATCATTCTTGCTAATCATACATTGCCCACACCTGTGACTTATTCACATGGCAATATTTGACTTTTCTTTTTCCTGTTGATGTGCCATACACAGCCGTCATGGTACCAGCCGCCCCCTCCCCCTCCCCCTGTACTCTACCGCCCTCGCTTGGCCCCCACCCTTCACAAACCTTTGGGACAGAGGCCCAACAAACGCTCCTCCATCTCTGCCCTGAGGCGTAGGCGGGTAAGATGCAAGCGCTGTGCTGCCTGCCGCAGGAAGGAGTGTGGCTCATGCCAGTACTGCCACGACATGAGGAAGTTTGGTGGGCCTGGACGCATGAAGAAGAGCTGTGTCATGAGACAGTGTTTGGCGGTGAGTATTCATACAGGCTTTAATTTTCCCCAGCTTGCCTCTGGAGTGAACTGCAAGGAACTGCAACCTGATAGAAACTATCATTAGCCTTGGGAAAGAGGCTGATTTTGTCCATTAAATGATAAATCTGATACAGACAATCTGACAATTTATAATGTGTCATCATATTTTGTCAGGATGTTTTTATTCTGAGTCACAATGTGTTAATTCTTTCGTATCATCCAAACTTACGTGACAAGTCAACATCTAGAACTGAAGTGAAGAAAGTAGCCTCTTAGCTAGTAAGTGGCTTGTTAACCATAATATTACAGAGGGGATAAGTTCTTCTGGCACATTGAGTATCTTTAAGATTCACACAGAGGTAAATGGACTTTTGGTGACTGATACACATCTGTAAGCTAAAACAAGTTATAATCATATGATAGTGAGTGTGACATTAATCAACGCTCTAAATCCATTCTTTGATGTCATGTTAAATAAATGTTGAAATGCATGTTTCTCATATTTTGTGATTGTTTATGGTTTGATATCACTGAACTATATAAAGAAATGATTTGGTTAGTTTTGGTTTCTTACCGTACATTACATTCACACAATTTCTGCAGCCTGCCTTGCCAAACACTGCGCGCTGTGCCATATGCGGAGAAGGAGAATCAGAGGAGTCAGATCCGAGCACCCACTCACTCATGGAGTGCTCTGTCTGTTCACAGATCACACATCAGCAATGTCTTAAGGTGAGCAGCAAAAGACAAAGTGGGAGCTGCTGTGAACTGAAAAAAAAGTCTTCAAATGTTCTGCTGCTGCATTTGCCGATCAGATCTTGGAGGATGATTCAGACTTTAAATGTTCTCTGTTTCAGGAACCTGGTGAGGGGAAGATCAACAAGGATTTGCCCAGCTGCTGGGAATGTCCCAAATGTTACCAAGGCAAAGAGACAGAATCAGAGGTATAAAACCCAAATCATCTTCTTTTAATATCTACACTCCTCTCTACCTCTCTCTTGTTCTCACTTACTCTCTCTCTTTATCGATCTCTTTCTCTCATGTGCTCTCTCTGTCTCACTCTGTTTTCTCTAGTATTTATTATTTTCTGCATCATCCTCAGTTTTTTGACACAATGTCCTCCTTACACCAGTCTTCCAGTGACGAGGAGAGTGGAGAATCCGAAGGCTTTACCTCTTTGCCACCATCCAAACTTGCATACCGGGAGGGTATTGGTGTAGGAGAAGGGGTCAGACGAGGGAGACGTAGTAGACCAGCTTCCAGACCCACAGCACCGCCGCCTTCTCAGAAACTGCTCTTGCAGCATCAACAGAACCGCAAAAGAGCAAGTGCACTTGAGCTCCGACTCAAGAAAAGGGTAAGGTTAAGTACGAAACAGGATTTAGTGGCAGCATTTCAGTTCTCCTTTTTGGATAATGATCAGAACAGATAATTTTTTATTTTGTGCCTTTTATGAAATGTATTGATTCAATTCTGAAAGATTAAAGTCTTCATGTCCTCAAAATAGTTATTTAAATAAACAGTGGTCTGGATTTTTGTTGATTCTGTGTTTTAGAATCCTTAAAACCTTGAAGATTTAATCAAACCAAAAAACTTTGTTTGCCCTAGAGTACTAAAAAATAGTTGCATGCTAAAATTATCTTTAAAAAGTTAAACTGCCATCTACATGTGACTTTTAGCTTTAAATCAGGTTGACAATCACGTGTTTATCTCCTCTTCAGCCTAAGAGTGAAAGTAGATAAAGTCTATGTGTCAGGATATTTTCGCTTTTTACAACAAACTTTTCTTTTCATTGCAGATAAAACTGGAGCGAAGCAAACTTTTAACGGTAAGAAATGACCTTTTAAATGCCTAACTATGACTCTGTTGTGCAAACAAGTCAATGTATGTGTCTTTCATTTTCTTTGATGGTACAACTGATCTGATGTGGTAAACTGTGAGTCCGTTTAGCGCATTAATTACATACAACATTTGGTTCTCACTTCTAATTATCTCATTTTACTTCCCAACAGAGACAAGCAGCTTTAGATCGTTCTCCCAGACTGCTGGGCTCCAGAATGCTGTCGCGGCTTCGTTCTCCAACCAGCAGATTTTCTCAGGGCAGAGGCCGGGGCAGCACCTGGGCGAGTAGCTCCTCTCACCACAGCTCTCCAAGAGGGACTGGGTCCATCCAGCAACAGCAGCCGTCCTCCCTGGATCTGGTTCTTGAGTCCAAAGGAGAGCCCCGCAGAGGGAGGGGAAGAGGGGTGAGACTGCGGGGGGGAGGAGCAGGACGAGGGATGAGAATTGGGAGAAGCCATGAAGAGATGCAGGAAGAGAGTGAGGACAGCAGCAGCAGCAGCACCAACAGCAGCAGCAGCAGTGATGATGATGAGGAAGAGGAGAGGGGGCAGAAAAGTGTGAAGGGTTTGGATAAAGAGAACCAACCACAGTCGAGGCAAGGAGGATGTGCAGCCAAAGAAAGAGGGGGGGAAGGGAGCGATGTGGCTAACCAAAATGGTGCAGAAGAAGATGAGGAGGAAGAGATGGAGCAGGACACTCAAACAGGGGGCAAAGATGGCTCAAACCTTAAAGTGACACTTCAGAGGCCAACCAGGGCAAAGCGGGATCCATCATCCATTGTCCCTAAATTAGAGGCCATCTCCCCTCAGACTGCTTCTTCCACAATACACAACCAGACCAGGACGCTTGCCAGACCTCCCATCAGAAATCATGGGCCCTGCCCTGATCAACACTCCAACAAGCACACAGCCCCACACACTCGCAGTAGGCACACAGACACTCATAGGTCCCACCATGCGAGGCTGGACGCCTCAAAAAGGGCCCAGCTGAGCAGGCCAGCTAAACTGAGCAACGGAGCCTCCTGCTCTTCATCCTCTGAGCTTCCTCATCATCGTATCCCTCTGTCAGCCTTGCAGGAAGGAGGGGGTGAGGCAGACAGGGATGGTGGTGGGGGCGGACCAGGCTGTGAGAGGGAAGTGTGGGTGTCTGTCTTCCGGTATTTAAGTCGGGCAGACCTCTGCGTCTGCATGGCTGTCTGCAAGAACTGGTACAAATGGTAAGACCCCTGAAAGAAGAAAGTTTGGTCCTCACTGTTCCTCATTTGAAAGAGAGATTTAGAAAGAGTTACCGTCACCTTTGCCTCTCTAAATTGGTTTAAATCCTTTCAAACGTTTTCATTTGACCTGCTTTAGTAATTGTAAACCTAACACTTCTGTTTTCAGTAAATAACTTGTGAATTAGAATTTGCAGTTACTAAATTTCGGAACACAGATCATTCTGCCATCACGTCACATTGTGATTTTTTTTCACTGCAAGAGTATTTGTCCATGTGAGGTTTTATTGTTTGTGTCACAGTGCTGTACATACAGATAAAAGACTGATCATTGTGTTCTAATGAAGCTGTTCTTTTTGGTTGTTACAGGTGTTTAGACAAAAGGCTTTGGTCACGAATTGACCTGAGCATCAAACGCACCGTTACTCCTCAGGCCCTAACAGGCATCATCAAGAGACAGCCGGTCACACTCGATCTCTCTTGGACCAACATTTCTAGAAAGCAGCTGAACTGGCTGGTTGGCCGTCTGCCTGGTAGGTATTCACAAATAATTTTAATTCTCTTTGCCATCTCATTAATCTGACATTGCAGCGGAAGAAAAACATACTGTCATAAAGAGTTTTTTTTGTGCTGAACACATCCATCCAACACATATCTCCTGGTTTCACAGGTCTGAAAGATTTGATGCTGGCAGGTTGTTCCTGGTCATCTATTTCAGCTCTCTGTTCCTCTGGTTGCCCTCTCCTCCGCTCTCTGGATCTGCGATATGCAGATGGGATCAAAGACACTCAGATCAGGGATCTAGTAACCCCTCCAGGTGAGGTTAAAGGAGCCTAAGAGGCTACTGATTTAAAGCTAGATATCAACCTTAGTTTTCACTTTATTTAGGAATGAACTTGTTTAAACAAACCCTTTTTTTACTTCTTTAATAACCCCTCTGATCCAGGCTGTGACAATCGTAGTCAGCTGCGGACCATGCAGTGCTTACGACTAGCAGGCTTGGACATAAGTGACTCTACCGTGCGCCTGGTGATCCGCCACATGCCCCATTTAACCAAACTGGACCTCTCTCACTGCAACAGCCTCACAGACCACTCCATTAACCTGCTGACTGCCGTAGGCTCTTCCACTCGAAACACTCTCGCAGAACTCAACCTGGGAGGTCAGATATTTAAAGAATAGCTAATACAACTGATGACAAGTTAGTCTTTTTCACAAGTTCTGACGTGTCAGTGTCCCTCTCTCTTTCACAGGTTGCAGTAAACTGACAGACACGTGTCTTAAGTATCTCAGACGTCTCTCTTGCATCTCACTGCTCGACCTGCGAGGCTGCAAAGGTGTCTCTCGCAAGGCCTGTGAGGCTTTCATCTCTGAGCTGTCTGTCAACACCCTGTACTGCCTGTCTGATGAAAAACTGATTCAGAGGATATCCTAAATGCCCGTCTCCTCCAACTGCTGAGGTGTGAATGCAAGAAGGTTGATGTTCAGTGACACAAAGGACACAGATAGGCTGGAAAGTTCACATGCTCCTGCATCCCGTAAAATGAAGGGTGGGGTCTGAATTGCAATTGCTAACTCTCTTAGGTGTTGTTTGTGAAAGGGGTTGTCACAGCTGGTACAAAGTCGTATGCATGTTTTCCTGTGTACCTAAAGAGACTCAGGACCTTCTTTTTTCATGTTCTTTTGGTATAACTGCAATGTTGACATTAGGAAAAATATCTTATGATATGAGGAGTGAAAGAAGTTGGGCAGGTAGCTGTAATGTTTGACACATCCTTAGGATGACAGATGATCAGCTCTGCTTTGGATAGATGCCACTGCTCCCTCTGCGATCGCCAGCCTTGACAAAGAGTGATATGAAAAGATTAAGTTTCATCTTCCAGGTATAACTGCATTCTTCTGTTCAGCTGAGCCCCATAAAGTCTTATTTATTATCAGACGGCTAATTTCATTTCAGCCATATTTGGTCGCTCCAAATTAATGATCATTTCTGTCAGATTTAGAAGAGCAAACGCAATGTTGTTTGATGCTTTGCGCCTCACATCTTTAGTTTAATTTTTAATAGACGACTAAACGTGAAGAGTCCTTCTCATCTACTTTCATAAACTGAATGACTGTAGTGGCCAGTGTTGACCACTTGTATGTCAGTATAATAAGGCACGTGGGTGCTTAAGTTGTCCAATGGCATACTTAAGTAGTGTACACAAACACTGAATGGGTGCTGTTGGTAGAAGAGAGTACATGACGGCGTAAGTAAGCAATCAATGTGGCAACAAGACCTCACCCCAGAAGAGGGCAGGTTGCATTAAGTGCGGAGCAAGCCAAGGATCAGGTTTCAGATAAATGGTGCATCTTCAAACAACCGTTAGACTTCAGGTGCTATTGTTTCCAAACTCTTCTTGCTTTGTTTTTGTACAGAGAATACACTTAGAGCAAACATGTCAATATTCTAGATGAGACTGTTCCCCTCCATCTTTGATACGCCTTGGTTTCTTTTCACAGATAAAAAAAAAAGTGTGAGTACTTTTCACTGAATTTCATGATCTGTCTGATTCAATGTAGAGTTGTATATTTTGTTTGGGAACAGGGGTGTTGCTCATTTCTTTATTTTTCCCTTAAAGTGTAGTGGTTCTGTACCGAGGTATCCTCCCAGACAGGGTTTCCTGGCCATATCCCTTCAGATGAATATGAGTATATAAATATATACTTTTTTTTTGTAAATGTGTTTTCCTTTTTTTTTCAGCTATCAAAATGGGAATCCTGTAGCATTGTAATTATTTTCAGAAGCTTTTTTCACGTTATGTTATTTGTGTTATTTTTCAAGAAAAATAAAAAATTATAAACAATTTGTAGCTGCCTCTCATTCAGAATCTAGATGGAATGATAGCTTTGCTTGTTTTTCTCTGGTGATGTGTTTGCACTAAAGGATTACATGACATATCTACTCCCTCCTGGCTTCACCCAGCATTTCCCCGTAACCTGGAAATAAAGCGACGCCCAATAATTAAATAAATAACGTTGCTACAGTTGTTCATGGGGATTTTTTTCCGACACAGAGCGCAGTTTTCCACAATACCATAGTAGACCTGAACAGATGTGGCCCGGTCTTATGATCATTGAACGAACAGTACTGGGCGCTGCCTGTAGCAGTTGAAGGGACATCGCACTGCTGCCCTGAAGTGGACTGACCTGGATGTGAAACCGGGATAAAGGCCGTATCTAGCATTATTTTGACAGACCGAAACAACGCTGCCATATAAACAGGGGATGGTTGCAGTAGCAGCGGGGTAGCTAGCTAACTTTATCAAATGCCGTTTTCTCTTGTATTTTTCTCATAAAAACATAACCATTGCGAAAACATGGAGCTTATAGGAAAAGGCATATTTATCCGGATCAATTAGTTGCCTTACAGAGTGATTAATGGATAATAAGTGCAAAGGAGACCAGGAAACGATGTTGTTATTAGCCAGTTAGCTGACCTCAGCTAGCGGTTAGTTAACGTTAACTTGATCAAATTAGTGGGCTGAGTTAGCGGGGCTAACTCAGCCCACTAATTTTAATAGGCACGCAAAATATTCCTAGCAATATTTTCTGCTGTCTAACTTTGCATCTTAGTGAGATTTGTTGACTGACAGGTTTGTCAAGTCAGCCTCTTCTTTTAGACGTTTACCATTTCTGCCGATAACTAAGCTAGCTAGCTAACCAGCTGTGCCGTTCAGCAGTGATCTGCTCCAGTCTGCTGGGGTGTCACTGCAGAAGTCATAATATAGCTTTACCACTGTTAAACTGCCAAGCGAATGACAACCATGGCCGAGGAAGCGTTTCCTTTGCATTTTCTGGTCTGGAATAATCAGTACCTGGAGCTTGATCGAGAGCTGCAGAAGAAAGAGGTAAGTAGTGGGGTTGTTGAGCAGCTGGGGATTAATGGGTTTTTCAGGTCTCACTGCATTGCGCTTAATGTGCTGCTTGTGCTTTTGGGTTTGCAGCTGGATGTGGAGCGCATGGATCCGAGGGGGCGCACCCCGCTGGAGCTGGCTGTGTGTCTGGGCCACCTGGAGTCCACCCGGGTGCTGCTCAGGCACACCGCAGACCCGACACACTCAAACGCACAAGGATGGAGCAGTGAGTGCTGTGACGTGGCTCCCAGTTTGTGTTTTCCCTGGCTGCTGAGAGGATGAGATGAGCCCACTGTCACATAACGTGGATGCATTTTTCCAGTTTTGCAGGAGGCAGTGAGCACAGGGGACCCTGAGCTGGTTCAGCTGGTACTTCAGTACAGAGACTTCAAGCGTGCCACTGAGAGACTGGCGGGCATCCCAGAGCTGCTCAGCAAACTAAGACAGGTAAAACTGCTTCACATTATGACGTTTGGTTTAAAACTTAAAGCCTTCAGGCCCTGAATTCTCCTGTTACCCTGAGCAACACACCAAGCCTCATACCTTTGGTAAATATTTGTTAAAAGGCTTTTCAGTAGAGTAAGTCATTAGAGACTGTTTTCTCTGTTCATAATTTTCCTAACTGTAACTGTTTGCTCCCAACATGTACTTAGGCGACAAACTGATAAAATCAGAATTTGCAGACATAAGGTGGCTTGAATATTTGGTCTATTCGATGAAAAGTGTCCTTATTCTCTTCAAGGCACGGGACTTCTATGTAGAGATGAAGTGGGAGTTCACCAGTTGGGGTGAGTGTTTGTCATGGGTTTCCCATAAGGTCAGTTTCAGCACCACAGTAGTTGGACAGCTCCCCTGACAGCAGCTGTCTCTCAGAGGGAAGATGACAGGTTTAAGGATTTGATTTAAGCCCCTTAGTTCAAAACTATTACCTTAACGTAAGACCCGAACAGGATGTGCTTACATTATTTTTGTCACTTTGAGAAAAAGTTTTAGTCTAGCTCCAAACTGTGTTTCACCATAATCACCATAAAGATGATTACTGATATGATTTTGGTCCAACAGGGCCTTTTATTTCTCCATCCTGTATCTTTTGCTGTTTTGTTAACTCACTGTCTTTAACTCCTGTTACAGAATATTTTTTTCCTCTGTCTTTCTCTCAGTGCCTTTGGTGTCAAAGGTTTGTCCCAGTGATGTTTATCGTGTGTGGAAAAGTGGCTCATGCCTCCGAGTGGACACAACCCTCCTGGGCTTTGAACACATGACCTGGCTGAAAGGACGACGCAGCTATATCTTCAAAGGTGGAGGTGTGTGTGTGTGTGAATCCTAAACTGGAACACCTTTAAAAACAATCAGCATTTTACATAAAGTGATAATACAATGTGTTTTTGAATCTGGGTGCATTTTACCTCAGATGATGGGGCAGTGGTGATGGAAGTGGACCATGAGAAGCAGGTGGTATACACAGAGCCGCTCGTGTTGTCTCCCCGTGACGCACCGTCCCTCCTTGCAGCCATGCAGCCATCGCAGGAGAACACTGCCCAGAGACTCACATCACCCATCGTCTCCACGCACCTCAACACACGCAACATTGCCTTTGAACGGTAGAAACTTTGTTAAATAATTGATCTAAATTTTTTTTACTGAGATTGCATTTTAATTGTTTGTTTTTGGGCTGATAGCTGCTTTACCCTGCTGTGTATACTGATCATACTTTTTGTCTTTGCTTGCACAGGAACAAGTCGGGAATCTGGGGCTGGCGGTCTGAGAAGAGCGAGGTGGTCAGCGGGTACGAAGCCAAGGTAAGTGGCCTTCAACTGAGCAGAATTAGCTGAAACACATTTCCATTGTTTCAAACCTTCGTAACAACAATATTTCTTTTGTATCCAGGTTTACAGTGCCACCAATGTGGAGCTGGTGACTCGGTCAAGAACTGAGCATCTATCAGACCAGGACAAGTCAAGGAGCAAAGGTGAACAAAGAAGTCCTTGACTCATCATACAAAGTCAGGTTCCCATTCCATCTCTGGGCTATAATATTATTTCTTTTCCAGTTTAACTTGTCGCTTTTCTTCACAGCATGACGTAATGGGATTTTCCAGAGCAGATGATAATGATCTCCCTGCATTTTTCCCACTCAGGCTCAAAGACTCCCCTGCAGTCCTTCCTGGGGATCGCTGAACAGCACACAGCTCACAACGGGGTAAGAGCCTCCCAGGTTTCACACACACACACATAGCACCCACACCACCTGCAGCTCTCTTTGATGAACATTGTAACTCATACCTCTCCATATTCCTGCCAGAGTAATGTGTCCCAGTGTGCCAGTCCGCACAACCCTACAGCCATCACTGCTGAGGAGTATTTCAACCCAGAGTTCAACCTGAATGGACGCGACATCGGACGTCCTGTTGAGCTGACAAGCAAAGTCCAGAAGTAAGTTCTGGGAACAGTTTAAAGCTTCTTTTATGAAATGGTTTTTAGGTTACTCAGCTCTCTCTGTCCTCCTCTCTCTACCTGTTGTCTGCAGGTTTAAAGCCACCCTTTGGTTGAGTGAAAGTCACCCTCTATCCCTGGCTGAGCAGGTGACACCCATCATTGACCTTATGGCCATCTCTAATGCCCACTTTGCCAAGTTGCGTGACTTCATCACTCTACGCCTGCCACCTGGATTCCCTGTCAAGATAGGTGGGTGTGTTATAAATAGTCCTTATCGTATGGTGCTAATTGTTTTCAATATTCGTCATTAATTAAGAATGATATTCACAAACCAATCTGTCTGTCCTTCAGAGATTCCCCTGTTTCACGTTTTGAATGCCAGAGTGACGTTCAGTAATCTGTGTGGCTGTGACGAACCAGTTAGCTCTGTGACAGTTCACAAACCAGAGAGCCCGGATGAAGCTGGTAAATACTGACGCTGTTATGATGAGTACTGAAAGACATTAAAGGGGACATATCATGCTGATCCCTAATTTAATACTTACATATAGTATAATAAATTTGAAAACAAGACCTTTCACCCCCTGAATTTTCAAAAAATGAGATATTGTATTTTTTCTAATATCCTAGAACGAGATTTGGTGCCTCTCAAAATAGGTCATTGCCATTTGGCTGCGAGATTTAGACCTTCGTGACGACACGAGGATCCTTTCTTTTTATTGGAGTAATCTGATAAAGCAGCTCCTCCTCTGTGAAGTCAGTTAGTCACACAACCGCCACCGAGGGATACACCCACCAAGAGCTGAGTATAAATAAAGCTCCCTACTAGCTCTGGCTAACTTGACTGAGTGCTGGATGCAGGGACTCTGCTCTGCTGAGCAGCTGGGCTTTACATGGTGAATTAGCAGTTAAAACACTTTTTAGTTTTAGCAGATGTCGTAATACTTGTGAGACTCTGATATTTGCATGCTTGTTCTGACATGCACTGTGAACCTGGACCACAATAATGCTGCGGTAATAACATAGTGACGAACTGACAGTAGAGGCGATCTTTAGACTACACTTTCAGCATGATGGATAAAACAGACAGAGAAAAGTGAAGGAGCAGGATGGAGCCCTGTTATAGAAATAGTTTATTGGTGAAGTCTGTCTATATTTCCACGTATAAACTATTCATGTTACAGTACCGGTTTGACTCACCACACTGAAGCGTCCTGAGATGATCTGTGTCCAGGTGGATTTTCTTCCTCCTGAGCTGCAGAACCGTCCGGGTCTGACTCGGGGTCCAATACAAAAGGACGTATCCTACACTCTGCCATTTTATTAGTGCTATCAATGCCTTATGGTGAAGTTTTGGCAAACAGCAAACTCGCTCGGTCTGCTCCATCCAATATGGCAATTTTGTAAATACTGCCATGCTGCAAAAACCGCCCCCTGGCTCTACCCCCTCCGCCCCTCTGATAGAACTGACCAATCAGAGCACAAAGGGCTGTGACGTTGCGAGGTTACTGGAGGTCATTCTCGAAACGGAGCGTTTCAACGAGATCTTCAGAATGGCCTAAAATGAGGATATTGAGAACGCTATTGTGGGGCAATGAAGGAACTAAATGACTTGTACTGAGGGCAGAAATGCTTTACAGGCATCCTAGTCTGGCATAGTGAAGAAGAGAAACAAGCATGATATGTCCCCTTTAAGTAGTATCTGTATTACTGCAACAACCAAACTGGCTGGTTTTGAAAACTCCCAGCCCAATGGGAGTAAATAAGAAACATTTCATAGAGCAGACTAGTGTTGCTGATTGTGGTTATGATTTTTCACTAAGTTATGACATAACAGGAACAACAGAAAAAAATGTTTAAGAATAATTTAAAATCAGGCCAATCCTTGATTTGATGTCCCCCATCAGGTCAGTCTCCTGCTCCCTTCCACTGTGATGTGGATCCCTCAGTGTTTGAGCCCCCTGCAGAGTACACCACCCTCGGGCCAGGCCGCAGCGAGCCAATGAGGGATGAAGACGACAACCTGCTGCAGTTTGCCATCCAACAGAGCCTGCTGGACGCTGGCACAGAGAGTGACCAGGTCTGAGTAACACCTGGGAATCTAGTTTTCTTTCTTTTAGTGTGTTTTTACAGGGTTTCACCTCTGAAGTTTATTGAAAAAGCACCAGTATCAAAAACTGTAAGACTCAGTGTTTTTTTTCTTTGTTATTTAAGGTGACCATCTGGGAGGCCCTGACAAATAGTCGCCCTCCACAAAGTCCACTGTACGAGGAAGACTCTCAGCTAGAAAGGTGATCTTCATATTTTACCTCTGTCTCTTTTACAGGCCTTTTCAAAGCTGAAAAGAAGACTTAAAAAAGGAGTTAAGAGAGAAAATGGGTCAAAATTAGTTGGATTTGTTTGCCTTTATAATTTTGGCCACAATTGAAACTAAAGCCAAAGATGTGTAGGGAAATATACCAGATTTTTTTTTTACATTTCTGACACCCATACATCTGTTGTTAAAAAGCCAGGTTCTTCTCAACCTGATTTGATGTCATCTTCGGAGAGTAAGTGGTATCTTCTACTGTAAATGAGGTTTGACTCATTTTCTTTGCGTATTTGGGGAATACTCTGGTTTTGAGAGTCACATAATTAAACATCTCTAAATAGAGTTCAGTGATTAGCTTTTTCTCTGTGCCCTCTCTGGAGAACAGCAGCTCCCAGTCACACAGTAATGAAGCAGAGCAATTAAGCTTTAAGATAAATGTAATGATGCTTCACTTTATGTTTCAGTATCCTCATTCTACCTTTTCACAGAGCTATCCAGGAGTCTCTGTCTATCTCACTGGCCAGCCGAGAGGGAGAAGACATGGCCGACACCAGCCAGCCCTCCTCTCTGTTACCACTGGATCCCTCAGCCAATTCCCCACTCTCCTTCAACAACACCGTGACTGATCCACGCTTGTTGGGACACTTTGGTTTGGCATCAAGCTACGATGAACAGCTGCGTATAGCCATGGAGATGTCGTGCCGGGAGCAGGAGGAGCTGGACAGGTGAGGGGGGAGAGCGTACGATGGGATGTAGAACTCCATGTGAAGCCAAACAGCTTCTCTGCATGTCCATCAGGTTTGATTTGTGTGTCGAGAAAGAAGTTTATTCAGAATATGAATTCCTTTTATTTGTTTACTTGTCAGTGGCTGAATTTCAATGTGCTCCCAACAAGGTTATAATAGTTAGCTAAAATTTAAAATACATTGCAGTTAACACAAACTAATAAAAACTAGAAAAGACAACAAAAACGATAAGTAAACTAAAACTGTATCTTGTGTTCACAAAACTAACTGAAACTAACTAAAATGACAGACAAAATTCCCTTAGTTACAGTTTTTGACGATATTAATAGCCTATAGGATTTAAATTTATCCGACACATTTTCCCAACCAATTTTAGACAGATTTCGGCAGTTGTCAGCGCCGTACGGCACCATCACAGTGACGTACTGGGATGTGCTTGTTTACTGCACTGACTGGCTGTGTGCTGTGCTGCGACGAAACGTAGTGGAGCAATAAATTAGAGGATCTGTTATAGTTTAATTGTTACAGAGTCCAAGTTTTTATTTATTGAAGCTCATATTATTTTGTTTTTTTTTTTATAATTTATGTTATTACTATTTTTATGTAATTTATGTCAACATATTTTATATAATTTATGTCAACATATTTTATATAATTTATGTTTATATTTTTAATATTAAGTTTATATTATTTTCATGTGTTTAAGGCAGCAGCCAACATTTCAGTATCAGCATTGACTGAGCAGTGAGCACTATGTTGGACTGGAAAATAAACAGTATGACAAAATATTTACTCTGACCTTTTTGAATCCTGCACCTGGTTAGTAAGGTATGAAAAAACTAAAAGTAAACTAAAACTAAGTCTTGTTGCAAAAATCAAAACTGAATATAAACTGGAATGCCTGCTCTAAAACTAATTTAAACTAAACTGTAATGGAAAAGAAAATGTCAAAACTAACTAAAACTAAACTATAATGACAAATCCAAAACTATTATAACCATGGCTCCCAAACCCTAAACCTTAAAAGACATTGAGGCAGACTGGGCGAGTCAACTTGCAGACAAAAAAAATTAACTGTGGCAGAACCCAAAATTTGCCCCAGTTTCTCAGAAAAACAGTAGACTGTCACAGACCCAGACCAAACAGCTTTTATAACTGAAACAGGAACACATAAAAATTAAAACATCATATGTTTGATTCTCCTGCTTAAGTTCTTTTTTGAAGCAATGTGTTTTACCCACAAAATATTGTAAAGAAAGTGATAGGAAAGAATAAAATCAGAAATGGTGGAACTAACCATTCCTGCATTTCACCACCTTAACCACTGAGAGCGATCCCTGTCGTTCCTGAAGTATCCCACAGGTTAAACTTGTGTTTGTTCTGACTTGGGCAGGAAGCAGAAGGAGGAAGAGGAGGAGCTGGAGAGGATCCTGCAGCTGTCACTCACCGAGAAGTAATGTCACAACAACAGTAACGGAGCACCTGTCTTTATTGGGTATCGATCCTCCTTATTTATATCCTATTTTATTTTAATGTTTTCAAATCCTGAGATGTTAAGTTATTATGAGTGCTTTATTTGTCTTTCTCACACGAAAGCTGCTATGACATAGTGTAATGAACCAGAATATAAGAAGTGTGTGTGGAGCGCGCGCGTGTGTGTGTGTGTGTATGTGGACAGGGACAGGTTGAATAAGAGGAGGTACAAACAGGTACTGTAAAACACACTACAGTGAAGGAGAAGACTAAAGGGAGAGTATGTTTTTCTTTTTTTATTGAGTATTTTTCACAGTCTTGCTGTCCTTATTGAGTAATGAATGACCCCTAAACTTTAAACCTAAACCATGATCCATGATAATGATAAAATAATGTAACAACAAAGTCTTAATGAAATAACTTATAAAAATATGATTATGACATTTGAAACATTTTGTTGGCTTACTCCTGTGTGAAAAATAAAGAAAAATCATCATCCTGGGTTATGTCTCATGATTGGTTGGTTTTGAACAAAGGTACAGAACTTTTACAAGATTAGGGAAGAAAAAATCTGTCATCGTCAAATATTTACACATTTACCTGAAAGTCCAGAAAAATAGATTATTTCAAGATATTTATGACAAAAATGATGCCTGAGTTGGTTGTAAATAGAAAAAAAAAAATCTGCCAATGGAGCAAAAATATTGACTTGTTTAGTAAAAATTATTCTTATTTTAAGAAACCTGAGAAATATTTTTTCTACCACACTGGTTGATGCTTAAATTTCCTGATTTCAGTTTCTCATAATTTATTGCCTCTTTTTTTTTATGGAAATTATAAAAAAACAAAAGTTCTGCTAATTTTGAACGGCTTCAGCTTGCTTCATAATGTTGTATCTGAGAGATTAGCACATGAATCATGCCTGACTGCTGTTTTTATCCCACCGTGCTGTACCTGGCTGTAATTGTCCAGGGGTGAGTCTTTGATATGCTGCGTCCTCCTTGTTGTCACTCCCACCATAGATGACTTCTCTCCGTTGTTTCAAAGCATTTCGTAGCTCTCCATCCAGCTGAACTGATTTGGGAAATAACAAAGAATAGTCACTCAACTCAATGGACTTTTCTCAGTCTCCCTAAAGAAATAAATTCCCTAGTCATAAAGTAACAACATACCCTTCTTCAGTTTCTGTAAATCTTCTTCAGGAATCACATAGTCGTTTTCCTCTGGTTTGGTTTGAGGAGGAGGAGCCTTTTCTTTGCTGTCAGGGCGCTTCATAGGGGCCACTTGTGCCCTGGGGACCATTTTAGGTGCATTTGAAGTGATGTTTGTGCTCTTTGGAGCAGATGGCACACCTGGTGATGCAGGTTTACACGGTTAGGAGTTTTCTGATTAAAAAGAAGTGTGAACTTTGACATCACTGCTTCTTCTCACCAATAACCATGTCATAGGGCTGAGATGTCCTGTAGGGCTGCAGGCGGTACTCTGTCTTTTCAAGGAAGTAATTAACCACATGATTCAAGGAGGGGACTGTTACCTTTAGAGAGAACAAAGAAGATACACAAAGAGGAAACATAACAGACGATTTAGTTTTACAGCTGGTTTCCGATTATGTTCAATAACTTTTAGAGATTTAAAAAAGCCTGATCCACTCTCGGTTGTATCGTAACCTAAAAAAAGAATGTCTTTTCATCTTCTAACCTAAGAGCACATGTAAACACTAAAATGGTTTGATTTTAAAATTATCGAGGCCGTAAAACTTACCGGTGCATCCAGCTCAATCACAAACCCTGATTTTGTGGAGGTTACTCTGAAGTTCTTCAGCACAGCTCCACTGAAAGACAAGAAAAAAGAGGAGTTATACCTTCTTCAAGCTGGGCCGTGTATAAACAACAACACACTGATCCAAACATAAAGCAAGCCCAAGTGTTCTGCACACACGTCTGTTTGGTAAGCTTAGCCTCTTAGTGTTATTATCAATAAATGCTTATTATAAATCAGGTATATATCTATCCATCCCCTCTCCCAACTCTCCAGATGTTTGTGTTTGAGGTCATACCCAGGCTTTAGCTGTCTGAGGGTTAGGGCGTAGTTATTGGCCAGAGTTGAGGGGCGGAGGATGATGCTTCCACACTCAGGATTTTCCTCTAACATCTTCACAGCCTCATCTCGAGTCACATCAAAGAAACACCTGCAGGAACCAGAAAAAATAAACACTTTCCTGACTTATGTGTCTCAGGTATACAGACATGTTTCTCAGATGAAGTGCAGATAGCATGATCAGCTGTTGATTTTTAGTTATCTAAGTTTATGTTTATGATCTGCCTTCACTGATCTCAAACTTATGAGACAGAAAGTACAAGGAAGCCTAAACCTGACATGGTTACAAGGTACCCTGGTGGTAGAGTATGGAAAAAATAACGTGAAGGACTCTGACTCACGCTGGCATCTCAGAATTGGTGTGATCAGGCTCGTCTTTCGGCTTCGAAGGACAGGACTTTGGGATTTCTTCATGTGAAAGGTCAGGCCGGGGTGGGAGAGGTGGACGCTCTGTTGGCTTTCTTTTCCTCTCGATGGCCAGGACATCCTCCAGCTTCATTTTCTGACCAGGGAGCAGCGGCAGATCTCTGGGGATTTCTCTCTACAGATAAAAAGAACTCAAAGTCAACACTTCTCTAAATATTCTTAAAGAAAAATTAATATTACAAAAATGCCAACTCAGAAAAGTAAACTCCATGCTCCATTATGTGACAAACACTGCTCAACAGGATCTTTCAGATAAACCTCAATCTTCTTTAACTTTGTCCTTCCATGTTGTTTCCACTACCTGTCCATACAGATAATTAATCCACATGATGAGTTAATGAGATTACTGCAAGATCTGCACAAACTGTGACATTACCCTTTGGTGAGTGATGTCAAATTTGTCATTTCAAAAAGAGAAACAAAACTTTATTTCATGGCTGTATAGAAGGAGGCTTTCGAAATGCCAGAGGAGGCCTTAAAGAGACAATAGATGAAAAAAAAACTTTCAGACAGACAGAACTCAGGAGACTAGATTCAAAGACAACAGCCTGACAAAGCTATCAGAGAGACAGTTTAAAGTCTCAAGAATGAGAATAAAATAAACACTCGGTAAGTTTTTTTTTGTTGATTTCTGATTCACACTCAGCATACTGTGCTTTTGGTGTTGTGCAGGAAAATGCTGAAATGAGTGCATCCACTGAGCCCACCCATGTTTTGATGGCTAGTGATCTGTACAGCTCAGTGTTAAAATTCTTTCTTTTAGAGGATATTAAGCTTTCAAGTTTTGCCTCATTTAGACGTTGCTGACTTGACTAAAGCTGCAACAAAAGAGGCCCTGAGGCTGGCCTCAACTCAACCTCTTGACTTCAGCTTCATTCACCTGAAGTTTGGTTGGCAGCTGATGATGATAGCTTCAAAACTCTGCCCCTCATTAGGAACTAATGAGTGACACCACTGAGAACTACATCCATGTGTTATACAGCCTAAGATTCAGCATGGATTACATGCCTAGCAGCCCAGATGTAGTTGGCGGTACCTGTTACGACAGCCGTTGTGAGTTTGGTAAAAAAAAAAAAAAAAAAAGTCTGGACAGGTTCCAAAAAGCTAAAAACTGATGTGGTTTTACAGATGTGTAGCTTTTTGAGAATAGGGAATGATTCACTTTTTGTTTTTTTGTTCAGAATTTCCTCTCCCTGTTGTGTTTCAGGTGATATGTAAACCATTTTGGTCCCTTGTACCAAGCAGATTTCCACCCTGAGTCTGAGAGTTTAAGTTGAATCCTTCAGCCAACAGACTGACAGTCTATATACTTTTATAGAAAAAAATACACATTATTCATAACAGAACATTTTCAGGGTTTTGTTGCCATCAACTTAAATTAATTTTTCCCCAAATTCCCAGAAAATTTGGCCTACAACATTTCCACTGAGTCCACATTTCTGGATTTGAAGTCTCTAAGATCAGTTAAGGTAAATTAATTTTTAATGACAGCACTTAGTTAAAAAAAATTTGATAGTACAGTTTAACTTAAAGCAATGGACACATTGAAGTACACTTACAAAAGCTCATAAAATAGGAATTATTTTAGAGGCCAGCTACAATAAATATGTGTGCCTGTGTTTGTGACATTTATATTCAGGAAAAAATTCCTAAAAAATGTATTTGTAATGTAACTTAAAAATATTGCGTCAGACATGTTTGCATGCATGTCTGTTTAGACAAACCACAATGTTTAATGTTTTTACCTTTATATGACCAGGTAAATGCAGTGAATAGAAATTCCCAAAAAATCCTGTTAATATCAGTTATTAATTACTACCAATTTACCAAAATTCCCACGAAAGTTTCCAGCCCTATTTGCAATGCCTACATTTTTTTTTCTTTTTTGAGTTTGATCAGGATTTCTTTTATTTATTTATTTATTTAGGCTTCAAAATTTCATTTTAAATTCATTTCTGTCCATGACCATGTAGTATAATACAGTAATTAATTAAGTTGAGGAAATGTCAATGATTAAACACTGGAGACTGAAAGCTGTCCTGAGTCAAGGTGCAGCGGAAAAATAGCATGAACAACTGTTTCTTTTATTATTATAAACCAAATAAACTATGAATATGAACTAGTTCATTTCAAAGCGTGTGAGCTCATCTCAGAGCAAAATTATCTTTAGTGTAAACTTATAAAACACTATCCTGCATTAGCAGTAACACTGAGAGTCTGTAGGATTGACATCAAAACCATCAGTGTTTTTATGCTTTTAAAGGTGTGCTTACTTACTTTATTTACAGTCAGAATGTAAACCCTCCACTCCCCTGCTGCATCAGGATTCTCCATCTATACAGTCACACAAAATATATGAATAAAAGTTAATCAATAACTGGACTGAGTAAGTTGGGAGGAACAAAGTTATACCAATATACATGTCAGATCTGGAGTTTATTTTATAAATTTTCTGTTTTTGAGTCACACAGACCTTAGGGTGGATATGTTGATTAAAAACACAAGTATGTTATTTATTGTAATGCACCTTTAGCTGCACCTCATCTGTGCGCAGTTTGAGAGTGAAACCAGTCGGCTTCTTATTCATATATGCTCCATCAAGGTCCAGGGACTTCAGTTTCTCAAGGTCCACCCTGTCTGTGTACTAAGGGAGTCAAGAAAAAAATAAAAGAAATAAAAAGGTTGAAAGGATCACTTTTTCAGACTTACATACACAACTCTGCATACCTGTCAAATAAAGCACTTCAAAAATGAAAAGTCTAAGAAGCAGACGATAATTTCGTTCTCCACTCCACACAACAAGGAAGAAAAACAAGCTTTGCTTACTGTGTCCTGTGTGTCGTCTGTATACAGAAAGAGTGTGGCTCCACGGAGCTCTCCATAGAATTTCTTGAAATCCTGTAAAATAGATTTTTGATGTTAACACATGCTCCTGAAACAGCTTTCAAAACCTATTCAAAACCTTTGACATTTGCCTTTATCTTCACCTTCTCTGTAGAGCTCTTCTTCTGAAGGTGTCCAGCATGATAGAGGGGCAGAGCTGTGATGGCTTCCCTCCGTTTGTGGACGACTCGGGTGTTCTTAGACATCTTCCCACACTCACCCTAATCTGTCCGTTTCTCCTCTGATCTATTTTTTCAAAGCGCGAAGATTTCAGTGTTCCTCTTTGTTGGCTTCAGTGATGGTTCAGTTCCCAGCCGTTTTGTCAAGGCTTCAGTATATTTGATATGATTCCAGGTCAATAAGTATGCTCAGAGAAGCTTGCTCGCTCCCTATTCCTCAGCTGACTGAGTCTGTTTGACTCTCCGAGTTAAACAGACAAGGAAATGCTGCAGTGATTTCTACAGAAGGAAGTAGTCAGAGTAAAAATCCCAAATGAAAATACACTGTTGTACTTTGAACCCAATTGGAAAAGCAAGACAGCTTTACAATCTCAAAGTCAATAAAACATGTGAGTATGTACACAAACACAAAAACCCAAAGCTTAATCTTGATTTAACTGACTGATAAGTGAGATACCTGTATTAATGATTCCCTTCTCATTAACAGTGCAGCAGCCAAGATGAATAGACTATCTAATGGCTTCAATTTTTAAAGCTAATTTACAATTATACAAATACAGAATACACACACATACACACACATGGGCCTCTTGGCTCGAAGTGCAGGGTGTAAAACATTTAAAATTCCTTCTAATAAACTTTATTTTGATTGAAGGTCAACGTCTGATCATAATTTCCAAGTATTACATAAATGAAAGGTATCTATTACAAAGGTTCTCCAATGCATGCTTGTAAGTTTGTGCAAATGCAGAAAAAAAATGTTTGAAAATATTTGTCTGCTCTTTACAAGCCCCCTGCAGACGATGCCCGTCGCTGGCAACAGATTTCTTTCACAGCAGTGTTCCCTGACCCTGCTGGTCCCTCTGGCACCTCCCATCTCCACCTCTAATCCCTCATGCAGAGTGGGAAACCTACACTAAGCAGAGAAAACAGTCCCTGTTCTACATCACAGGGTCCCTAATGATGCCCTTCCTCAACCTCTTGCTGTGGAGCAAATGGCCACAAGGGGAACCAGGATGGGAGATAATATGTTGGACTGATGATGCTGTGTTCCCCTCTGTCTGACACCAGAATATATAAACAAACAAAACACAAATAGTGACTGTGTAATTTTGGCTTTATTCACATATTGTTCTTACATAGATGTTAATCATTTTTACAACATTTTTTTTTTTTTTTTTGGGGGGGGGGCTATTCTTCTTGTTCAGCTCTAATGACAAAGAAGCCCTAAGAAGGACGACAGACAGGAAAAAACACGTTATGAAAAAGTAAAATTGAACATACGTGTGTGTTAGATGCAGCTCTATTTAATAAAGTCTGACTGTAGATGTTTTGATTGTTATAAGCTGGTAGACCAGGATAAAAGGTCAGTCCGGAAAGAGGCATCCAGCAGTGGTCCCTCAAAGGTGTTATTACAGCAGCATGGCTGGCTGCTGGAGTTGATGAAGGAGATGTCTCCACCTGGAAAACAAAACAGGTTTTGCCAGGGTTCAGGTTCAACATCCTTTATCCACCCCACTCACTTGTTCTAATTAGTATGATAAAATACAAATGCCTGAGTACACATCTGTTAATTCAACCCCCTGTTCTAATGGTTTCAGTGATGGAGAAGAGAGGGTGTAAGCTGGCCTGTAATGAGAGCCTGAGGTGAGGAGAAAGCAGGGAGAGAGACAGAGGCCTGGGGAGCTGAGGTGGATAGCCTGCTGCGGAGGTTGTTATAGCTTGGGTAATATTAACACAGGACCACCTGCTTTAAGCATCAGTCTGCTGTGAGGTTTAAAACTACTGATGAGGACCAACTGTGATCTCAGCACCTGTTCTGCAAAGAAATCCACAATGTGTCTGAACCAGTGGAACAGAGGATGTCTGAGGAATTGGGCTCCTTATTTTGTTATTATTATTTTGTATTTCAACCTACTGTCTGTTTAAGTAATGGTTTTTTTTACATGAGTCTGGTTATTTTCTCTGCTAAAAAAGTACTGACAGACACAGGGGTGGTTTGTCATTCATTTGTTATTACTATAAGTACATAAAAAAACATTTAAAAAAAATGTTTTTGTACTCTGACAGCAAAACATTAACACTGAATAAAAGCAACTCACAGCTGTTTGCAATTAAGAAAGACCTTTAAAACGGTTCATTCAGTTCAGAGATCTTGAGACATAAAAACACTGAATAAACTCACAGAGTAAATTACCTTCTTTGCGTTTTCTATTGCATTTCTTTATTTCGAGAATTTCACTGATGTAGTGGGTCGACTTGGAAGAACAATCTGGTTCACTGGCAGCAGATGATGCTGATGACAATGAAAGATAGGAAGTCAGCTTGAGGAAAACATCAGAGGTGGCTCAAGAGAAACAAGAAGGGGCAGAAGAACTTACTGATTTTACACGACTGCAGGACTTTGTTTCTTAGGATCCTGTGAGGACAGATGACATTCACTCTCTGTTTCATTCAATATCTGTGACACACAAACCTCATGTAAACACACATATAAGGTCATCCATACCTGTTGATAGAGCTGACACTGGGTATGCTGTCCTGATCACACACTCTCTCCAGCAGTAGCTTGTCTCTGATCTCCCAGGCAAACATGGTGGGGTTGGACTGCTTTATCTGCAGGATTGTCTGCACAACTCTGGGTGTGGCTACTTTGGGTTTGGAGCCTCCAATTGCTCCTGGACTGATGCTTCCTGTTTCATTGAACCTAAATTTACAACAATATTTTTTTTTATACAGTTATTCAACTAAATTCCATAAATTTGATTTTTTTTATTTATTTATTTATTTAAAGTGAGGAAAAAAAAATTAAGAAAATCACAGTTGAGATTCAATGATTTGAAGACAGTAAAATGAAATTCAACTTAGAGTGAAAACTTTTTCGCAAAATAAAATTTCGTACTTTGAGATCGTAACAATACGTTCACATCGGCCCCATCATGAATAACCCAATATCAATGAGTTGAGTGATGTATAAATTAGGTTATCAAAAAGTAGCCTACATTACCTGGTCAGTATTTTGCTGACACACCCATGACTCACGCGCAGGCGGCGGGAGATTTCACAGGGGCGCACGCCCTGCTCCGCGAGCTCCACGATGCTCTGCCTCACCACATGCGGTAACGGTCGACCGTTGATGAAAACCCCGCCGAGCTGGTTCAACCCTCCGTGTCCTGAGCGCAGCAGTAAATCCAAAATTACTTATCAAAACAAATTACTTCCAAACTACCTAAAGGAAAAGTGCCGTATAACTTCTTCGAAATGGATTTCTCCAGAGTGAAGATGATTCAAAATCTTAAATTAAACGAGACACATCATTTGCCTACTTACTGTGCACGACGGCGAATGGCACCTGTCCAAAGTGTATGTCCATAGCAACAATCCCGGCTTTCTGATCAAGTTTTTTTTTTTTTTTTTTTTTTTTTTTTAATTTTTTTAAGTTAACTAAATCAGCCTACCTAAGATATGGAAACCTATGTCAAAAAATTTTGGCAGAAACCTTAAAAAATTTCACAGGTCGCAATATTTAGGTATGCCTCTGTTTGTTGAGCAGAGTGGCGTTCAACTGTCATAAGCACCTAAACTGTGAACAGCGGCGTCTTGGAAGCCCATTGTGGAAGCAGGGACACGTCCAGACTTTTGGGACTTGGGTGGCAACTGAGCGCTTATATATAAAGGGTTGACCACACACACACACACACACACACACGCACGCACGCACACACACAGACACACACACACACACACACACACACACACACACACACACACACACACACACACACACACACCAAAATTACTAAACATGGCTAAACATTTTTGACAGCATGTTTCAGGTAATTCTCCAGTCTAGTTTATTCATTTAGCCTTTAAACAGAGGCACTTGACATATTTAGCAGCACAGATCCACAGAAAAGCAAACAAAAATCAACTTTGGAGGACAAATTGTGAAGATTTAAAGAAAAAAACATTGTGAATGGACTGTAATTTTAAGCTGATTCTTCAATTCTGTCACGTTTAGACCTTACATTTTTTTCACATTAACACTCGTCATAGTTTGATTTGACGTGACCATCTAAATGTATGCAATTAGCCTATTCAATGCAGAAAACTAAAGCTTAACCAGTATGGGGCCTCGATGTTAAGTGTACACGTTGCGGCAAAGCTACAATAATAAATGAATTTTTGGGCCACTGCATATTTTGCCTCTTGATCTCTTTGTCAAATTTATGGTTCAACCTCCATTCATATCTGATTTGATGCCAGTGCAAAGGAGAGTGGAAAGTGTAAGAGGAAAATGTAGGAAACAAAACTTACATGTAGCTGAATGCAGAAAAAAGGAGCCACTGATGCAGAGAAGTGGTGAGGACTACAGACAAAACACTCAGTGTAAAACTTTTTCCAGTAAACATGACCTGTAACAAAATTATAGTTTTGTGTCAACTACACTGAAAGGTAAAGCCACAAAAAAGTCAATTCCTTAATATAAAGAAGGTAGGTAGACACCTTGAGAAATTCAGAAATGTATCATATGCTCAGTTATGTTTGTAGTTATGCGTGGGATTACAAAAACTGTTCCAATGTACCTGATTTCACCCTACAAGTCGCATCACCCACTATGCTCAAACTCCGGGTAAGGTTTTGGTTGTCCAGCGTTCGAAAACTCCTGGTAAGGCGCTGTAACATGTAAACATGAGTTAAAGTTGATCTGTTGCGGGTGTTTCCTCCTGTGTGAAACTGGTACCGAGACAGGGGTCGTCTAAAGCAGTACGCACTCAAATGACGCCTTGGTTTTTGTTCAAGGTAAATTCACCCTGGTTTAGTTTACTATTCTTTTCAACTAGCAGCTTAAGAGCTAGGGCTAGCATAGCACCGGCTAGTCTTTCTAACCCACGTGCCGGTTGTGTGTTGTATTTTGAATGTTTCAAAACAATTTTCATAGTAACACACTTAAAAGAGACACGTCTAAACCCGCAAATTTATACCTGTCCGTTTCCAGATGCCCTCAGTTTTGAAAGTGTTTGTGGACTTAGCTTTTAGCCATCGCATTGGATAGCAACTCAGTGAGCCATCGGTGGAGGGCGCTGCACAGCTGCTGTCTCCAGTTTGCACTATGGATATGGATTTCTTTTTCGGGGAGTCAAGTAGTTCAGAAGACGAGGCGAAGATCCTGTTCAGTCACCAAAAACACCAAAAGAGCTGTACACATGCTGCACGGCTCAGCAGGGAGAGCTCTCCCCCGCTCCTGTTGGCGTTCAGCACCAGCAGACCTAGTCCTGTTTCCAGAGTAGACTCAGAGGAGGAGGAGGAAGATACTGACCAACCCATCGAGGAGTGGATGATCCTTGGAGGAGAGGAGCAAGTCGAGGACTCAACAATCCAGCTCAACCTGAGCTACTGTAACAGCTCTGAGGAAGGCTCAGGGGATGAAGGTCAGATTACATTTGATCACAGTGTGGGTGAACACTGTGTGAAATAAGACCATCATCCTGTTTCAGTGGTTGTATTTCCAGGGGAATAGTTTTTGCTCGGCTGTGAAAATTGCATTTTTTGGATTCTGAACAGAAAAAAGTAGCTGTGAGTATTCTTAAAAAAAAATAAAAATCTTCTCAGAGTGCCTACCTACATGATTATCGGTTTGTCGTAAGGGGAATAATAACGGATAATAAGGGAAGATTAAAGAGTCAAACAGAAATGATAGCATTCCCCAGATTCAGCTTTTTATTTTTATTTCAAGGTAAGCCACATGAGATCAAGGATTTCTTGTTTTCTATTGACTGTGTATGAATGAAGTAAATTGATATCCCTGCTTACCCTTGAGTTTAAAATAGCTTTCAGTTCAACATTTCCATAAAACTGTGTTGAACACTGTTTTCCTTCAGCTAAAAGCCATTTATTGAGGTGAATTTTGACAGAATGTATAATTTTGACTACTTATAAATAAATGTGAGAGCCATTGTGCAGGACCTCCAACTGAGTCTGTCTGCTTTGTTGGTTGGCAGCAATACCTAATTGACTGTGGCGCAAAGTACCAGATGATTTACAGCCTGGAATAGTTTTTAATCAAATTCAGAAATTAAGACAGAAGCAAGTCTAGATTCACTTCTATAAATAAATGCCATCTAGGAATAATATGACAACATGACAATATGACTTACTAAAAGTAAGTTTGCTCAACCTTTCATCTGGTTTTGGCATTAGCTCTGATTAGCATTAATGAAGGGACTCATGTTCACATCAGGGAGCCCTCTTGTACAGCCAGTCCATCTTATATTATCTTGGCAGCCAGAAGCTCTGCTGGTTAAAAAGGTTTGAAAGTTTTGTCCCTTTTCCTCACCTGGTGGTGTTTCGTTGTGAGAAAGTTAGGTGTTTTTCATCAAATTTTCAGTTATGAGAGCTACAGCTTCCACTAAACAGATTATTTTAGAAATACTAAATTCAGGGCTTGGTATCAATTCCCCATGTTTCTCTATTTTTTTAATGCTTCTTTTGGATTTGTGTGAACTTTGAAATATTACCTCATCTGAGGAATCACAATTACAACATGTTTTTGTGCCTCACTCTCATATCTTGGAAAATGTTTCTTCTCCCTGTATAGATCCGGTTGTGAAGTCAAAGAAAGATACCTGGCTTGTATCAGAAAAGGACAAGGTAACTACTAAAATATGTTAGTTATAACATAATAATAACGCTAGTAATGCTAATACTTATTATTTGTTAATGTCATTATTGTAAAGTAAATATCACTGAATACAGTACATTTGAAAATACACAGAATTTAACATATTGACTAATCAAGGATAACACTTTCAGTGATAAAGATATTTATTGTAAAAACTTCTGAGAAACTCTAATTCTTGTATTGTGGATTTATCTTCAAAGTTCATTAAAATTATTTAAACTTTGCTGGTGTCTAAAATAACAGCTTGTGCTTTTTTACAATACTGCCTGTCATTACTTCCTGTGCGATGCTGAAAAGTCTCTGCACCTCCGCTATTGGTTGCCTGGTAAATCTCAGATCTGTAACAACTGCAATAGAGAAGGACATCTTGCCAGAAGCTGCTACTATCACAAGGTAAAGGAACACCCTCATCTGCTCATTTTTCTTATTCTTATACAGTCATTACAGCTTTGTTGTAGCTTGTTTTGTTTTCAATAAATGAATCTTACCTCCAATAGACTGGAATACTGACCAAACTGCTTAAACTTCTGACTGACTAAAACTCTTAATAGTTTCCTCTATGTGTAACATGATCCCCATCATGGCTAATTTGGAGCTGGGGAGTATTTCCACTTTTTCCTCTTTGTTTTCTGCATGCACTCATTGTCTGCTTTAATAATGATGCCTTGTATTTGGCTGCATAGACTGAATATTTTTCTGTCAAGCCAAAAGAAAATAGATATCCTGTGATGAAAATCTTTGAAGTTTTAAAATTCAAGTGTAAATATAACATTCACTGTTATTTTCTGATGAATTCTGCTCTTACCAACCAGCCTACCAGGTTATTTGTTCCAAGTTTTGTACCAGCAGAAGTTTGCTGTTAAAATTTTACCAAATTAAACACTTCTCTGCTGCCTCTAGAAACATCCTGTCTGCATCCTTTGTGGGATCATGGGCCACATCCAGTGGGACTGCCCAGACCGCCCCTGCTCTAGCTGTGGACTGCCTTCACACAGCTCCAGGCCCTGTGAAAGACCCCCAGTGCGGAATCAGCACTGCCAGCGCTGTGGAGTGGTGGGACACCTTTCTGATGTGAGTGTCCTGTAGACCCAGATATGACTTCTTGAAAAAAGTGTTGACATGTTGAAATGACTTTAAAAGCATCTATTCTGCAGTCTTAGGCATGTGTGGGCCTTTTCCATCAAGTGTTCAATGTTATCCAACCGTCTGTCATTTTTCTGCAGTTGCACCATGTTTGTTCCCTTGTATCTCAAAAGAGTAACTCTCTCTCTGTCTCCTGGGATGTCCTCAGGCCTGCCCCGATTTGTGGAGACAATACCATTTGACTGTAAGTAATATTTTAACCTGACTTACCTGCATCTTTTTTTATTCTGACTTAAAAAAAAATAAAAGCTCCCCTCTCTTGATATGTGAAAGATACAGAATTATTTCAGTATACTCTTGGCAAAATTTAAAGTTATGCATATTCTACCAACCAACTCATTTTTTCTCAGCTCTGATGTGTGGATGTGTATCATTTAAACTTAAAGAAACTCAACTTGTGCTGTATTTCTATGTGTCAACTTATTTATTTGAGCAGATCCGATTAGAGGTTCCTCTCAGGCCATCAACAGTCATCGCCCTCCAAAATAAAAAGTGCCTACCTTATTGCTACAACTGCTCAAAGCAAGGACACTATGGTTACGTAAGCTAGCAGAAATTCTTTGTTTGCTCTTACCATCTTTCCTTTCCTACTTCTTGATTTTCTCTTGACTTGCCTTAAAACTGCACACTTCCTGTCTTATGTGTCTCCACCCTCTCTGTGTATCTCTAAATAACTGTTTTCATGTTCTATCTTTTAGATTAGATTTGATGTACTTGTCTTTTTTAACCCCCTGCTTTTTCACTTTCAATCTGGATCTTCTCTTTGTCTACATCCTTTTTTTATGCAAGCTTAGTTTCAGGCTGCCTTTGCTACATCTATGCCTGTGTTTCTGTCTGAATCAGGAATGCACTAAGAGGATCAGCGGGACGTTTCTCTCTCTTCCCTATGTTTGTCATTATGACACGATGGATGACATCCTCAGCCATCACACCAGAGACCACAGAGGAACCAAAGGTGAGAACACATCCTGATATTAAGACTACAGTTCTGTTATGAAAAACATTTTCACGAATCTGTGTGTTTTGAAAAGTGTGGATTTTAGGGGTTTTACTTGTCTGGAATTAGATCTAACCCTTAAAGGGTCCTCTTTTAATGATTCTTTTGATGTACGACAGACAAACTGTCCCTGACTTTAAGCCATTTTGCCCACTTTTCTACTCCTCTGCTCTTTTACCTTTGATTACTCCAGTTGAGAATTGTAATGTTGGAGCTGTTTTAGTTATCTGGTGACCACAACACCATGCCGAAACAAAGGAAGTGCATCTTCAAGAATCTGGATCTCCCAGGACTTTAACTGTTTGAAAAACTGTAGGATGCAGTTTCTTGAATGATTTTGACTTTGTCCCTTTTTGTACAAAGGAGACAAATCTAATGTTCAATCACCTCCTCTCACTCTAACACATCAGTAGGGCTGAACGATTGGAATACAAGCAGGAAAATAATTTAATTGCGTTTTTTTTGGACCAATATTGCGATTGTGATTTAGAATGCAATTTTTAGGGTGTGTGTGTGTCTTCTACATTATTCACTTAACACAGTCAACACAACACTCTGTAGTATGACCAACACGACAAAGGATAGTGTCAACATATAAACAATTCTTTCCTGTAGGCCAGGCCCACGTGTTATGATGAAATGAGATGAATTGTTATGAATAATGTATCTTTCACTATTACAAACACAGTAGAATATTGACTGTTTTATTTAACTTCAAGCCTTGTAGACGTGTAATAAAACTATCATTAATTTCCCTAAATAAAATCAGAGAAAGGAACAAAGTCCTGCAGAACAAGAGGCAAGGTATGAACTATAGTCTGGAAATTCAATAGGAATCTTCTCTTCTATGAATCTCACACTAAATAAAGTGCAGAACTGTAAATAAAGACAAAGTTTTGGCTCAACCACTGAAATATGTATACTTGTGGATTGCACTTTTTAAATGCACTCAAACTTTTCTTTTCTTTTTTTTTTTTTAATTGCAGCCTTTGCAATTTAAAAATTGCATTGTATTACGTTGCGATGTCGATTTAAATTTGATTAATTGTTCAGCCCTACACATCAGCAAGATATAGTCATCACCCATGCTCACCATTTACTGCCCCATACTTCACAGCTGGGATCACACTGAGTGTTAGGGGCCCTGCTAGGGCCACATTGGGTCAGGCCTCAGCATTGGGTCTCAACACTTTTGCCCATTTTATCTTTACCGCTCATACCTCGACCCCTGCAGGCCAAGACTGACAGCTTCTTTTCCCACTTCCCCCTGGTGCACCATGTTCCTGTTTTTTTCATTTGCATTACATTCAGATAGCTTTTTATCAGACTTGTGGCTAAAGCCAGCCATTTGCAGCTTTACTCTTTGATAACTCAAGCTTGTGATGAAAAACTAGCTCTACACATGACCATCTTAAATACAATCTACCTTGTAAGACGTGGACCTTCTTAGATTTTTGTTGCCATTTTTTATATGTGCAGAAAAGTACAATGGATTTCTTCATTGTGAGGAAATTGACTGAGTGAAAAATACATTCCTATGTGTTATGCCAGATCCCATCTTAGCCAGTTTAAAACACGTCTGTTCACACCTGACCAGACTGGGCTTCTATAAAACAGTTTGCAATAATCACTCATGATGGAATCTCACTACAAGCTTCAGATGCAGATAAATATCATTCGCCCTCACTCCCCACCCACCATTCTTGCAATAATAATCTTTGAAGCACAGAGATAGAGAAAACTGTCATCATGTCACCAAATAGAAGGACAGCTGGTCTTCAAGGCTGCAAATATTGCTATGTTTTGGGACTCATTATTGAAAAAAAAAATGGAACCCATGCGGCGAGGTTTCACTGTTTACATTGAAAAAGACACAATTTTCAGCATCATGTACTCTCAGATCCATGCTTTTGAGGCTTGTTTCATCACTGTGAAGCTGATGAACTGCTCACATGTTTCATCTCCTGCTTGTATTACAAAAGAAAAGAGGTTCTGATTTTGTAAAATATCAAGTTGTACTTGTAGATACAGATCAGATAATTATCTTTCTGCAGAAAGGAATGGAGCTAGAAAAACAGACAGATCAGCTTTATTTTCATCCGTCTCCTGTCATATACATGAAACACAAGAATTCTTGATTAAAATAGACATGAACTAGGCTACATATGGATGTAAGTTATACATCCTTTAAGTTTAAATTTAACTTTTTGAGTGACTCTTTGGATGATCTCACAAACCACAGCATCCAAGAATAGTCAAAACAGTCCTACATATTTTCTTTCTTGGTTATAAGGTGCCATTAAGCTTCCTGAGTTGCCAAACAAGTTTGGAGCGCTTCTTTAAGCTGTGTGTACTGGGGGATGAATTCAGCTTTTACTTCAGCCACGTTAGCTCTTTTTCATGAAGTTGAAATGATGATTTTTTTTTCTGTTCTAATTACTGAGTCAATCAATACTATCAACAGCAGACCCTCCAGAAACTCCTTTACAACCTTTTTTTGAGCTGTCCTGATAAACTGTGTCAAAAGTGTGTCATTGGAAAATTTATGAGCTCATTAACCAATTTTAGAAAAGACTGGTAATGATGTCTCTGGTGTGTCCTTCCATAATTTCCATGGCTCCCAGTGTAGCCATGGAAATAAGTAAGAGAGGATTTCGAGCAGTTTTTCTTTTTCTGTACAATGTTTATCATTTACAGCATTATCAGACATTTGAGAATTCATAGAAATGGCTTATGAAAACAAATTGTATGCTGCAGACAGCTGACTAGTTCCAGGAATGCTTAACATTGGCTGTTACATTGAATCTGATGCAGTTAAGGGCATGAATGGTTTAACCCTTAAAGGGCTGTTATGGTTTCCCAAAATACACCTGTGTACTGACTGGTCTGCAAAATTGTGATTTTTAGATAGTGTTGAGTTTCACTCTATAACAATATGTTTGTATTTCTATATGTTTGTGACATTGTGTCAATATGTCAAGACACTGTGTGCAAATCATCACCACAATATTCATGAATGGTCAACTTCAAGAAAACACTTAAAATCCAGTGTTCAGTCTGCTTTCAGCTGTTCTTGCTCACTCCGTCATTCATTCATTCATTTGTAGTTGCAGAATGCATCATTGTGCTCTCTCGTTGTTCACTTGTGTTTTACTTCTGCTGATTTTTGCTGGGCAGGTAGTGTATTTGGCTTCATGTGAGTTTTTTTCTCTGAAAACAGCTGCCTACAATGACTGGAAACAGCTTTGATGAGAGCATTTAGAGTGAAACAGAATAATAAAGTTGCAGGCTGTATAATCAACACAATGAACTGAAGGACTCTTCTTACAGCTGGCAAATCTGCAGAGGCTGTTTGTATAGTCCAATAGGTTTGTAATGTAGAGAAAATTTGTTTCATGTGTGACACGTTGTTAATGGTAATCCTCAATTCATGTTTCTGCAAACAACAGGTTCTTTTAAGTCATTGTCAAACTTAACTCTACAGGCTTGTACAGGTAATCCTGTAATTTTTCCCTTTGTTAATGCTGTGTTTGCAGAGCTCATAAGAAGTGGATCCCTGCTTTTCTCAAACCAGAAGTCTGACACACCAACACAGGAGTGTGGTGAGGAGAATCAGTCAGTCAAAGAAAAGAGCAGGACAAAGCAGGAATGGTATAACCAGTCTGCAAGAAAAAAAACGTGGCCAGAGAGGCGCAGAGAGCGACGAGAGGTCAAGAGGCTGAGGAGAGAGGCTCAGGCCAGACGAGAGGGGGGAGTATTTGGAAGACCTCTGAGGAATTATGATGAAGAAGATCACCCCTCAGACCCCTTCAGGTCTCCTTTTCTTGATCATAAGAAGACCCCACCTCCTCCCCAAAAGATGAAGGGGAGAGACGAAGCAGGTGGCAGGAGGAGCAGGAAGAGCAGAGAAGCCGAGAGATGGAAGAAGAGGGGAGGGTTAAAACATGGGGATTTACATCCATATGTTGACATATGTGAAAACCTTCTTTCCCCAAAACAAAGAGTACGTCACAGAAGAAAATGAAGTGTAATTTTTTTTTTTTTTTTTTTCAAACGGGTAACATGTCACTGGATGAATAAACATTTTTGTAATTGTCTTTGATTGGTGTGTTTATTTATGTATTAAGAGAAAAAAGAGAAACATTAGAATAGCATAACAAGTTTAAAAAGGATCTGGTATCAATTTACCTTTGTATGGACTTTTGGCCTCCTGTTTTCAACACTAATTATCTATACATGTATCAACACACTGTATGTTTTTTTGAGGGTAGTGTGTGTGGGTTTTTTTTTTTTAATCTCCCCAATTATCTTTGCGTTTAACTCATTTTCTTTCATTTCAATCGTGAAAGCCAGTTCAGTTGTACCAAACTCTGACTGACTTGGAGACGAGAAAGAAAAATGGTGACCGAAATTTCACTGTACAATAATGACAGAAAAAATGAATTTTGTGATGGTCTTCCCATTTAAAAAAATTCCCTTATTGTTTAATGCGAAAACCAACAAGAACTGGGGTTTGGGGTAGCCGTCCGCAGGTCGAGCCTTTTCGCCCCAACGTATGTAGAAGTCGCCTCTGAAAAGCTCTGTGAAGCCAGTCGCGTTCAAAGCGTTGTCTTATAGTATTTCTGCTATGAAGCTGCTAAATTATTAATGAACTGAGCAGCTGCCTGGGGTTTGCCAGACCAGAGTAATCGACTCAGATGAAACGCTCTCATGGAAAAGCAACCTCGATAGCATCCTATGGTACAAGTATTGTCATAGTCAGTGTTATTTAGATTTAAATATTGTCCGCTATTTGTTTTGACTTGTGAATACACACGCACGCAAAAGAGCGAGCAAGTAGCGGATTACATTTTTTCTGTGATCGATTGGGGTTGACTTGACAGAGATGCGAAACTCCCATTGATTGATCTTCCCCTACACTCCCCGCTGACCAGAGAAAACAGTCGATAGCGTACGCGAGAGGGGATTTAAATTGAACAAATACTGTCCACCTCACTTGACGGATAAGGTAGATATCTGTTTTCTCATACGGTCTGATGTAATTCGCCTTTCGCACTGTACAGCGACCAGCCTAACCTCGACACCGTGCGACGTTTGCTAGCTTGTAATGTCGGCACTGTTGGACTTGTTTTCCCCTCTAGACTCCGCTTCCTGTTAGCCTTGGGCTAGCTCTAAAACCGACATAATGCTAATGAACGAGCAGGTTTAGTCAGTTAAGGCAAATAGGTGTTACTTTACTTCTTACAATAAGGTACCCGATGCTATTGAGTTGGAATTTATTCACAAACGAATGCTTCTAACTTTGTTCTAGAGACAGTTGTTAGGGCTGCTGGTTTCCTTTAGTTTGCTAACGCTCGATACCGAGCCATCTTGCTTGTGTTGGGGGGATTTAAGTATTTAACTTACAAAGCGACCGGTTATAATTTCATTTGTAGTTTTTTGTTAGTACACACATCTTCAATGGACTTACAGGAATAGCAGCCGAGTTTGTGCTAGAAGTACCTTTAAAACACATAAATGTACTGTGGGAAATCCTGACTGATTCACTGTGAAAAGACAATAGAGAACCTGAGACTCGCACAGCTGTGGTTTTTGTAACGACTAAATTCAATGATAACTAACTTAGGGAAAATAGTAGTTTTTGTATTGTTTCGTGTAATTGCCTTCCGTTATAAGTAGGTTGTCGTTTGAGTACTTTTGCAGGCGTAGAAGTGGTTGAATAAACCGTGGTTTCTGTGTGGTTGACCCGCTTGTTGATGGGGTCGATGCAGATGGTGTTTGTGCGACACACGAGGGCTTCCAGGTATCTCCTCTCATTATACTGAACCAGCAGCTTTAAATGCCTCAGAAAACACTCGCAGCAGCCGGTCGTCATCAGAGGTAACCAGGTAGATAGAGAGACGCGGTCTGAAGAGGTAGTCTGTTTCTGGACGTCCATCCCTCCAGCCTACCTTCATCACGTCCATCCACCACCGCCCTCTTCCTCCTCTCGAGTCATGGACCCCCCGAGGACGCGGTCGCGGTCTCGATCCGGCTTCTTTCATTTCGGCTTAACTGGTAATGTTGGAAGCAATGGCAGTGGCAACGCGGTTGGCAACGCGAGCATGATGAACGCCGGCGGAGGAGGGGTGAGCTACCCGCAGCAGAGCAACCCCGGCTGGGTGCCGCACCACGGCGGTCGCAGCTACCCGGAGAGTCAGCAGCAGCACGCCCAGGGGAGCTACCTGTCCACGGGGGCACAGCGCCACTCCTCACACGGAGCTCACAGACACCCCGGTGCTGGTAAGTCAGGCTCAGTAAACAGGGCCTACACCTTGGCCAGATGCACCATCATACACACACCTAAACACTGGATACACCCCTGAGGGATGTGAGCACTAACAGCTTACCAGGCATTGAGATATTTAGTTAAAAGGTTTGGTTCTTTTACCACCAGCTGTTGCTTGAAAGGCCAGCTATATGCCATGTCAGGTGTTGTTGTGGGTCTTTTCTTTAAAAGGTTTTACCAGCATTTCCCTAAGTTAATAAAAGCAAAGATGGACCCCGAACCATGGGTAAAATGTGCATATTTCAACCGTGAGTCATCAATTAAGTCAGTAATAAACAATATAATATAAGTCACTATGTGGAGGTATACTTTTAAAACAAATCGGTGCGTAACGGTTACTAAAAGATTTAGTGATCTAATCTGAAGTACCGGGAGCCACAAATATCAGAGGACCAGATCAGGGGCCTGGAGATGTGTTCCTATTGTATTCTCCATCAAGGTTTAAAGAAAAACAGTGTGTGAAGCCATAAAGCAGTTTAAAGTCTAAATTCCAAAAGTAAAACTCACTGAGTTTGGTGATCAAGGATTCCCCATAGTTTACCATCATAAATGTAATCATTTAGCCTTATCTTCTATTTCCACTTGTGCAAGCCCGTCTTATCCCCAAATAGTCCAAAACTTGCCTTATTCAGTTGTTCAAGGTCAAGTTCAGAAGGTGTTGTAGAGTCAAGCAAACCAAGAAAATAGATTGTGTCATTGTTTTTGTTTCTTCAGTTTTTTAAAACTAACTGTTATCAAACAAACAGTTCAAATGGTTCATTGTCCTCATTACAAGATCAACGACTTGGTCAACTAAGAAGACAACAAAAACTAATCTTGAATCTTGAGAAAAGACAGAGAAACACAAAATAACAGGAATAAAACTCTAAGCAGCAGTGCATCGCTTAAATATTTTGTTCAAAATGGAGAAGGTGACCACGGTCTTAAACGCTGCAGACAGGGCCATATTCTTTCATAATGTTTTCATGAGAGCTGCTTATTCCTCCCTGTATACATACGTTTAATTACATGTAGGTTCTGATTGAAAATAAAAATTAAACACTGTAAGGCTCCGATATGTCAAAAAGAGTAAATTCACCAGGTTAGTGACATTTTGACCACACACTGGAGCTTCAGCATCAGACCGATATATGTAGGTTTGCATCATGTGTGCAGTTGTGGCTCATCCCTCAACATGTAATGTTTGGAGCCTTCAGAGCTCTGGGTAATCTGTTTTCATGACTCAGTCTCCTGGTTTCTGTCTGGTGTGTCAATAGAGAAAATCCAGGATTTAAAAAACTAGAATAAAAGTTTATCCAGGTTTCTAAAACCAGGATACTGTATTTACATACATATCACATGAATGTGACAGGATTATAACCAGGATACTTGTGCGCATGTAAGCACACACAGTGGTACCAGTGAGTTTGGTGCTCAGCAGGTTTCCATTGCTGACCGTAGGAAAGTGACTTCTGTAATTCTAGATTAAGTTCCCCCAATGGCAAAAATAGTACAGTGAATGAATAAAAGCTGGCTTTTAATGGGCCTCTGTTGTAATAGCAGCACTGCTTCCAAACACTCAAAATAACCCACAGAGGGGACACCACTAAAAACACATGCTTCCCAAATTGAGCAACAGAGGGTCTTATGTGAATGACTTATAGAGAGTATCTCCCAGCTGTGTGATCTGCCTCAGTTTCCCGAACAGCTGCACATGCTTCTTCCTTAATGACTGGGGTCTTTGTGTGTGTGTGTGTGTTTCTGTGTAGGCAAAATAAAAGTGTGGATCTTAGAGTACATGACAGATTTCTGTTTATCTGTGCTTAGTTTTTGGTTTCTTTGCACTTTACTGTACAATGTCACCTGCCATCACTGCATGCAGGTTAATTATTGCTCTTAAATAGCCAGTTCCTGTAATTAGAAAGCAAGTTGGCTTTTGGCCATTAATATAATACTGATAACATTTTCTATTGTTTTAGATTTGATAAAATTCAACTATTTGATAATAATACACAAAACCAAAAATTGATGAACTTAACAGTTTTGTCAAATTAATAGTGTTGACTCTAAAGAAAAAATTACAAAAGGGGCTTCTGGATTTCTATACATATTAAGCTGCTAATAAAATCTAGAAAAGGTTTTAATTCTAACATTGGAATCTAGCAGTTGCCTGTTTCCCGTATTTCCACAGCCTCTGAGCTCTGCTGGTAGAATGCAAAACAGACAGACAAACATTACTCGAAACCAGCCACGCTTATGACGCTGCCTGCAGTGTCTGCAGACGTTTGTTTGTTTTTTTTATTTTCATTTTTTTTGATCGACCTCAGAAAGGCAGGAATACACGGATGTGGATTACGTCTGAATAGCATTAATTGGCTCAGTTCATCTGTTTCTAATGCTGACTGTGTCAGGGTTGGGAGTGGAGGTGTTACCTCTGCTTCTCCCTCCTCTTTCTTCCCCCATGTGTCAAACATGTTATCACCCAGTTAGCCTGCATTATAACATGTGTCAGTGTCAGACTCCCAACACTGCAACCCAATTGTGACCAGGGTCTACTGATCTTCAAAACAGTGATCACCAGAGATCTCCAGACATGATTTTTAGCTTGTTTCCCTTTAATAACAGTGTAAGAGCTTGTGTCTTGGTGTAAGATAAGGATCAGAATTCTCCTGGATTCAGTCTTGCCTGCCTGACTTAATGTCTGTCATGAAAAAATGGGTTCCTCAGCAGCCAGGCTCAGGGGTAACAGGATTGTTATTTGCAAACAGAACCCATCAAGGCCTGACTGTCTCTGCCCTGAACCCTCTGGCTCCTTGTGTGAATTGCCACTAACAGACCTAGTTCTCCTCAAAACACACCGGCCACCAAGGCCTTGGACCCCATAAGGCCTAAATAAAAAGCAGAATGGATGAATTGAGATGCAAGCCAGTAGGTTGGCTGTTCTGTGGACTAGCGAGTCAACTGACAATCCCTCTGTTCTCCACAGCCACTAGCAGGGCGCCTTTGAGCTGTCACTATCGCCAGACTTCACATGGCTCTGGAGTGGCATCGCAAAGACAAGAAAGGAGTTGGGGGGGCTGCTTTCAGATCTGTTGTTTCTGAGGAGCCAGACGGGGGCTGTTTGGATGAGGGTGGCATAAAGGGAGAAAGCAGAGAAGAGATTGGGGGGAGGAAAGATTTTACCCCCTCTTTTTGGTGATTAAAGGTTTTTGGGGGACTGCTCAAAGGAAACTCTTGTCAGATGAGTTCAAGGACATCCTTCTTAAGCCGCTGAAATGTCTGGATGCACATGCTGCTTCCAGATTGCACATGTTGGCCGACAGATAAACAGCTGGGAGAGCGTTGTGTTATTCTGAGATTATGTTATGGCATTACTGCGCTATTCAGGGATGATTTTTTTTTTCTTGTATTCCAGTTTTTGGGACACACTTATATCATTGATGCCTCTGAAGAGTCTTTTCTGTGACAGTTTATTAATCTTTAGAGAGAGATTTTCATCCCTAGCTCAAGGAGATTCAAAAAAGGAAAGCAACAGCAGTGGCCTGTTGTGGCAGAATGAATAAAGGTTCATTGACTTGCTCAGGGACTCTCAAGCATAGCACATGCCTCCAAAAATTTTATTTTTTAGACAGGCTTTTAGTTTCGGTTGATTGTCATAGATTAAGTCAACACTGTTTATATAGTTTCTGGGATGACTCCTAAGCTGAAACATTTTCTTTTTTATTTTTGTTCATCTGGGTAATCAAAATACATCTGTGAAGTGCTGGAAAAATCAAGTCAAGATCCAAGATGTTGTCTTTATAATGCTTGTTTTGGTCAACAAACCATCCAAAACTATTAGATATAGTCCACAAGAAGTGGGAATGAAACAAAGAAAGCAGCAAATATTCAGAAGAGTCCAACTCATTCAATAGTTTGCTTTTTTTCTGTCAAGTTATTTTTTGGACTCTTTTTAAAATGCTTTTAATCAAATAGGAAAGGACAGTGGATAGAGCAGCAAACAGAGCTAGAGAGTGGGGAGTGATATCCAGGAAAGAGGCCCCGGGGTTTTGAACTCAGGCCACAAAGGTGAACCTCTTGGAGCGCAACCTAGACCACTTTTTTTTTTTTTTTGAGTTCATGACTTTGACATTCAGAAATAAAATGTTAAAGTGTTTAAATAGTCAGTAGTTTAACTTTTTCCCCCAAAAAATTAGATGATGAGCCCATGACTAGACACAGGAGGATGCATAGTCTGTATCTTAACGATGCCGTGATGTGTTGACGAATAATAAGTGGATGCCTCTGTCGTTTGTGTGAGTCTATGTTTTGGCTTTTCATGATAGATCAGAAGGAATGATTGTTTTTTTTCTGGGATCCACAGAAGACCGGTCCAGTGTGACATCTTACAGAGATGGCTTTCTTTCTTGTGTTTTAAGCTGGAACCTCAGAAGGCTTTTTGGAGGAAAGAACGATCAGCAGCGTTGTTTGACATGGATAATGTCAGATGTACCTTCATTTTTTTTTTTTTTTTTACATAAAATAGGGTTTTCATGACTGGATCTTGTGATTAAAACAAATAAGCTTGTCTTCATTTAGATGACAGCTTTGTTGCATCCAGAGGTCTTTGTATTTGTAAAATAAAAACCTAACCTAGTATGGTTTTGTATTTCTGACGGCAGGGCAACTGTTTGTCAGTGTGTATTGCATTGTTGATGGTTTCTTTGAAGCCATTTCCCATCTGATAAGGTTTATTTTTTTCTCTGCAGGAGGAGTGTTACATTTTCATCCTGATAATGTGTGCAGCGATGACCGGGACAAAGTAAGTGTGAAACATGACCCATGCCTGTTGCCTCTGCTTTGCTTGTTTGAATGGGATTTGTATCTCATTGTTTTCTTATTCATCCTCTCCTTTTGTCTGTGCTCTTTTTGTTTTACCCTGACCAACCTCCCACCCCCCACCCCCTGCTTCTGCCTCCCCCCTCCTCTTTTCACCTCTGTGCAGATGGAAGATAGCCCGAGCCCGAAAAGGCAGCGTCTTTCTCAGCAGTCCATGTTGGATTTAAACTCAGCCCCTCCCTCTACTCCTTCCTCTCCCATTCGCCCCTGGGAACTGCCTCCCAGCCGCAGACCACACCCCCACTACATGCCAGAGAGATGCCACACTCCACTTCGCAACAGACGCAGGTTAGTGTGAATGTGTGCATACATCATTCATATCTGAATGTTCTACCTGCACAGCATTCAGATAACTTAAACAAAAGCTGAGGTATAAATAGATGCAATAGTTAAAAATGACCTAAAAATTATCATTTTTTGAATCTCTTTGTTTATTGGCTGAATTTTGCCACAAGCACCCATATTTATTTCTATGGTTTTATTTATCATATCTTACTTTCTGATCAATTTTACTAGATTTTTTTATATAACAGGTGGATTTTATCTTTTTTTTTTTTGTCTTTATTGTTAATGGGTGTGCGAGTGCTGTCAGTATGTGACGCCCACTGAAACAAATTCCAATCCACAGTCGACATGAAAATTAAGTATTGAATCTTGAATCTTTATTAGATAAATCTAAAAAAAAAGAAACATTTCTATAGATTCAATACTTATGATGGGGAAAAAATAAACATTTCAAAGTGTGAGCCCTGTGCTTTCTCTATAAATTTCAGTTTTGTTATAGAGCAGTTTGCATCAGACGAAGCCTTTCTTGATTTATACAACTTTTGTTGTTAAAGCATCAACTTCTGTGATGCCATATATATAGATTTTTTTGAGTCTCTCCATCCCTATACTATTCAAAAAAAAGGATTTAGGCCTTAAAGTCATGAACTTCTTCCTCTTTCTGGCTGTTTGTCAGTATCAATGCTCAAGTGGAGCCAGTTTATTATGAGAACTCAAAATATTTTACACATACACGTAGTCTGTACTGCTGTTCATGGGAAAATTTGTCTGAAGCCGTTTGTGGCCCCAGATGGAGCTGCTGTTAGTCTGACATCATCTGAGTCAGCATTAGTCAGGCCTGAAGGCTGTATTAATAAAAGAAACCTGGGATCATGGAGTTTGTGAGTAAAAAGGAGCTCATGGACCTCTGTAGCAGACCTCACCTTTGCTCCAGGCTGAAGACACAAGAAGATTCTGGCTGCTTCTGGCAAAAGCACACTCCTGTTCATGATAAGACGCTTTGTGGCTCAGATGCTTTGTCATACCTTGTTGAAATTGTTTCCTATTAAATGGAGGAATGTGGATGATGAAAAGCATTTCTTTGTTTTAAAAAGCTGTTAGTAGGGTTTACATGATTATAGGAATGAATTAGTACACTTCAGTGAATTGTTGTAGGTGGCTGCTCCTTTTTATATTTTGTTTAATGTGAATAGCGACACAAATATGGTTGCCTCCTCTTAAGTCTTCTCTTCTTTTCCACCTCAGTCCTCCAATGAGACGCCAGCGTGGCCGAAGAGACCGGCTGACTCGCCATCACCACCACGCCCACAACAACAACCACCACTTCAATAGCAACAACAACCATCACCATCACCACCTTCACCACCACAATGCCCACCACCCTCACCACCACCACCTGCACTCCCACCACGTTCCGTCGTCAGGCCACCAGGATGAGAACTACCGTCACCCTGCTCCCCCCCAGGGCTACCCGCCCTACAGCCAGCAACCACCGAGAGGGCTGGGGCCAGGGCAAGAGGAGAGACAGGGTCACCATCCTCCAAACCTGTCCCCAAGGCCTCTTCACCAGTCTCCAAACATGTCTCCCAGGCTGCTGCACCCAGCAGCTCATCAACATCCACACCCCCACCCACACCCATCCCAGCAGCAGAGCAGTGTCGTGCTGGACCTTCATGAGCAGGTGCCTCTTTATAAGAACATGTGTCTGTGTGGGGTGCATTAGGGGAAAAGGAGTGACAGTGTGGCTCATTTCAGGTCATATGACACAGGCACATAGTGATGTTCAAACGATAAATCACTTGGCCCTTTGTTAAGCCTCTAAAATCAGACATGTTGCACTTGTTTGTTCAAATAGAAACGCTTTCTCTTCTTGTTTTTTATAAAAATTAATTTAGTAATCATGCCTTTTTTAAATCTGAAAAGCATTAACTTTATGTGGTTGTTTAAAAAAACAGTCTGAATGCACTTGACATGGTTGTTGTTTTTTTTAAGAGGGGATGTTTGGGCTACAGTTGTTTAGCCTCAGGGGATGCCGGTCACTTCAACCTCTTTGATGAGGATCTAGTTGGAGGACCAGGACTTAATGTAGGCTACACCCTGCTGCAGGCTAGGTCAGCTCTTCTGGCAGACAATTTTAACAAACTCCAAACAAAGCACTATCTCAGATTTGTGCTCTCTGTTTCAAAAACAGCATGCACGTCTGTACCTCCAGTGCACTGATCAGAATCGTGAAACCACAGCTTGAAAAAGTCTGTTCATGTATCATCTGCTTTTTATTTAGCAAATATCATCCAAGATACTTCTAAGAGAATGAATATTTTAGTATGGACTCTGATGTGGTTGGTTTAAAGTCCAGGACCTCTGACTTTTTCTTCTCCATATTTAGGGTTCAGCTCCGGTATCGTATCCTGTGTCACCTCCGGGGGCACCCCCAGGCCTGCCGCCCCGTTCTGCTCCACAGCAGATCCCAGCATGCTCAGTGGTCTTCAGTGGACAGCACTATCCTGTGTGCAGCGTCCCTCCTCCAGTGAGTCTGACTGAGATCAGCTGCTCTCTTTCTGTGATGAGTTGTTTTTGTAAACTCATGATTTCAACTTCCTTTACTAAATGAAGTCTTTCTGTTTTTTTTTTCTCTGTTCATCTGCTAGGTGCTTCAGACGTGCTCTGTCCAGCACTTACCAATGCCTTACCCTTTCCCGTCACTGCTGTCCAGTGACCCTGCCTTCCTGCTTCCTCCTCCCCACCTTCCCCATCCCCCAACACACCTGACCCACCATCCTCCTCACCTGCCTCAGCCAGGACAGTTTGGACCTTATCCAACACAGCAGGCTCGATCTGTGAGTAGGATGTTTTCAAAGTGAATCATGTTTCAGTCTTTCTTGATATTCTTCAGTTTACAGATGACTGAGATGCAGTGTTTTAGTGAAATCATTTTATTTTCAGAGGTAGGAAGGTTAGCCTAAATTTTAGGTGTGTCTGTTATCATGATGAATAAGTCAATGTTGTGTTAACATTTTATATTTGTGCTTAGATTTCTAAAACATTTTCCTTTTCAATTCCAGCCGTTACAGAGGATAGAGAATGACGTGGAGCTGCTCGGGGAACACCTGTCTCTAGGTGCTGGGCTCCACTATCCTCCCGCCACCCACCCTGCCCTCACACCACACTCTACGCAACTCCACTTCCTGTCCCATGACCCTCTGCCTCAGGAGTTCTTTGGAGTGGTGAGACAAAAAAATAGTTTGAAGTTTTCTTTAACTTTTGTGCAGAAGGGAAAATAAAAGATACATAAAAGTAACTTGTTATGTGTGTTTTCAAATGACCCGCAGTCCTACCCAAACTTTATCCCTCGGCGTCTACCGGGGCGACGGTACAGATCACAGCAGCCACTGCCACCTTCGCCTTACCACCCAAGCCTCCTGCCTTACTTCCTGTGAGTAGAACATTCTCCAAGATGTGACTGGCAGGGATAAATGTATTGGTGTTTCAATTTTAAGCAGGTGACCGGACATGATTTGAAATATGCTGCTGTTTTCAGAATGTCTGTTATGATGTGTTACTAATAGTCTTTTAGACATAGCAGCCCCTCGGCTAAATTCACCAGTCCAAAAACCACAACCCAAGGGTTTAAAATCAGTAACCACCATTGTCATGTCATTTAATAGAATAAACTGAGGATTCAGAAACAGCTGGGTATTGTTTTCAGAAATCCTCAGGTAGTGCACTCATATAGACATAGCTAAGGCAAAATACTCAACAGTATCAAACAAAGAGATGGCTGCAAAAAGGCCAGAATTGACATAATATTCAAAAAGTGTCAGATAACGGTGAAATCTTACAATAACAGACATAAATAGAATGGGATGGATTTTGATGAACACATGGTGCATTCTCTTCAAACTGGAATATCTAATCCAGGCTGTCTTTACACCGTTCATGCTGACAAGCTTCACAACAATAAATGGACGAATCAAGACTTCAGCAAGAAGAATGATAAAAAAAAATTAAATTGGTAAAAAGTGGTATAAGACTGAAGAATGAATCCTTCAAAACAAAGACTTATCTGCTGTCCAGAGGCAGTGAGTGCCACAGTTTTTGTGAATGAAATCAGAAAGCTCTGTTGCTTTAAGCCTTAGATGAACTGAACTCAAAGTTTTCTCTTTTTCATGTCTCCCTGTGTAGTTCAATGCTGCCAGTCCAGCCTACAGGTCCTGCTATCAGTCTGGAGCTGGATGTAGACGATGGGGAAGTTGAAAATTATGAGGTTAGTCTTTATCCACTTTCTTTTTATCCTCTTTTTCTGTGTTGGATGTAGACTCATTTTTCTGGGCTTTTATTTTTTTCTGACTCACAGGCCCTCTTGAACCTGGCTGAACGTCTTGGAGAGGCCAAACTCAGAGGATTGACAAAGGGAGACATTGAACAACTTCCTTCCTATCGGTTCAATCCAAACAACCACCAGTCTGAGCAAACACTGTGAGTGCAACCATTTTGTAACCATGACATCATCGCTAGTGGATAGGGTGAATTCTTCTATGAGATAATGTTCTTAGCTCCTCGGTATCACCAAAACTATGTGCCTTTTTGTGGATAAACACCTTTAAATGCTGTTCAGATGTCTCTTACCTTTTTATCAGAGACTGTTTATTTCTGTCAGAGTTTGTCAGGTTACCTAGACTCTGAACAAAACAAAGTAAAAAAAAATCTTCATGAATTCTCTTACAACTTTCTTGTGTTGTTTCTTGTGTTAATGCCTGTTGTTTTGCAGGTGTGTGGTGTGCATGAGTGATTTTGAGTCCCGCCAACTGCTGCGAGTTCTGCCCTGCAGCCATGAGTTCCATGGGAAGTGTGTTGACAAATGGCTGAGGGTAAGTGTTCATCCCAAAAAAGCTTTCTGTGTTCCATGTAGTACATTGCTACTTATTTTGTGTTCATGTTTGAGGTTTATCATATGGTTTGGTAGTGATTAATTACCAGGTGGAAACTGGTATGAATTGAGACTTTGTCACTAACTAACCAAATTAATGTTTTTGTTTTTTTGGTGTAAATTGGGTTGTGAAAAGTTAAAAACCAATACAAAATGTGTTACAAACACGTCATAATCTGAATCCCTTTAGTTGGGGTGGGAGTGGTTATCATCCAACATAAACAGTGTCATCATTGAACATTTTATATAATAAAAGATAATTTCTCCCATAATAATTTATATTGTTTTTCTTTTCTGTGACCACAGGCCAACAGAACGTGCCCCATTTGTCGGGCAGATGCATCTGAGGTGCAGAGAGACTCAGAGTGACCACAGGGTGGCGCCAGACACTCCTGATAGATTGTCAAACACATTAGCACTACCTGCTCCTGATATATGATACATGTACTTGTTTATACACAAGCGCACACACATACACACCACTTTCTTGTCTCTTTATGTTACGTTTCCTGCTTGTTTGTTACCATTTAATCCCGGACCCTTGTTTCTCATATTTTATGACTTTGATTCTTGCCCAGTTATCTTTCTTAATGTCATTCTCCTCTCAGTTTTTCCTGTTCACATGAATGCAGACCTTCACTGCTTGGGTGAAATGCATTCTCACTACTTTTTTTATTTGGTGTGTGCGTGTGCATTCATTCATGTGAATGCACACAAGTTGCTTGGGTCAGCCCTGTAATGCTGGGATGTGGTACATGAGTGTGTGTTTTCAGTATGTGTGTGTGTGTGTGTGTGTGTTTGTAAGTTTGTAAGAAAGAGAATTTTAGATGTATAGCATGCCTGAGTTCTGTTGTGAATCATAGAAGTGTTAACGACAACTGAGAGATTTTGCTCTCCTGAGTGGCTGACTTCACTTTCTGTTTGTATGTCTATGCACTGTCTGTTTGTGTCTGTTTGTGTCTGTCTGTTTGTGTGTGTGTGTGTGTGTGTGTGTGTGTGTGTGTGTGTGTGTGTGTGTGTGTGTGTGTGTGTGTGTGTGTGTGTGGGCGCGTGCGTGCGTGCGTGTGTGTGCATGTGTGTGTGTGTGTGTGTGTGTGCGCATGCGTGTGTGTTTAAGCACGCACGTACGTGTGTTATAGACCTAAATCCTTTTCTCTAGTTTGACACTAAGGGTCCATGTTGCCACTATACTCATTGGTTGCCTGTTTGATCAGTTTCTTTAGTTTATATTATTATTATTATTATTATTAATATTATTATTATAAAATCAATAAAGTCATTGTTTTCCTGCCTGGCAGTTACCTCATCATTCCAGTTTTGGTCATCATTCATTGAGCGCGCTTCATTTCTTTGAACTTAAGCACATGTTATATTTTCATTTTTCTTTCTTTTATATTAGTAGATATAAGTTTGTCTGTGACTTTGCTGTGGCACATGTGTTACATATATACATATATCTATATATACTGTATAATTCTATGAATATCTGTATACCAAATAAAAGGCTTGATATGAAATTTTTAAATTTTGCATCTTGTCTTTATTTTTATATGGATGTCAGACCCAAAGATCATGTTGGATCGGTGTTTTTGATTTTGAGGTCAGATTGTTACAATATAATGACTTCAAGTTTTCACTGGATGATGTTTTTTTTTGTTTTGTTTTTAATTGCTCTATTTGAAGAGTGATAGTTATCCTCTTCTTTTTTTTCTTTTTTTCTTTTTTTTTTTTTTGTCCCTCTAAATTTCTGGTCAATGCAAACTGAAAATATAACCATCCTACATCCTACTACATGTTTAAGTTTAAACAGGGATAGGTTAAAAGTAATCAAGTCAACAGGCAGTAATAAGGAAGTAGTATTTTTAACCAATTATTCTTAATTATGCAGTTAAAGCCATGCCGTCATATTATTAAAAGTGATACCACATATTATTTCCAAAGCTTTTTAAAATTCAAAGACTGAATAATCATTAAAATCAGTAATAAACAAGGAACCCAGGTGAACCCAATACATTAACAACCACAGTATAATTACACATTAAAAGCTAACAAAGAGATGAGATCATGACAGATTTAAGAGGATGAGATCAGAGCAATTTTGTCAGATAAAATTTGTTGACATTCAGCAAAATATTTACAACATAAGAAAGTTTGTTCAAAGTGTAATTCATGCAATTACTGCACAGCTAAAAAAAAAAAGGTTTGCAGAGCCTGATGAACAGGCCCTTCCATGAGTTCGTTTCATCACATCATCACATAAAATAAATGTTAGATAATAATTCTATCAGTAAATAACATAATTTTGAACTTACTAGAGTAAACGTTTAGTAATGGACTAGCTAGTAATCCACTTTAACACAAGGGTTCCAAATCTGCAGTCCTGAATCTGCAGCCTTTAGGTCTGCAGACGCCTGCCAACCAGTGTATCCGCCAGGTGTCGCTGTAGAAGGTTGTGAACCGTAAAGAATGAGGAAGAAGAACTTCTTCTACGTTTGGTTCTGCGTATGGTTTGGTTCCCTGGCGGCTCTGATGTCCTCCTTTCTCAAAGTGTACTAAGCAACTGACATTTATTTTAACGCTGTTACAAGCAGATGTGGAGATTGAACAAAGTTCGCCATAAAGATGGTTGCCATGGAAACAGCCTCGACGAGCTTCGGATAAAGAGGCGTGAGCACGAGACAGGTGAGTTTGGCCAATTTTTGGAGCATTAAGCATCGTTAGTAAGTTGGTCTTTAACTAAAGTAGTTTTTGTGGCATTTTTCAGAGGAAATTAACGACAACAACCATTATGTTCTACTCCGTATTACGGTGGCCCTGAAGTGCAAAACACACAAACATCAACCACCAAAAATAACATGCAAAAACTAAAGCACAAACTCTAACGCAAAGTAAGTTGAACGTATTTTGATTCAAGTTATACCTACGTTGTGATACTGGATATGCTGTCAACTTTTTATTTAAATGAGTTTGTGTTTGCTGAAGAAGCTTTTGGCCGCTCAGATAAAAGAACTATTCTCCTATTCTAAGCCCGCTGCATGGGCTGGGAAATCGTTCTCCCATCTCACTGTGTGTCAACTACTCCAACAAAAGCAAATCAAAACATACTCAAAATATACTATACTTGTGTTTTCTTCTCTGTTTTTATGTTTTCTTTGATATTGTTGTGTTGTCTTTGGTGTGTGTGTGTGTGTGAGAGAGAGAGAGAGATAGAGAGAGTGTGTGAGTGTTTTGCACTTCGGGGCCACTGTACCTTATATCTCGAATTCTTCTTTTTTTTACAAGAACATCAAATAACAGCTATGTTACTATCAAAGCCTCAATATCAAGATCATATCAAATAGGAAAAGATAACACTTGAAAATGTATACATGTTAGCACTAAGGCGGGCACGCAGAGATAATCAGCTTGTGAGTAAGAGACTTCTGCTGAATGAAGATGAGGACCACTCAGACATCCCCATGGAAAGTGACTTTGAGGAGCAGGTAAGACAGTCATTATTACAATGACGGATAATATTTGAATAGCTCTTATAAAGCTTAAAGTAACCTAAACATTCCCCTGTTTCCTCAGGACCTGGTTAGTTTGTTCCACAAACTTCAACAAGGTGGTGCAGAAAGAGAGGTTCACCTGAAGGCCTTGAGCAAAGCTCTCCATGACCCCTCAGCACAGCTAACTTTCATCAAGTATGGTGGTCGTCTACTTTCACAAAAATATCAAATCTTTATTTCTCCAGCTTTACAAAACTGTCTTCCTCATCCCATAGGCAGGAGAACAGCATGCACCTTTTGGTTGGTTTCCTCACCGGCTCAAATGCTACATGCCGCCTGCAGGCTGTCCGCTGTCTTCATGAGCTGTCTCACTCTCCACACACAAAAATAGCACCAGCATGTCTGCCTGCCACGCCTTACCTGCTCACTTACCTGTCTGGCCAAAGCACCAAGTTCTCTGTGAGTACCTGTGTTTACCAGGCACTAGGTTATGGTATTACATATTATCAGTCAGTGTATCATTCTACAACAATGCAACTATCCGTAACTATCTTATTTATTTTTTCAAAATGAGGAAAACTGACATCTACATCTGTATGATTTTAAAATCCATGTCCTTTATTTAATTTCTGTCCAAAATGAAAAAGGTTGGTTGATTATCTAGTCTTTTTAAGGGAGTCAAGCAGACCACATGACTTTGTTGTGTTACATTGATACTGGAGTGTTTTAACTTTTTTCTCTTCATGTGCACTCAGGAGCTGTGTCTCTACACACTGGGTAACTTATGTCCAGAAAGTGATGTTGTAAAAGAGAAACTCCTTGCTCAGGGAATCATACCAGCCTTGGCCAACTGTATAGAGGTAAACTAACAGCTTCAGTAATACATCAGTTGACGAGCACCTCAACTATATCTCAACTATGAAGTTTCTTGGTGTACATCTTCATTCATTTTTATTGGTGATGCAAGCAGACTAAATCAAAATCTAAAACCCCACATGCTCCTGAATTAATGCTGCTCTGAGTTAATAATGCTAATGTATCTCACTTAATGTTTCTTCACATTTACAGAATCAGAGACATAATCTTGCTGTGGTGGAAGCTGCAGTGTTTACCGTTTCTCAGCTTCTTCAGGGCAAAGATGCATCACAGAAAATAACCCCGTAATATCATTTAGATATTTTATAAAAACATTTTATGAAGTCTTCCTCACCATAATCACTGTCAATCCCATTCTGTGTCTTTAGGATGATCTTGGCCACCAGTTTACCATCACATCTGTTATCAGTCCTGACCCCTGACCCCAACTTTGGCCTGGCACCTGCAATTGAGTGTGCATGGTGCCTGCATTACCTCACCTGCAGGTTAGAGCCGAAGGGACCCTTAACAAGTGTCATCCTGGTGATATATTAATTGTGTGTACTTGTGCATTTTATTCATTTCTTTCCTTTCTTTTTAACCCTTCATGTAGCATGGAGGATAGCAGAGTGCTGCTGTCCCTTGGGACCCTGCCAAAGTGTAGTTCCCTGTTGATGTCCATAGGTGGTGCTATGTCTGAGGGGAACAAAGAAGACAGAATAGAGCTGGTGAGAAAAAATAGACAAATTTGTAATTTTGTCACTCTTGTTGCCTTTTTTGGATTTTTTAGGGTCCTCGGCCTGAGCCAGGGCACCTTCTAGCAGGGCTAGAAGGTGCCCTCGGCCGAAGGCCGAGGGCACTATTGTTCCTGCTGCGTTTCTTTCTTATTAGGGTCCTCGGCCTGAGTGGAGGACACCTTCTAGCAGGGCTAGAAGGTGTCCTCCGCCGAAGGCGGAGGACACTATTGTTCCTGCTGCGTCCTTTCTTATTATTATTCCACACCGTCAATGAACGCTAATTAGACCCCCTAAACGTGCTCGAAAACTCACCAAAATTGGCACGCACATCAGGATCGCGGAAAAATTCGAGAAAATACCAAACATGACCCCCTACATCCCATAATAAGCTCTATAGCGCCACCTAGGCACACGCTAAGGGCCCTAGCTCGGGCTAGGAATGTCGTAGAGAGATGAAACCAACACCAAAACGCTCGTGTCACCGAGACGCAAAAATCATACGCTGCTACCCTGGACCTATCTCCCACAGGAAGCCGGCTATTTGCCTCACAAAATTACAAAAAATTTTTTTAACCCTTTCTGCAAAAATTATACCCCCTGAAACCAAAAATGGTACATGCTTGAAAATACCATCACATGACAGATTAGACCCTGCTCTCCAAAAGTTGTTCAGGAAGTTGTTGTTTCGGGCCCTGTTTTCGAATGGCGAGCCCTCAAAGTCACAGACCGCTTTTGGCCGTTTTTGGATTTCTCCATGTTAGCAGATGAAGAGAACCGATTTCAGGTCAAAACACACATTCTACTAGTGTCGCATTTGGGCCTCTAGACAAAAAACTACAAGTCATAGAGCTTTAAAAAATACATGGTTGGATTCCTGACAAAATTGTCTACAACCATATGATATTTTTACACAGATTAAACCAACATTGTGACCTACAGGACAAGTAGTTCGGACGTTTCTCATAAATAAAAAATCCATTTCTAGCACTTTTCCAGCGCTTTTCCAGCGTTTTTGTGACGCATTTGGGCTTCTAGACAAAAAAGTATAACTCGTACAGCTTTAAAAATGCCAGAAATGGATTCCTGACAAGATCTTCTATCAAATATGATATTTTTGACAAAGATTGGGATAAAATTGTGGACTCTGTGAGGACTTCTTTACATTACATGCCTGATAAACTCTCAGTCTCCTCTCTGTTTGGGGTTCTGTCACGCTAATTAGAATTCCAAGCATGCAGCAGGTGATGTCATTCAGCACAGCAGAGGATACGTTGCCATGGTATCAACTGACTCCCAGACATCCCATAATATTCTCTCAGAGCCATTAGGCTCACTTTCACCCTATGCACACCAAAACAGCCCTAACTGGGGCTAGGAATGTCGTAGAGAGATGAAACCAACGCCGAAATGTTCGTCTTATTTTGATGGACACATTGGAGGGAAAACCGGCAGGAGCCCGAGGACCCGTCTAATGCTGCTTGCAGCTTTAATTATTATTATTCCACACGCGCTTTGAACGCTAATTAGACCCCCTAAACATGCTCGAAAACTCACCAAAATTGGCACACATATTGTGAGTGCCAAAAAATTTGATAAAATAAAAAAAATTAACACCCAACATCCCATAATAAGCTCTCTAGATCAAAAACCTCTAAAACACACACTTAAACAGCCCTAGCTGGGGCTAGGAATGTCGTAGAGAGATGAAACAAACACCAAAACGTTCCTCTCATTGAGACGCACAAAAAATATAGGAGGTATTTTTGCATTGCTCCAACAGGAAGCCGGCAATTTGCCCGCCAAAATAAGAGTTTTCAGAATTTTTAGCCTTTCTACAAACATTAACTTGTCAATAACCAAAAATGATACAAGCTTGAAAATTGCCTCACATGACAGACCAGACCCTGTTCTACAAAAGTTGTGGAGGAAGTTGTTGTTTCTGGCCTGGATTTCGAATGGCGAGCCCTCAAAGTCGCCGACCACGCAATGTTAACAGATGGGAGAGCAGCCCTCGCTGAGCAGTTGGGCCTCTAGACAAAAAAGTAAAAGTCGCATAGCTTTAAAATTGACATGGTTGGATTCCTCGCAAAACTGCATATAAGACATGTATATTTTGACACAGATTAGGTCAACATTCTGGCCTACAGGATGAGAAGTTTGTCCCCTTTGGGAATCTCATCCTCCTGCACTTCTGTGAGGATGTCACTCACTGATTAGGAGTTCCACACAGCTGGTCACATGACTCAGCAGAGGCAACAATGACTCTCTCCTCCATTAAAGTGCTTATTAGACCCCCTGAACATGCTCAAAAACTCACCAAAATCGGCACACACATTTCAAGCATCAAACTCTTCAATATAATACCAAACATCCCATAATATGCTCTCTGTCCACATCTACAACATTCAAACAGCCATAGCAGCCAGTAGGAATGTCCTAGAGAGATCAAACCAACATCAAAATGTTCATCTCATTAAGAAGAACAAATTATTTGCTGACACCCTGACCTTTCCCAGACAGGAAGTTGGCTATTTCTCTTCAGCACAGCAGAGGATACGTTGCCATGGTATCAACTGACTCCCAGACATCCCATAATATTCTCTCAGAGCCATTAGGCTCACTTTCACCCTATGCACACCAAAACAGCCCTAACTGGGGCTAGGAATGTCGTAGAGAGATGAAACCAACGCCGAAATGTTCGTCTTATTTTGATGGACACATTGGAGGGAAAACCGGCAGGAGCCCGAGGACCCGTCTAACGCTGCTTGCAGCTTTAATTAGGGTCCTCGGCCTGAGCCAGGGCACCTTCTAGCAGGGCTAGAAGGTGCCCTCGGCCGAAGGCCGAGGGCACTATTGTTCCTGCTGCGTTTCTTTTTTAAGGGTCCTCGGTCAACGGAAGAGGGCACCTTCTAGCAAGCTAGAAGGTGCCCTCGGCCGAAGGCCGAGGGCACTATTGTATTTCGTTCGTTTCTTTCTTATTATTAGGGTCCTCGGCCTGAGCAGAGGGCACCTTCTAGCAAGAGCTAGAAGGTGCCCTCGGCCTTCGGCCGAGGGCACTATTGTTCCTGCTGCGTTTCTTTTTAGGGTCCTCGGCCTGAGCCAGGGCACCTTCTAGCAGGGCTAGAAGGTGCCCTCGGCCGAAGGCCGAGGGCACTATTGTTCCTGCTGCGTTTCTTTTTAGGGTCCTCGGCCTGAGCCAGGGCACCTTCTAGCAAGAGCTAGAAGGTGCCCTCGGCCGAAGGCCGAGGGCACTATTGTTCTTCGTCCGTTTCTTTTTTCTTATTATTCCACGCACCCCGAGAACGCAAATTAGACCCACTAAACATGCTCAAAAACTCACCAAAATTGGCACACACATTGCCAGCGCCAAAAATCGCGATTTGATACCAAACATGATCCCCGACATCCCATAATACTCTCTCTAGAGCCAAAAAACCTCAAAAAATAAAACAAAAAAACACACAAAAACGGCCCTA